>NW_025765226.1:77988-1277988 GCF_003918875.1 Haliotis rubra | reverse complement strand
TCACCACTACCACAACTCCCCGTCACATCACCACCATCCCACCACAAACACCACCACATCACCGCCACTACCACATCACCACACCATCACCACACCATCACCGCATCACTTTCATCACAACCACATCACCACTACCACAACTCCCCGTCACATCACCACCATCCCACCACAAACACCACCACATCACCGCCACTACCACATCACCACACCATCACCACACCATCACCACATCACTTTCATCACAACCACATCACCACTACCACAACTCCCCGTCACGTCACCACCATCCCACCACAAACACCACCACATCACTATCACAGACGCACCACCAACACAACCACATCATCATCAACCACTACCACGGCATCAACTCCCCGCCATCCCACCACAAACACCACCACATCACTATCACAGCCGCACCACCAACACAACCACATCATCACAACCACTACCACGGCATCACCGCCGCCGCCACCACAACACCACCACCACAATATCACCACAACATCACTACCACAACCACACCACCAACACAACCACATCATCACCACCGTTACAACACCACCACTACCTCGGCATCAGCGCCGCCACCACAACAAGAGAACCACAATATCACAACAACATCACTGCCACAACCACACCACCAACACAACCACATCATCACCACCGTTACAACACCACAACCACTACCTCGGCATCACCGCCACCATCACAACAACACCACCACAATATCACCACAACATCACTACCACAACCACACCGCCAACACAACCACATCATCACCATCGTTACAAAACCACCACTACCTCGGCATCACCGCCACCACCACCACGACACATCATCACCATTCCACCCCCACATCATCACCATTCCAACCCCACAATATCACCATAACGTCACCACATCACCACCACACCACCCACCGCCACCACATCACCGCCGTCACAACACCACCGCATCGTCGCCACCACCACAGCAACCCTAACACATCATTACCACCACATCACCGCAACTACCACCACCATTACCACAACCACAGCGCTCACACATTACCACATCACCGCAACTACCAATCACCATCACCACCACATCACCGTCACCATCACATCACCGTCACCACCACATCACCGTCACTACCAGATCACTGTCACCATCACATCACCGTCACTACAAGATCACCGCCACTACCACATCACCGCCACTACCACATCACCGTCACTACAACATCACCGTCACGACAACATCACCACCGATACCACATCACCGTCACTACCACATCACCGTCACTACCACATCACGGTCATCATCACATCACCGTCATCATCACATCACCATCACTACCACATCACCGTCACTACAACACCACCGTCACCACCACATCACCGCCACTACCACATCACCGTGACTACAACATCACTGTCACCATCACATCACCGTCACCACCACATCACCGTCACTACAACATCAAAGTGACTACAACATCACTGTCACCATCACATCACCGTCACTACCACATCACCGTCACCACCACATCACCGCCACCACCACATCACCGTCACTACTACATCACTGTCGCCACCACATCACCATCACTACCACATCACCGTCAGTACAACATCACTGTCACCACCACATCACCGTCACAACCACATCACCATCACTACCACATCACCGTCACCACCACATCACCGTCACTACCAGATCACCGCCACTACCACATCACCGTCACCACCACATCATCGTCACCAGCACAACAACACATCATCACCATTCCACCACAAACACCCCCACAATATCACCGGAACGTCACCATGCACATCACTACCACAACCACACTACCCACCGCTACCACGTCACCACCGCCACAATACCACCGCATCACCGCCACCACCACCACAACCCTAACACATCATCACTACCACATCACCACAACGACCACCACCACTACCGCAACCACAGCGCTCACACATTACCACATCACCACCACTACCAGATCACCGTCACCACCACATCACCGTCACTACCACATCACTGTCACCATCACATCACCGTCACTACCACATCCCCGTCACTACCACATCACCACCACCATCACATCACCGTCATTACCACATCACCGTCACTACAACATCACCGTCACTACCACATCACCGTCACTACCACATCACCGTCATCATCACATCACCGTCATCATCACAACACCGTCACTACCACATCACCGTCACCACCACATCACCGTCACCACCACATCACCACCACTACCACATCACCGTCACTACCACATCACCGTCACCGATTACCACATCACCACCGATACCACATCACCACCGATACCACATCACCGTCACCACCTCATCACCGTCACTACCACATCTCCGTCGGTACCACATCTAGTGGTTAAAGCGTTGGCTCGTCACCCCAGACCGTGGGTTCATCAATCCCCACATGGGTACAATGAGTGAAGCCCGTTTCTGGTCGTCACCCCCGCCGTGATATTGCTGGAACGTCACCAAAAGCGGCGTAAAACCCCACCGCTACCAGTCACCGCCCAACCATCACCACCATCCGTAAATTACATCAAACTCAAAAAACGTAAAACCACTACCTAACCCCAGTCAGTCAGTCAGGCACATCACCACATCACCGTCACTACTACATCACCGTCACATCATCACATCACCGTCACTACCACATCACCACCACCACCACCACATCACCGTCACATCACCGTCTACCACATCACCACACATCACCGTCACCATCACATCACCGTCACCACATCACCGTACCATCATCATCACCGTCATCATCACATCACCATCATCATCACATCACCGTCGCCACCACATCACCGTCGCCACCCACATCATCGTCACTACCACATCACCGTCACTACCACATCACCATCACCACCACATCACCGTCACCACCACATCACCGCTACCTCCACATCACCACGACATCACCACCACGACCACATCACCACCACCACCACATCACCGTCACTACCACATCACTGTAACCATCACATCACCGTCACTACCACATCACAGCCACTACCACATCACCGTCACTACCACATCACCGTCACCACCACATCACCGTCACTACCACATCACCGTCACTACCACATCACCGCCACTACCACATCACCGTCACTACCACATCACCATCACCACCACATCACCGTCACCACCACATCACCGTCACCACCACCATACACTTACCATAACATAACTACATTACAATACGAAAACTACGCATGTGTCTGTTAATACCGTTACATCACAATCTCTACGAAGCCACCAGTGTCTCATTACCACGTCCTGTCTACACCAGGCAGTGTCACGTCTACATGCACTCGTTGTTATCGTATTACACTTCCCCAAAATTGCATTTCCCCGTTATACTGTCCCCATCAATAACATACATCGAGAACTGAGTCCTTGTCGCCAGGGAAGTATCGCCAACTGCCATGCATGTATTGTCTATTTCCCCTTTAGATAAAACTTTATAGGTCACAGATGAGTTCACTTCCCGGTGTCACGTTTCCCCCAAAATGTGGAATTCCCCGACCTGAATAAGCGCTGACGTGTCTTCAGCATGTGCATGTCAAATTCCACTAATGACAGGTGCTTGTACATTATTCATTGTCGTTTCTGAGTATCGCGGGATGACTCACTGCTACGATTGTGTGTAGGGCGTTTCGACTCTGTGTTCTACACATGTCGACCCTTCTCCTGCTGTGGGAGGGGAATCTCTCCAGTAACCAACTGGTGTGTATGTATAAAATGAGGCAAAATCGTTGTGAATGAAAGTTGACACTGTCTCAAAATCATGATGTTTTACACCCATAGCGACGTGTTTATGTGTGTGTGTGTGTGTGTGTGTGTGTTTGTGTGCGTGAATATGTGTTTCTGTGCATTTGACAGTGTGTTTATGTCCGTGTGTGAACGAGTTTGTGTCTGGATGTATCTTTCTGTGTGTGAATGTGTTGTTTATGCATGTGAAAGTGTGTAAATGAGTGTGTATGTGTGTGTGAAAGTGTGTTTATGGATTCGTAAATGTGTTTATGCATGTGTAAATGTATGTTATGCATGTGTAAATGTGTGTTTATGCATGTGTAAATGTGTGTTTATGCATGTGTAAATGTGTGTTTATGCATGTGTAAATGTGTGTTTATGCATGTGTAAATGTGTGTTAATGCATGTGTAAATGTGTGTTTATGTATGTGTAAATGTGTGTTTATGTATGTGTAAACGTGTTTATGGATGTGTAAATGTGTGTTATGTATGCGTAAACGAGTGTTTATGTATGTGTAAATGTGTGTTATATATGTGTAAATGTGTGTTTATGTATGTGTAAATATGTGTTATGTATGTGTGAGAATGTATGTGTATATGTGTGTAAATGTGTGTTTATGTATGTGTGAATGTATATTTATGTGCGTGTTAGTGTGCGTTTGTGTGAATGTGTGTTTATGAGTGGTCTGTTTGTTAAAGTGGTCCAAATAAATGTCAATTTCATAATATGCTACTCCATAAACAACATATGTTTATTATTGATACCCCTCTCAGATACATTTTACTGACTCAAATTTGGACAGTCCATGTTTCACCCTTTTAAAGCCACTCGGACAGGGAAACAACAAGCACCGTCTTTTACATGTTTGGTATTACATGTTTATCTTCATCAACCCATGCTTGTCGTAAGAGGCGACTAACGGGATAGGGTGGTCAGGTTCGCTGACTTGGCTGACACTTGTCATAGTATATCAGTTGCATAAATCGATTCTCATGCTGTTGATCACTGGATTGTTTTAAAGCCACTGATCACTGTTTGGATACATGTTTATCTTCATCAACCCATGCTCGTAAGAGGCGACTAACGGGATAGGGTGGTCAGGGGAAACAAGTATAGCATAACCGACTCATGCTTTGATCACTGGATTGTTTTTAAAGCCACTCGGACAGGGAAACAACAAGTACCGACTTTTACATGTTTGGTATTACATGTTTATCTTCATCAACCCATGCTTGTGGTAAGAGGCGACTAACGGGATCGGGTGGTTGGGCTCGCTGACTTGGTTGACACATGTCATCGTATCATAACTTCGTTGAACGATGCTCATGCTGTTGCTCACTGGATTGTCTGGCCCAGACTCTATTATATACAGACCGCCGCCATATAGCTGGAATATTGTTGAGTGCGGCGTTAAACAACAGACAGACAAAAAAACACAGCATACGTATAACTTCATGCATATGACAGAAACACATTATAATCTGCCCTGTGGTTGTGACATTAACACGGTTTCTTCTTGTAATTATCAGTTCACGCAGTTTCTTTGTTAAGCATGGGGTGGTAAGTGTTGTATACATAAGCATGACATTCTATTATATGTAAATCAACTCTGAATAGGTGTGTGTTTACTCCCAAGGTCAGAGACATTGGTACAGTTGCTGGGGTATATTGGTAGATCTAGACACGGGTAGACGGGTGGGCACATGTGTACATACAGGTAGACGGGTAGAAATATACACTAGCTCTTGAACTCTGGTAGATATTACTCAAATACAGGTACTCTGGCACACGGGCAGACATATGCAGAGATACAGGAATACAGATACACGGACGCACTGGTACAAAGAAGGACTAACGAGTACACAGGTACAGATCAATACACACATACAGGTACAACAGTACAGCGTTCTATTTGTCGTGTTGTGACTAAACCACTTCATCAAAGCAGATGAAAGACGTTCAGGTCACATGACTCATTCGATAGTCACATGACTCACCCAGTTGTCGCATGACCCAAACACGACTCCGCCATTGTCACCAAACCGGGACAACACAGAGAAAGAAGGAGAGAGGGCGAGAGAGTATGGTTTTACGCCGCTATTAGCAATATTCCAGCAATATCACGGCGGGGGAACCTGAAATAGGCTTCACAAATTGTACCCATGTGGGGAATCGAACCCGGGTCTTCGGCGTGACGAGCGAACGCTTTATACACTAGGTTACCCAACCACTCAGAAGAAATGAGAAGACATTCGTTTGTTAATGTTCTCCAAAAATGGTAAAGATCTTTACAATTGTTATTAAAGCCGTGATTTACGAGCTCCAGAATAGGTCTAATACATGAGAGACACTGTAGTAGAGATATATCCTCGTTCATGTGTTTCAATGTAGTCTATCAAAGTATAGTCCCTGTTTCTTTATGATATTTTGCATTGAGTTCAGTATATTTCAATGGTCCCATCATAAATCATGCCACTATTAACGATTCTGCTATTTCAATGACCCGACCATGAATTATGCCACGATTAACTGTCAAAATTCAGGAAGAAGGAAGTGTGCCATACAGAAAACCCAAACAGGAACCTAATACCACTTTCCTCGAAAAACAAATCCGAAACACAGCATGCCGTTTTATAAAAACCTTCAGCGTGTGTTGTTGAATACTTCCGTCTAGACAATTTATTTCTTGTCAACACCTTCCTTACCTTTAATTCGGCATTTATATTTATACGTTAATATTTTTCAGATTTTTAGTGAGTGAGTGAGTGCGTTTAGTTTTACGCCGCTTTTAGCAATATTCCAGCAATATGACGGCGGGGGAAATGGGCTTCACACATTGTACCCATGTTGGGAATCGAACCCGGGTGTTCGATGTGACGAGCGAACGCTTAAACCACTAGGCCACGGTCCCAGGTGTTTAGTGAAACACCCTAAATCAAGATTATAACAAAGAGAAACAATCTGGATAAATAAAAAGCATTCTGGGTGACCAGCCCTAACTACAGAAAATGGCTGACATTTCTAATGGAAGGCCTTAATAATCCCTGTCGGAAAAACGAGGTTTCATTGTGTTTTGAACCTCGATAATCCGCAACCGGTTTAGCCGTCACGACTGAGCGATTAATGTCGGAGAGTTCTAGAAGATTAAAGGGATATTTATACATGACTATGATTACTTTATTCGAAATTTCGATAACACAATTTGTTCATTGTAATCTGAGTTTTTTATACATCCCTTCTTGGTTTCGCTGTGACCCAAACATTTAATTTTAATATTCAATGGCCTTTGATATTTAGTTCAGTGTTGTTGTCTCAGCTTTTACTTCACTTGACATTTCTTATTTTACATAACTCAGTAAAGGAACGGGGACCGTATAATAAACCGGTCGAATACTTTACGAACTCAGGCTATAAATGAACCAAATATAGAAAGTTTTCAAATACTGTTTACAAGCTCTAACATGTGTTTCGCAATATTAATAAATGTCATTTCAATATCGATTTCATTATTTCAAATATTCCAGACAGACTTATATGTTTTTAATAGTTTAATGACTACCCTTTCCTTCGCCTTGGAAAAATAGCTTTCGCCAGTAGTTGATAGTGCACAGGCCTGCGTCATCTTGAGTACGCAGACCGTCATCTGTAACAACGTAGGTAGTCTGTCTCACAGTCCCTGAACCACATCATTTTCCCTACTGCCAAGCCCTCTCTGCAGTGCTAAAGCACTAAATAAAGCAAGTCTAGATTTCCTCAGGTTCTGAATCTCTGGCCTCTCTAGGGCTCCTTTTCAATATAAATGGGTTTGTTTGTTACTATCAAAATTATATATATTTAGAGACTAAACATTAGTCTACAACCTAGGTTGCGATGTAATTCGGTAACCAGTGTGTTTTTAAAAAAATTCATTGATTGGGTACTATACGTTTCCGTCGTTGGCAGCCTGTGGATATGTTTTGTCTGGACAGGAGAATATATCTTCAAGCAGTTCTGGGATCGTTTCCACTGAAATATCTTAAACAGAAATAATCAAAGTTGTCCACACACACCAACCGTTAAACCCCTATAATCTGTTACAATTAATTTAATAATCTTTATTTGTTCTTTGATAAAGATATGTTTCTTTTTGTTCTCATAAGAGAATTTAACTAATCAATGAGTCATGCACTCCAACTCATCGGAACTGCAGTAACGGTAAACAACTATGACAGGCCTATTGGTCATGTGTTTTACCGTTATATGCTGTGGCGATGAAAGAAGACTATTGTGACACATCTATGACACGGAAATGAGTTCAACGCGGAAATGAGTAGGTTTCAAAATTTCCTGAAAATTAGCAATAATATCATCAAAAGTCTGGCGACTGAAAGTCATGTGTATATTTCGTATATGAAACTGAATTTTTTTACATGAATATAAATTTATTTTTCGGAAAATGCAAACTCTTTGCAAGATAATATAATCAGATTGTTAACAGCCGGCAATCTCAAGAAATTCACACTGAATGTGTTTCAACTCGGCCCCTTTATCAATTTTGAACCGGAGGCCAACTGCGCTACAATGATACAAGGGCGTCGTGAAGATTTACCAATGTTCCAACACTAACAAAACACTGACCAGTGCACCCGTGAAGATCCGGGTTAGAATTGGTCTTCTGTAACCCATGCTTGTCCAAAAGAGGCGACTAACGGGATCGGGTGGTCAGGCTCGCTGACTTGGTTGACACATGCCATCGTATCCCAGTTGATCGATGTTCATCACTGGATTGTCTGATCCAGATTCGATTATTTACTAAGACCGCCGTCGTGTAGTTGGAATATTGCTGAGTGAGGCGTTAAGCAACAAACAATCTGACCAATGTTGTACATACGATGTACATGTCAATAAATGACCGTGAAGGTTGCATTGTACACTATGTCTACCCGACACCCTGAACAATGTTGTACATACGATGTACATGTCAATAGATGTGTTCATGCCATGCACTGTTATCAGTGACCCGTGAAGTTCCGGGTTAGAATGAGCCTTCAGTAACCCATGCTTGTCGTAAGAGGCGACTAACGGGATCGGGTGGTCAGGCTCGCTGACTTGGTTGACACATGTCATCGGTTCCCAATTGCGCAGATCGATGTTCATGCTGTTGATCACTGGATTATCTGGTCCAGATTCGATTAGTTACAGACCGCCGCCATATAGCTGGAATATTGTTGAGTGCGGCGTAAAACTAAACTCACTCACTCACTGTTATCAGTAGGGACACAAGAAAGTAAAGACATGTAAGGGCAATACAATTACACCTGTTCATTTGTAGCTTCAAACCAGGTTTTTCCGTCGCCATCCACTGCTTTAACCACTTGTCTACTCCCACCCCATTAAGTGAGTGAGTGAATGAGGGGTGAGTATGGTTTTACGGCGCTTTTAGCAATATTAAAGCAATATCAAGGCGGGGGACACCAGAAATTGGCTTCAGATATTGTACCCATGTCGGGTATCGAATCCTGGTTTTCGGTCTGACGAGCGAACGCTTTACACACACACACACACACACACACACACACACACACCACCACCACCACCCCCCCCCCCCCCCAGTAAGACATATACAACTTGCATAAGAGGCGTTATCGCTTTGAAAAAATAAACATGTAAATGTCAAATGAGCTGGTGGTACACCTTTCTTATGGTACACCTACGTACAGATGTAATCAACATGCAGGTAGAACAGTATAAACAAAGTTCTGAACAGAAACCAATATTTATCCATAAATCCAAAAAGAAAAACATTGTTCATGCATTAAATCAAGAACGGATATGACTCAGTAACTGCAGTTGCATGCATCAAAGGAAAGTTGTTAGATTAATGACGCTGACGAATACACGAGCTGTGCCCTGAAGATAAGACGTAAGATGTTCCACCATTATATAATAGGGTACGGCAGATAGGACACTGCACACAACCATTGACGTCATTCAATCTCAGGGAACAACAAATATATGGAACGATAGAATCTGACACAGCGATAGCTTGCAAATGGTGTTTACAATCTGGTTTTCAGATTACATACAATATTATCGTAACACGCTCCAACGGGTACCAAGCCTCGCGATGCAATCAATGTGGTCGTAATTACTTCAACATTGTTCAACCGTGTTTCTACCCGAGGCTACAAATGTGTGCTAGTGACCCACAGAGCCGACGGGAACTCATAACAGAGTAATGAGAATCGCTTGAGCCGCACAAGTTGTACCACGGCGTGACGTGCGTCATGTGTGAAGTATGGGGTGTGACTCAGGTTTACGTTGAAGGGAAGTCTGAGTTACCTGTAGGATGGTGGTGAAATTAATATGCGGATGTAACACTTTATTGCTGCGTGGAAGTGTAGGTGCTTATTATCAGTTTTAAACATCGATTGCGTGGGTTTCTATGAAAATATGTTTTTGTTTTGTTGGAGCTCATTAAACAGTTTTATGTTTGCTTGTTTTTGCCTGTGTAATTTCTGCCCACTCGTATGGCTGCCTTTCTGAAGGGCTATATGGAAATCGGTGAAAGGACATAATGCGTCCAGTTTACAGAATAAAATAAGAAAATGATATTCTTTTATTCAGGAGAATTTTAATATCGAACTCGTTAAGCTATCATCAACAAGGGGCGGTGGGGTAGCTTAATGGTTAAAGCGTTGGCTCGTCACGCCGAAGACCCGGGTTCGATTCCCCACATGGGTACAATGTGTGAAGCCCATTTCTGGTGTCCCCCGCCGTGATGTTGCTGGAATATTGCTAAAAGCGGCGTAAAACCAAACTTAGTCAGTCAGTCAGTATCATCAACAACGACAGTATGGCGATCTTCCTCTTTCTGCCCATCCACGTACATGTATTTGGAATCGTACGGATGGATTAATTATATAGCCGGGAAAGCGGCATTTCAAATTATATAGGTAGAATACAGTGGGGCTTTATCGGCACTGAGTAAGAACATCAGAGACAAAAGAATTTGAATGATTAAGAGTTTTGCCCAGTGTGTTGCCGATACATTCGTCTTTTAAGAACTGTTTAAGCAAGTTGCAGTTGATATACATATATCCCAGCCTACACCCCAATATATATAATATTCAACAATCAACAATTGCAATCGTGGAACAGTTCTATAGAAAATAGCTCGAGAAACAGCACATTTAGACAGTGTAAAAGCCTTATCGAGCCTGAGACGTTCATCACCCTTCTAACAGATAGAAAACAGCACAATATGTTGGTAAGACTGAGAACGGGTGAAAATTAATGAAGGAAAATGGATGGGGTTAGATTTGAGCTTACGTTTCTGTCTTTTTTGTAATTTGGGGATAGAAGATGACTGACTGACTGAGTTTGGTTTTACGCCGCTCTTAGCAATATTCCAGCAATATCACGGCGGGGGACACCAGAAATGGGCGATAGAAGATGAATATGATTTTATCTTAACATGTAATTACTATAAGAACATAAGACACTTCTATCTGCCTAAAATGTATTGTCATAATCCGAATATGTATAAATGTAGAACGCTTTTCTCTTTGAACATGTGCAGTTATTGAGAGAAGTATATGCAATATATATCTCACTGTTATCATATGAGTTGTATTAATGTAGACTATCATTCACCATTCCTACCTCAATTGATTTTTCAACGTGATGTGTTTATCTGATATTTTAAGAATGTATATTTAGTAATTTTATGCATGTTTTATTTTAGCACTCATAGTGCTTTTACCAGATATTGAATGTAATGACTATGGTGTCTAATAGGCCCTAGTTGGCCGTGCTGTTTTACTTGTATGTATGTACGCAAAGACATCATATATCGCTAGATACTAGAATAAATTCTTCTTCTTCTTCTTCTTCTTCTTCTTCTGCATTAACATTGGAACCGTTGTGTGACAGAGGTACAAAGTTCATTCTGGCTGATTGACGGTAATGCTATGGCCATAAGGATTAACAATAGGGATAAGCGTCTTATGTACGTTAAGGTTATAAAGCGATTCGAGACTAATAGACGTCATTACTCAGTAATAGTCTCTGGACAATGTTTGGGATAAACCGGTTGTTATGACAACTAGATCGGTCAGTAAAAGTGGACCTTTTTAACTGATTTAGTGATCTGTTTCGATTACATTGATCGCTTGTCCGTGTATCTCCACGATAAGATTCGTTGTTCATGATATCAATCACCTGTTTGTGAAGCAAATGCTTAAATTGTTACTGCTGGAGTACTGTTTGCTGCGCTTTTACCGATTCGAGACACGTGTAACAAAGCGAGTGAGTGAGTGAGTGAGTTTAGTTTCGGCAATATCACGACGAGGGACACCAGAATGGGCTTCACACATTGTATCCATGCGGGGAATCGAACCCGGTCATCGGCGTGACGAGCGAACGCTTTAATCACCAGGCTACCCTACCGCCCCTTGTAACAAAGAGACAACTGTACCTTTCGTTAGTGTTGAATTTTGAAAATGCAACATCACACAATTTCTGGTTTGTGTGGACGTAAACCGATGACATGTCCGTGGTTAAGCAGGCTGTTGCTGTAGGTTATCGGGTTCTTTCCCGGGCTGTTAAAAATACACCAAGTGCCTGGAGAATATCGATCTGATGCATCCACAAGACGCTTGACGGAGGAGCGGAAGATAAACTCGTCGAAAGGTTTGCTGCAATCTGCGATAAATCAAATTTAACGTATATACGATTCATCTCTCCCTCTGCAAAGCAAAACAATAGACTTTGCAGAAATATCAGATAGCTATTTTTTTATAAATGGCAACGAGAGTGTCCCCATTATTTCATTCGTCTTCTACGTATCGTCTCCTCTTCATCCCGGCCTTCATTTCAATGTCTCACCGTTCTCAATCGTATCTCACTCATTGTATCACTCGCTCGTCTCCTCTGTCTCAAGATTGCTCGTCCCCTCTGTTATCTCGCTCTTCTGTGTCTCACTTGTCTCCTCCGTCTCTTGCTCGTCCCCTTCATTATCTCGCTCATTTCTCTAGACTTGTGTCTCACTTGATATCCCTCTGCTTTGTCTCTACGTCTCTATGTCTCACTTGTCTCCTCCGTCTCTTGCTCGTCCCCTTCATTATCTCGCTCTTCTGTGTCTCACTTGTCTCCTCCGTCTCTTTCTCGTCCCCTCTATTATCTCGCTCTTCTGTGCCTCACTTGTCTCCTCCGTCTCTTGCTCGTCCCCTCTATTATCTCGCTCTTCTGTGTCTCACTTGTCTGCTCCGTCTCTTGCTCGTCCCCTCTATTATCTCGCTCTTCTGTGTCTCACTTGTCTGCTCCGTCTCTTGCTCGTCCCAGCTATTATCTCGCTCTTCTGTGTCTCACTCGTCTCCTCTGTCTCTTACTCTTCCCCTCTATTATCTCGCTCTTCTGTATCTCTCTCGTCTCCTCTTTATCTCGCCCTACATATCAGTGTCTCGCTCCCATCTCAATCGTATCTCACTCATTTTCCGTGTATCTCCAGTCATTTCTGTTTCTCACTTGTCTCTGTCTCTTCCGTCTCTCCGGTCTGTCTTCTGTGTCTCATGTGTCTCCTCCGTCTCTCCGATCTGTCTTCTGTGTCTCCTCCGTCTCTCGTCTGTCTTCTGTGTCTCTTCCGTCTCTCACCTGTCTTCTGTGTCTCACGTGTCTCTTCCGTCTCTCCGGTTTGTTTTCTGTGTCTCATGTGTCTCCTCCGTCTCTCGTCTGTCTTCTGTGTCCCATGTGTGTCTCCCGTCTCTCGTCTGTGTCTCATGTGTCTCCACCGTCTCTCGTCTGTCATCTGTGTCTCATTTGTCTCCCCCGTCTTGTGTCTCATTTGCCTCCCCCCGTCTTGTCCCATTTGTCTCCCTCCTTCCCAGTCTTGTCTGTCATTTGTCTCCCTCCTCCCCCGTCTTCAGTCTCATTTGTCTCCGCCGTCTTATGTCTCATTCGTCTCCCTCCTCCCCGTCTTGTGTCTCATTTGTCTCCCTCCTCCCCCGTCTTGTGTCTCATTTGTCTCCCCCGTCTTGTGTCTCATTTGTCTCCACCGTCTTGTGTCTCATTTGTCTCCCTCCTCCCCCGTCTTGTGTCTCATTTGTCTCCCTCCTCCCCCGTCTTGTGTCTCATTTGTCTCCCTCCTCCCCCGTCTTGTGTCTCATTTTTCTCCCTCCTCACCGTCTTGTGTCTCATTTGTCTCCCCCGCCTTGTGTCTCATTTCGTCTTCTCCGGCTCTCGTCCGTCCTGTGTCTCATTTCTCTCTCTCTCTCTCTCTCTCACACACGCACACACTACCTTGATCCCCGTACTCTGCATGCCACACAGTGGAGTCTTAACTCAACCCGGTCTCCCACGCTACCAGGTTATATTCCCATCTAATAGACCGTGGCTAAGTTCGCATCTAGTGGACCGTGACAACCAGGAAATTACAAGTCATTCTTAGATATAGAGCATTGTTCCTCTTTCTCGCTCTCGCTCTCTCTCTGTACAAAACTTTTACACAAGACAGTGAGCGCGTAAACTCATTTAACCACAGTAATGTATATATTAATCTCTGTGTCTCTCTGCCTGTTTGGAAAGTGTAAAGTAAGTAATGTTTTGTAATAGTTTGGTATACCTCCTTTCTCTTAACCTTTCCTTCACCTCCAGTGTCCCTCGTTATCTCACTACAAAACTGAGTCACACATTCCATTTGTGACTCTCTCTCTGTCTCTGTGTACGTGTGTGTGGTCTGTGTAGTGCAAGACACTACATATACTGACATATTTGAGAAAAAGAACCTGTACCATATCTCATAGATTTAACTGGCACAATTGTGTCACTTTGGTCTAATAATACAATTAATAGTTCCGTCTCAGAAATGTCTCATTTCTTGTGACATCTGACCCTTTACATCGCCTCCAAGATGAAGAAAAAGTAAATGTCAAGCTATCCTCAGCGCTTTACACACTGCTCCGGGGTTCGGCTGAGGACCCTTCCTTTGAGTGTAGACTATTTATATACACATATATGTCAGCAAGATTAGGTTATCATTTTTGCAGAGAAAATGACAGATTAAATGTTTACCCAACATCACACCAAGGAAATAGAACTCTAATTAAACCCGAATCTTGCTGGAAGTCCATATATGTGTGTACAAATCTATAACACATGAACAGTTCGCCATAGCATAGACATATGTTACAAAAACACTGAGATAAAATACTTTTCAAACATTTATTTGTGTGTATTTCAAAATGCAATAAATAGTATAAACATTTTACATGGTAGTAAAAGTAACAAAAATATATATATGAGGGACAGGTCATGCTGAGAAGTGTCACATGTCACGTACACAAGCAGGAACCCAAGAACAAGCTAAGTCTCGGTCTCTGCTTTGGAAATAATACTGTCCTTTCAAGTTACTCACTCTGTCAATTGAGCAATTAAATGTCACTGGTCGCTGGATTTCTTCTTGGCACAGACATTGCGTCACAGGGCACTCTCAGTTATCTTCTTGATCACAATGATCATTGTTTATATAGAGAAAAAAACATTCCATCGCCCTTTGTACGCTTGGTCGATATTTGAAAGTTACTGCAAAGGTCACAGTTCAATATAGCCGTGTTTGCGCTTGTAATTGTCTTCGACTCTTTGTTGAGACACGTTGTAAATCTGCCCGTGAATGTCCCAGCGGAACGTGTGGATTTCGGAATGGCCCCTCGTGACGTCAAGACAGGTGCGTCAGGTGAGCCGAGCTGGTTCTTTGTTTCAACGTTCAGCATGCCTCACACCTTTGAATCCGTTTCTTAACAGTTCCAGGATTTAGAGTCTGTTCACACAGATTGCACATTTCACCATCGGTGTTATTGATAGCCTTGCATTTCAGTTATACAGGCACCCCGTCACCCTGGTAACAGATCGGGTGGGTGGCGACGTCTGGATCAGCTTCACAAAAATTTGCTTTTGGTGCACGGAGAGGGCTTCGAAAAGATCGGCAAGGCCATTTCTCCGTCTCCTGTTGGATAAGCAGTTAGCCACTTCCATGTTGGTAGTGCAGGAGAATGGACTGATCTGATCCTTGTGTAAAGATGAAGCATTAAGGAGTAATTCTTGGTAATTGTCCACTAAGTCCAATTGAGTGCCTACTTCCGAACCACTGAGAGACTCGTTCGAACTTTCAAAACAATCACTCTCTGTTGATGATGTTGACATGTTGGATATTTGCCTTCCGAAACTTTTCTCGACTCTTTCAATAGCTTCGTGGGTCCATCCCAGCCGTTCGAGGATTTCCTGATCGATACCATCAAATATGTTCGCCATTCCGTTCCTCCTGGACCTCTTCATGTCTGTGAATGTTTCATCGTCCATGACTGGCTGTTTGGTAAGATTTAAAACCATCGAAGTTGTTGTCTGTAACTAAGCTTTGACTGTTCCTGTCAAGTTAGTATATCTCGTAGCGAATGACTCAAGTCTGACAAACCCAAACAGTTCGTCTGGTTTTATAACCCAGTCTCTTCGTCAGCCAATGGGCAGTGCTTCAACAGCTGACGTCACACACGAGCGGAGCACATTGAATCAGTACTGTTTGCGTCATTGGGCGGAGCTCTATTGATGTCGATCAGAACCTGTCAGCCAATCAACGCGGTTGGTTAAATCTGATCCGGGTTTTCCCCTAGAAGACCACGTGGATATCCTTTATGCTCCGCCTCAGCTCACAATCAATACAAAGCAGAAATTTGATTTCTACTGCACCTCCAAACAAATACCTCTACGTTGAATGCATGCTAATCGACATACGCCCCTACACTGTCAGAATATTTACCTAGCTGCTTAGCATTCGTTGAAAATCGGTGTCAACTTTATCCGGATTTCGTCAGGCTGCGCAAGATTCTATTTTTAGATTTTGCCGCAACGTGGAACAAGTGTGTAATCTACCGTTCGTTTTGCGTATGTGCCCTACCTTATTTTGATTGTTTTTCCACCCGGAAAACCCCCCGTATGACGCCAAGCAATATCATTTTTAAACACAATTTTATGGTATAATTAGAATGGTAATGTTTAAACAGAATCACTGAATGTAATAATGTTAGAAATATATATCACAACAGATACAAAGAATTTTCTCTATTTCAGTAGATAGTTTGAGTTTTAAAGAAACCACTTCATTTTATTGCTTATATATGTGTAACATTGCCACACCCGTATGTCTTAGATCATACTTGACTCATAGCAATCAATACGTGAGTCAACGTGGAGCAAGAGTTGGACGAAGCACCCGTGCAATCCTTACACACAGCGCTTGTATCCCACGGCTTCAAGTAATGATTAAACAGTTTATTTCTGGATTCCTGTCAGTGAAATAGTACGTCATCTAGAGTGAGTGAGAGAGTTTATTTTTACGCCTCTTTTAGAAATATTCCAGCAATATCACGGCGGGGGACACCCTAAATGGGCTTCAAACATTGTACCCATGTGGGGATCGAACCCGGGCCACATCATCTTGAAAATGGAGACTGACTGACTGAATTTGGTTTTACGCCGCTTTTAGCAATATTCCAGCAACATCACGGCGGGGGACACCAGAAATGGGCTTCACACATTGTGCCCATGTGGGGATTCGAACCCGGGTCTTCGGCGTGACGAGCCAACGCTTTAACCATTAGACTACCCCACCGCCCGTTGAAAATGGAGATGTTTTAATGAACTATACTTAGGTACACGTACATGATGACTTGTTTTTTTCCCCGTAATGCTTCTTTGTAATCATCTAATTAAATAGAAGCGACAAAACCCTTTCCATATTCATAACAAATCTTTGCGAAAAGCAAATTCAAAGTCAAAATGGCAATATACTGATGAGGTATAGTTAGGTCGACGTAAATGTTGGCATGACCTGTTGCTTTTACTGCTGTTTTTTCCCTGAAAGTAATACTATTACTACTGTAATTGCTGATGGTTATTCCTGACTGTAATATTGCTACTACTTCTACTGTTGATGACTTTTCCTGAAAGTAATACGTAGAGGGTAATCTCCGAGTAACTCTCCATTCATGGGGAGTTACGAGGATATAAACTACTTCAATTACATTCAAAGTATTGATAATATTTTCTAATATCAAAATTAAATGTGAAAATGTCAAATGAAACGAAGTATCAAAGTCTTATATTTGAAACTGGTACACATCGCTCTATTCCTGAGCGACAGTGGAATGACGTCAAAATGTAATTTAATATTACTGCTATACTGTTGATGGTTATTACTGACTGCAATATTGCAACTACTGTTACAGTTGGTGGCTATTCCTGCCGCTAATACGGCAACTTCTAGTACTGTTGGTAGTAGTATTCCTGACAGTAGTACTACTACCCCTACTGCTGATCACTATTTCTGATCGCAACACTGCCTCTACGACCGTGGCTCCAGATTGACTGTTCAAGTTGACTGTTACTTCTCTGATCACTGTATCTTCCAACTATAACAATTAAAATTAACAACCAACCTTTGATATTGAGGACTGACTGACTGACTGAGTTTAGTTTTATGCCGCTTTTTAGCAATATTCCAGCAATATCACGGCGGGGGACACCAGAAATGGGCTTAACACATTGTGCCCATGTGGGGAATCGAACCCGGATCCTCGGCGTGACGAGCCAACGCTTTAACCACTAGGTTACCCCACCGCCCCTGATATTGAGGAAGCAGGGTTTGGGGTAATGTATAAAGGCTACATGTTTGAAGGTAGGTATCTTTTATTGTAATGTGGGCTTAAATATTTGAACAACTTCTACAACCACCAACCCCATTCATTTGAGCGATAGTGGCTGAATATTATTTTTCGTCGCTTGAACCTAGAAATGGATTCACACATTGTACCCATATGGGGAATCGAACCCGATTCTTCGGCGAAACGAGCGAACATTGTAACCACAAGGCTACCCCACCGCTAATTGAAAATGTTTCGAATATCTTCGAACGCTCCAGCAGCACCAGGATCCGAAACCATTCTGAAACGAATGACGATCGGCGACTGACGTATTTGTATATTTTTGTTGTTGTTCTTTATTTATTACCCGTGAAGATCCGGGTTAGAATATTGATCTTCAGTAACTCATGCTTGTCTTAAGAGGCGACTAATGGCATCGGGTGGTCAGGCTCGCTGACTTGGTTGCCACATGTCATCGGTTCCCAATTGAGTAGATCGATGTTCATGCTGTTGATCACTGGATTGTCTGGTCCAGGCTCAAATATTTACAGACCGCCGCCATATCGCTGGAATATTGCTGAGTGCGGCGTAAAACTAAACTCACTCACTCTTTATATATAGGAACCAGCTAAACATCATCTTAAACTACTTATCCTTATCAGCTATTTCGAAAAGAAATGTAATAAATTATATGGAAGAACCTTCGACGAGTGAGTGAGTGAGTGGGATTACACCGCTTTTAGCAGTATTTCAGCAATATCACACATTGTACTCTTGAAGAGGATCGAACCAAGGAACGCTTTAACCACTAGGCTACCCCATCGTCCCTATCTAGCGACGATGTTGACATGGGAGAAGGTATTATTCGTTTTGGTGGTTAAGTGCTTCAACGTTTTACAAATAGATATGTACCTTGTACACATTTATATTGGTTTTCTTTTCATTCTTTCAAAGGCGTAAAACATCATATGTAAGTATACGTGGAATTAGCTTTCTTCACCTTGTACGTCAAGTCATTTAATTACAGAGTCCCGATCCAGCTCGTCTTAGTATCGTCAAAATTCCTATTCCATATGAACAGTCTGATCATCCATTCTAATGATCCCTGCCAAAGTTCCATTTTTGGAGGGGCGGTGGGGTAGCCTAGTGGTTAAAGCGTTGGCTCGTCACGCCGAAGGCCCGGGTTCGATTCCCCACATGGGTACAACTTTTGAAGCCCATTTCTGGTGTCCCCCGCCGTGATATTGTTGGAATATTGCTAAAAGCGGCGTAAAACCATACTCAGTCAATCAGCCATATTTGGACATATCACCTATACAACGAATTTAACCTGTACAACGAATGAATAGCTAACGCTTGAATACTACCAAATATGTGTCAAAGAATGCCAAACACAGTGCGGTATTTCACATACTTTCTAACGACACAACAGCTATTTTAAATATGTGGTACTTTGGTATAATTATACAATTAGTTTTCCGTTTCAGAAGTCTCTCATTTCTTGTGGCAACTGACCCATAATATCGCCTGCAAGACGAAGGGAATATGGAAATGTCAAGCTATCCTCAGCGCTTTACACACTGCTCCGGGGTTCCGCTGAGGGCCCTTCCTTTGAGTGTAGACTATTTATATACACATACATATGTCAGCAAGATTCGGCGTTGATGTATTATTCAATTAGAGTACGAATGAACGTTTACCCAATATCTCACCGAGGAGGTAAAGCTATCTTAAAATGTGAATGTGGGGTGGTCGGATAGCCTAGTGGTCAAAAGCGTTCGTTCGTCACGCTGAAAACCCGGGTTTGATTCTTCACATGGGTACAATGTGTGAAGCCCATTTCTGGTGTCCCCGCCGTGATATTGTTGGAATATTGCTAAAAGCGGCGTAAAACCATACTCAGTCAATCAGCCATATTTGGACATATCACCTATACAACGAATTTAACCTGTACAACGAATGAATAGCTAACGCTTGAATACTACCAAATATGTGTCAAAGAATGCCAAACACAGTGCGGTATTTCACATACTTTCTAACGACACAACAGCTATTTTAAATATGTGGTACTTTGGTATAATTATACAATTAGTTTTCCGTTTCAGAAGTCTCTCATTTCTTGTGGCAACTGACCCATAATATCGCCTGCAAGACGAAGGGAATATGGAAATGTCAAGCTATCCTCAGCGCTTTACACACTGCTCCGGGGTTCCGCTGAGGGCCCTTCCTTTGAGTGTAGACTATTTATATACACATACATATGTCAGCAAGATTCGGCGTTGATGTATTATTCAATTAGAGTACGAATGAACGTTTACCCAATATCTCACCGAGGAGGTAAAGCTATCTTAAAATGTGAATGTGGGGGTGGTCGGATAGCCTAGTGGTCAAAACGTTCGTTCGTCACGCTGAAAACCCGGGTTTGATTCTTCACATGGGTACAATGTGTGAAGCCCATTTCTGGTGTCCCGCGCCGTGATATTACAGGAATATTGCTAAAAGCGGCGTAAAACTAAACTCACTCACTCACTCATCCTGGGAATCAACGAGTAAAACTGACTGGGGAAGATTTGAGCAGGTCACGATCATCCTCACTCACTCACTTACATATACGTGTGTAAAAAAAAAATCATAATAATTTAGTATTACGGGATTCGTGGTTTAGTGGATAGTGCATCTGCCCCCAGATTGGACAATCGTTGGTTCGATGCCGTGGACGCGTGACACCAACTGGTGTTGTAAAATGGCACTTGTTGTTTCCTGCTCGGTATTAAGAGGACAAAACAAGTACTGGTAGAACGGGGTCTGTATAATGAAACAGGGACATGATATCTCAGTGAGTGGGTGAGTTTAGTTTTACGCCGCTTTCAGCAATATTTCATCAATATCACGGCGGGGGACATCAGACATGGGCTTTCACATATTGTACCCATATGGGGAATCGAACCCGGGTCTTAGGTGTGACGAGCGAACACTTCAACCACTAGGCTACCCACCGCCCATATTTCATTGAGCCCGCACGGTAAAGCTAGCATTCGTGTGGACATCAACCAGCATCTTAACTATCTTAGTACAATAATCTTGAAGGCAACGTGAAGCGCATTTCACATCACCCTACTAATCCATTGTGATAAAAAACATTCAACTAAAAATACATTTCATACGTTTATTTTGTGTATTTTAAAATACATATTTTGTGATATATTACATGGTAGTAAAAGTAACCAAAAATATATCTCAGGAATAAGTTATGTATAGACGTGTCAGATGTCATGTGACACAAACAATTACCCAAAAGAACAGGCTTGGTCTCTGCTTTGAATAATAATACTGTCCTTATAAGCTACTCACGCTATCAATTGAGCAATTAAATGTCACTGGATTTCATCTAGGCACACAGGCATTGCGTCACAAAGGACTCTCTCAACAGCAACTTGACATTTTGAACAGAAGGTTTATAGTTACATGAACAAGATTCCACTGCTTTGTAACACTTGAAATCCAAAATGTTCATTGTCAAAAATGTCTGTATCATCTGCGGAAGATGTCTCCACGATATGGGCACACTTCAGTAGAGAAATGTTTGCGCTGGTAAGTGCCTTGGATTCGTTGTTGAATCACACGTTGTAAATCTGCCAGCCACTTCTAGTTTGTCGTTTACACCGAAACGTGTGGATTTCTGGGATGGCCTTTCGTGACGTCACGACTCATCGAAAAGGCGCGTCCTGTGAGCAGGGCTGGTTTACCTTAACGACTTTCCGCACACCTTAAACACCTTTACAGTTCCAGGATTTACCGTGAACTCACACCTATTGCACATTTCACCATCGGTTCATCAGTTCCGCATTTTTTCAGTTATACAGACATCTCTTCACCCTGGTAACAGATCGGGTGGGTGGCGACGTCTGGATCAGCTTCACAAAAACTTGCTTTTGGTGCACAGGAGAGGGCTTCGAAAAGATCGGCAAGGCCATTTCTCCGTCTCCTGTTGGATAAGCAGTTGGTCAGTTCCATGTTGGTAGTGTAGGAGAACAGGCTGATATTCTGAGTCTTCATGTGTAAAGATGGGGCATTAGGGAGTAATTCTTGGAAATTGTCCACTAAGTCCATGTGCGTGTCCGTGTCCGAACCACTGAGAGACTCGTTCGAACTTTCTACACCATCACTTTCTGTTGATGATGTTGACATGTTGGATATTTGCCTTCCGAAACTTTTCTCGGCTTTTTCAATAGCTTCGTGGGTCCATCCCAGCCGCTCGAGGATTTCCTGATCGATACCATCAAATATGTTCGCCATTCCGTTCCTCCTGGACCTCTTCATGTCTGTGAATGTTTCATCGTCCATGACTGGCTGTTTGGTAAGATTTAAAACCATCGAAGTTGTTGTCTGTAACTAAGCTTTGACTGTTCCTGTCAAGTTAGTATATCTCGTAGCGAATGTCAAGTCTGACAAACCCAAACAGTTCGTCTGCTTTTATAACCCAGTCTCTTCGTCAGCCAATGGACAGTGCTTAAAATCCAACGTCACCCACGAGCCGAGCACGCTGAATCAGAACTGTTGATGTCATAGGGAGGAGCTATGATCACGTCAATCAAACATCTTAGCCAATCATCGTCGCTGATTAAATCTTATCAGGTGTTTCCCGAGAAGTGGACCACGTGCGTATTTCATGTGCGCTGGTCGTATATTGATCAGCGCGAATCAAAACTTCGATTTCGGCCATGTTATTCAAACGAAACCACGTTTGATGAACGCAAGCTCGCCAACATACTATACTGACAAAGCTGTTATTATTCTCTAATGAGATTAGGGCAACGTGTCTCCGGAGTTCCTCAGGAGAAGTGGGATTCTATTTTTAGATTTTGCAAAGGCGTGATTCGATTTGTTTTGTTTTTTGAGTTGCTGTGTGAAATATCCCAGCTATATGAGGGCGGTCTGTAAATTATTGAACCTAGACAAGGTTATCTAGTGACTGATATCATGAGCATTGATAGACGAAATCTGGATAGATGACCTCGATCAACCAGAGAGCTTGACCACCCAATTCTGTTTGTCGCATCTTACGGCAAACATTGGCAGACAGACAGAAGTTTCATTTCGTAACATAGGCCTCATGCATGTGTGTAGCAAGCCAGTTTTTTCGTGTAAGCCCGATAGGTTGCAAAGCTTTATATTTAAATAGTTTTGAGGGCTTGCCCAATCTTTGGAGCAACAATAATTTGTATTGGGATCTTACTTTGAAAACATAATGTAAAAATAATGCGGTGCAGTATAAACTTCTTTTTGTTTGGATTGCATTAATAATAATAATAATAATAATAATAAGTGCATTTATATTGCGCTATTTTCCATCCGTTGCGGTTGCTCAAAGCGCAGGTATCAAGGATAGTACTTGGAGAAGAGATGGGTTTTAAGTTTGGACTTGAAGACAGCTAAAGATGGGGAGGTTTTGACATCAAAAGGAAGACAGTTCCAGAGAGAAGGAGCACAGAATGAGAATGATCTCTGGCCGAAGGATTTGAGATTGGTCCTGGGGATGGTAAATAAAAGTTGATCATTGGATCTCAGGTTTTTGCATGAAGTATATTTCTGGAGAAGTTCTTTCAGATATCCTGGTGCAACATCATGGCAACAGCTGTAGGCATTGGGTTAGTGTGTCGTTGTAAATATGTTGTAGTTGCTAGAAGTAATTGTCTCTGCTGATATTTGTCACATCGGAAGAATAAATGATTTTCTGTTTCTGCAGCATCATAGTGAACACAAGTAGTTCGTACTTGGGGCATCCCTCATTAAGTCTGTACATGTTCACTTTAAAGTTGTTATTCGAAATACAAAATTGATAAGTGCACGGATTAGGTGTTTATATTTTAATTCTGTTATGTAGGGCTCCAGGCGAAGTTCATATTTAAACTGTGAATAAACTCATTCAGTGACCACCGTTCCACACGAAAATATGATTTCTGACGCCAATTAGACAGGTCACACATTAGTGAGTGAGTTTAGTTTTACGCCGCTTTTAGCAATATTCCAGCAATATCACGGCGGGGGACACCAGAAATGGGCTTCACACATTGTACTCATGTAGGGAATCGAACCCGGGTCTTCGGCGTGACGAGCGAACGCTTTAACCACTAGGCTACCCCACCGCCCCTATCCATAATAAGATATAATGTTAGAACTATATATCTCAACAGATAAAAAGTTGTTATCTCTATTTCAGAACATGGTTTGAGGTGTAAAGATGCCACTTCATTTTAATAATAATAAATAAATAATAAATGTGCATTTATAATGCGCGCAATCCAGACAGATATGCCTGCTCAAGGCGCTACAATGGGAATGTATAAGGATAAAAGTTTTATTGTTATCTATGTAACATTTTCACGAAAGTCTGACTTCTCTCTTAAATCGATACAATACAAATCATTCGCTGAGGACCACGAGTTGAGCGAAGCACCCTTGCAATCCTTACACAAGGCGCTTGTAGCCCGCGGCTTCGTGACAAAACGGCACATTCCTTGTACCTGACTTGACTGACATCTGACTTGAAAATGGATATGTTTTATTATAAATAATACGCACAACGTGACTTGTTTCCTCCCTGTAATTCTACTGTTACTACAAATACTACTACTGCTTCTAACGACTTGCGATGCGGGGCGGTGGGGTAGCCTAGTGGTTAAAGCGTTCGCTCGTCACGCCGAAGACCCGGGTTCGATTCCCCACATGGGTACAATGTGTGAAGCCCATTTCTGGTGTCCCCCGCCGTGATATTGCCGGAATATTGCTGAAAGCGGCGTAAAACTAAACCCACTCGTACAGACCCCGAAACATATATACCAATACACCTCATGCAAGTCTAGAATGTGTGCCAAGTCTAGATTCTGAAAATGAAGAAAGTGTCTGGGCTCACTATTAATATAATTTAGGATATAATATATTTTCTGTCAAATGTGTTCTTTTCAGAGGCTAGATGTTGGTCTAACTAGTGATAATTCTGGTTGCATAATTACAGCCTTCTAGATGATGATGATGATGATGATGATGATGATAAATGGGCCGGAGATGTCACGCACTATACACTGATCACAATTCAAACACAACAGACTTAGGCGACGCAGGCCGCCTTCAGCGCAGCACATATGCTGTAGGCGTCAATCGCTTACCGCAGCCTAATGAAGGAACACTTTGTCAAGAGCTGATGTCTCCCAGTCTAAACCTTACTACAAATATGCAACAACCGCGGGTTACATTGAACCCTGAGCACATCAAACAGCTCGTTTCCACTTCAAGTGCACTGGCTTGCCTGGTCGTTATTCCAGTCAGGAATATAGGCTCTCTATATCCTAATAGTTAAGGGCAGATGTCACTTAAATTGGTTAAGTTGGTCAGACTTAGAATAGCACTGAACCCTTAGTGTGTTCACAAAGAGTACTCAGCTCTTAAACTACAATCCTAGCTCTCACTTGAATCTACCATGACCTGTTAAAATTATGCATTGTCAATAGTCAGTAGAAATGGATCTTTTTGATGACCGCATAACAGCAACAGAAAATAGGTAGGTAGGTAGGTAGATACTATCCAGACTCTTACATCTTATATTACCAGAAGACCAGCAGTGCACCCTGCCCGTCATAGTTGGAAGTACGAGTATTGTTACTGATATGTGAATTTTACCATCATTGTGTTTAAACAAACTGTATGGACTCTACCATAACCCGCACCAATCATCCAGGCATAACATACCCACATCACCTAATCCTAAACAATCATCCAGGCATAACATACCCGCATCACCTAATCCTAAACAATCATCCAGGCATAACATACCCATATCACCTAATCCTAAACAATCATCCAGGCATAACATACCCATATCACCTAATCCTAAACAATCATCCAGGCATAACATACCCACATCACCTAATCCTAAACAATCATCCAGGCATAACATACCCATATCACCTAATCCCGAACAATCATCCAGGCATAACATACCCACATCACCTTATCCTAAACAATCATCCTGGCATAACATACCCACATCATCTAATCCTAAACAATCATCCAGGCATAACATACCCATATCACCTAATCCTAAACAATCATCCAGGCATAACATACCCACATCACCTTATCCTAAACAATCATCCAGGCATAACATACCCACAACACCTAATCCTAAACAGTCATCCAGGCATAACATACCCACATCACCTTATCCTAAACAATCATCCAGGCATAACATATCCACATCACCTAATCCTAAACAATCATCCAGGCGTAACATACCCATATCACCTAATCCTAAACAATCACCCAGGCATACCATACCCACATCACCTAATCCTAAACAATCATCCAGGCATAACATACCCATATCACCTAATCCTAAACAATCATCCAGGCATAACATACCCACATCACCTAATCCTAAACAATCATCCAGGCATAACATACCCATATCACCTAATCCTAAACAATCATCCAGGCATAACATACCCACATCACCTAATCCTAAACAATCATCCAGGCATAACATACCCATATCACCTAATCCTAAACAATCATCCAGGCATAACATACCCACATCACCTAATCCTAAACAATCATCCAGGGCATAACATACCCACATCACCTAATCCTAAACAATCATCCAGGCATAACATACCCACATCACCTAATCCTAAACAAATCATCCAGGCATAACATACCCACATCACCTAATCCTAAACAATCATCCAGGCATAACATACCCACATCACCTAATCCTAAACAATCATCCAGGCATAACATACCCATATCACCTAATCCTAAACAATCATCCAGGCATAACATACCCACATCACCTAATCCTAAACAATCATCCAGGCATAACATACCCATATCACCTAATCCTAAACAATCATCCAGGCATAACATACCCACATCACCTAATCCTAAACAATCATCCAGGCATAACATACCCACATCACCTAATCCTAAACAATCATCCAGGCATAACATACCCACATCACCTAATCCTAAACAATCATCCAGGCATAACATACCCATCATATCACCTTAATCCTAAACAATCATCCAGGCATAACATACCCACATCACCTAATCCTAAACAATCATCCAGGCATAACATACCCATATCACTCTAATCCTAAACAATCATCCAGGCATAACATACCCATATCACCTAATCCTGAAAAACAATCATCCAGGGCATAACATACCCATATCACCTAATCCTAAACAATCATCCAGGCATAACATACCCATATCACCTAATCCTAAACAATCATCCAGGCATAACATACCCATATCACCTAATCCTAAACAATCATCCAGGGCATAACATACCCATATCACCTAATCCTAAACAATCATCCATAGGCATAACATACCCACATCAATTTCTATCCTAAACAATCATCCAGGCATAACATACCCACATCACCTAATCCTAAATAATCATCCAGGCATAACATACCCACATCACCATCCTAAATAATCTATATCACCTAATCCTAAACAATCATCCAGGCATAACATACCCACATCACCTAATCCTAAACAATCATCCAGGCATAACATACCCACATCACCTAATCCTAAACAATCATCCAGGCATAACATACCCATATCACTCTAATCCTAAACAATCATCCAGGCATAACATACCCACATCACCTAATCCTAAACAATCATCCAGGCATAACATACCCATATCACCTAATCCTAAACAATCATCCGGGCATAACATACCCATATCACCTAATTCCTAAATAATCATCCAGGCATAACATACCCACATCACTTTAATCCTAAATAATCATCCAGGCATAACATACCCACATCACTTAATCCCTAAACAATCATCCAGGCATAACATACCCATATCACCTAATCCTAAACAATCATCCAGGCATAACATACCCATATCACTTTAATCCTAAACAATCATCCGGGCATAACATACCCACATCACCTAACCTAAACAATCATCCAGGCATAACATACCCTAATATCAACCTAATCCTAAACAATCATCCAGGCATAACATACCCATATCACCTAATCCTAAACAATCATCCAGGCATAACATATACCATATCACTTAATCTAAACAATCATCCAGGTATAACATACCATATATCAATTTTAATCCTAAATAATCATCCAGGGTATAACATACCTATTATCACTCTAATCCTAAACAATCATCCAGGCATAACATACCATATCACCTAATCCTGAACAATCATCCAGGCATAACATACCCATATCACCTAATCCTAAACAATCATCCAGGCATAACATACCCATATCACTCTAATCCTAAATAAACAATCATCCAGGCATAACATACCCATATCACCTAATCCTAAATAATCATCCAGGCATAACATACCCATATCACCTTATCCTAAACAATCATCCAGGCATAACATACCCATATCACCTAATCCTAAACAATCATCCAGGCATAACATACCTACATCACTTAATCTAAACAATCATCCAGGCATAACATACCCCATATCACCTAATCCTAAACAATCATCCAGGGGCATAACATACCCATATCATTCTAATCCTAAATGAATCATCCAGGGTATAACATACCCATATCACCTAATTCTAAACAATCATCCATAGGCATAACATACCCATATCACCTAATCCTAAACAATCATCCAGGCATAACATACCCATATCACCTAATCTAAACAATCATCCAGGCATAACATAATCCACCTTATCACCTTATCCGAAATGAATCATCCAGGCATAACATACCCATATCATCTTATCCTAAATAATCATCCAGGCATAACATACCCACATCATCCTCACATCCTAAATGAACCATCCAGGTATAACATAACACATCACCATCCTAAATAATCATCCAGGTATAACATACCATATCACTCCATCCTAAACAATCATCCAGGCATAACATACCCACATCACCTAATATCCTAAACAATCATCCAGGCATAACATACCCATATCACCTAATCCTAAACAATCATCCAGGCATAACATACCCACATCACCTAATCCTAAACAATCATCCAGGCATAACATACCCACATCACCTAATCCTAAACAATCATCCAGGCATAACATACCCATATCACCTAATCCTAAACAATCATCCAGGTATAACATACCCACATCACCTAATCCTAAACAATCATCCAGGCATAACATACCCATATCACCTAATCCTAAATAATCATCCAGGGTATAACATAATATATCACTTCTAATCCTAAATAATCATCCAGGCATAACATACCATATCACTTAATCTCTAAACAATCATCCAGGCATAATATACCCATATCACCTAATCTCTAAATAATCATTCCATACATACCCATCATCACCTAATCCTAAACAATCATCCAGGCATACATACCCATATCACCTAATCCTAAACAATCATCCAGGCATAACATACCCACATCACCTAATCCTAAACAATCATCCAGGCATAGAATACCCATATCACCTAATCCTAAATAATCATCCAGGTATAACATACCCACATCATTCTAATCCTAAACAATCATCCAGGCATAACATACCATATCACCTAATCCTAAATAATCATCCAGGCATAACATACCCATATCACCTAATCTAAACAATCATCCAGGCATAACATACCCATATCACCTAATCCTAAACAATCATCCAGGCATAACATACCCATATCACCTAATCCTAAACAATCATCCAGGCATAATATACCTATAACATACCCTAAACAATCATCCAGGCATAACATACCCATATCACCTTAATCTGAAATAATCATCTTGGTATAACATACCCATATCACTTTAATCCTAAACAATCATCCAGGGTATAACATACCCATATCACCTCATCTCTAAACAATCATCCAGGCATAATATACCCATATCACTCCATCTAAACAATCATCCAGGCATAACATACCCATATCACCTAATCCTAAATAATCATCCAGGCATAACATGCCACATCCTTATCCTAAATAATCATCCAGGTATAACATACCAATATCACCTAATTCTAAATAATCATCCAGGCATAACATACCCACATCACCTCAATCCTAAACAAATATCCAATATAACATACTATCACTTAATCTCTAAACAATCATCCAGGCATACATACCCATATCACCTAATCCTAAATAATCATCCAGGCATAACATACCCATATCACCTAATCTCTCCTAATAATCATCCAGGCATAACATACCCATATCACCTAATCCTAAATAATCATCCAGGCATAACATACCCACATCAATTTTAATCTCTAAACAATCATCCAGGCATAACATACCCATATCACCTAATCTCTAAACAATCATCCTGGCATAACATACCCACATCACCTAATCCTAAAACAATCATCCAGGCATAACATACCCATATCACCTAATCCTAAACAATCATCCAGGCATAACATACCCATATCACCTAATCCTAAACAATCATCCAGGCATAACATACCCATATCACCTTATCCTAAACAATCATCCAGGCATAACATACCCATATCACCTAATCTCTAAACAATCATCCAGGCATAACATACCCATATCACCTTATCCCTAAACAATCATCCAGGCATAACATACCCATATCACTCTTAATCTAAACAATCATCCAGGCATAACATACCCATATCACCTTATCTGAAATAATCATCCAGGCATAACATACCCATATCACCTAATCCTAAACAATCATCCAGGGCATAACATACCCACATCACCTAATCTGGAAATAATCATCCAGGCATAACATACCAATATCACTCTAATCCTAAACAATCATCCAGGGCATAACATACCCCACATCACTCTAATCTCTAAATGAACCAACTAGGCATAACATACTAATATCACCTAATCCTAAACAATCATCCAGGGGCATAACATACCCATATCACCTAATCTCGAAACAATCATCCAGGGCATAACATACCCACATCACCTAATCCTAAACAATCATCCAGGCATAACATACCCATATCAATTTAATCCTAAACAATCATCCAGGCATAACATACCCTATCACCTTTATCCTAAACAATCATCCAGGCATAACATACCCATATCAACCTAATCTCTAAACAATCATCCAGGGCATAACATACCCATATCACCTAATCCTAAATAATCATCCAGGCATAACATACCCATATCACCTTATCCTAAATCAATCATCCAGGGCATAACATACCCACATCACCTTATCCTAAACAATCATCCAGGCATAACATACCCATATCACCTAATCCTAAACAATCATCCAGGGTATAACATACCCACATCTCTTAACTTAAACAATCATCCTGGCATAACATACCCATTATCACTCTAATCCTAAACAATCATCCAGGCATAGCATACCCACATCAGCTAATCCTAAACAATCATCCAGGCATAACATACCCACATCACCTAATCCTAAACAATCATCCAGGCATAACATACCCATATCACCTAATCTCGAACAATCATCCAGGCATAACATACCCATATCACCTAATCCTAAACAATCATCCAGGCATAACATACCCATATCACCTAATCTCGAACAATCATCCAGGCATAACATACCCACATCACCTAATCCTAAACAATCATCCAGGCATAACATACCCATATCACCTAATCCTAAACAATCATCCAGGCATAGCATACCCACATCAGCTAATCCTAAACAATCATCCAGGGCATAACATACCCACATCACTAATCCTAAAGCAATCATCCAGGCATAACATACCTTACATCACCTAATCCTAAAACAATCATCCAGGTATAACATACCCATATCACCTAATCTTAAACAATCATCCAGGCATAACATATCCATATCACCTTATCCTAAACAATCATCCAGGCATAATATACCCACATCACCTAATCCTAAACAATCATCCAGGCATAACATACCCATATCACTTTAATCCTGAACAATCATCCAGGCATAACATACCCATATCACCTAATCCGAAACAATCATCCTGGCATAACATACCCATATCACCTAATCCTAAACAATCATCCAGGCATAACATACCCACATCACCTTATCCTAAACAATCATCCAGGCATAACATACCAATATCACCTAATCCTAAACAATCATCCAGGCATAACATACCCACATCACCTAATCCTAAACAATCATCCAGGCATAACATACCCATATCACCTAATCCTAAACAATCATCCAGGCATAACATACCCACATCACCTTATCCTAAACAATCATCCAGGCATAACATACCCACATCACCTAATCCTAAACAATCATCCAGGCATAACATACCCACATCACCTAATCCTAAACAATCATCCAGGGTATAACATACCCACATCACCTAATCCTAAACAATCATCCAGGGCATAACATACCCATATCACCTAATCCTGAACAATCATCCAGGCATAACATACCCATATCACCTAATCCTAAACAATCATCCTGGCATAACATACCCATATCACCTAATCCTAAACAATCATCCAGGCATAACATACCCATATCACCTTATCCTAAACAATCATCCAGGCATAACATACCCATATCACCTAATCCTAAACAATCATCCAGGCATAACATACCTATATATCACCTAATCCTGAACAATCATCCAGGTATAACATACCCACATCACCTAATCCTAAACAATCATCCAGGGCATAACATACCCACATCACCTAATCCTAAACAATCATCCAGGCATAACATACCCATATCACTCTAATCCTGAACAATCATCCAGGGCATAACATACCCATATCACCTAATCCGAAACAATCATCCTGGCATAACATACCCATATCACCTAATCCTAAACAATCATCCAGGCATAACATACCCACATCACCTTATCCTAAACAATCATCCAGGCATAACATACCCACATCACCTAATCCTAAACAATCATCCAGGCATAACATACCCATATCACCTAATCCCGAACAATCATCCAGGCATAACATACCCATATCACCTAATCCGAAACAATCATCCTGGCATAACATACCCATATCACCTAATCCTAAACAATCATCCAGGCATAACATATCCATATCACCTTATCCTAAACAATCATCCAGGCATAACATACCCACATCACCTAATCCTAAACAATCATCCAGGCATAACATACCCATATCACCTAATCCCGAACAATCATCCAGGCATAACATACCCATATCACCTAATCCGAAACAATCATCCTGGCATAACATACCCATATCACCTAATCCTAAACAATCATCCAGGCATAACATACCCACATCACCTTATCCTAAACAATCATCCAGGCATAACATACCCACATCACCTAATCCTAAACAATCATCCAGGCATAACATACCCACATCACCTAATCCTAAACAATCATCCAGGCATAACATACCCATATCACCTAATCCTAAACAATCATCCAGGCATAACATACCCACATCACCTTATCCTAAACAATCATCCAGGCATAACATACCCACATCAGCTAATCCTAAACAATCATCCAGGCATAACATACCCATATCACCTAATCCTAAACAATCATCCAGGCATAACATACCCACATCACCTAATCCTAAACAATCATCCAGGCATAACATACCCACATCACCTAATCCTAAACAATCATCCAGGCATAACATACCCATATCACCTAATCCTAAACAATCATCCAGGCATAACATACCCACATCACCTAATCCTAAACAATCATCCAGGCATAACATACCCACATCAGCTAATCCTAAACAATCATCCAGGCATAACATACCCACATCACCTAATCCTAAACAATCATCCAGGCATAACATACCCACATCACCTAATCCTAAACAATCATCCAGGCATAACATACCCATATCACCTAATCTTAAACAATCATCCAGGCATAACATACCCATATCACCTAATCCTAAACAATCATCCAGGCATAACATACCCACATCACCTAATCCCGAACAATCATCCAGGCATAACATACCCATATCACCTAATCCTAAACAATCATCCAGGCATAACATACCCACATCACCTAATCCTAAACAATCATCCAGGCATAACATACCCACATCACCTAATCCTAAACAATCATCCAGGCATAACATACCCATATCACCTAATCTTAAACAATCATCCAGGCATAACATACCCATATCACCTAATCCTAAACAATCATCCAGGCATAACATACCCACATCACCTAATCCTAAACAATCATCCAGGCATAACATACCCATATCACCTAATCCTAAAACAATCATCCAGGCATAACATACCCATATCACCTAATCCGAAACAATCATCCAGGCATAACATACCCATATCACCTAATCCTAAACAATCATCCAGGCATAACATACCCACATCACCTAATCCTAAACAATCATCCAGGCATAACATACCCACATCACCTTATCCTAAACAATCATCCAGGCATAACATACCCACATCACCTAATCCTAAACAATCATCCAGGCATAACATACCCATATCACCTAATCCTAAACAATCATCCAGGCATAACATACCCACATCACCTTATCCTAAACAATCATCCAGGCATAACATACCCACATGGGAGGACACCGGGTAGAACAGAGTAGATAGGCAGAATGAGTGAGTGAGTTTAGTTTAACGCCGCTTTTAGCAATATTCCAGCAATATGACACAAGACACAAGAAATGGGTTTCACACATTGTACCCATTGTACGCTTTAACCACTAGGCCACACCGTAACTAGATGGACATATTAATAGGTAGGTATATGGTTCTCTTGACATGGCGAGGCCCTAACGAAGCTGAAATACACTCAGCAATCCCTGAGCTTTTTGCCGTGCCTTGTTTTTACACATCGTGACGTAAACAGCGACCAAAATAGGCACAAACGTTTGGATGCTGACTCAAATAACTTCAACGTTGACACAAATTATTAAACTAAAACTTCAATTGCTGTTGGTTCCGTAAAACACCTGAAACTGTTTGACATTAGCTTGTAACTAACACACTCTCTCTCTCTCTCTCTCTCTCTCTCTCTCTCTCTCTCTCTCTCTCTCTCTCTTACACCTCTCCCCCTCTCTCTCTCTCTCTTACCTCTCCCTCTCTCTCTCTCTCTCTCTCTCTCTCTCTCTCTTACTCTCCCCTCTCTCTCTCTTACACTCTTCCCCCTCTCTCTCTTATACTCTCCCCTCTCTCTCTCTCTCTCTTACGCTCTCCCCCCTCTCTCTCTCTCTCTCTCTCTCTCTCTCTCTCTCTCTCTCTCTCTCTCTCTCTAGGCTGTAGGAAAATGATGTTGTTCAGGGACCGTGAGACAGACTAGGTAATTAGAAATACGTGTTATGTTCAGAATGCACAGCCCTGTAAATGTCAACATCCACTACAATGTTTCTTTCTTCCTTTCTTTCTTTCTTTATTGCAGCTTGCATCACTAATTCGACGTTTATGCCTGGTATTCTAGCAAGAAAACCGGGCCAGGTTTTGCGGTCAAGAAGAGTAACAAAAGCAGGCAATGATATATCCTTGTGATGCCCCGACAGGGCTAATGCTGTTGACTGTGTGGCCCCCATCGAGCACGACCAGTCATACAGGAAACACTCCATGACTTCCCCAAAGCAGTGTGTCACAGTCGTCAGTACGCCATGCTTCTGCACTTTCAACGATTTCAACGGATGGCGGATGATGCAACGTTACTTGTTGCACGTCGTAGACGATGGTGTTAGCTGTTGACACTGCCGTGGATGGGTTGGTAGCTGCTTCGAGCGGTCAGAATCCCACGAGATACCGTCGGCAACGCCCTCTTACACATTATTGCGCATGTCGTTGGAATGCGGTTAATGCATTCCAAGGTCAGAAAGCAATTTGGACGAGGGGTTTACTTGGCTTACCGTATTCTTGTATTGTGTCATCTATGTATCCTACCCCAGGTGAACTGGCGGAATAACTGTAGGCTAACATATAGTCCCTAAAATAATGTCATGTATCAAGTCACATATGAACAATCCTACACAAGTAACCGCTACTATTTAACGAAGTTACAAGTCTGTTGAGTACAATACTTATCGAATATATGGGAACTGTGTAGACACTTACTGCTCCGCTTTCTTCTATGTCTTGAAGAATAGGTTAACATATTTTCTATTCTGATGTTTGTAGTAAAACAAAAATTATATTATGCCATTTTTTCTGTAAATTTGTTTTGGTAGAAAGCGTATAGGCACTCTGTGTTTTGTAATGGGGAATGACACTCTCTGTCATGTTTTGTGGTGGAAATTGAATACGCACTCTCCGTCTTGTAATGTTTTGTGTTAGAAACGGAATACGCACTATCTGTCTTGTAATGATTTTTTGTGGTGGAAACGGAATACGCATTCTCTGTCTTGTAATATTTTGTGGTTGAAATTAAATGCGCACTCTTTGTCTTGTAATGTTTTGTGGTTTAAAATGAATACGCACTCTCCGTCTTGTAATGTTTTGTGTTGGAAACGGAATACTCACTATCTGTCTTGTAATGATTTCTTTTGTGGTGGAAACGGAATACGCATTCTGCGTCTTGTAATGTTTTGTGGTTGAAATTAAATGCGCACTCTCTAGCATGATTAACCATCCATTTTGCATAGTCTTGTAATGTTTTGTGGTTGAAATTGGATACGCATTCTCTGTCTTGTAATGATTTTTGTGTGGTGGAAATGGAATACGCGTTCTCCGTCTTGTAATGTTTTGTGGTGGAAACGGAATACGCATTCTACGTCTTGTAATGTTTTGTGGCTGAAATTGGATACAAATTCTCCGTCTTGTAATGTTTTATGGTGGAAACTGAATACACACTCTCTAGCATGATTAACCATCCATTTTGCATAGTGATGCAAAATTTAAAATGTACAGTGAAGTACGTGTTTCATAACTTACAGACATGCTTATAACTAACTGATAGTTATAACGAACTGGGGTTTTCTGTCCAGGCCACCTGTATGTTTTATCCGAAAAGCATATGAAGAACTACGCTTAAAACAAACTAACCTTAGTGGCCCCTTTAAAGTTATACTACACCAAATCAGATTCCAAAGTATAACAAGCAATGTTATTGCAGTGCAGACAGAATCATCTGACAACTGTGACTGGATGATTCTTTTGGTAAGATTTGTGTTTTTTAAACGTGTAATTGAACTGACCATATTTTTCAATATTTGGTTCTGTCTTTTAATATGATAATCTATGCTAAACGATATTTTCAAATAGGTGACATTCGGTGCGGAACTGGGGTTGGTGCCTTCAGCATCTTGTACTCGGAAAAGGATTTGTTTAACCTAGCTCAAATTTGTGTGTTTTCATTGCACCTTTAAGGCCAAACTGTGCAGAAATGCAAATGTAATGTATTTTAAAGACCTGAATATTTTGAAAGAGTATATAACGTTACTATGGAAGTTACGGAAGCGTCTTAGTGCCACAGTCTGAATTTTGTTATCTCCTAATTAGGACTTAGCTATCTCCTAATTAGATAGTATCACCTAATTGGGAGATAGCTAAGTCCTAATTAGGCGATAAAAAAGTTCAGACTGTGGCACTAGGACGCTTCCGTAGGAAGTCTTTGGGAAACACTGGTTTGTGTTACCTTGAGTTCGATACAACCGTAGTTGACTAGATGTATATATTTTACTGTGTATTAGACTCTGGCATACATACTGAGTAACACAGCTGACTTGCACTGATGTGTTCTGGGTCATGGCATAAAAATACTTTATTGCATAAGGAGATAATTGAGTTCATCATTGACATTCTCAGCGAATGGTACTGACATTTACAGAGTTCTCAAAACGACAAGGCAGTATGTATACCTTCATGCGTTGACACAATTAAAAATGTCAGTGATATTAAAACACATGACTGATCGACTTGTTCTCTTGCTTTATTCCCCACCGATGATTCCCTCCAGGTTATCCCGGGGCCAGTGGTTTAATGTCAATGACAGCGATTGTACAGACAATAATCCCCGGGACATAGTTACCACAGATATCGAAATTAATAAAAACTGCCCCAGGTCTAATATAAAACACTTCGTATGATTGCAGACAGGCTGGACAAGTTGGTTCCTGCACAGTTAAACATTATCTCCTCACGCCAAGGTCTTTGTCCACCAGAGGTCATCCACCACCTAGTTCGGACAGATGAAACATAGGTGACTAATGGTCATATTGTCCATGGTGATGGGAGGTTACAACGAAGGGTAGACTGAGGTCGTGAGTCGTTCATTGTTTACAGGTTATGTTTTGACGTCTGACGTCATCGACAATACCAGCAGACGATAAATGTCAGACATTGCACCAGGCGGTTTGATCGCGTGACTTAGTGTCTCTACGTGTACTGCAGGTGTTATCGTGCTGTTGATCTCGGTGTTAAATTATTCAACAATATGTTTATTTACAAGCAGTTTTATGAGGCAAATGCCTGTAAAAAAGCATATTCTATGAGACGGACGTTATAACGCCGGAAGGCAAGGGTGTTTGCTCGACAATAACACGTCTTGACCAAATTTGAGACAGGTCAGAGGTCAAATGGACATTGTGTTACTAACGTCAACAACCTGTTGTTTTACATATAAAGTTTGAGGTGATTGATGGACACTGCCTATTGTGGAATACTCGGGAGGGAGGAGGGTTAGGTTTGGACATAGACGTTGTCATTTCACTACCACAGAAACATACAGTGAGGGTGTAAATGAATCACCTTTAAACAGTGCGGATAAATAATAGTATTTTGTTAATTTTGACATACTGTTGAATGGTAATCATCTCGACTTGAGGAACTGGTCCGGCTTACCACGCTCGTTGAGCATGTTGTAATGAAATACTGTTGATACATTGAATGATGCTTGATGTTCTATACACTACCAGATCATCTTGGTGTTCTATACACACTATTTGGTCATCTTTGTGTTCTATACACTACCAGGTCATCGTGGTGTTCTATGCACACTACCAGGTCAGCTTGGTGTTCTATACACTACCAGGTCATCGTGGTGTTCTATACACACTACCAGGTCATCGTGGTGTTCTATACACTACCAGGTCATCGTGGTGTTCTATACACTACCAGGTCATCGTGGTGTTCTATACACTACAAGGTCAGCTTGGTGCTCTATACACTACCAGGTCAGCTTGGTGTTCTAGACACACTACCAGGTCATCGTGGTGTTCTATACACACTATTTGGTCATCTTTGTGTTCTATACACTACCAGGTCATCGTGGTGTTCTATACACACTACCAGGTCATCTTGGTGTTCAAGACACACTACCAGGTCATCGTGGTGTTCTATGCACACTACCAGGTCACCGTGGTGTTCTATACACACTATTTGGTCAGCTTGGTGTTCTATACACTACCAGGTCAGCTTGGTGTTCTATACACTACCAGATCATCTTGGTGTTCTATACACACTGTCAGATCATCTTGGTGTTCTAGACACACTGCCAGGTCGTATTTCTGTTCTATACCCACTACCAGGTCATCGTGGTGTTCTATACACACTGCCAGGTCATATTTGTTTTCTATACACACTACCAGGTCATCTTTGTGTTCTGTACACCCTCCCAGGTTATATTGGTGTTCTATACACACTGTCAGGTCATCTTGGTGTTCTGTACACACTGCCAGGTCATCTTTGTGTTCTATACACACTACCAGGTCATCTTTGTGTTCTGTACACATTGCCAGGTTATCTTGGTGTTCTATACACACTGCCAGGTCATCTTGGTGTTCTAGACACACGACAGGTCATCTTTGTGTTCTATACACACTATGAGGTCATCATCTTTGTGTTCTGTACACACTGCCCGGTCATCTTAATGTTCTATACACAATGTCAGGTCATCTTGGTGTTCTATGCACACTACCAGGCAATCTTGGTGTTCTGGACACACTGTCAGGTCATCTTGGCGTTCTGTACACACTACCTGTACAACTTGGTGTTCTATACACACTTTCTGGTTGTGTTGGAGTTCTATACACACTACCTGATTGTCTTTTTGTTTTATACACACTACCTGTACAACTTGGTGTTGTATACACTTTGCCTGTTATTTTGGTTTTCTGTACACGCTACCTGTACAACTTGATTTAAACCGTATTTTATTTCCCAAAAGACATGTAACAAAAGGAAAAAGGATTAGCAAACAGGCTGCATCAGCCTATGTAAATGCTTCTCCTAAACATAATCTTATAAAGAAAGAGTTTATAAATACATTTGTGGAAATAAAAAAATCAATAATTTCAAACTAAGTACAGCATATGGTACCACAATTTATGGAAAACGGTTGGTGTCATTTAAGAAATTATAAACCGATTTTACTATCAATTCGTTTTCATACTGGGACAAAGATTCATCGCCGCTTAGAATAGCATGTAAACTTATATTAGTTTGAAAGAAGTATCTATTAAATCTAAACCTCATCTAAATGATATAGAGGACACTGAAGGAAATAATGGAAAGGATCCTCTCGAATGTTTCCACAGGGGCAGGTTCGGCTGTCTGACAAACATCTATCAAACAAGTGAGAGTTAAGATCACGGCAGCCCAGGCGCAAACGACAGAGAAGAATTTGACCTCGCCTGGGACCATACGATATATAATTTTTAAATGTTGGGGATAATGTCATGTCACAAGATATACATTTCTTAAATTTTGATAATGACTCAACATTTCTAATATTGACATCTAGCGAATTCCATGCCTTAACAGTAGATGGGAGAAAAGAATTATTAAAGTAAGACACAGATTATCGGAGTTTCGCAAATTATAGCGGCTTTGATTAGAAACATTTGGTGGTACCCACATTGAGAGATACTGTGGAGTTCACCCATTTACCATGTTGTAGAAGATGCGTAATTTATGATAGTGGCGGTTTTCGACTAAGGAACTACATCCTGTCTCAGCATAGAGTTTTTCGTGACTTGTGTCTCTCACTGCACCTGAGATAGTCCTAAGGGCATCTAGATGTAGCTTTTTTATCAGATGAGCCTGCTCCTTGGTACAATTATCCCAGGTGATGGTATCACAGTAGTCAAAGATAGGCAACATAAATGATTTATACATAGTTTCAAGCGATATTCTGTTCAGCCTGTATTTCAAACTTCTCAGACAATTTATTAGTGGACTTGCTTTGGCTAGTATATAATCAATATGTTTCTGCCATTTTCCATCATCTTGTAAAATCAGACCAAGTTGTTTACAGGGGTGGAAATAACTTTAAAATTGCTAGTGTACTCCGGTACAGTGGCACATGTAAAATCACTTGCCCTGATAATTTTTCCACTATACTGGCCGTTTTCTTGTTGATTTTTTAAATAAACAACATAAGTTACATTGGAAAGTCAACTGGACACCGGTACAGTGTGATATACAAATTTGCTTGCCCGACAGAAAAAAACCCCACTGGACTCGGACGTCGGGCAATGGGTTATTTCCACCCCTGCTGTTTATGTTCACAAACTTCAGACCTCTCAGTATTATTAAGTGTTAGTTGAAGTTTCGGACTTGCATAAGTCATATTGGAGAATAACATAGCTTCTGTCTTTTCAGGATTGAAATTAGCCTGCCACTTGCTAGCCCAGTCTGAAATACGTTCCAGGTCATTACTAAGTAATGTCTGAGTCTGAAACGGATCTTCAATTACTAAGTATAGGGAAGTATCATCAGCGAAGAGTTTAACGTTACTTACTATTCCATTTGTTCAATCGTTTACATAGACGAGAAATAATAGTGGCCCCAAGACAGAGCCTTGAGGAACACCAGCTAATACAGATTTTGGACTTGATTTGTGGCCATTAATGACAACTGACTGTTTTCTATCACTAAGATAATTTTCAAACCAAAGCAATAGTTTTCCAGTTATTCCTATGGATTCAAGTTTTGATACCATCGTGCCAAACACGATCGAAGGCCTTGTTGATATCACAAAATACAGCTCGGACTTCTTTACCCTCATCTAGAGCCTTTGATAAAACGTGATAAAGTTCAGTTATTGGTACACTGTGGAGTCCCCAGGTTCAAATCCAGACTGGTGTTTCGATATGATATCATTATCCATAAGGAAATTATAAACATGCTTGAATATACACTTTTAAATTACTTTAGCCAAACAACAAGATAGAGCAACGGGCCTATAATTTTTACAATCGTGCACACTTCCTGTTTTGTGAAGAGGGACAACTGCCGAATATTTCCAGATGGAAAATTGAGAATGTTTTAGGGATAAATTAAATAGCTTCGTAACGGGTCTATGAAGAGGCCGAGCTAAAACTTTTAATTATTTATTGCTGATATTATCAGGACCCTTAGCTTTCAATGTGTCTAAACACAGCAGGATATCATAGACTTCATTTTCAGTTAGAGAAAATATATCTAATTTGTTTTCGCTGTAAATGGGAGGAGGTGAGTCGATATTAGGTTCGTAGACCTGTACAACTTAGTGTTATATGCACACTACCTGTACAATTTGATGTTCTATAAATACCACATGTAGAACACGGTGCTTTATGCACACTACTTGTACAACTTGGTGTTCTACGCATACTACATGTACAACTAGGTGTTCTATTCACACTACCTGATTGATGTGGTGTTCTATACACACTGACTGATTATCCTGGTGCTCTATACACCCTACCTGTACAACTTGGTGTTCTATTCACACTACCTGATTGACGTGGTGTTCTATATACACTGACTGATTATCTTTGTGTTCTATACACACTACCTGTACAACTTGGTGTTCTATTCACACTACCTGATTGACGTGGTGTTCTATACACACTGACTGATTATCTTGGTGTTCTATACAAACTACCTGTATAACTGGGAGTTCTATTCAAACTACTTGTTTATCTTGGTGTTCTATACAAAGTACATGTTATCCATGTCCATTATACTATTCCGTATTAGGTCAAGCATGTGTTTATTAATCACTGTTAAATACTACTGATAATCTTCAAACTACCTGTTTATCTTGGTGTTCTATACAAATTTCTTGCTATCCATGTCCATTGTACTATTCCGTATTAGGTCAAGCATGTGTTTATTAATCACTGTTAAATACTACTGATAATCTTCAAACTACCTGTTTATCTTGGTGTTCTATACAAATTTCATACTATCCATGTCCATTATACTATTCCGTATTAGATCAAGCATGTGTTTATTAATCACTGTTAAATACTACTGATACTCTTCAAATAGACTAACAACTAGTCTCTGAAATGAACATATTTTACTGAAAAAAACGTTCATAGTAAAAAAATATATATATAATAAAAAGGAGCCCTCAGACTGAGGAAATCGAGACTTGCCACATTTTCTAGACTTGCATGGGCTTTCTTGGATATATTTGCTTCAGGGTCTGTACGAGAGACTACTCTTCAAACTACCTGTTTATCTTGGTGTTCTATACAAATTTCATGCTATCCATGTCCATTGTACTATTCCGTATTAGGTCAAGCATGTGTTTATTAATCACTGTTAAATACTACTGATAATCTTCAAACTACCTGTTTATCTTGGTGTTCTATACAAATGTCATGCTATCCATGTTCATTGTACTATTCCGTATTAGGTCAAGCATGTGTTTATTAATCACGTGATCAGACCACGACGTCCCGCCATACGGCCTATCCTGACACAAAGTCATCGCCAAGCTCGCCGAATGTGGTGCCGAAATCATGTCCGCAGACCCTTGTTTTGATGGAGAAATGTTGTTTTTACAGATGAGTCCAGGTTTAACATTTCACATAGTGATGGACGTCGACGTGCCTATAGACGCGTGGGAGAACGTTATGCACAGGCCTGTGTCTTGGAGAGGAATCGCTTTGGTGGTGGTTTCGTGATGATTTGGGGTGGAAAAAAAGCACGCCAAAGAACTCCTTTGGTGATTGTTCAGGGCAACTTAACTGGTGTGGGCTACAGGGATCAGGTTCTTCGACCTGTGGCAATTCCTTTTCTGCAACGTCATGGCCCTGGGTTACCATTCCAACAGGACAATGCCCGCCCTCATACGGCAAGGGTTGCTATGGATTTCTTGCAACACCACAACGTTGACTTACTGCCTTGGCCTGCAAATTCACCGATCTCTCCCCGATAGAGCATGTTTGGGGGATGGATCGACGTCTACGCCGTCTTCCTCATCCGCCAGATAACGTCCTTGACCTTGCAACAGAACTTGAGAGAATCTGGCGTGACATCTCACAAGCCTTCCTTGCACGTTTGATAGGCTCTATGCGTCGTTGATGCACTGCTGTTCTCAATGCCGATGGTGGACCCGTTATTGAGCTTTGACATGGTCGTTTGAGTCCCGCTTGTGGACTCGTGTGATTGACTTGTCAATTGAAATTCTCCCGACTTGTTATGATCTCTAATGATCCCTCCATTAAAGTTTATATGTGCCACATCGTAATTTAGTGAGTGAGGAGTGATTAATTTAACGCCGCACTCAGCAATATTCCAGCTATATGGCGGCGGTCTGTAAATAATCGAGTCTGGACCAGACAATCCAGTGATCAACAGCATGAGCATCGATCTGCGCAATTGGGAACCGATGACATGTGTCAACCAAGTCAGCGAAACTGACCACCTGATCCCGTTAGTCGCCTCTTACGACAAGATAGTCGCCTTTTTATGGCAAGCACATGGGTTGCTGAAGACCTATTCTACCCCGGATCTTCACGGGTCTGTTATCGTACTTATCAACTGGGATAATAATTTGACAATGCACAGTTTCTTTATGGGGCTAGTATTTCAATAGAGTTCAATGTACAGAACCGCTACACATTTTGTATTAATACACCTTTGAAGCAAATCCATTTCATTGATTTTTTGCATGCTGTTGTGCCCCCTGTTAGATATGTGAAATGATTCTGACACGATATATCCAAACACTTCAAGGGCCATGTACACCTTGTTCCCTTGTCTGCAGGGGCGGTGGATTAGCCTAGTGGTTAAAGCGTTGGCTCGTCACGCTGAAGCACCGGGTTCGAATCCCCACATGGGCACAGTGTGTGAAGCGCATTTCTGGTGTCCCCCGCCTTGATGTCGCTGGAATATTGCTAAAAGCGGCGTAAAACCAAACTCAGTCAGTCAGTCAGACAAATGTTGACACCGGTGTGTTCAATGTGATGCATTGTTGACTCCGTGTCACGCTGAATTAGTTGATTTTTTGCATGCTGTTGTGCCCCCCCTGTTAGATATGTGAAATGATTCTGACACGATATATCCAAACACTTCAAGGGCCATGTACACCTTGTGCAACTTGTTCCCTTGTCTGCAGGGGCGGTGGATTAGCCTAGTGGTTAAAGCGTTGGCTTGTCACGCCGAAGACCCGGGTTTGAATCCCCACATGGGTACAATGAGTGAAGCCCATTTCTGGTGTCCCCCGCCGTGATATTGCTGGAATATTGCTAAAAGCGGCGTAAAACCAAACTCAGTCAGTCAGCCGTTTCATGCTAGAACAATCTCATTCAAATCTGCTTTAGCGTGGTTTCTCCTGCTGGACTATTACATAATGCGGGTTCACATATTTCCGACAAAATTTGAAATTTGGAATATTTTTATTGTCAAAACAAAATAGTTCAGTCAATTCATAATGTACATTACTTGGAAGGTGGTTCAAAGATAAATGTTGGCACGGATACAGAGAAACCAGACGTCCAGGTGAATAGGGTGACGTCATAGGTGTGTTAAGTACACTTATCGTGGCTGGACTGGTGTGTCGAGGGTCAAGAGTGAGTGAGTTAGTTTAGTTTTACGCCGCACTCAGCAATATTCCAGCTATATGGCGGCGGTCTGTAAATAATCGAGTGAGTGAGTTAATATTTAACGTCACATGGGCAATATCTCAGCCATATCGTGACGTAAATAATCGAGCCTGGACCAGACAATCCAGTGATCAACAGCATGAGCATCGATCTACGCAGTTGGGATAAGATGAGATGTGTCAACCAAATCAACCAACGAGGATCAACCGATCCCGTTAGTCGCCTCGACTGGCATGGCTTACTGAAGATCAATTCTAACCCGGAACTTCACGGGTATGGAGGTTGAAGAAGAGCGAGCGAGCGAGTGAGTGAGTGAGGTTTTACGCCGCTTGAGGTTTTACGCCGCTTTTAGAAATATTCCATCATCACGGCGGGGGACCAGAAATGGGCTTCACACATTGTGCCCATGTTGGGAATCGAACCCGGGTCTTCGGCGTGACGGGCGAATGCTTTAACCACTAGGCTACCCCATGACCCACGTAACCATGACACTGACGTAAAGTGTGACCTGTCTAATTGGCGTGTGGAACGGTGGTCACTGAATGAATTAGTTCGCTGACATTGTGTGCAGGCGATTTGGTACCTCGCAATTTTTAGCAATTCCAGACATATTATTATTATTATTATTATTATTATTGGATATTTATATAGCGCACATATCCACGCAACTAGTGCATGCTCAAGGCGCTGGTATTTTTTCCCTTGATCATTGGATGTCAATCTCAACGGCACATCGTATTATTAGTCTCCACTCCCTGGGGAGTATACAACTCTTGCTGCCACTAGGCGCACCGAGTTATTGTGGCTTTCTCATCCTAACGAGGTACCCATTCACAGCTGGGTGGACTGGGACACATAGTCACAGTACTTTGTCCATGTTCACTGCACGTTGCTGTACCCGCAACTAGGTGTTTGCACGTATTCATGTGGCCACCATTTGGTCATATACCAACGGATTCGTGGGTTCTTTTAAGTGCACAACCTCGCTGGATCACTAGCCTGGCGCCTTAACCAGCTCGCCCACCATGCCCCTTAGACATAATCAGTATTATTTGATACATCTAATCACTTGTATATTGCAACACTACTCTCCATCTAACCCTTGCAAACACGTCGTGCAGCGTGCCATGTCGTACAGCGTGCTCTGACAAACAGAAATCTGGAAATCGTGGAAAGCTCAAAACGAAGCTCGGTCGCTAGAAAACTTAAGTGATCTGGCACGGACTTAATATTATATCAATCACATTATACATTACAAAAATACATTTAATAAGCTCAAAGAACACATAACAGTGAGCCAGATGAATTGTGAAGCACTGTACGACCTCTTCAAACAGGGGCAGTCTGTGACGTCTTAGTTAACGATATGCTGCCTGAACCTCCACATCAAATATAGAAATACAATATTTTTAAACTTTAAATTTAAAATTAATTTGTAAATACCATTTTCTTATGAAACAAGGAATTGGAATTCTGTGTAACCATGGTAGTTTGTAGTGTCTCTTTTCACTTTCACTCGAGAAAATTCGGATCGGCTGAAAAGTAGGTCATTGTCTGAATTGGTTAATGAGACTTATGTTTCGGTTTACAGTTTCCATGATGGCATTATTATACATTTTTTTTTAAAAAACACTAATTGGTTTAACAATTTGTTAAATTCTAACACATTGGGTGTTTAACATAATGGTTTGGGATATAAGTTTTCCGATGATGTTTGAAAAAAAGGCAGAGAAATATGTAATGAAATTCATCGCCAACATCACACTCACAGAGGTTACACATTCTTTCTTCGGGTGGAATCTAGTGAAGTCTGTCTTGAGATACCCAGCACAAAGTATTCGATCAAAGATAGGGATCACGCAAATTTTTCACCAGGATTGTATATAAGTACTATTTAGTCTTTTATTTATTTGAAATACACAAGTCATGGCTTCTCTCCATACGAGCTTCTCCCAAAAATGTCACAAGCGATGATGAGCCAAGCCTCTGTGATGCTCATCCTGGTTCTCGGGCCTCTGTATAACTAATGAGAGGCCCGGGAACCAGGATGCTGTGATGCTCAACTTCATAGGTCACGGTGCGCTGCGGAATGTCATCCTGTAGAATGCGAACATGTTCTCAGGGAATCCCTTCTGATGAAGGTTCAAGGCTGTCACAACTCCTTCTCCTAATGTCGTCTGAGGTATCGACATATGCCCCCAACGCGATACTGATCGAACTCGCTAGCCCAAATATTCATGTTCCGTTTCCACAATGATTCAGGATTTTTGAATTCCAGACGTAAACGTGCACCAGGTGGAGCTATTGAGAATCGTTGGCGTATATTACCATAAAATGTTGCTTCCAGAGCTTTCAATGATTATACAGAGATCATGCCAGTGTGTTTGTAGGCACGGTGCCAATTATCTGGCTTTTATTACGTTCTTCCGGCGTGGAGGAGAAGGATGCCATTTCGGAGTGCCCTCAAGTGGAATAACGCTCTCGAGGGTCGTTACGGTGAGAGTTGTGTTAGTCAGAGAACGTGACGTCACGTAAATAAACACAACACTCCGTGTATAACGTGTATAACGTCATATATGGACGTGTATACAATATAGCATCACAGCCCAAGATCCCATGTGGCGTTTGTAGGTGTAACGAGAGATAACGTCACCTTGTCCTGTCACATGACGTCAGAATAACATATTAGACGTGCTGTTCTTGTGACGTCCAATGAAGTATATATAGGTGGTGTATTGATACTGCAGTCAGGATAAAATCATAGCTGTTATTGTTTATGACATCTTTCGTGCAGTACAACTCTACATGTTGTTGTGAGTGAGTGAGTTTGGGGGAGTGAGTGGGTTTGGGTGAGTGGGTGAGTGAGGTTTTACGCCGCTTTTAGAAATATTCCAGCATTATCACGGTGGGGGACCAAAGAAATGGGCTTCACACATTGTACACATGTGGGGAATCGAACCAGGGTCGTCGGCGTGACGAGCGAATGCTTTAACCACTAGGCTACCCCATGGCCCACGTAACCATGACACTGACGTAATGTGTGACCTGTCTAATTGGCGTCGGAAATCATATTTTCGTGTGGAACGGTGGTCACTGAGTTAGTTCGCTCACAGTGGTACCTCGTTGTTTTTTAGCAAAATTCCAGACATAGAAAGGCGGGTGACATCAGAATGGTCCTGACATTAAATGTTCATGTGGGAATCGAACCCGAGCATTCGGTGTGATGAATGAACGCTTTATCTACTAGGCAAACCCTCTCCCTTAATTGTCTATATAGTATTCATAAGTTTACTGTACAAAGTCTAACAGAACAGAACTTTTATTATCCTAAAGCCGGGGTACTCGATACAAGACGTACAAATATATAATTAAGAGTACATAGGATTTCGGGATGGTTTACATGGAAGATTGTCAAGTCAAAACATTGATTACACAACAGCCTAGTTTCGTTCCGTTCTATTGCACAACTTAGTACAATAACCAGTCATGAATTTTGAGACCATGTCATTTAACTGGATATATATATATTGGATGGATATATATATATATATATATATATATATATATATATATATATATATATTAATATTAATAAGTATTATATGATACATCTAGTAGTGTAGTTTCTCCTGCTGCAATCTGGGATGACTATTACATAATGCGTGTTTACATATTTCCGACAAAATTTGAAATTTGGGATATGTTTTAGTGTCTTGCATTGTGGGTTCGAATCGCAAACAAAAAATGACGACTTGATTACAATAAACAAATGTTTTGTGGTAATAGATATAAAATGTTCGGCTTCTCCTTCAAAGGAAAATACAATTATTGCATGTCTCAAAGCATGCAGAGAAACGTCTCCACCTAATGATTAAAGTTATACAACTGTATCCGATGTTTTGCTTATTGCGTGAGCGAGTGGAACTGACGTGAACTTACTGTACATATAATTTAGTTCCAAAAAAGGTTATAAACGATTAGAATCTAGAATTCTAAATCCAATCTAATTCCAACGGCTACTGGCGTGTAAAAGGACGCATCTCTGTCAAACTGATCGTTGCGGCCTCCGTCAGAAAATATGATCGTGTCAAAGATTTGATCACTTTAAATGATTTAATTTTAAACATACGCCATGTTTGCACATTTCAGTTTCAGGTTACATTCAGAGACCAAAGCATGCACGAGATTGAATCGGCACACTTTTACACATCGGTTAACGTTCATAATTTTGTTTTGTTCATTTCTAAAAATTATGCAAATTCCGTGGCCCAATAAGAGTGCTAATAACTCTTTAGTAATGGAGCATCAGTGAGCGCACAAATATCGACGCCACGCCTAAATGTCCTTCCCCAAAATTTCACAAAAATGCTGTCTAATATTTCCCAAAAATGTTCTATACAACAGATGCTTTTGCAGATACCCTCTGAACACAACAGGTGCGCGCACGGATATCGACGCCATGCCTAAATGTCCTTTCCCCAAATTTAAAAAACTGCTTTCCAGCATTTCCCAAAAATGTTCTATACAACAGATGCTTTTGCAGATACCCTCTGAACACAACACGTGCGCGCACGGATACCTGCGCCATGCCCAAATTTCCTTCCTACAAATTTCACAAAAATGAATTGAATTAAATTGACATCCAGCAATGTGTTCACATTTGGTTGGTGTTGTTTGCTCAGCAATATTACACCTATCTGTAAATAATGGAGTCTGGGCCATACAATATAGTGATCAACGTCATGAGCATCGATCTACGCAATTGGGATACGGTGACATGTGTCAACCAAGTCAGCGAACCTGAACACCCGATCGCGATCCCGTTAGTCGCCTCACGACAAGACCAATTCTAACCTGGATCTTCACGGGTGAAAACAGCTACAGCAGATGTCAAGGAAACGAAGGAAGAAGGAGATTTACCAAGACGGTTGAAGTACAAGGAGGAGAAGCAAACACGATAGACAGAATCTTTGAATGCAAGTTTTTGCAAGGTTAATATATCCAGCATCTCTTCATTTCAGTTAAAGGTCATAGTGTACATTGGCCATGGGACGTATGGTTTCCAGTAACAATAACAGGTTTGATGAGAGTGAGTGAGTTTAGTTTAACGCCGCATTCAGCAATATTCCAGCTATATGGCGACGGTCTGTAAATAGTCGAGCCTGGATCAAACAATCCAGTGATCAACAGCATGAGCATCGATCTACGCAATTGGGATACGATGACATGTGTCAACTTTACTGTCAACCAAGTCAGCGAGCCTGACCACCCGATCCCGTTAGTGGCCTCTTACGACAACCATGGGTTACCGAAGACCAATTCTGACCCAAATCTTCACGGGTAGTAATAATAAGTGTCCGATTCCCGATGTTTAGCAGCGAACATAGATGCATACTATGCATTTTATACTTTTCACACTATGCTATCGATAATGGTATTAAAATGTCTTATTGGCTGTGAATGACATCTGGTCTTACAATGTCGTGCTCTCGCACTGTCGTAAAAGTAAAACATATTGTCAGTGAATGACAGATGGTCTTACACTGTCGTACTCTGGCACTGTCGTAAAAGTAAAACATATTGGCTGTGAATGACAGTTGGTCTTACACTGTAGTACTCTCGCACTGTCCTAAAAGTAAAACATATTGTCCGTCACGTTGATGTGTACATTCCCAGTCCTCTGCGGTGTTTTAAATGCGAAAAGTACGGACATGGTGTGAATAATTGCACATTGTCTGTTATATGTGCTCACTGTGCTGAGAATACACATGTAACAGAAGATTGTGATTGCAAGTCATTCATCCTTTTCTAAAGATTGTCCCATGTGGAAAAAGCAGATGGAAATAAACAGGGTTAAATATACCAGAAATATCAGCTTTGCTGAAACAATAAAGTTTGTTCAATCTACAGAACACAATGACACCTATGCCTGTATGGCCAGCACATCAACCGAAACAACCCATAAAGAAAGTACTTCACCAATAAATATAATTACTTCCTCACACTCCTGCCAAACAGACTTGGGTAAACTCTGACACAGACACAGACATGGGTAAACTCTGACACTCCCAAACGCTTGTCTCCTGATCAGTCCACTCAGACGACGAAATTACTTCCTGAACAGCAGAACCTCTCGCAGGAACAATCGTCTCCTATTTCACAAATTCGTTCTCAACCTGAAAGAAATGAGAAACAACTCGGAAAGACCAAAATCAAATCAAGAACAGAGACTTCAAAACCAATTCGAGCACCCAAAGGGTCAGATAAGATAAAAATGTATAATAAGTTTGGGTCACTAGAGGATATGGATGTGTCTGATAGCATCCACCAAAGGGCACATAGCTTGTCGCTCTCCAAGAAAGTGCGGGGTAGATCCCCAATCAACCCACCCCAAAAATATTTTTTTTCCAAAAATATTATACAGCGGAATTGTAGAGGACTAGGAAGTTAATTTCAATGAATTACAGCTATTAGTCCAAGCCTTTACACCTTCAGCATTCTGTCTTCAGGAAACCTATCTGAAATAGACAGATATGTTTAATTTACGTCAGTTCGATACATATCATTATTTTTCACCTCCAGGTCACCGGAGGATCTTCAAAACTTGTTAAGCAGGATGTTATGCATAGTCCTGTAGCACTTACAACTAATCTCCAAGCCGTTGCAGTCAGACTCACTCTTCACGTTACCTTTACCATATGCTCTCCTTATATTCCGCCTTCTTCAACACTCCAGCAGTCTGATCTTCAAGCTCTCTATGATCAACTTCCGAAACCCTGCATTATAATGGGTGATCTCAATGGCCATAACCCCCTCTGGGGTGGTACAAACACTAACTGTAAAGGCAAAATACTGGAAGATTTTATATCAAATAATGACTTATGTATATACAATGACGATTCAAGCACTTATCTACATCCTGCAACCGGCACCTACTCTTCTCTGGATTTGTCTCTTGCAGACTCTAATCTCCTCAATGAATTTGATTGGTCAGTCCATAATGACCTCTGTGGAAGTGACCACTTTCCAACTATCCTATCAGAAAATTATCCATCTGATTCTCCATCTTATATACAAGGTGGGATTTTTCCAAGGCAGACTGGTCCTTATTTCAATCTTTATGCACATCTAAACTAAGATTCGAATGTTTCAGTGATATTGCTGATCCTATTCAAGTTTTATCTGACGTTTGAAATGAAATAGCTGATGCGTGTATACCAAAGTCTTCTGTTACTCCACATCTACGGAAACAATGAATTAATACAGATTGTAGGCAAGCCAGAAAGCGAGGAAAGAGGCAGAGAATTATCACCGCCATCACCCAACTATCCACAATTTAAATAAATTTAAAATACTCAATGCGAAGGCACGTCGTACCTTCAAACAAAACAAACGGCAATCTTGGAGGAACTATGTCTCCAAAATTAATTCACGCAAGCCCATGTCTAAAGTATGGAACATGGTTCAGAGAATAAAAGGAAAAGGTTCAAAATCTACTGTTCACCATCTTAAAGATGATGGTGATACTTTAATGACTGACAAATCTAAAATTGCAAATAAAATTGGCGAAACTCTTGCCAAAAATTCTTCATCGGCAAATTATGTTCCTGAGTTTCAGAGATATCAGAAACAACAGGAAAAGACAAAAGTTAATTTTGAATTAAATAATGGTGACTATAATTAAGTGTTTTCATTACATGAGCTATACAGAGCTCTTGAGCAAGCTCATGACACTGCAGCGAGTGATGACAATATCCATTATCAGCTGAAACATTTGCCTGAACCATTTTTGGTCACACGTTTAGATATATTTGACAAAATATGGACGTCTGGATTTTTTTCTCATTCATGGCGTAATGCCCATGAAATCCCCGTACCAAAACCTGGCCGGGATTATACTGATCCTTCCGATTACAGACCGATATCTTTAATCAGCTGTGTCTGTAAAACCATGGAACGAATGGTAAATAACAGATTACTTTGGTATCTGGTACCCAATAACCTCATTACAAATATTCAATGTGGTTTTCGGAAGAATAGAAGTACAATTGATCATTTAGTACGCTTAGAATCATTTGTCAAAAATGCTATTATAGCTAAACAACATGCAGTATCAATTTTTTTTTTATCTTGAGAAAGCATATGATACTACTTGGAAACATGGCATTTTAAAGGATTTACATTATTTTGGTTTGCGAGGTCGTTTGCCTCTATTTATATGACAGTTTTTAACCGACCGGCAATTTCAAGTCCGAGTGGGTTCAAACCTGTCTGATAATTACAATCAGGATCAGCGTGTCCCACAAGGCAGTATTTTGTCCGTCACGCTATTTAGTTTTCAAATAAACAGTCTTTCAAAGGTTTTAAGCGATTCAATTGACGGATCCCTTTTCGTGGATGATTTTATTATTTCTTGCCGTGGTAAAAATATGCGAACTATTGAGAGACAGTTACGAATTTGTCTCAACAAACCCATAGATAGTGTCTGGAAAACTGGTTTAAATTGACTAAATCCAAAACAAATTGTTTACATTTTTGTAGGAAATACAAACCTCATAAAGACCCCGAATTATCATTAAATGGCACACCCATTAAAGTTGTGAAGGAAGCTAAATTCCTTGGTCTCATCTTTGACTCGCATTTAACCTTTCGGCCACATATCAAATACCTTGAAACCAAATGCCTGAAAGCACTCGACTTTTGTTTGTTTCTAATTCAAAGTGGGGAGGGGACCAAACTACCCTCCTTCACTTATGTAGATCACTGGTCCGATCGAAACTTGATTACGGCTCCATCGTATATGGTGGGGCCTGTAAAAGCAACTTTAAGCTATTAGATTCTGTCACCACCAAGGTCTAAGACTTCGTCTTGGATCCTTCAGAACCTCGCCCATTGACAGTCTCTACATCGAGGCTGATGAGCCATCTTTAAAACTTCGCCGTATCAAATTATCTTTACAATGCATCACCATGCTATATTCTGATGAATCCAATCCTGCGCACAATAGTGTTTTTAATCCTCATTATGAGGATCTGTATGATAGAAATTCTGTTCCACCTCTTGGGATAAGAATCAAGCCATTCATTCCTGCTGCTGGCATTGATCTTGCAAATATATCTCCTTCCCGTCTTCTTTCTTTTCCTCCTTGGCAAATGGTTAGACCCCAAGTCGACCTAACCTTAACATCATTTAAAAAATCAGAAACTAATGAATTACAGTATAAACAAGAATTTATTCAATTTAAAAACAAATATAATACATACAAATCCTTATTTACAGATGGGTCCAAGGATGGTGGCGCAGTGAACAATATCTTATCGATTACCAGAGCACAGCTCAATGTTTACAACCGAAGCAAATGCCATATTAACAGCCTTAAAGTATATTAAAATCACCCTAAATACAAACAATATATAACCTTTTCAGACTCTCTTTCGTGCCTTCAGGTGATTAAAAACATCCACTTTAAAATTGAAATTATTGAATTATAAAATGATCTTGCTACTGGCCAATACCACATCGTCCTCTGTTGGTTACCCAGCCGCGTTGGCATTTCTGGGAACACAATGGCCGATCTTGCTGCTATGGTAGCACTCAACAAATCTGTGACACCACTTCTATTCCATACTCTGATAACAAAGCTAGCATTAGAACTTACATCCGTGATCTGATGCAAAAGAAGTGAGACACCCAAGTAGGTATCAATAAATTATATGAAATAAAACCAACTAAGGGGGGTAGAGCATTGTAAAATTATTGTCCTCCTGAGAGGATACATAAGTCCCAAAACTGTAGGTCAGTTTCGACCTACATACTTTTAATCGTAGAATAATTGTTGTTTTAAATAATGGCTAAATTTGACTACAATCACCAGTGGCTGAAGGGATGGTGTAAATCCAGCTAGGGTCCATGCAGGCTGCCAAAGTACTGGAAGTCCCCATGGTCCCTAGTGTGGTGATCAGCAGAGGTTGCTGGTGATCTATAGACCGGTTTTATATTGTATTTTTGTCTATAGTGATATATTTTTATGATAGCGTACTAGTTTTAAACTAAGAGCTGTGATATTCTTGTAGTTTTACTGTCCTTCGATGACAGGTTTTTATTTTCTCAATTCATTGTTTTTATATTGATATAAATTAAATTGTTCGATATTAATATTCACTCACTCACTCACTCACTCACTCATTATGCTTATGATGACATTTACATTTGTTAATATCTGGCGACAAAAACGACCCCGATAATTACCGTGGTATATCGCTCATTGACTCCCTTTGTAAATTAGTTACATCAATTCTTGATAATAGATTAAAATCTGGTGTGATTTAAATAATATCATTTGTGAATATCAGGCTGGCTTCAGGGAAAACTATTCTACAACAGACCACATTTTTACACTTCAGGCTGTCATACAGAAATATTCATGTAAAAAACAGGGCAGATTTTATTGTCTTGTTATCGATTTTTCAAAAGCTTTCGATACTCTTAAACATGATATACTTATAGATTCTCTTTGGAGGTTGGATTAGATGGAAAGTTCTTAGATATTATCACATGTATGTATAATTCACTTTGTGCCTGTGTTAGAACCCCGGAGGGAGTTTCTAAACAATTTTCTTGTAATGTGGGTACCCGCCAGGGATGCATTTTAAGCCCTCAGATATTTATAATATTTATTAATCATTTATGCACAATTATGCAAAGTGAAGGTGGTAAGGGAATATTTATCACTGCTGTTTTCAATAATGTTTATGCCCTTATGTTTGCGGATGATGTTTCGGCTCTTTCAGACACTTGTATTCAATTGCAGAAAAAGATAAATGCCCTTGAATTATTTTGCAAGGAAACAGGAATGAAAGTAAACCTTAAGAAAACAAAAGTGGTTGTTTTCAGAAATGGAGGGCCTCTTAGATCTTATGAAAAGTGGTATTTTAATGGGGAACAAATAGAAACAGTATCTGTTTTTAAATATCTTGACATTATATTTACACCAAAGCTTGTTTGGTCCAGGGCACAATTGTGTTTATCATCTCAGTCTAGAAAGACAATTTTATCAGTTAATCACTTTCAAAAGAAATACGGAAACATTAACTGTACAGATTTATTCAAAATTTGTGATGCATTGATCACACCAATATTATGCTATGGCTCAGAAATATGGGGAACTTCTTATTGTAAAAGTATTGAATCGGTACAGCTTGATTTTTGTAAAAAGTATCTTAAAATAAATAGGTCATCTTGTAATTCCATGGCCCTGGGTGAATGTGGCAGATTGCCCCTGCAGTTTAATTATATGGCCCGTGTAATCAAATATTGGTGTAGATTGTTACAACTTCCTCATGACAGATTGCCTTTTCAAAGCCACCTTATGCTTAAGTCATTAGATGATAGTGGTAGAACAACATGGGCATCAAAAGTTAAAAGTCTTCTTTTTAATTTTGGTTTTGGATATGTTTGGTTGAGCCAAGATGTTGGTGATGTAAAGATGTTTATAAGCTTAATTAAACAAAGATTATCAGATAATTTAAAACAGTCCTGGTACTCTTCCCTGAGTAATATCCCCAAATGCAACTATTATCAGTATTTTAAATCTGCGTTAAATGTTGAACGTTATTTATCGTTTAACCTTTCTACACATTTAAGAGCTGTATTAGCACAATTAAGGTGTAGTAATTTTAAAATAGCTGTAGAAACTGGGCGTTATAACAACACTGATTATAATCAAAGATGTTGTACGTCATGTAAATCTAAAGGTCTTACCTATATTGAAGATGAATCTCATGTACTGTTCATTTGTAAGAGAGAGGTTTATTACAAAATGTGTTAAAAAGCCTTATACTCTATATCCTTTAGCAAATCTTTTCAAGAATACTAATGTAGACACTGTAAAATCTGTTGCCTTGTATCTATTTTATGTTAAAAGGATTATTATAAACACACTTAAATGATCATTGTGCCCCTGGCTACACTGGAATTTCCTTTTGAATGTATTGTTATAGTGACTAATTCAGGACAGCCATCGTCCAAACATTTAAAAAGTCCAACACTATGTACTCAAGACATGTGAGACCTTATTGTAATATATATATGACGCTAAGCTGTATTTTTAATCACTACTGTACATCCTTATCACTACCGTATTGTAAATTGACTTGTCAGCCCATTAATTATTGTATAAGACATTTATAACCTCCATTGGTAATCCCCCTTGGCCGTGTCTGCCATCACATCAACTGGTCAAGGAAGTACTATTGTTTTTCTGTCTGTCCATTGATGAGTCGTCGCCTGACCATTGTTGTCAAAAACTGTATATATATATACTAGGTATGCTCACATGTAGACAGTGAATGAGGACAGCGAAGGAGTACGAGTTCGGTATTTGGACAGTCTGTTGGGACGACCACGAGCAGGATAATGCCGCTCGTTGGAAACGCCCTGTGGTTGAGCAGGTACTCCGCTCTCCCACATGTATGTCTTGTGCATTTGTTTGTCATGTACTAAAAAAGTTTGAACTCAACTATGCCTTCGTCTTCATCAACGCACACTTCATCTTAATTATGAGCTAATTCCCCAGTTGACGCGTACACCACGCGTTGACAGTATTTTGGGCCTACAGCCTTTTACTGGAAATAAACTCTGTCTGTCTGATGACATGTACGCTGAAATACGCTGCCGAATTTAGCTCAACAAAGTCATCGATTAAGCATTGTCACGCGATGTATAATTGGAAGAAAAACAGACAATATTCATTAATATCTCACGACACGTGCCTTAGGTAAAGAGAAGACACGTGATGTACAACTGATAAACCCATATTCATGAAGATCTGACAACACGGTTCTTGAGTGGACGGGATGCACGTGACAAAAATTGGCTTGTGTTTGATCTAGATTTTGTAAGTAGTGAAATATAAGCACGCAATTAAATGCAGTTGCTCAAAATAATGAAGCTAACTAAGAAACACAGTTAATATCAATCAATGTGTCAAAAACCTAATCTATACTCATAACAAATCTCATCAAGTGAGTGAGTGCGTATGTTTTTACGCCGCTTTTAGCAATGTACCAGCAGTATCACGGCGGGGGACACCAGAAATGGGCTTCACACATTGTACCCATGTGGGGAATCGAAACCGGGTCTTCGGCGTGAAAGCAAACGCTTTAACCACTATGCTACCCACCGCCCCAAATCCCATATCGAAGCAGAGACCAATTGGGATACAATGACATGAGTCAACCATGCCTGCGAGCTTGACGACCGTTAGCCGCCTCTTACGATAAGACTGGGTTGCCGAAGACCAATTCTAACCCGGATCTTCATGGGTTTGTATTTGTGAATCCCTGTCAGTTGGTGTTGCCACTTTCTGTTCGCGGGACGGTGGGGTAGCCTAGTGGTTAAGGCGTTCGCTCGTCACGCCGAAGACCCGGGTTCGATTCCCCACATGGGTAAAATATGTGAAGCCCATGTAAGGTGTCCCCCACCGTGATATTGCTGGAATATTGCTAAAAGCGGTGTAAAACTAAATTCACTCACTCACTGTTGATCACTGGATTGTTTGGTCCAGACTCCGTTATTTACAGAACGCTGGAATATTGCTGAGTGCGGCGTAAAACTAAACTCAGTCACTCACTCCCTCACTCAAAATAAGGAATTACAACCCACACCATTGTGGTCAGTGATGAACTTCAACACATAGGATTAATATGTAAACTACTAAGGCACATGGAGACATATAAACGGCCAATTGACATAATTTATCTGACATTTTGACATGTTTCTTATGCACACATTTATTTTTCACCCAAGAAATCTGGGTCGAACACGTGTTGTGAAATTATACCAAGGTTCGGTTTCAGTCGTACTATAACAACGACTAGGTCAAGTGTTCCAGCAACCCATGTACGCTGCACGCTAGTCAGCAACATTGGGGCTACACATGAGGCAGTAATGACTAAACAGTTCTACAATATGGTAACTCCACAAATATACTGAAAGGCAAAGGAAGCGTGGTAATATTGGAAATGACATTTAAGTATCAGTGGAGTATTTGAACCTATATTTTTAAAAATATTCACCGGAAGTCAAGTTTGAGGAAAACATGAATCTTGGTCATATAGCCTGTATTGTCCAATAAAGTATTGTTTGAAATTGAGGTTTGAAATGCTTTTGTTTGTGGAAAGGGAAGATTTCGCACAAACAGAACATTGAAATCGCGATGCACGTGCATCATGCATGCATTCAGGCATAAATTGCCGGTTTGAATGGCAATCGTTCACTGGATAATGGGCGAAGTTTTCATCTCCAGACCTGGCGTCAGAGTGGAGACTTAAAGGCGAACACTGTTTCCGTGTCTTTGGTCCATTACTACATTGTCATGACATTGCCAGACAATTAAAAACGTTGAATTTACACTTACTGACTCAACAGAAATTCTTCCACATCAATATTAGGCCATCAAAAGTCAAATTAGTGTTGAAAGCATCGGGGAAGGAACTGTCAGTCAGATGTCCCCACGGAGGATTAGAGAGCATAGTCTGGTATGAAACGTTTCGGTGGATCTCATCAATGATCTAGCTTATTCACACATAACATATTCTGGGCAGGTATTAAGCATCCAGCAATGATCCTCGTAAACATTTAACACACAATCAACCCATGTTGTTACAACCACCAACGGTGCGGTGGGGTAGTCTAGTGGTTAAAGCGTTGGCTTGTCACGCCGAAGACCCGGAGTTCGAATCCCCACATGGGTACAATGAGTGAAGCCCATTTCTGGTGTCCCCCGCCGTGATGTTGCTGGAATATTGCTAAAAGCGGCGTAAAGCCAAATTTGTTTTGACATTCAGCACTCTCCTTCCTCAAGGCGGTGGGAAAAGAAGCTCTCAAACACAGGAGTAATGATATTGCCAGGGTCAGCGGACACCAGAGTGTCAGGGAAACAGGCGTTACTCACGACCTTGTTACAACACACATCAGGATCAGTAGCATGCAAAGGAACCGGAAACTGACTAGAACTACTGGATTCACCAAGAAACACAAACATCTTTGTTTTGAGAGAAGCAATCATTCGCTTGCAAGTGGTTAAAGCGTTTGCTCGTCACGCCGAAGATCCGGGTTCGATTCTCCACATGGGTACAATATGTGAAGCCGGATATATCGAAACTGGTTAATCTCGGCCTTGACGTTTGGTGTTGTCAATAATGGGGTGGAAAAGTCCCGGGTTCGAATCCCCACATGGGTACAATGTGGGAAGCCCATTTCAGGTGTTCCCCGCCGTGATGTTGCTGGAATATTGCTAAAAGCGGCTTAAAGCCAAACTCAGTCAGTCGGTCTATCGGATAAACAAGGCCAGTGGGACAAGTCATCTGACTATTAACCTTCTAGTGCCTCATGACCCGTGAAGATCCGGGTTAGAATATTGATCTTCAGTAACCCATGGTTGTCGTAAGAGGCGACTAACGGGATCGGGTGGTCAGGCTCGCTGACTTGGTTGACACATGTTATCGGTTCCCAATTGCACAGATCGCTGCTCATGCTGTTGATCACTGGATTGTCTGGTCCAGACTCGATTATTTACAGACCGCCGCCATATAGGTGGAATACTGTTGAGTGCGGCGTAAAACTAAACTAAAACAGCTTGGGTTAAACGAGGTAATAATAACCAGATTGTTAGCGCTATGAGCATTCACCTACAGAATGGAGTTTAGCGCATTATAAATGCACGTATTATTATTAAATCTTACGGAATTAAGTACACAATATGTCCTCAGCCCCCACAGACCACCACACACAACACATATTTTGACTTTAATACTATAAAAATGGCTGACGAATATATCCTATACTTAATGCAGTCTTCTTCGGTTAGACTCCTCCGTGGTGTAGTGGTTAGAGAGTCCGCCCGGAGAGCGGAAGGTAGCGGGTTCGATCCCCGACCGCGTCATACCAAAAGACGTTAAAATATGGTACTTGTTGGTCCCTGTCTGGCGCTGGGCATTAATGGGTACATCAAGGACTGGTCGGCTCGGAGTCAGTATAATGTGTCTGAGTGGGGTATTCATGCTTCACTGCGGCATGGTATCTCAGTGGGCTAGCACTATAAAACCAGCTTCAGTCTGGGCTAGTACAAGCAGCCGCACATACACATACACACGCATGCACGTCGTCATATGAGCGAAATATTCTCAAGCACGACGTTCAACCCAATTTCACCTCACCTCACCTCTTCTTCGGTTAACATTTACAGCTACTGCTTGAACTTGAAACGTGACACTCAACAAGCATTCACAAAGGATATACAAATCACAATACTTTATGTATATAGTATTAGAATCGGTTTTGGATCCCCTGGGAGTGTTTGTTGTCCATTTCTTTTCAGGTGGGGGCGTATATACTATTCTGGTTCTCTGACGATCATCAACTTTGGGCTCAACGCGTGAGTGTTTGTCTTCTTTAAGAGGCATTTTTTAAGCTGATGTGATAAAGAGGAGCAATCTTTAAGGATTGAAAACTTCTCTTGCAATGTAGAAGTTATCAATATATAACAACTGTCCTCCTCCCGTGCGTGTTTGACATCTATTCTGGAATTCCGGTGGGAGTGTACAGCCTATATTGGTTCTTTGAGGGCCGTCAACTGTCCATGAGACGTTTTACATGCCATTCATAAACCTTCAATTGACATGTTTCGTCTCACATCATCTCATATATAGTCACGACTTGTAAAGAGACGTGTTGTTTACGTTTGGGAATGATGTTGAAAAAAGTTTTCTGTGTAACGCAGAGGTTAAAAGGTTGCTATGAATGGTCTGACCAACAGGACAGATACTTTTTTGCGGACAACTGGGAACATGGCAGTTCACAAACACATGCTTGTGACAAACACATCCTTGTGGGCGCGGTGGGCGAGCTGGCTAAGGGACCGTTCATAATTTATGGCTAAGAGGGGTTGATGATGATGAATTTAAGGGGGGGAGGGGGGTCACCCAATTTGTTCTGGGGAGCTAGGGGGAGGTCATCGATTTTGTACACATGTACTAGCGGGGTCATCAATTTCGTACATAAAACTATGTTTAAAATTATGCTTAGAAATTATGGAAAGGGAGGGGGGCAGTGTCACTATTTTGTACATATATTTTAGGGGGGGTCATACACATTGTACATGCTTCTCCATAAAAATCACCACACACACACACACACACACACACTGTGCACTTTAAAGAACCCACGAATCCGTTGGTTTATGACCAGATGGTGGCCACATGAATACGTGCAAACGCCTAGTTGCGGGTACAGCAACGTGCAGTAAACTTGGACAAAGTACTGTAACTATGTGTCCCAGTCCACCCAGCTGTGAATGGGTACCTCGTTAGGATGAGAAAGCCACAATAACTCGGTGCGCCTAGTGGCAGCAAGAGTTGCATGATCCCCAGGGAGTTGAGTTTGATAATGCGATGTGCCGTTGAGATTGATCGAGGAAAAAAATACCAGCGCCTTGAGCATGCACTAGTGCGTGGATATGTGCGCTATATAAATATCCAGTATTAAAATTAAAATAATAATAATAATTACGATATAATTATCATGAGATTTCTTATGGATGTGGAAAGGGTTTTGTCGCTTTTGTACGTAGTTATAGATTTTGTCATGTATTTAGATAGATAGTGTTTAAAACATGGCTTTTGTATCTAATGGGATTGAATTCAAACTAAATTGCATGTTCAGATTTTAATAGCTCTCGACTCTGGTCAAATTCCAAATAATAGGCAAGAAATCTAATGATTATGGAGAGAAATGTAGAAGTTACGCATTCCTCGTTTTTTGGTTAACTGCACAAAGTAATCGTGGGGCGCGGTGGGCGAGCTGGCTAAGGCGCCAGGCTAGTGATCCAGCGAGGTTGAGGTGTCGGGATCGAGCCCACCTGTGACCGGGTGTAGACACATTGGAGTCAACTTTGTGGGCAGACTCTTTCAGTGTTGTCACAACCCCTAGTGTACAGTACACAACCCTGTGCACTTAAAAGAACCCACGAATCCGTTGGTATTTGACCAGATGGTGGCCACATGAATACGTGCAAACGCCTAGTTGCGGGTACAGCAACGTGCAGTGAACATGGACAAAGTACTGTAACTATGTGTCCCAGTCCACCCAGCTGTGAATGGGTACCTCGTTAGGATGAGAAAGCCACAATAACTCGGTGCGCCTAGTGGCTGCAAGAGTTGTATACTCCCCAGGGAGTTGAGATTGATAATGCGATGTGCCGTTGAGATTGACATCCAATGATCGAGGAAAACAAATACCAGCCCCTTGAGCATGCACTAGTGCGTGGATATGTGCGCTATATAAATATCCTATAATAATAATAGTAATAGAAAGCAAAACGATACTAAGATTATGGCCCTAAGCCTTTATTGTAAACGAAATTGAGCGTAAAAGTCAACCTATGTACTTTAACTGCACTGGGGGCATGTACCGTCGATGATTACTATGTCGTTTGATTAATGTACCATTTAACAAAAATGTCATCTGAATAAAATTCTGCTTTTTTATTCGTTTGTTCTTTTTCAATAATCATTGTTCATTATACTGCTGACGTATTAATGTTTCTTTTTTTCTTGTAAGATTATATTTTATGTCAGAATTGAGCGCAAACTACTGTGATTACACCCCCACCCACCCACCTTCTGATAGCATTATGGAGCCAAATGAATGTGCATCGAATCCTTGTTGAGTGACTGTATGTTGGATGACTGGGTGGTTGGTTTGTTGTTTAAGTTTAAATTACTTATGTGAGGTGAGGTGAAATTGGGTTGAACGTCGTGCTTGAGAATATTTCGCTCATATGACGACGTGCATGCGTGTGTATGTGTATGTGCGGCTGCTTGTACTAGCCCAGACTGAAGTTGGTTTTATAGTGCTAGCCCACTGGGATACCACGCCGCAGTGAAGCATGAATACCTCACTCAGACACATTATACTGACTCCGAGCCGACCAGTCCTTGTTGTACCCATTAATGCCGAGCGCCAGGCAGGGACCAACAAGTACCATATTTTAACGTCTTTTGGTATGACGCGGTTGGGGATGGAACCCGCTACCTTCCGATCTCCGGGCGGACGCTCTAACCACTACACAACGGAGGCGGTCAAATTACTTATGTAAAGGCCTTCAATTTCACATCGAGTGAATGATTGAGTGAGTTTAATTATACGCCGCAGTCTGCAATATTCCAGCTATATGGCGGCGGTCTGGACCTGACATTCCAGTGATCACGAGCATGATCATCGATCTGTGCAAATGGGAACCGATGACATGTGTCAACCAAGCCAGCGAGCCTGACCACCCGATCCCGTTAGTTGCCTCTTACGACAAGCATGGGTTACTGAAGGTTCATTCTAACCCGGACCTTCACGGGTGTCGATCAAAGTCACTGTTGCAATCACTGTTTAACCGACAACGTACTGTTTCGAAAACAATGCCAGTCACTTTAAATCTGTCTCCGGTGTAAATACCACTCCGACAAACCTGAGAGTGGATGTACTCCGAACCATGTACTGTCGGACAACGCTCAATAGTCTTCGGGGCGAATCTTTTGTTCGAACCCACAGCAAAAGATTCTGCATTCTCAGCCAATTGACCACAATACGATCAAATAGATTCCCTGCACACAGAGAGTATAATATGTATAAATTGGAAAATGGCGTTTCGCTTATTTTTTCCATGTTTGTGGCAATTCCTGAATTCTTTTCATTTTCGTAACAGCTTATTATTATTTCATTCTGACTTTCTACCTCACAACTTAAAGGTAGCCACCGCATGATACTAAACTTCACCTTACTACGTCTGAGTTCATTCTTTAATGGGGTAGCCTAGTGGTTAAAGCGTTCGCTCGTCACCCTGAAGGCCTGGGTCGATTCCCCTCATGGGTACAAAGTGTGAAGCATATTTCTGGTGTCCACTGCCGTGATATTGCTGGAACATTGCTAAAAGCGGCGTAAAACCATACTCACTCACTAATTCCTTTTCTGCACACAAAACTCGTATTTTCGGCCAGAAAGACAGCACAAATATGTAAATATTTAACACCAGAGAATAAGATGTCTCAATTATCCAAACAGATTTCATTTGGCATGAAAGGCAAAATTGTAAATGAAACGTTCATGAACTGGTCGCCGAAATCAGCGATGAAGCCCGCTATGGCAGAGCATGGATTTACGCGGCTTTTAACACTATTCTGGCAATTTCCCGACAGATATCACGAACCCCCACAATTCCGCCCTCCAGGTAGACAGTTACTTCACATGACCACGAAGGCGGTGATACTCTAGATCTGAGTCTTGTGAAAACTGCCTAATCCTGCAGCTGACTACGAAGAAGACATATTGAGTCTTATACACTGAATAAAACGCTGTCAATATTTGTTGCCTTTTTCTTCATGAGAAACGTAACATTTTTTTCACTGCTCCCAAATACATTTTTTCTCTCTACACCAAAGAGGCCAAAGCATATTTCTATCAGGGCATCAAGCCAGTTTCATTTGTTGAGTAGAACCGGACAGAAAAATATGTGCTTGAATTTCTTTAATCGAACAAAATCAAAGGACCTCATATCCCAGAATACCCTGATGGATCGCTGAGCACTTTCAATTGTATGGTGACTCTCAAACCACCTTGAACATCTTGAAGTTGGTGCCTTGTTTCTCTCATGTTCTCTTGCACAAGCCATGACAATGAACTTGAATATACCCATGTATCATCGCCTACATTCTGAAGTCAAGATGCAGCGCCATAATCGATATATCATTGGTATTTGTACTGTGTGGGTTTCGTGAGACGTGGGCAGATCCATGACGGTGTTGCAGCGTGAACTTGACATTGACATTGAAAAAACCGGCGGCTAGGTGCAAAAATGCTTCAATTAGGAGTGTCTTTGTGGACTTCCTTAGGCAGGCTGTCATCTGATGTTCGTGTCACGTTGATGTTCCTCTTGCCAGAGGAACACGTGTAACGGTAACACGTGTTAAATGGAAGTAGTCTATGTTTTACAGCTCAAACAAATTGATATTGTTTTTCCAGTAAAACGAGTATTTTCCATATAACGTTTATTGATTTTCTTTTGTCCAGTGGCCATTCTTCAAAAGGAGAAGATACAAGAAGCAACGACCTATATTTTCTGGTAGGAATATGACTACTCTTCAAGAAAAGAAGTGTGGTAAAATGATATAATACAAGTCATAATGATCTGCTTCCATTGCATCGTATGAAAGCATTTCGATGTGTGTGTGTGTGTGTGTGTGTGTGTGTGTGTGTGTGTGTGTGTGTGTGTGTTGGGGGGGGGGAGGAGGAGGGGGCACTTAATGGACAGTTGCAGTATTATTTACTGTGGTACAATTTTTTCTTGAAACTCATCATTAAGGACCCAGCATTTCTGTCAATGATAATCAACTTACGTCATTAAGACCTAGATGTAAATATTGCGTTTTTTAATTTTTTGTTAATGCCTAAACAGAAATTGTTACTTTTCATAGATCATAAATATTCGTCAGATTAGTTGTTGGTTGGTTGGATGTTTAACGCCGAACTCAGCAATATTCCAGCTATATGGCGACGGTGTGTATATAATCGCGTCTCGATCGGACTATCCAGTGATCAACAACATGAGCATCGATCTGCGCAATTGGGATACGATGACATGTGTCAACCATGTCAACGAGCCTGACGACCCGATCCCGTTAGTCGCCTCTTACGACAACCATGGGTTACTGAAGATCAATATTCTAACCCGAACCTTCACGGGTTTTGGCGAACATGAGTGCCAGTGAAGAAGCAAGAATTAGCTATGATAAAGAATAGAAAGAAGTTGTTACCCATAAACGTGCCATGTATGCAAACCTCAATACCTACCTTTACAAACACAACAGACACCCAGACGGACACTGCGCTCACTGCAACTCACAAGAAGACATTAACCACATCTTCAACACCCGTCCCTTACACGAAGCTAGTCTGTCGTACAGACCCTGAAGCAAATATATCCAAGAAAGCCCACGCAAGTCTAGAAAATGTTGCAAGTCTAGATTCCTCAGCTTCAGGAAATTCATATTGCTGAGTGTGGTATAAAACTAAACTCACTCACTCACTGCTATATACACACCAAAACATTTGACATAGTCATAACTAACTGACATATACATGAAGAGTATTTTGCCATTGCGGGGGATATTGATGACTTTTTCTGCTTGTTACATTATATATATGCGACATCAATTAAACTTCCACATATAGTGCAGACACAACCTTTGGATTTTGGAAAATATAAATAACTTTGGATTTTTGGGGTGAGATCCAGTTGTCCAGCCATAGGAATGTCAAGAGATGCTACCCTTAGCTGGTATCCCTGCTTGCTCTCAAAATAGATTTGGCGACACTTGATACTCATTACCCCAAATCGGCCCACACCACTGGCAGTAGGACCGGGAGGCGTTGGGGGCAGTAAATATTCCTGTCACACACAATTAAAGCAGTAATGGGTGATAAGAACCTTTGTACATGTGAAATTCCAAGAAATTATCCCTCTGCAGATTTGTTTAGTTCCTGAAAATGAAGAAAGTCTCAGGGCTCCTTTTCATTATATTATATTTTTTTTACTATGAACTTTTTTCAGTAAAATATGTTCATTTCAGAGACAAGTTGTTAGTCTAGCAAACCGCCACAACACTCAATTACACGACCCGTGAAGATCCGGGGTAGAATAGGTCTTCAGCAACCCATTCTTATCAGAAAAGGCGACTATGCTTGTCGTAAAGGCGACTAACGGGATCGGGTGGTCAGGCTTGCTGACTTGGTTGACACATGTCATCGGTTCCCAATTGCGCAGATCGATGCTCATGATGTTGATCACTGGATTGTCTGGTCCAGACTCGATTATTTACAGACCGCTGCCATATAGCTGGAATATTGCAGAGTGCGGCGTAAAACTAGACTCACTCACTCACTCCATTATACACGCATTTCCACAAAATACAGAAAAACAACAACACAAAACTACTTTTCAACCAACATAACCCAAAGCAATATAAAAAAACCCACCTCCGTCATTAACAAATTTTAGATGTACCCAAATAAACCAACACAAATAACAACATTATAAACACAATCTTTTACCATTAGGGTTGGGGTAAAAGTTCACATCGCGGACCTCCTTCTACGACGCTTGCGAGGATAAACTGCACTTGTATACTGTCTAACGGGTGTAATTATACTACAGGGACGACAGAGTTACCTCTCTTCCAGCACGCGCTTGGCTCACGTGCGCACGCCAGAAAGCCCGCGCATATGTTGAAGAGCTCCTGATTATGAACGAGAAGCTACCAAAGTAAACATATTGTGTTTGGACGTTCGTTCTTCATTACTTGTTAATTCTTTCAGCAGAAACCCCCACGCCTCCTATAAACTCCTCAATCTATCCAGACAGGCGATGCACTACCCACTCTCAAGAACACCCAACACACGCTACAGTGCCCAAACAAGCCGCTCTAACCCGCCTTCCCCCAGCCCCTCGTCTATCAGCCCAACATTTTTAATATTAGTTAAAGTTTAAAACCATTTTCTTCCTTTACGCCACTAATATTTACAACAGCTTAACTGTGCCTCAAACATATATGCGCCCATCATGCTATACTACTTATCAACCATACGTGAATAACACGTGAAGATATTGAATATATTTGTGATCTTACTTCAGCATCCGGTTCTGAGATTGATGAATATAGCTCTTTCATTCTGTAGAAAGATACTGAGGTACCAAATGGTCAGCATTCTGTGACTCAAGTTCGTGTTTCTGACTTCTACCGGGACGGTGGGGTAGCCTAATGGATAAAGCGTTCGCTCGTAACGCCGAAGGCCCGGGTTAGATTCCCCAGATGGGTACAAAGTGTGAAGCCCATTTTGGTGTCCCACGCCGTGATATTGCTGGAATATTGCTATAAGCGGCGTAAAACCATACGCACTCACTCACTCACTCACTCTGACTTCTCGCCAACGAAATATGTTTCATGTTGCATATGTTCGGATGTGTTAGACTCAGTCTCTGAATATATATAATTTTTAACAAACAAGTTCAGAGATCCTGAACCGAAATCTAGACTTGCTTTATTTAGGGCGCACCAGGCTAGGGATGTTGTTCAGGGAAGACAGACTAACGTTATGTGGGAAAACTGAAAAACCACACAAGTATTTTCCCAATCCACCTGTGAAGATCCGGGTCAGAGTTGGTCTTCAACAACCCATGCTTGTCCTAAGAGACGACTAAGAGGATCCGGTGGTCAGGCTCGTTGGCGTGGTTGACACGTCATCATGTCCCATCGATGCTCATGTTGTTGAACACTGGATTGTCTGGTCCAGACTCGACCTTTCACATACCGCCGCCATATAGCTGGAATATTGCTGAGTGCGGCGTAAAACTAAACTCACTCACTATTTCAGAGGAAATGCCAACTATTGCGTCTTTGTGATATAGTTCCTGTATTCCAACATCTCTGACACCCTTATCCACCATTTACACTGTCCGCTTATAAGCTGATTCAACCAGCTGAAAATCTTGTACTTTTTTGTGACTGTCACACACTTTCTTTGTATTTGAACAAATAACTCCATTTGGGTCTCAAGTAGGCAGAGTGCAGGGGCGGATGCAGCTTTTGAGAAAAGGAGGGTGGGGTTGGGGGGTGGGGTGGGGTTTCCACCATTGAAAAAGGGGGTGGGTGCACACTCCATTTTCACCCGAGTTTCAATGGTCATTGAACAAACTTTCAGGACAAAAAAGATAAAGCATTGCCGCCCCACCCGCAACCTACCCCTGTATCCGCCTGTGGAGTGTTGTACATATGGAGCACAGGTTTGTCAGAATAATTTTGCTACCACCTACTCTGGTAATGTGTCAGCTGAACAAAGTAAGTAGGTTATGTCATACTACAGAGATAGTTGCAAGGGGCGGTGGGATAGCCTAGTGGTTAAAGCGTTCGCTCGTCACACCGAAGGCCCGGGTTCGATTCCTCACATGGGTACAATGTGTGAAGCCCATTTCTGGTGTCCCCGCCGTGATATTGCTGGAATATTGCTAAAAGTGGGGTAAAACTAAACTTACTCACTCACTCATGTTTCAATCACTAACATACTGCAACAATCAGAAACCTACGTACAGTGTATGCTCATGCATGTGTGATTGTTAACATGACATTCGACGAATGTGTGAATGAATGGATAAATGGGAGCGACAAAAACCTTTCCACATCCACAAGAAATTTCGACTAAAGCAGAGTTGATTGTAAAATTCCGACTATATTATCATCATGTGTATATGAGTGACTGAGTTATGGTTTACGCCGCTTTTAGCAATATATTCCAGGCGGGGAAACCAGGGATGGGCTTCACACATTGTGCCCATGTGGAGAATGGAACCCGGGTCTTCAGCGTGACGAGCGAACGCTTTAACCTCTAGGCTATCCCATCGCCCCATGTGCATATGAATCAATCAAATACTGATGAAGTCACTTTTTAGCGAAAAGGGAAGCGTATCCTGCTCCTCCTCTGGCACCTGTTACCCATACATGCAAAGAGTAGTAAATTGTCCACCTGAAACAAACCCCACGGAAACGTGAGGTACAAGTAAAAATATGAAATTCTTTCATCACAGGGAATACAAAATGGAGGATCATCACCTTTTAATAAATATTCGTATGGATATCGTGAATGGCCAATACGACATCGTCGTATAATGACCTCTTCAAATCTGGAATGACACCCCAAGTTGGTGTAACTGATAGTTGGTTTATTTTCATGTAATTCATTGATACCTGCTTGGGGGTTCCGCTTGTTTTGTAGTAGATCTAATGATTGGTTCATAGCCTCTATAGGGGATGACAAGTAGTGTCACAGATGTGCTGAGTGCTGTTTGAGCCTCAGCAACAGCCACCGTGTTAAATCAGCGTAGATCTGCTTTTCGCTTATGTTAAACCAGTTGCCCAGATACCACAGACTATATGGTACAAGTACTAGTATTCCATGAATGGCATTAAATCGTGACAAGCCTGGTCTGAGTAGCAAACTGTTAGACCACCTCACTGACTCTAGTTTTGACACCGAGTTTGAACTAATTGTGTCCATGGTGTTTTCGTGGGGGAATGTCCATCATTTACAAAAACATCTTTTTGTCGAAGAGGTCATATTTCTTCACTGTGGTTATGGGTTGGTTCGGTTTGATCTTCAGTAACCCTTGCTTGTCGTAAGAGGCGACTAACGGGATAGGGTGGTCAGATTCGCTCACTTGGTTGACACACGTCATCGGTTCCCAATTGCATAGATCGATGCTCATGCTGTTGATCACTGGATTGTCTGGGCCAGACTCGATTATTTACAGACATATACCTGGAATATTGCTGAGTGCTGCGTAAAACTCAACTCACTCACTCACTCCTATATGTCCAGAATACAACAGTACAGCATAAGCATCAGAGAATCATCATTACACCACCGCTGTATAGACCTTGTTATATCTCGTCAAGTTTGATGTGGTCTCACTATCTGACTGACTGACTGAGTTTGGTTTTACGCCGCTTTTAGCAATATTCCAGCAACATCACGGCGGGGGACACCAGAAATGGGCTTCACACATTGTACCCATGTGGGGATTCGAACCCGGGTCTTCGGCGTGACGAGCCAACACTTTAACCACTAGGCTACCCCACCGCCCCTCTTATTATCTAGTATATCACAATATATGTAATTTTTATTTTAGAAAACAAATGAGCAACGATCTGCGCAAATGGGAACCGATGACGTGTGTCAACCAAGCCAGCGAGCCTGACCACCTGATCCCGTTAGTCGCCTCTTACGACAAGCATGGGTTACTGAAGATTCATTCTAACCCGGCCCTTCACGGGTCACTATCGTAATGACAAGTGACAAAAGTTTAATATCATGTTAAGATGTTAAGATTAAGTAGTTACCTTGTTTGAGAAATCCGTCCGTCCATATCCACATAAAGGAATGCTATCCAGCATATCTTCAGCTGTACATATAAACATGTTCCGTGTAAGTTGTGTGTGTTACCGTCTACCTCTAGTATAGTAAGTACTTCGGCCGTAATTCGTGCTCGTTTCTTAGTAAATAACGCTATTTTTTTCTCGTGTTTTACAAGTGTTTCACAAAATTATTGATCAGCTGAGAACGTAAGAACTATTTTCCCGGATCTTTAGAAAACATTATTGAGTTAGATAACCATGAGCAATCAATCAACGTGTTAGCGGCTAATCCTTTGAAGAAAGTATGGCGTTTTTACACAGGCACTTAATGTCCGTACGTTAGTGTATTCCGTCAGCTTTAGTTAACCTACATCTGAATTCACTTCATTTTGACAAATCCATTTTGCAGAATAACAGTAATTAATCAATCAAAGTATGTCAGTTAATGCTTTGTCTAATGGTTTTCCGTTAACTCAACTGATCACTCTCTCTCAATGGGCTGCCATGTGCGTATGACATGTAACGCATCTACCTCACCAGAATTGGAGTTATAAGCCACTCTGATTTAATAATTACCCCAGACACTAGAAATGCAAAATAAGAACCCTTCTTCGGTAATCCGACAGGCGCTACGACTAGCTGGGACGTAATAAATACATTAACTGTTCACTTATTGAAGGAAAACCAAGTTCTATGGATAGTCAACTTCTTTATTGCAATGAGTGCGACATTTCGGTGTAGGTACTAACACCGTTATCAAGCAAGTGATAACGGTGTTAGTACCTACACCGAAACGTCGCACTCATTGCAATAAAGAAGTTGACTATCCATGGAACTGATAGCGGTGTTAGTACCTACACCGAAACGTCGCACCGATTGCAATAAAGAAGTTGACTATCCATAGAACTTGGTTTTCCTTCATCTATACAACTTCTAAAATGCCTCTCAAAGATGTTCATTTATTGTTTACAGCCGCACTCAGCAATATGTATGACGGCGATCAGTAAATATTCGAGAGACTGACATTATGAGCATCTATCTATGCAATTGAGATACGCAGTCACTGAGGTAGTCTTCTGGTTAAAGCGTCCGCAAGTCACACTGAAGACACGGGTTCGATTCCCCACGTGGGTACAATGTGTGAAGCCCATGTCTGGTGTCCTCCGATGTGATGTTGCTAAAAGCGGCGTAAGACTAAACTCACACACTCACTCACTCACGGCCGTTGCCCAGTAACTTTCCACTCACGGCAACTGGAGAGCCTTACTTAGCATTGTTAGGCAACCAGGTAGATTTTTACTTCTATTTTCCCCTATATAACAAAATGAGATCCTTTCAGAGAATAGTCAAGACTGTGTATCCTACTGCAGTAGCATTTTACATTCATTCAACTGGATCGATGTTTCTGCTAGTGGACTGGATCTCCGATTGCTCATTAGCTCAGGAGCATATTTGTATGGAATCCTAGAAGGGACATTGTCACATTATCGCATTGTCGCGTTGTCGCTCATGTTAAGGCTTTGTCACACATCTTAGATGGGGCGACAACGCGACATATTTTGAACTTGAAAATCGTCGCTATGTCGCATTGTCGCCCCTTGAATGAATAAAAAATTTTTATTCAAAGCGCGACAATGCGACAAATGGCCAAAATGTCGCATTGTCGCATTTTGGTTAAGTTTGCCACTTTTGCTTGTTTTTGTGAGGGCGACCACGCAACCTATTTTGACCTGGCTCGGGTGTAGCGATTTAAATTCCCGTAAGTTCGACAGACACATCTCTTCAAACCGGGTCTGCCCTTGCGGTCACCCGAGAGAAGACAATATTCATTGCTTCTTCACCTGTCCGTTGTATAATGACTTACGTTTCTCCTCTGTTCACCATTTCATCCAGTTTTCAAAAAGATTTAACATGACTTAAGAAATTAATATTCATTTAAGTTAAAAAATTAAGTACCATATTTTATTCAATGAGCAAACGTGTGGTACCAATACATTCTATTATTTTATTGGCAATTGATTTGTTGTAAATAGCTTCCGTAAATATGTACATGTTCGGGAGAGGCATTTATATAAGCCCACTGAGCTTGTTTGCCAATCCATTTTCTTTCTCTTGAAATAAAATATGTTTAAAACATGTACTTACTACTTTAGGCACATGTTGCTGATGCTACCGGTGGGACACGCCTTTTCACGATCACCTGGTGTCATCACTGTTCTTCAGTGATCTAGTCATATAGTTTTCACAGCTATTACCCTTTACACCTAACGAAATTTGTTTCTGAAGACAGTCAAGACATGTCATTCCTCTGTACTGCAGGGGAGTGAGTACAGCTAACAGAACAGCCAGTCCAGGGGCTAGAGGTACTACTTGTAACAACAGGGGGCTAGGGGGGACGGGGCTAGAGGTACTACTTGTAACAACAGGGGGCTACTTGTAACAACAGGGGGGGACGGGGGGGGCTAGAGGTACTACTTGTAACAACAGGGGGCTAGGGGGACGGGGGCTAGAGGTACTACTTGCAACAACAGGGGGGCTAGGGGGACAGGGGGGGACGGGGGCTAGAGGTACTACAGGGGGCTTGTAACAACAGGGGCTAGGGGGGACAGGGGGCTAGAGGTACTACTTGTAACAACAGGGGCTAACAACTAGGGGCTTGTAACAACAGGGGGGGGGACGGGGCTAGAGGTACTACTTGTAACAACAGGGGGGCTAGGGGGACAGGGGGCTAGAGGTACTACTTGTAACAACAGGGGGCCTAGGGGGACGGGGGCTAGAGGTACTACTTGTAACAACAGGGGGCTAGGGGGACGGGGGCTAGAGGTACTACTTGTAACAACAGGGGCTAGGGGACAGGGGCTAGAGGTACTACTTGTAACAACAGGGGCTAGGGGGACGGGGGCTAGAGGTACTACTTGTAACAACAGGGGGCTAGGGGGACGGGGGCTAGAGGTACTACTTGTAACAACAGGGGGCTAGGGGGACGGGGGCTAGAGGTACTACTTGTAACAACAGGGGGGGGCTAGAGGGGACAGGGGGGCTAGGGGGAGAGGTACTACTTGTAACAACAGGGGGCTAGGGGGACAGGGGGGGTACTACTTGCTAACAACAGGGGCTAGGGGGACGGGGGCTAGAGGCTTGCTTGTAACAACAGGGGGCTAGGGGGACAGGGGGGCTAGAGGTACTACTTGTAACAACAGGGGGCAGGGGGGGGGCTAGAGGTACTGGGGGCTAGAGGTACTACTTGTAACAACAGGGGGCTAGGGGGGACGGGGGCTAGAGGTACTACTTGTAACAACAGGGGGCTAGGGGGACGGGGGCTAGAGGTACTACTTGTAACAACAGGGGGCTAGGGGGACAGGGGCTAGAGGTACTACTTGGGGGCTAGGGGGACAGGGGCTAGAGGTACTACTTGTAACAACAGGGGGCTAGGGGGACGGGGGCTAGAGGTACTACTTGTAACAACTAGGGGGACAGGGGCTAGGGGGGACTAGGGGGGGGCTAGAGGTACTACTTGTAACAACAGGGGGGGCTAGGGGGGCTGGGGGGGGGGGCTAGAGGTACTACTTGTAACAACAGGGGGCAGGGGGGGACACTTGTAACAACAGGGGCTAGAGGTACTACTTGTAATGTAACAGGGAGCTAGGGGGACGGGGGCTAGAGGTACTACTTGTAACAACAGGGGGGGCTAGGGGGACAGGGGCTAGAGGTACTACTAGGGGCTAGAGGGTAACAACAGGGGCTACTTGTAACAACAGGGGGCTAGAGGTACTAGAAGGTACTACTTGTAACAACAGGGGGCTAGGGGGACAGGGGCTAGAGGTACTACTTGTAACAACAGGGGGCTAGGGGGGGACAGGGGGCTAGAGGTACTACTTGCTTGTAACAACAGGGGGCTAGGGGGGACTGGGGGCTAGAGGTACTACTTGTAACAACAGGGGGGCTAGGGGGGACAGGGGCTAGAGGTACTACTTGTAACAACAGACAGGGGCTAGGGGGACAGGGGCTAGAGGTACTACTTGTAACAACAGGGGGCTAGGGGGCTTGAGGGGACTAGAGGTACTACTTGCTTGTAACAACAGGGGGCTAGGGACAGGGGCTAGGTACTACTTGTAACAACAGGGGGCTAGGGGGGACAGGGGGCTAGAGGTACTACTTGTAACAACAGGGGCTAGGGGGACGGGGGCTAGAGGCTTGTAACAACAGTTAACAACAGGGGGGCTAGGGGGGACAGGGGCTAGAGGTACTACTTGTAACTAACTAGAGGTACTACTTGTAACAACAGGGGGCTAGGGGGGACAGGGGCTAGAGGTATTACTTGTAACAAGGGGGCTAGGGGGAGGGGGGCTAGAGAGGGTACTACTTGTAACAACAGGGGGCTAGGGGGACAGGGGGCTAGAGGTACTACTTGTAACAACAGGGGGCTAGGGGGACAGGGGCTAGAGGTACTACTTGTAACAACAGGGGCTAGGGGGACAGGGGGCTAGAGGTACTACTACTTGTAACAACAGGGGCTAGGGGGACAGGGGGCTAGAGGTACTACTTGTAACAACAACAGGGGGCTAGGGGGGGACAGGGGGCTAGAGGTACTACTTGTAACAACAACAGGGCTAGGGGGGACAGGGGCTAGAGGTACTACTTGTAACAACAGGGGCTAGGGGGGACAGGGGCTAGAGGTACTACTTGTAACAACAGGGGGCTAGGGGGCTAGGGGGACAGGGGCTAGGAGTTAGTCTGGGTGAATGAACGCCCAGACATATATCGTCCTTGCGATCTTTGTGACGTAACACACGCAGTTAAATAATTGCCCGTTGACGTCACAAGTCAACCAGATAAGCTTATCAGCCTCGTCTGATTATCAGTCTGTGGTTATGTAACGATGATGATATATCTATATGTCCAATCGTTATCAGGAGTCCCTAGGTTTAAATGACATGTACATGCTGGTAATATCAAACAATTTACACACACTTGTAATTTTATCTTCGTCGGTGTGAACCATATTATATAATACATCTAGCCAGGCTAACCACATCTACAATGTGCTATTGATTTTAATTTTCTGATATTTAGAGCCGGAATATTTGTAAATTGAAAAGAAAAGGATGATGAAGATTTGTGGTTTAGAACATTTCCAGCCCATTGTTGACAACACCAAACGTCATGGCTGAGATTAACCAGTTTCGATTTTCCGGCTTCACTGGGCGGAAACGGGAAACTATTGGTGAAGAGTATATGAATAGATTATTGGCCACCAGAGATAAGGGGTAAATATATGAACAGATTATTGAACACCATGGATAAGATATAAGGGGTAAGTTTGCCCCAGTACACCCGCCATTCTCACTATTTGCCGATTGTGAAAATGGGTCTGTGCACTGGCGTTACACTTAAACACGTCACTGGTGAATCATCGAGACATACCCTTCACATTTTCTCAGATACTCAACACCCGATGTAAAGAGTGGAATATTACTGGTTATTGCCCAGTTTGTACCACTTGCATTTTCGGCGAGATGATCTATCATTGTATAAGCTTTGGATATCTGCATTGGCAGTGGATATAAGGCTCAGCCAACACAGATACACTGTTCCAATCCTATAATTCATGAAACATTCTCCGTGCACAATATTTGTTTAGAGTCGCTACCTAAAAACCCCAGCTTACAAGTTTGTATTTAACGTTTTAAGGACACTTATATATCGAATTGCCACATACCTTAGATATACATGATAGTGTGTGCTTTTAATAAAGATAACTTTAATGTACACATCATCGGAGGCATTTTCAAATTAAATAGAAATTGTTCCTCTGCTGTCAAAACCTTTTCGACTGTTATGTCGCCATGGTAACTGCCAGTTTTGTTTAATTTACCCGTGGTAATCAAGTATCCCAGTTATACGCTAAAATATCAATGCTCTTTTCGAGTCTAATTACAGGCCACAGCACGAAACTGCGTCATCAGTGTATAGTGGAAACAAGACGTTGACGTAAGGAAATTATCAGATTTCAATCAGTTTTATACCAGAAAGATTAATTATATGCAAACCTTTCAATTGATATGATGATATGGTAGGAGATAGATGAGAATGACCTTGTAAAGGTATTCCTTGCTAAACAGACTAAACAAGACAGATGTGTGGATGACAAAGAGCGCGGTGTGGATGGCGCCGACGGACCGAATGCGTATATTACCTAATTGCGGCCCTCCGCCGTGGCAAAGCAGACGGGTAAAGCATAGGAAACTTTGGTACTTCCTCCAGCGGAGCCAGCAGGCAGGAAGGTTTGGGCTGCCGCAGACTAATGCTTAGTCTCTGAATATATATAATTTTGATAGTAACAAACAAGCCCATTTAAATTGAAAAGGAGCCCCAGGGAGACCAGAGATCCTGAACCTGAGGAAATCTGGACTTGCTTTATTTAGGGCTTTAGCACTGCAGAGAGAGCTTGGCAGTAGGGAAAATAATGTGGTTCAGGGACTGTGAGACAGACTAGGGCTGCCGCTGTAAAAGCAGATGCCAAGTATCCCTAGTTGTAGCAGCGCTGCTGCTTAGTCCCGTCGGCACCATGCCAACGGGCCCGAACGCTGTCCGTTGCCGGACAGCGTGCGGGGCTGCCATCCGCAACGTATTAAAGTGGGGGAAGGGGGGAGAAAGGAGGGGTACGCAGATGAGGTCAACTTTTGTACAAGCTTTTAGCCTCTGAGTGCTGCCAGCACAGCCCACTGTGCCGACATGCCCAAATTCGTGAGGTGGACCCCGTCCAGGTAGTGGGAGGGGTCCGGGTTAAATGATCCCACCCGGCCGGCCAGCTGCCCCTGTACTACGTTCCTCAGCCGCCAATTGATCTTCTTCCGCTTCAAATCGAGGGCGCGGACGTCGTTGGCTCCGCGCCACTCGAGCCGAGGCAGCATCGGCGACCAGATAATCGTGGCAGCTGGGCAGCGCAGGTGTATGTAGAGGAGATCCTCGTACATCATGTCATATAGCGTCTTGGAGGAGACCTCACACAGGTCATTCGATCCGAGGTTGATCACAATGAATGACCTGCATGGGACCCTCTCGCTACGTAGACTCTCAATCCTGCCTCTGAGGCCGGCCCACTTGAGGCCCCCCTTCGACGACCAGATCACACCCCCGGCGAGGCCCAGGCTGCTCCGTTGCGGCCCTGGATGTTTTGAAAGCCTCGCCATGTAGCTGGAGCCAATCACCCAAGCCGGCCCTGCAACCCATAGATGCTTAAGTTACATTTGTGCGCTCAGGCGAGGAATGCGGATATACGACTGGTGTGCGTTAGATCTCCAGCGGCCAAATTCCTGTATTTGCGGAGTTTGTATGCACAAATAAATACCCGTCTGACCGTGGTCGCACTGATAAAAACCGTGCGAGGGCTTTGACAGGGCATAGCATAGACCCGGAACTGCCTGGATGGCAATGTGTGTGCCCCGGCCCCGTTGGTCTGTTTTGGCCGCCCGTAGTACCACCTCCAGACATGCACTGCAAGGAGTTGAGCTTATGGATGGAGGACAAGGCTGAAATGTAGGAGCGGGCCGAGCTCGGAGACCTACCTGATAACGCAAGATAGGCTATAAAATGTAGCATATGAACTAAGGGGACTGGCCATAGGTCAGGCAGGGAGTACATTGCCCGAAATCCCCGCAGTGACTGAACTGCTGACTCGTATGTCCTCCAGGTGTTTGCCGCCATTGAGTTGGCTACTAGACTGCTACTTCTGCCGTTAGATGAGCCAGATGTCCGCTGGGATTGCATAGACCTGTTGATCAGCCTGAGGGGCTGCATCTCGAAACCGTGACCACTGAAATCTCGAAAGAGCGTCTGCTATTATGTTATCCTGTGAGGGTATATAACGTGCCTTGAAGTGGATGCTGTTTTGTAAGCATATCAGGACCATACACCTGAGCAGTTTCATTACCCTTTCCCCTTTTACTGTGTGCCTATTGATAATACTCACCACCGCCTGGTTGTCGCAGAACATTAGCACTCTTTTGTTCGCCAAACTGCTGCCCCAGATCCGCAACGCCATGACTATAGGGAAAAGCTCCAAGAATGTCATGTCTTTCAACCATCCTTGTTGTAGCCATAGGTCTGGCCACTTGGCATTGGCCCAATGGCCTTGTAAGTATGCACCACAACCCTGGCTTCCTGCTGTATCTGTATAAAGCTGTAGAAGTGGGGTAGCAACCCATCCTTGCTCCAAGAATAAAGTTGTGCCATTATGCTTGGCAAGGAACTGAAGCCGAAGTTTGAGGTCCTGTCGCATGCCCGCTGATACACGTATTCTGTGATGTGGTTTGCTTGCCCCTTTTTGAGCGTCTATAAGACGCCGCAAGAATGGACGACCAATGGGAATTGCCCTGCATACGAAATTCAGCTTACCTACTATAGATTGCAGGGTATGCAGTGTGACCTTCTTGGATGGGGCCGCTACTAGCTGTGCCAGTTGATGAACCAGTTGCTCTAACTTGTCATGTGGCAACCTGATTTCCCCCCTCTCCGTGTCTTTGGTGACACCAAGAAATGTAAGACAAATCGTGGGTTGTACTGTTTTTTGGTGTGCGATTGGCACGCCCAGGCGATTGGCGAATTGAAGGGAAGTCTTGAGCATATGCGAGCAGATTTTTAAATCCGCCGCAGCCAGGATACAATCATCCAGATAAGAGCTATAACCTGGCTGCACGTTGTGGCCTTGATGGCCCATTCGATGAAAGTGCTAAATGACTCGAATAGAGCACAAGAGATGGAACAGCCGAAGGGGAGACATTTATCAATGAAAAATTCTCCCTGAAACTTCATGCCGAGCAGCTGGAAGTCCGACGGTGCCAATCATAGCTACCGCCTGATCAAAACTGGTGTACTGCACTGTGCATGCTTCATGCGGTATATAGTCATTCACCGATGATCCTACAGGATATGATGGATGAGGCGGAAAGCAGCCTCACCCTGGACGGATGAATCCGATTTCTTAGACACCAAGCCGATTGGGGATACTATAAGGGAGTCCACTGGTCTGTGTGAGAATGGGCCCGCTATGCGACCCCAACTGAATTTCTTTCTGTAGTTTTGACTCCACCAGTAGTGGCTGCTCAATCGCAGATTTAAGGTTGACCGCATCCCGAGCAACCCGTGGCCCTGAATATCTTAAACTAAAACCTTGACTAAAACCCCGTTCCAGTAACTGAGCTGCTAATGGGTTGATTACATGACAATGCTCCAGCCACTGTTGCAAGTAAATAACATTAACTGGAGATGGGGCCATGCGAAGCATTTTCTGTTGGCAGGGCAGTGGGTCGCTTGGGGGTTTGTACGGGGACTGTGTTGTGCTTTTTGGCACGAAAACAGGACGATGCCCCATGGCCGCCTATGTTGCATGCAGAGCATTTGTGTGCATGACGACATGCCTGTGCCCGATCACACACGCCACGATTGAAATTCCTACAAACCTCGGTAGTCGTGCGCTGTTGAGGGTAGGTGGGATATCTGGCAGAAGGTGTGTGCGTCTGCTGTTTATTGCTGGGAAGCATTAGCTGCAGCCACAGCTGTCCGTCGATTGCACCCCAAGAACGTGATGGATCTCTCTCCATCTTCTGCCGAATCTGTATGTCATATTGAGACCAGCAGTCACCGCCAAACCTAGCGGCGGCACCACGGATCGTCTCCATATATGACAACATTTGTTGGATAAAATTTACATCCGTTTGACGCTCAATGACTACACTGATGTTGGTAAAAAATGCAGACGTCAAGACCCAATGTTTAATTGACGAGTGGACAGCTGCCTGGGTCTAAATGTTACCTGGTCTGAAGGGTCAAGCTCTATCGCGGAATTCTGACTCTCCTGTGTTGCTTGGTTTTCCGCTGGCAAGAGAGATTTCATGTCACCAAACTCCCCCGGTGTATTTTGTCCCTTACCGCCTGTCTTAAGTGGAAACTAATGGTCTCCGCCCTAAAGCTAAGCTGCTGATTTGGCAGCATGTCCGCATTCACAAGTGTATTGTTTGTGAGGGGTTGACTGTAACACCCCGTCTGAGGCGTGGAGGGAGTTACTTGAGATTGCTGCAACTCAACCGGTGCCTGATTACCACGAGGAATCAATAAGTCGGGCAATATATTAACATGGGCAAAGGGTGACATACCTTGTGAGTTGACTGACGGAGCCAGCGGGGTGGCGAATGTTGGCTCCAGCGAAGGTGTGGTGTTGGTTGCCGCAGGGGATGCCTCCGGTTGGGGAGCCTGGCTTGCCTGGGGGGCAGTGCTCATGGGAGAACACCAGTCGCATGTACCCCCTTTGCCGGTCGTTTCACCGCTTTTGCACGTCCCGTTACCACGGAGTGGTTGGCTGCTGCTCTGCGCTTTGGAGACATTGTGGTGAGTGCGCCTGCTAATTAAATCTAGTCAATTAGAATGAATGAAGCCGGATGAAGCGAACGCAATTACTGGTATTTAATAAAGAATTTAGGAGTAAGTTGACAACACGACGCGATAAGAGAGAATTGTTTAGCAGAGGCAATATGTAAACAGGGATAATCTACAACGTTATATAGACCATTCTTAGCCAATATGCATGACCTCGAGGTCAAAACGAAAGCGAGGCTTAAATAGGTTGACCCAACCTTGAAAATCGCGACCTCGAAAAGGAAAGATTACTGCTGTGTGCCTTTGCGTTGGAGTGATGCCCGTAAGGATTTTACGGTATCTTTTCACCATATTCCCAAGAATAAGATCAGAAGAAGGCAGTGGTTGACGAAAATACGGAGAGATCCTGGAAAATGATTCATAGTAAGTACAAAATAATTACGACATATGGCATAGTCTAGATCTGCCGTGTAATGTACAAACTGTTCACTATGCAAGGTTTTAATATCAGGGGCACATGTACAATGTGAATGTCACACACACACAGACACATTCAAACCCCTTGTCCCCCACCCCACCCCCACCCCCACCCCCACACACACATTGTCATGTTCAAAATCAGTGATCACCCCCTAGTTCATATGTACACAATTGACCCCTTCCCCTGCCTCCCAAAACAAACTGGGAGACACCCCAACCCCCACAAACACCGCACCTAAAATCATCATCACCCCCCTAGTCATAAATTATGAACGGTCCAATATATTAAAAAAATTAAGCATATGGACATGTGCAGACACTCTTGTCATGATGGCAAGGGAATTTTATTTGCAAATATTCTGTGTCCGTGAAATTAGATTGGCTGCAAATCAAAGTAACATTTCAAGTACATATACATTTGTATATGCAGGACATACACATGCTGTTAAAAAAATCTTAAATATGTATCTACTTTCAAAATTACTACATACTGACCAGTACTTCAGGGATACAGGACATATTACTGGACAATCTAATTACACCAACTGAAATATATTTAGTGTTTAAATATCCATTTCAGATGCTGCTAATTAAGAGTCAGAGAGCATGTCACCAGCTCAGGAACCTCCCATAAGGAATCTACCACAGTCACCATCTCAGATACAGTAAGAATGTCAGATCGTATTAAGTTAATTTTGCCAACTGACATGGTTTTAAAGAATTTAATACAACTGAACTTTGACCTATATGCTATGTTATTTACATATGAAAATATTGATTGCCCATACTGTCTAAAATATGAAATGATGTTAGCCTCTATTCCTTGATGTATATTTGTAATTCCAGAGATATATTTATTGTTTGTGTGGTTGAAGAGATACTAGTGATGCTTTACAATGCTTATATTACAGTGAAGCAGGGATGGATACAGCAGCCACTGACCCCCAGTCCAACATAGAACAACTCCATCAAAACTTACATGAACAGGGGAGGCAACTCAAGGAAAAGGTTGACAAAATAGAAAAATTGAACAGAAAACTTGAACTTGAAAAGTTTGGAGTTTGTAAATTCATGTATGATGATAAAAATTGATTGAAAATTTTACAGTATTCCATCATTTCAACCATTGGCACTGATTAGCTGGAACTTTTTCATTTGTTGAATATCTTCCCAGGTTTTGTGAAGTACCTTGCCCAAACAGCACAAACATTGACAGACATGAATGTAAATGAAATTGTTTGGTGCTTTTGTGTTGTGTAAATGATGGATGAAAAAAAAGACAGCTGTAATACATACAGATTGATGGATTTAACTGAATAATAGAAAGGTCTTTCATAATGGCATAGTTGTAAATGTAACTCATTTGCTGCTGTTTAATTAATAATTGATGAAAAAGAATGTATTTCATCCTGTTTGAAAAGAGATAGTTGGGAATCAGAAAAAAACATCATTCATAGATAAGAGATTATGATAATGTGTAAGGGGAGAAAACTACGATAAATTATGCATTGATCCAGCTGTAATTGTTGCCATTTATGTCAGACTAATCTAAAAGGATACTTCTATCAACATAAATATTGCACCCAATATATTTTCAATTTGCATCCTCTGAAAATTTTATTGTTATTCATCAGTATTACAGTTGGAAGCTATTGTGAATGTGTCTATTGTTATTGGACTTTTAAGACACCATTTCAAAATAAATTATTATTAACTGCACTCCAGGTGTTCGTTATTTATTTGGGTTAATTGTTTGCTGTAGTGTGAATCCTGTTATGTTAATCTGATAATATGTTCTCCTTAAAAATGTCTTCAGTTACAGTGGTACAGAATAAAAACACCTGATCAACAATAAATCAATTTTTTTATGGTTTAGTAACACAATATTGAAAATTGGTTCAAATATTCCCCATGCAGGTACCACTTGTCCATTTAGGTAAATTAATTATTCACCTCCAAATCAGTCAAGCAAAAACTTGAAAAAAATCATCCAGTTTTGTCTTGCACATTGTGTCCCACCAGAGACCATATAACAGATATGGTCTCTGGTCCGACTCATGTTGATTGAAATAAATAGTTTCTACATGATGATGTGGCGATTCGTTTTTCCTCTGCGATTGTAACATGCAGCTACGCGCACATCGCCATCACCACTAGTCCTGTACAACTGTAAATAAATGCGTGAATAAATACCCAATATCTATAAAACAGTCGATAGGACAAAACATTTTAAACAGAAAAAATACCAAACAAATAATTTCATCACATGAATAATACAAACAAATTTGTTTGGTCCAAATCCACTCGAGGAGAGCTATCTTGATCTACATATTAGATCTACTTATAATCTCGATTATCCAGCTCAAGAATTAACAACACTACTCCCATGTGGAAGTGGATGATTTGAATCCAGGTCAGGAAATACGTTGAGTCTTTTGCTTTGTTCATATGTTGATAAAGTAAACGTAATTGACTTCCCTTGGTAATATTTCCACTATTGTGACTTTAGAGTAGCTTCCCTTCATAAATACTGCGCAACATGGTAAACGTTACCTAGATATCTAGGTCATATGACTTATCGTGATGTGTCGTGATGTACAGTATCCGTGGATATGCTACAGAAACGTTTGTGTAGCCCTTTCCCATTTCTCTGCGATTTCCCTGAACTACTGGACAGTTTCGTAATGTACCGTTCAAGGGAAATTTGAAACCAGGAAGTATACATTGAGATTTGTCGCCATTATGCGATTGTGTCCTTGCCCCATTTAGCCTCGTTTTGGTACAGATATGAATATTCATGAGGCCTCATTAAGAATGGTCTATAGTCTCCCTGAAGTGAACTTGACCGGAGAGCATGAAGGCTAGAAAGGAAGGATATGATGTATGCCTGCGGATGTGACGTCACTCCGGAAGTGACGTAGCTGCTATTATGGGATGCGGAAGAAAAACACTGCCATGTGCGTTGCTATGCCGGGTGGTTACCATAAGCGAAAGCAATTTTTAGAGTTTAAAGTTGTAAACAAGGATTGTAAATACTGCCTACGAACCCATTTAGCAAAATACTGCTAAATGTCATAATGCTGAAATAATACACCGCCTCCTGACCTGCTACGCTGGATGGATACTATAAGCGAAGGCAAGTGCTAGAGTTTAAAGTTATGCGCTGAATTGTAAATGATGCCCATCAACCCATTTAACGAAACAACGCTAAATGTCATTGGTTCCAACTGATGTGGGAATAGTTGTACACTTCCACTGACTGGAATGTTGGTAAACATAATCAACGACTATGAAAGGAGGGGAGCAAAAAACATCACCCGATGTATGTGTGTCTGTGCGTGCGGGGGCGTGTGCGTATTTTTTGTGACTGGTTCAGACATACTATCGCTTTCATTTAAAGGAAAAGCCAAGAAGCCAAACACATTGTGGGTAGACCAGTACACCTTTCCTTTAAACATCTCGCTTTTTCGTAAGAAAAAAACAACCCAAAACAACCAACCCTTGGACCCAGTGATATTTTCCAGCCCAAAATATCAAATGATCGTTCATGAAGAACCATATAACAGACTGGCTTTACGTAAAACAACCTGTGCACTGTGCACTGACAACTCGAAATCTATTAACAAGATCTTAATATTGAGGGCGTACCCTGGTATGCCAGAGCATAACGCGTATGTGAACACTATCAGAGTACGAATCCGCACTAGAACATACGAGTTATCTTTTATGAGCACCCATGCCAACTTCCTTTTCCTGTTTGAAGTACCCACATACGTCCCTTAGTACACCGCTTGTCTGCTCTGTAGCCCCTAAGGGTTGGAATGAATATTTCAAAGGATTATCTGGTGCATTTGTCCTTTTGTATTGATGTAGTCGAAGGTGAAAGACTGATCAGGGGAACTGCAGACAAAGCCAGTCGTGCCATTAATTAGCAATGATAAACCTTGGGTGACAGACTGGTGTTGTGCTATTTACTTGAACCCTGTTTATTCCCGGACCACTGACCGGAAGCTATCAGTGGTTAAAATCCGGACAGAACCCTGAAGCAATGGGAGACAACGGTGTAAGACTGCTATTAGCAATGTTTCGGGGTAGATTTGTCATCTAAGCGGGGGACAGATCAGCCTCCAGCTAGAATCAGCTGAGGCATGTTCGACTTACATAACATGAATACACGGATATTGATTGTTACAGAATATAGACTTCTATTCCAAAGATGTGTACGGAGCGATCTGAGCTCTAAGGGTATGGGGAGGCTGTTCCGATATATATTTATTAATCCTTCTTCCAAGGTCAGAGTTACCTTTATCAGCCGAACTAATGTCTCAAAAGATGATGAAAACTCAACCAAAATGAATTGCCTAAAAAGATAATAGACGCATATCCTTCTATTGTTGAAAGCATCTCGTACAATATGCAGGGGGACTCCAAGTGCAAAACAAAAATATCTATCAGATTGTTGTGGATCTGTTTGCACCATGCCCTTTTTTCAGTTCCATCAAAGGTATGTTTGTGCTCTGCGTTGGGTTTCCTTGCTAGAATAGACATTTCCGCATGGGGGAATTAAAACCGAATCGTTTTACAAAGCCGACAACTGATTAGCTCTAGAATCCAAACAACCTACATTCTGATTGGGCGGTCAAAGTTCGGTCAGGGTTCACCTAAAGCGACCTTTGGTGGACTGACTGACTGACTGAGTTTTGGTTTTACTCCGCTTTTAGCAATATTCCAGCAACATCACGGCGGGGGACACCAGAAATGGGCTTCACACATTGTACCCATGTGGGGATTCGAACCCGGGTCTTCGGCGTGACGAGCCAACGCTTTAACCGACTGGCTACCCCACCGCCCCTTGACCTTTGGTGGAATTGAGCAGGGCGGGCTATTGTGAACGAACTTAATTCAAATTCTTTTGCTGCTGAACGGCGTTAGTTCAGTATAAATTAGTTCAGTATGAATAAGTTCAATATAAATATGTTCAGTATAAACAAGTTCATGCACTGCTGTGAGCACCATTACCCACTGGACAGCTGAAGGTCAACAGAGACAGGTTTCATGGAAGTGAATAAATAATTGGCGTACAATAAGCCGGTGACCCCTGGTAAGGCAGTAAATCTACATCAGCATCAAAACAAACAATCAATCACAGCCACGGACGACAACATAACAGCCCACTAACGTCACACTGGGCAAGATGATTGTCATGTATATCGTGATACGTGTTCTCCAAATCTAGCTTATCTCGAATTAGAAAAGGCCGATTGAACCAGGCAAGGGGCAGAATGGGATGTAATCCACGCAAATCACCGTGTTTTGTACATTGATAAAATATGTGCGTGTGATTCTGAACATAATCATTCAGGTAATACGATTACGCTGTATCATTGTTTTACGTATGATGAATTAAAGGCCAGCAATGATTTACAATGACGCACTTCCTGCGGCTCGAGTGGAACACAAGGATGAACTTTTTATTCCAATGTTTTCTTTCAGTACTAATCCTGTCAGGATACCGGGGAAAATGAAACTTCAATTGACATTGTTCGTTTTGGAGGATTTTTTCCCTTGTCGTCTCTGCACTACGGAAGATGGGCTTTTTAAAAAAACTCGTAATTTGTTTCATATTATTATCTGGGTGAATTAGAGAGTGAATCAGTGAGTACGAGTGAATTGAAATCGGTCAGCCCTGAATACAAAATAAGGGACACTGTGCCACATAAGTAGTGAGTGAGTATAGTTTTACACCTCTGTTAGCAATATTACAGCAATATCACGGCAGGGAATACCAGAAATGGGCTTCATAAGTTGTACCCACGTGGGGAATCTAACCCGGGTCTTCGGCGTGACGAGCGAACGCTTTAACCGCTAGGTTACCCTACCGCCCCTCCACATAAGTACATTACAGAGATGTGATATGGACTGTGACAACTAATGATTTCAACAACATCAACAATAACAAGAAAACAGAAGCATAATTTTTACATTTGACAGTTAAAATTCATTTCGATGACAGCTGACAACCTGACACAATATGAACGTATATAATGTCATTTGAAAGTTTAAAAACATTGACAGCACAATAGCCGGCCAGTGTTCGAATGTTTCAACACTTCAACACACAGGGAACAGTTCAAAAGTCCAATTCGGATAAAAGTCTAAATTACTGATGTAAAGGCCTGCAATTTCACATCGAGTGAGTGAGTTTAGTTTTACGGCGCACTCAGCAATATTACAGCTATATACCGGCGGTCTGTAAATAATCGAGTCTGGACTAGACAATCCACTGATCAACATCATGAGCATCGATTCGCGAAACTGGGAACCGATGACATGTGTCAACCAAGTCAGCAAGCCTGAGCGCCAGGTCCCGTTAGTCGCCTCTTACGACAAGCATGGGTTACTGATGACCAATTCTACCCCGGATGTTCACGGGTCCTAAAGGTACTGCCAGAATTGGGATATTGGGAAGTAGCTCTCTTGGGAGCTACCACTCAAACAAGAGAGGAGTGTTGTTCTCTGATGTTGTTATTTCCACGAGCGTTATCCAACGATGCTGTCAGGGAGGATCCAGGTTATTTTTTTAACATAAACCATATGTAAATACAGGACAATCGAAACTGCAGTATTGAAGGACTCGTGTTCTAGGATGCTGAATTTCACTTAAGAACTTCTCCCTTAGTTTGACCATATTTGTCTCAAGGCTCGTGTAGTGTACATTGATGTGTCTGATAATATCGTAATGCCTTAGGCCCGTGACGGTCCGGGTTAGAATATTGATCTTCAGTAACCCATGCTTGTAAGAGACGACTAACGGGATCGGGTGGTCCGGCTCGCTGACTTGGTTGACGCATGCCATCGGTTCCCAATTGCGCAAATCGATGCTCATGTTGTTGATCACTGGATTATCTGGTTCAGACTCGATTATTTACAGGCCGCCGCCATATGGCTGGAATATTGCTGAGTGCGGCGTAAAATAAACTCACTCACTCACTCACTCACTCGTAATGCATTACATCAGTGCTGTTTAAAGTTACACCATCTGTTCCTCACATCGCCGATGCATGAAGATAAGAAGCAATTTCTTGGAAATAATGGATTCATTCTCATTTGCCTTATTATATAATACTTATCTCACCTTGAACATGAATATCGCATTATGACTCGCTGAGATTCATCCCGTCATTTTCAAAGCAATGGCGAAGCTACAGCGTAGCAAAAAAAGCCCGTGCTTACACTTTAAAATTTAAGAAAAAAAATGTTGTGATTGAAGATGCTACAATAATTGACATTTAATTTGTTTACATAGGCACTCAAACGCAACTTGCTTCGCGGATCATTTATAGACAAAACGTGTTTTGTCTACTCAATGCAATAAATTTTGCCTTGAAACAGGCTGACACTTCAGTCCGAAATCGTTTGTTCTATTGGCCACATCGTTTATCTATTCTTTGAAATCGTTTTACCCCTTAAATATTGACGTCAGGAGAGATAGGTCGGTGAAGTTCCCATAGAGAAATATCAGGGGCAAAACCAGAGAGTTTCACGCAAGAAATTTAGATGAATATCCTAGGCTAAAGTATTCTCCTCTCAACGATGGTGTCATATGTTTTCATGTGTCCTTTTCGCCACTGACGCAAATAAAGGTGATTTTGTATCTGTAAATATAAATTACTGGGCAAATATTGATACATTGATAAAGCGGCACACTCATGTTGAATGTCAACAAAATTGCTGAGAAAAATGCAGTTACTACAGAAAGGTTGCTTATCAAGACAATATTTGTACGCAAATGTCAAGACGTCACAAAGCAACTGTTGCTAAAACCGTTCACTTCTGAAAACACTGATTGAAACACTCCTTCTGTGTGGAAAGCAACGTATTGCAATTAGGGGGCACACACAAAGGTAACGTCGTTGCTCTCTTGCAATACAGGGCGTAACATGATGTCATCCTAAAAAAAACAATTGGACAATAGTTCTTTTCAATGAATGATCAATGAAGATCACTGAACTATGTGGAACACGGTGATCACAGGAGAATGTGGTACTTTAGATGTGGTTTACTCTCCCTGACGGTTTGATCCGGTAGTTTGGAGTTATGCTTTACATATTGATGTTTGTCTTAACTTTATCTTGTGTTCAGGAGAATGTGGTACTTTAGATGATGTGTACTCTAACTGACAGTTTGATCCGGTAGTTTGGAGTTTTACATATTGATGTTTGTCTTAACTTTATCTTGTGTTCAGGAGAATGTGGTACTTTTAGATGTGGTTTACTCTCCCTGACGGTTTGATCCGGTAGTTTTGAGTTATGCTTTACATATTGATGTTTGTCTTAACTTTATCTCGTGTTCAGGAGAATGTGGTACTTTTAGATGTGGTATACTCTCCCTGACAGTTTGATCCGGTAGTTTGGAGTTATGCTTTACATATTGATGTTTGTCTTAACTTTATCTTGTGTTCAGGAGAATGTGGTACTTTTAGATGTGGTTTACTCTCCCTGACAGTTTGATCCGGTAGTTTGGAGTTATGCTTTACATATTGATGTTTGTCTTAACTTTATCTTGTGTTCAGGAGAATGTGGTACTTTAGATGATGTGTACTCTAACTGACAGTTTGATCCGGTAGTTTGGAGTTATGCTTTACATATTGATGTTTGTCTTAACTTTATCTTGTGTTCAGGAGAATGTGGTACTTTTAGATGTGGTTTACTCTCCCTGACAGTTTGATCCGGTAGTTTTGAGTTATGCTTTACATATTGATGTTTGTCTTAACTTTATCTTGTGTTCAGGAGAATGAAGTACTTTTAGATGTGGTTTACTCTCCCTGACAGTTTGATCCGGTAGTTTTGAGTTATGGTTTACATATTGATGTTTGTCTTAACTTTATCTCGTGTTCAAGAGAATGTGGTACTTTTAGATGCCAAAAATATACTCTCTTTGATTTCAATTTTTTTATCATTTGTGCTTACACTCTGCTATTTCCTGGCTACGCCTGCAATGTACAGCGGTAACATATAAAGTACACTTTTTACTAGACTAAAAGGAGCCCCAGGGAGACCAGAGATTGAACCTGAGGAAATTTAGATTTGCTTTATTTGGGGCTTTAGCACTGCAGAGAGGGTTAGGCAGTAGGGAAAATACTGTGGTTCAGGGACTGTGAGACAGACTAACTTTTTACGATCTCTGCACAAATTGTCGAACTGTTGACATTACATTTGCAACATATCTACAGCAATTTCGTATATCTCGAATTACGTATGCGATGCCATTCTTGGCATATCCATTATATTTTCTGAATGAAATAGGGTGAATAACTCTATGATTGTTTTTCTGTCTTTTTTTCGTTAGTTAGGAAGAGTGAGTGAGTGAGTTTAGTTTTACGCCGCACTCAGCAATATTCCAGCTATATGGCGGCGGTCTGTAAATAATCGAGTCTGGACCAGACAATCCAGTGATCAACAGCATGAGCATCGATCTGCGCAATTGGGAATCGATGACATGTGTCAACCAAGTCAGCGAAACTGACCACCCGATCCCGTTAGTCGCCTCTTACGACAAGATAGTCGCCTTTTTATGGCAAGCACATGGGTTGCTGAAGACCTATTCTACCCCGGATCTTCACGGGTCAGTTACGAAGAGTGAAACGAAGTCTATAAATGCCATCCAATCCAAGTCCCCTTCAATACCCGTGGACAACTTATAATGTCTGACAACAATAACCCCCTCAGTTACTAACGTATTTTTATAACTATCATTATTGACTGTATATATTATTTTCAATGCCTAATAATAGCATTGTTTGGTGAAAGCCATGTTAAATACAAAATGAGTGTAGAGTAACGAGTGTAGAGTATAGAGGTAAACTAGCTAAAGGCAAACTAGCCTTGAAACGTTTACGAAGGGAACATTGATCATCAGTGATAACGTCAGCGGTTTGCGAAAATGATAAGTAAAATTATACCCTGCAGGTTGCCCACGTCACACACGTTGCACGTCAGTCGTATTAATCGTTAAGGTTGGTCGTAAGTTAAAAAAATCATTCACGTATTGAACTAGTTCTGAAAGTTTGTTAACTTTCAGAACAATTAATATGTTTATTGCAAACAGATGTAAACTGGAAAAAATGGAGAGTATTGTGTAACCTCAGTCATACATGGATTGATGTTGGGAATCCATTATCTAAAATATGTCAGCGTTACAGAGAATATAACTGTACTTTTGCATCCTGACCCCTTTCTCGCCCTATCACCCATCTCTCACTCTCTCTCTCTGTCTCTCTCTCACACACACGCACAGACACATACACACTATTAAACTTATTAATACACCTCTCACTCAAACACTAAAAACTCTGCACGTCCTAAGCTTCGTGCAAAGGTAGCGACAAAACGGCTAATTTGATACTATTCTGGACGTAATCGTGATTCAGGTGAAAGGAAGGCATCAATTATTGATCTTTAATGACAGTGTTTATCCATTAAGCTTGGAGGGAGATAGAAAAAACCCTCCAAATTAGAAAAAAATAGTTGTATGACGTTGCCAAGCTCATGCTTTCTATGAAATAATATCTTCCTACCTAGTTACATGTATGTAGGTGGTCACCATCCACTGACACACTGCCCACTAAGGTCTAATTTGGACCACCGCCTCTGTGGTGTAGTGGTTAGAGCGTCCGCCCGGAGAGCGGAAGGTCGCGGGTTCGATCCCCGACCGCGTCATACCAAAAGACGTTAAAATATGGTACTTGTTGGTCCCTGCCTGGCGCTCGGCATTAATGGGTACAACAAGGACGGGTCGGCTCGGAGTCAGTATAATGTGTCTGAGTTGGGTATTCATGCTTCACTGCGGCATGGTATCTCAGTGGGCTAGCACTATAAAACCAGCTTAAGTCTGGGCTAGTACAAGCAGCCGCACATATACATACACACGCATGCACGTCGTCATATGAGCGAAATATTCTCAAGCACGACGTTAAACCCAATCTCACCTCACCTCATCTAAGTTGGCCCCGTCTCTCATATCGTAGACATGTATATATATATGTAGCTATGGCGAAAGTTAACAACGCGCAAAGGGAGTCGGGAACCAGTTTATAGTAATTTCATTCCTTCATTACTGTCAAGCAAGATGGCACCACCACAACGATTATCGGTGAAATACTTACTTTAAATTTGTTGAATAATTAAATGGTATTATTTGGCTAGGAAAATGGCAAGGCGAGGTCAGCCATCGCTCACACCTCGAGGTTTTCTCAAGTATTTTCGAACCACTGTGCATGTGACACAGCTACACTGAAGGTGTCCGAGGCGGACTTTCGTGCCCTGGAATTATTTTTATCCGTGGACACCGATATGAACGTCACATATACACCACTTGTTCAGTGTATGCCATCTAGCAACACACTGAACTCAAACAGAACGAACGTTACCTTGTGGTAGAACACACAATTGGAAAGTTTATTACAAAAAAACCAACCCAAATTAGAAAAACAATAATTGTTTGTTTGATATCTTTTGAAGTTCGTAAGCATCTTTAGAAGTTTGGTAATATTGTTTTTGATAAGGCGAGAATTTATGCATGTCAGATTCTTTATTTTGAGAAACACGACGTTTCGGAGTAAATTCTTACTCCTTCCTCAGGTGAATGAAAAACTAGGAAACAGATGAGTTTCATTCACCTGATGAGGGGCTGTGGGGTAGCCTAGTGGTTAAAGCATCCGCTCGTCACGCCGAAGACCAGGGTTTGATTCCCCACATGGGTACAATGTGTGAAGCCCATTTCTGGTGTCCCCTGCTGTGACATTGCTGGAATATTGCTAAACGCGGCGAAAACACAACTCACTCACTCTCTCACTTTTCACCTGATGAAGGAGTAAAAAGTACACTCTGAAACGATTGTGTTCGTCATGAATACAGAAGTTGACACCCATAAATTCTCGCCTTGGTGTGTATCACTTCTAAATGACGTTCAAAACGTTTTGGTGTAGTAAACAATCAAAACACAATACACAGAGACACTAACCCTCAACATAGCCTGTTTGAGAGGCATTCTAGACGTCTTTATGGTTGGCTATTGTACTATAAAGACGTTGATCTTCCGTTAAGACTTGTCATTCCTATCGACAATGCTTGTATTGTTGAACTGTTTGTTAGCAGTGAATGAGTGAGTGAGTGAGTGAGTTTTGTTTTACGCAGCACTCAGCAATATTCCAACTATATGGTGGCGGTTTGTAAATATTCGAGCCTGGACCAGACTATCCAGTGATCAACAGCATGAGCATCGATCTGCGGAATTGGGAACCGATGACATGTGTGAACCAAGTCAGCGAGCCTGACCTCCCGATCCCGTTAGTCGCCTCTTACGACAAGCATGGGTTACTGTAGATTAATATTCTAACCCGGACCTTCACGGGTCGTTTGTTATCAGACTGGAACTCAGTCTTACAGGTTAGCGTCAAATAGCTTGCATTCAGATCATGTTTTTTTCTGAATGGGAGCCAGTGCCTTGTTAACTACTTTGAGTGAAGTGAGTGGGTGATGAAGTTATATGATCTGGGTCAGCCTTGCATGGGCATTGATATGGTATAAGTTTATTGACAAGATTTGGTGGAACCCAGTGGTAGTAATAATAATTACCTGTCGTTACATTATTACCCTGACGGAATTGTACTTTCAAAGCCGCGACTAAGCGTTTCGCGCGACAGTATAGGTCCGTACATCCGCTTCTCAGGTACCCATTTTGAACAGCTGGGTGGACTGAGTGCACTGTGGACGAATTGCCTCGCCCAGGGACACAACACAGTATGAGACCCAGGTCACAAATTTTGGGATTCGAACCCGGGCCTTTGGCGTGAGAGGCCAGCATGCTAACCATTTCACCACTGTGCTCCACAAGGTACTGACAATAGTTCATAATGGGGTAAAATAAATTCGGGAATTTAACACTCCCTCCCCAATTCGCCATGATTGTATCACGCCAGATACACAAAAAGTCTGCACAAGGAACTGACACGACAAACAGGTGTCAGTTGAAAGACATTGTTTTGGAGTTATATGTTTTTATGTTTCAAATTGTGTTTTTGTTTTTGTGACGAGGCACTGTCTGGGAAACTGGACCGCAGACACAAGGGCGTTGAGGTCAAGACTTACCGTTTGTCTACCCAGAGGGGTCAGAGACGGTAGAAAATAGCGTATCACGTGATCGGGCATTCGTCAGCTGATGTTCCTGCCGCGCCTCAGGACATATAGCTGTACGGAGGGGAGGGCTAATTGGGGAGTACCTACGTCACTGGCATGATGGGTGGTATAAATACAGTACTTGTGGGGAAACAATTCCAGCATTGTTTATCTGACTAGCAGTTCTGAATGGCGCGGGAAACAACGGTGCCATTCACAGAGCATTGCGACATGTACAAGCACTATTTCAATGTCATTAACAACGCCATGGCAGACTTTAAGCCTCCAGTACCGATGTGTGTCTCCTAACCCCTTAAACCTACCCCTAGTGTATTCTGGGACCGACTTACAATTGCCCCCCCAGGACCCCATGTTTGTCTCCCTGGATGAATACTGGGGAAGTCTAGACCCCAGTACCCAATGTTTGTCTCCCTGGATGAATTCTGGGGAAGTCTAGACCCCAGAACCCAATGTTTGTCTCCCTGGATGAATTCTGGGGAAGTCTAGACCCCAGTACCCAATGTTTGTCTCCCTGGATGAATTCTGGGGAAGTCTAGACCCCAGTACCCAATGTTTGTCTCCCTGGATGAATTCTGGGGAAGTCTAGACCCCAGTACCCAATGTTTGTCTCCCTGGATGAATTCTGGGGAAGTCTAGACCCCAGTACCCAATGTTTGTCTCCCTGGATGAATTCTGGGGAAGTCTAGACCCCAGTACCCAATGTTTGTCTCCCTGGATGAATTCTGGGGAAGTCTCTATCCAATGTTTGTCTCCCTGGATGAATTCTGGGGAAGTCTAGACCCCAGCACCCAATGTTTGTCTCCCTGGATGAATTCTGGGGAAGTCTAGACCCCAGTACCCAATGTTTGTCTCCCTGTGTGAATGAATTCTCAGGAAGACTAGACCACCCACTAACCCATGTTTGTCTCCCTGTATGAATTCTGGGGAAGACTAGACCCTCAGTACCCCATGTTTGTCTCCCTGGATGTATTCTGGAGAAGACTAGGCCACCAACACCAAACGTTTGTCTCCCTGTGTAAATGAATTCCAAGGGGGACTAGGCCATGGTACCCCATGTTTATCTCCCCAAGTGAATTCTGGGGCACTGTTGGCCCCCGTCACTTATTCACTCACTCATTTCAGTATGGTCATGTTGCCATTATACCAAATATAGGAATTATAAGGTTAACAAAGTAGCGGAAATGTGTATCAATCTAAGTTGCCTACATTCGTGTTCTGAGATTGTGTTACACCATAATTATAACAACAATGACAAATGATCAGGACGTAGCATAATGAAATAGATTGCTGTCTCCGATATCTGTAGATCATACTTGACACCATTTAGAACCGTCTTCAGGATCGACAGGATGCATATCTTGCGCAGTTTACGCCATTGCATTAAAGTGATCGCTGCAACATCCGCCAGAACATCCGCATTCTCGTATAAATCAAACCATTATTCCTAATTTACATCCAATTTCTGTTTTAAATATCCGTTATCAGGGTTAGAATTGGTCTTCAGAAACTCATGCTTGTCGCAGGCGACTGACATAATCGGGTGGTCAGGCTCGCTGACTTGGCTGATGCATATAACATAATCCTATGAATAGCTCGATGCTCGTGATGAGTGGTATTCTAGATGTTTATCTACCTGGTTGAATTCTGGGGGGAAGACTAGACCACAAGTATCCCACGTTGTCTCCCTGGGTGAAATCTGGGGGAAGACTAGACCACCAGTATCCCACGTTTGTCTCCCTGGGTGAAATCTGGGGGAAGACTAGACCACTAGTAGCCCACGTTTGTCTCCCTGGGTGAAATCTGGGGGAAGACTAGACCACCAGTATCCACGTTTGTCTCCCTGGGTGAAATCTGGGGAAGACTAGACCACTAGTATCCCACGTTTGTCTCCCTGGGTGAAATCTGGGGAAGACTCGGCCACTAGTATCCCACGTTTGTCTCCCTGGGTGAAATCTGGGGAAGACACGGCCACTAGTATCCCACTTTTGTCTCCCTGGGTGAAATCTGGGGAAGACTAGACCACTAGTATCCCACGTTTGTCTCCCTGTGTGAAATCTGGGGAAGACTAGACCACCAATATCCCACGTTTGTCTCCCTGGGTGAAATCTGGGGAAGACTAGACCACTAGTATCCCACGTTTGTCTCCCTGGGTGAAATCTGGGGAAGACTCGGCCACTAGTATCCCACGTTTGTCTCCCTGGGTGAAATCTGGGGAAGACACGGCCACTAGTATCCCACTTTTGTCTCCCTGGGTGAAATCTGGGGAAGACTAGACCACTAGTATCCCACGTTTGTCTCCCTGGGTGAAATCTGGGGAAGACTAGACCACCAATATCCCACGTTTGTCTCCCTGGGTGAAATCTGGGGAAGACTAGACCACTAGTATCCCACGTTTGTCTCCCTGGGTGAAATCTGGGGAAGACACGACCACTATTATCCCACGTTTGTCTCCCTGGGTGAATTCTGGGGAAGACTAAACCACTAGTATCCCACGTTTGTCTCCCTGGGTGAATTCTGGGGAAGATCTGGGGAAGACTAGACACGACCACTATTATCCCACGTTTGTCTCCCTGGGTGAAATCTAGTATCCCACGTTTGTCTCCCTGGGTGAATTCTGGGGAAGACTCGGCCACTAGTATCCCACGTTTGTCTCCCTGGGTGAAATCTGGGGGAAGACTAGACCACTATTATCCCACGTTTGTCTCCCTGGGTGAATTCTGGGGAAGACTAGACCACTAGTATCCCACGTTTGTCTCCCTGGGTGAATTCTGGGGAAGACTCGGCCACCCCGTGCCCAGTGTTTCTACCTGCTCATGATGTCAATAACTATCAAACAATTGACTGGTCAAGGCTCGATGTTTTTAACAGACCGCCACTATATAACTGGAATATTGCTAAGCGCGTTGTTAAATAAAAACAAATGTGATATGTGAATAATTACAAAAACTATGGTTTCCACCGGTTCGTATTGTCACCAATACCCTGTCACATCACAGTACAAGGTTATTCATCCCTAAGTTTTAGGGCCCCGTCAGGCGTAAGGAACTGACACCAGCTCACAAGCTAGCACGACTTGCCTGGTGTAATCATTGCATCATGGCGGAAGATTCACTTTTCCGATGTGAGTCGTTTCTTATTGCACATGGTGGATGGTCGTACATGTCTTGAGACAAAGAAACACAGCTATGGTTCCCACAATATCCGGGAAACGGTTCCCTTTGGGGGAGGGTCATCATGGTAGGGGGTCGAATTTCCTTGGGTTACAAGATGGGCATCAGTAATCTTATTGAGCCGCGGCATCAACAGGAGATCCTTGAGGGGGTTGTTGTGCCACATTTTGATAACCATCCTCTAGGCACAGGACTCATCTTTATTGATGACAATACCAGTCCTCAGACTTCGCACAGTTCTTGCAAGAGAAAGCTGTTAAGACCACTCAATGACCAGCAGTGAGTCAAGATCTCAATCCCATTAGGCATCTGTGGGACATTTTGGGTCGTCGTGGTCGACAGAGAGACCCACCTGTCCAGACTCTCAATGAAGTGACTGCTGCTGTGCATCAGGAATGGAAATCCAGAGATTGATCCAAGGAACGAGGAGGCGTCTGGAATCATTTGTTCCTGTGCAGGAAGGTTACACAAGACACTGATGGAACGTAAGTATAGACTTGCAAGACACCATTCTTCCTTTCCGTGAACAAGATGTGACAGTTCAGTCCGTGCAAGAAAAGTGAAATTCGTATGCTTTTGCACGAAATGACGTCATTTTCCAAATCTTCAAATAAAGGAGATTATGTCATGGTAGTCTTGACTATGTTTCACCTTAACCCTTTCTTGCCACTACAATAGTCATATGGTATGGGAATCTTTGGCACATTTTATGTACCAGTTCATTAAAGTTGCTCATTCTGAGAAAATACGGGTGTTGCTTAGTTAATTATAGCTGGGATATTACTGAGAATGGCGTTAAACAACAAACACAACAAACAGACGCGCGCGCGCACGCAGGCACAAACAAACAAACACACACGCACACACATAATGAACTAACGGGTATAAAGAACTGATTTTCTTCTCCCGACCACTTGCTGTTGAAATGCGTAAACCGAATTATAACAAAAACTAGGGGTCCCTTTTAGCTCGTTATACTCTATATCTCTATTCATGTGGGGGCGGTGAGGTAGCCTAGTGGTTAAAGCGTTGGCTCGTCACGCCGAAGACCCGGGTTCGAATCCCCACATGGGTACAATATGTGAAGCCCATTTCAGGTGTCCCCGCCGTGATGTTGCTGGAATATTGCTAAAAGCGGCGTAAAACCGAACTCAGTCAGTCAGTCAGTCTATTCATGTGCCAGTCCTTTATTTGTGAGGGCGGTGGGGTAGCCAAGCGGTTAAAGCGTTCACTCGTTACACCGAAGACCAGGGTTCGATTCTCCACATAGGTACAATGTGTGAAGCCCATTTATGTTGCCCCCCGCTGTGATATTGCTGGAATATTGCTACAAGCGACGTAAAACTAAACTCACTTACTCACTTAATTTATGAAGCCTATGAGAAGACTTTACCAACATCATTACTGTAGCCGTGGAACGATGTAAATGTACGTATAGATTTAAATACTAGTATTCAAAATCATAATAATGCAAGGATAAAACAAAAATTGAAAAAAGACAAATACCATATTCCATATTTTCTTCATATTCTACAGAAACAAACTCCCACATACATAATATTGGACAGCTTCTACTGCCTGTTATTCTCAGCAAGATGAAAAACTGGTACAGCTTCGTACATTCTTTTCATTATTTCAACAGATATTATTCCGATGACACGTAAAAACTTGTTTTGATCTTGTAAGTACGCCTTCGTAATTTCGATGAAGACGTTTCTTAATACGAAATACAAGTCGTTATACCTATGATTGATTTATATAAATGCCTAATTGTTTGTGTCTTAGCGTGGAGGTAGACTGTTCTCCTGAACATACTGGATTCCAGCGCCGAGGTTAATGATCTCGCCATGTAACCAACTGATTAATTATCTTGGAGCTGGTTTTGTTTTGTAATTTAATTTAAATTAATGTAATTTAAGTCCCCAGAAGCGTCCAATATATGTGAATACCGGTCAGCTTTATATTGTAAACACGTCTCTGTTTTCTTGAACTAGCAAACAAACCAGTTTTGCCTTTGTTACATATTTGTTCAGTGGCTTTTGTGGCTAAAGAGGGTGTTGGTTTGGCCTGATTATTGTCATTTTATTATTGATATTTTTTGTTTATGGTCATTACAACATCGGGGAGTCTTCAACTCAAGCAACCGTCATGGCATCAATTGTGTCATTGTGTAAATATTTCATTTGACTTACAAAAGTGAACAATGTTTTTTCATTCGATTGTTTTTATTTGACTGACATCAACAGTGTGTGATCTGACGGTATTAATTGATTCTACTGAGGTTTGTTTTGTTTTGTTGATTGGTGCAACTGAAGACGTTAATCGGACTGACTGACTGACTGAGTTTAGTTTTACGCCGCCTTTAGCAATCTTCCAGCAATATAACAGAGGGGACACCAGAAATGGGCTTCACACATTGTACCCATGTGGGGATTCGAACCACTGGCCTTCGGTGTGACTAGCCAACGCTTTAACCACTAGGCTACCCATCCGCCCAGAAGACGTTAATTGGAGCTCCTGAAGGTTGATGTTATTGAAGGTGTACATTGCTTCTATCATACCGTTTGTACATAACCTTTATGTTGTATGTTGTATAAATGTAAATACTGTTGATGTACCTCTGCAGCCTGGGCGAATAAAGTTCAGTTCAGTTCAGTTGATGTGAGTGAGGTTACCGAAAGTGTTTGCTGATGTTCCTGATGTTGCTGATGTTGCTGATGTTACTGATGTTCCTGATGTTGCTGATGTTACTGATGTTGCTGATGTTGCCGATGTTACTGATGTTGCTGATGTTACTGATGTTGCTGATGTTGCTGCTGTTCCTGATGTTGCTGATGTTACTGATGTTACTGATGTTGCTGATGTTGCTGATGTTACTGATGTTACTGATGTTGCTGATGTTACTGATGTTGCCCAAGGTTGTTGTTGGTTGATGTTGCTGAAGGTGTTGATCAATGTTACTGAATACGTTTGTAGACGCTGTTGAAGATGTTGTCGATGTCGGGTGTTGGTGAATGCTTCTGAATTTTCTGGTTTTTGTTACTAAAAGTGCCCGATGATTCTTCACGAATGATGAGGCGTTCACGATTCCTCAAACACGAATTTTAAAATTATTTAGTTGTCCATCAGCTGCCATTCCCCATCATTCCGGCATTGTTCGTTTACTGTATGTCAGCCTGAACGATTTGTACAACTATTTCACTTCTCGTTATGTATATTTGTTTAAATGATGACTATATCTGTGGGTTAGCCTAGTTATTAAAGCGTTCGCTCGTCACGCCGAAGACCCGGGTTCGATTCCCCACGTGGGTAGAATATGTGAAGCCCATTTCTGGTGTCCCCCGCCCTGATGTTGCTGAAATATTGCTAAAAGCGGCTTAAAACAAAAGTTACTCGCTCACTCTATCCGTACCAGGTGACATTAGCTGTATCAGCCTGGGTCCATAGATGCTCTGTGCTCAGCATATATAGTGTATAGTGTATATGAGTGTATAGTCAATGTGGTAAGGATGCCTTATACAACTTGCTCGGTTTAATACTGTATCTTGAATATATATATATAGAAAATGCTCAGTTTAATACTGCATTTTGGTAAAACATGCTCAGTTTAATACTGCATTGTAATACAACATGCTCAGTTAAATACTGCATTTTGAATGCAACATGCTCAGTTTAATACTGCATTTTGAATACAACATGCACAGTTAAACACTTCATTTTGAATGCAACATGCTCGGTTTAATACTGCATTTTGGTAAAACATGCTCAGTTTAATACTGCATTTTTAAACTTAATGTATTAGTCTATATCAATACAAAATTCTCTGCAGCAAATAATATTTTAAATACTTCATGTTCTGTGTATTTCTGGCATTGTAATACAACATGCTCAGTTAAACACTTCATTTTGAACGCAACATGCTCAGTTTAATACTGCATTTTAGTAAAACATGCTCAGTTAAATACTGCATTTTAGTAAAATATCCTCAGTTTAATACTGCATTTTTAAACTGAATGTATTAGTCTATATCAATACAAAATTCTCTGCAGCAAATAATATTTTAAATACTTCATGTTCTGTGTATTTCTGGCATTGTAATACAACATGCTCAGTTAAACACTTCATTTTGAACGCAACATGCTCAGTTTAATACTGCATTTTAGTAAAACATGCTCAGTTAAATACTGCATTTTGGTAAAACATGCTCAGTTTAATACTGCATTTTTAAACTGAATGTATTAGTCTATATCAATACAAAATGCTCTGCAGCAAACAATATTTTAAATACTTCATGTTCTGTGTAATACTGTATTTGCAACTAACATGCTGAGTAAAATGATGTATGTTCCATACACCAGGCTCTATGTATGTTATTCACCTGCGACCTTCAGATCGTTGAAATACTGTTGACGTCGGTAAACAGACAACAATCAAAAGCAGTCTGACAGCAGGGTCAAGGTGCGTCACTGAAGCCCACTACACAGTTGGTGGTGTGTTCTGTGATGACAGCATAGTGTTGTCAGGACACCTGCCCCCTAAAACAACAGTAAACATGCTACAGCCCCTGGTCACGACATGACATAGATGCTCGGTCTTCGTCTGTATAATACCATTCCAATTAAGAAAATCACATCATTAGAGCAAAGATATTACCCAAGGTCAATTTGCTGAGCACCACAAAGAACTTACACGTGTTTCACGAATGTTTACGACACCCTGTTTTAATGAGTAAATATTTTTTCAAACCCGAATATTGAATATGATATCATTGTAAAATTACAGTTTTATTGGCGTGATTGTCTTCCACCATCATTGAAGGTGAACGACTCTTGAGAATCAGCTGACGAAAGATTATTCAAGGCAACGCTCAGGGGTAAAGGTCGTTGAACGACTCTAGACGTTGGCAAGGTAACGTTTGCGATCACAAGACGGCAGTGTGGACGTCATAAACGTGTCCGACCTCACGGCTACGGCTACTTTTGTTTCAGCAGCCAAAAGGACAGGCACGGCTAACGTTGTCCACGCTCTATTGTGAGAACGACGACAGCAGCTATGGTAATAACGTCCACGTCACTCCATCGGTAACCTCACAAGCCTGTGTTAGTCCCATCTTGTTTGACGTTTCCAGGCTTCAGCTAACGCAATGGTCATCGAAAGGTCATTTGTGGTTTGCGTTAATAGCTTTGGATTGGTTGAATAAATTGTTTGACGTGAAGACGATACATATGACACACTGCTTGAAGGAAGGTAACATGACGAGTTAACATGGGGGAATATATTCCGTTTAAAGAGGTCAGATTGAGGATGGTGTATTGGTGGAATTGTGTCAACTAATGGTATAAATCTAGGTGACATTTGTCCTGATTATACAACCAGTCATACAGCGGTGTCATGTTAACTTTTGTTGGTTGTTGGGAAACACACAGCGTGCGTCATTGCCACGATTTACTTCTGGAAACGGGGATATTAAGCAATGGTTGCAATATCAGTGTGATCATTCGAAAATTGTGACATTTGTATTGACTACAAGGACGAGGCGTTTGTTACGACATGGGTATCTAACAAAAAGAACTGTAGTTTTATGGAACCAAAATGAACAATTTCCTCCAGCGTCATGCGTCATAATTAAAAGTTGTTTCATCAAGGTTACGACATTTGTGGAATACGTAAAGGATTTAAATGTTAGCATGTGCAGGACATTTTCGCAAGAGTAACAATAAAGATGTCCGATGAAATTCTCCTTGTTGGCTTGTACTTGTGTTACGAATACTTGCCTTTGTATGTGTTTATTAACTCACTCACTCACTCGGGCAGAACATGCCCACCTTTTAACTAACACCTTTTATTCTCACTATTTGGTAGTGACTCATAAAAATGTTTATGGTACAGTTGAAATCTTATGATTGTATTGTTTGAAGATATTTCTTGAGGTTGGGCAAGCTTTTATTGTTTAAATCTAGCTTTGAAAACATTTTAGGTTTTGATTTCCTCAAAACGAAGTGTAACTACAGCTTGAAACACCGATATGGGAACACCGATATGGGAACACCGATATGGGAACAAGATATGTTCTTGGCTCACAGTAACAGTTTTGTGTGTCTCTCAGATGTGCAGCCACAACCTACTTATACTGACCTCAGCTGCATAACGACAACAAATTGCCAAGATAGATAACATAGACACTGACCTAATCCATTTGTTCTTTATAGTTTTACAGTCCTCAAAACCGGTAATGAAATATATGGCCTTCAGACACCACCCGAGTGCTAACTCAGAAGGTTTTAATCAAAGTATCCATAGAATCACAGACGCAGAGAACAAGCGGACTGGAGACGACCCCCTCTTCTGTCTGTGCAGGACACATGAAGGCCAATTACCTGTCTCGTCTACTAATGGAGACAGATGATTCCCGGGACCAGCCGCTCATCAAGTCTGGACCTCACATCAACCTAACTAGAATTATGGGTAATTGGGCCAAGCCGGAAGTGAGCTCTTAGTCGTATATTCTGCCATGCGTAGCCATTGTTCTCTAATGACCCACTTTCTTGTTACCAAGCTGAGTGGGTGTCAGATGGCAAAGAATGGTGAGAGGTTTGGAAAGGGCCGTGCTGTCCCGATGCTGCTTTCAAGAGATATTTTAGTTCAAAATTTATATTTTGTTTTTTTGCTCACCAGCAATGTTTTCAGGGTCTCTAAACTCGGTTATTCAAACTTTCAAAGATACAATCTGAGCGGTATTAAATAGTGCCTGGGTTGTTTCACATGATCAGGAGGAAGCCTTGTGAACCAGTGGGGTACAGGCACTGCGGAATCAGTGTATGGACCTCCGACGGGATTATAGTAGAAAATACATAGCAACCAAATCAGTCAACGCAGTCTATTTTAGTTACTCTCAGAAACGAGCAGGCCTCTCTTAACTGCCTACATGCGCATCTTGTTATAATTGGGGTGGTAGGACAGTCTAGTGGTTAAAGCGTTCGCTCGTCACGCCGAAGACCCGGGTTCGATTCCCTACATGGGTACAATGTGTGAAGCCCATTTCCGGTGTCCCCCCGTCGTGATATTGCTGGAATATGGCTAAAAGCGCTGTAAAACTATACTCAATCACTCGTTATAATTCTAGCACTGTTTATCATTTATGTTCGTTTTGGTGTAATGTTTTACGAAGCCACGCACTTAAAGATTTTTCACAAAGAATCTATTAACTTACATCAGTAGGTTACCTGTGGCATGAAGTATAATCGCACTGATTACCTATATGTTCTGGCGAATTAATGTTATCTGTTAAGAACGAATATAAATATAGAATAGAAAGACAGAACAGCAATAAATCACCTACATTACAATTAACGCAGATATTCAGATGACTTCAGGGCATTTATTATGATGACTTCAGGGCAATATTAACACAACTTCATAGCAAGTACTGAATTGACTTAAACACAAGTATTCGGATGGCTTCAGAACAAGTATTTACATGAGTTTAAGGTGAGTATTCACACGAGTTTAAGGAAAGTATTCACATGCGTTTAAGGCAAGTATACACACGATTTACTAGCAAGCATTCACCTGCCATCAAGGCAAGTATTCACATGGTTTTCATTCAAGTGTTTTCATGATTTACTAGCAAGCATTCACTTGACATTGTGGCTAGTATTCACATGTGTTTAAGGCACGTATTTTTATGATTTACTAGCAACCATTCACTTGACATAAAGGCAAGTATTCACATGTGTTTAAGGCAAGTATTTTCATGATTTACTAGCAAGCATTCACTTGACATCAAGACAAGTATTCACATGAATTTACGGCATGTATTCACACGGTTTTCTAGCAAGCATTCACTTGATATCAAGGCAAGTATTTACATGTGTTTAAGCCAAGTATTCACATGAATTTACGGCAAGTATTCACACGATTTACTAGCAAGCATTCACTTGACATCAAGACAAATATTCACATGTGTTTAAGGCAAGTATTCACATGAATTTACGACTTGTTTTCACACGATTTACTAGCAAGCATTCGCTTGATATCAAGGCAAGTATTCACAGCACGATGGACAGCATGACACGCTTACTTCATGATTAATGGTCAACGCGATGGACTGTATGATCTGTCGTCAACAAGTAGGGCTGTATGACCCGTGGGCAGTACCTTCCACATCATGACTCGTTGGCAGCAGCTTGGATTGCACGGTGTCTTGTCTCTTGATGCATGTTGTAAACACATGGTGTCCTCCCATTACGCAGACAGCCAGTTCGCAGACACCTTAAAACAACAACATTTATGGTTCAGTGAACAGATTATCTTCTACCTGTTACCTACATATTATAATGGAATAGTCTGCAAATCAGAATGTTTTCAAATATGTACCTATCTATATCTCTCCAACAAAACGTTTTCTCAGTTAACTTCAGTTGTACATATGCTATTATTGGGAGGGTCTTCTCTTTCAATAAACACAATCAAACCTCTCAGTGACAAACCTGTCTTTATATTCGATAGTAATTGATAGTAAAATCAATTTTGAGAAAGAGAAATCATTTATCATTTAATCACAACAAAGTTCTATTTACCCACAATCAAACTTCTCAGTAACGAACCTGTTTCAGGCTCACCCTGCTCTACTCACTAGACAGTGGACTGTTCCATTATACCCGTAGGTGTTACCCTAAGTAACCTTCTAGTTCAGTGTCTGTCAATTGGGTGTCTGTCAAATGGGTGTCTGTCAAATGGGTGTCTGTCAGTTGGGAGATAACCAAACACATGTACTCCAGTCCAAGCCAACATTCATTCCCGTTTTCCACGCAAAATCAAATTAAGGGTGTTGTTACGTCAGGCTTTTTTTATGAAATGTAGAGGATTTAAGCGTAACTATGTATTTCTCTGTCAAACAAACGTTAATCAAATTGTTCGACCAACACGACAGAAAAAGAAGCCTAGCCTAAAACCCGCTGAAGGCTGTCCACAAATACAAACAGTACATGCTTGAATATAATATAAAGACAACCGGTATATTTGGTCCTTTTTATCATGGAAATTATTGACTGAATCCCGTGTAGTTTGTAGTCAATTAACCACTGTGCTACCTACCAACTTAAACAAACGCCATCCACACGACTGTGTGTGTGTGTGTGTGTGTGTGTGTGTGTGGGTGGTTGGGTGGGGTAGCCTAGTGGTTAAAGCGTTCGCTCGTCATGCTAAAGACACGGGTTCGATTCTTCACATGGGTACAATTTGTGAAGCCCATTTCTGGTGTCACCCACCGTGATTCTGCTGGAATATTGCTAAAGGTGGCGTAAAACTAAACTCACTCACTCCAAGACAAAGACATAGCACGTCTCCCACTTTATACTGGATACGGACCAGCATGTATCCATGTTTTGTTATATGAGACAAGATCCGATTCTTTTAGCCTAACGATAAGCGAGTGAGTATTTGTTGTTGTTTTGCGATGTTAGCATCATTCGAGCCATACAACTGCAAAGGACACCAGAAATGGGCTTCACACATTGTATCCATTTGGGTAATCGAACCGGAGTAACCACAAGGCTACCCATCCGCCCAGTTAGCCAATGCGTCCAATGAATACCGAGAGCCATCACTATCATTCCATCTCTCACCTCTCAAGGACAAAAGCGTTGCGAAAAAGTGAGTGGGTGAATTAAGTTTTACGCCGCACTCACCAATATTCCAGCTATATGGCGGCGGTCTGTATATAATCGAGTCTGGACCAGTATAATCTGACTGACTGACTGACTGAGGTTTTACGCCGCTTTTAGCAATATTCCAGCAATATCACGGCGGGGGACCAGTGATCAACACCATAAGCATCGATCTATATATGCTATTGGGAGCCGATGTGTTACGTACATAGTGCAATTTCAAGTTAAATTATTGCAAAAAAACATCATTAAATTTGTAGGGAGCTACATGTTTTTATAAAATGTTTCATCTGCGCACCAAACACATCTGTTGTATATTTACGTATACTAAGCTGATGTGTCCCGTAAACACTCTTAACGGACCCATGAATCGCCTGTGCCAAAAGGGGTTGGAACCTTTAATGATAAAAGCATCGTCTCGGGGCATTTTGACGAGATATTCTGACGAAAGCGGAGACACCTGATGCTTGTGAGATGCTGCCCGCAATGCGACTCTCGCAGCCCCTGATATGACTCCATATGAACGCTAGGATAAATTTCACCTCCAAAACGAGGCTCTTCCCTGCACATGTTCGATTGTGTGCGTGTACCAGAAATTGCAACGTGGGCAGAATTTGACACAAACATCAAATTATTTTGATACCTGTGAACCATGTACTTCCCTAATTGAATTGTCGGGAATTGTCTTAATGTTTTGTCACGTGATGGCGTCTAGACGGGATTCCTGATGGATTTGAATCAATGTGCCATCACTCAGCAATATTCCAGTTATATGGCGGCGGTCTGTAAATAATCGAGTCTGGACCAGACAATCCAGTGATCAACACCATAAGCATCGATCTATATATGCTATTGGGAGCCGATGTGTTACGTACATAGTGCAATTTCAAGTTAAATTATTGCAAAAAAACATCATTAAATTTGTAGGGAGCTACATATTTTTATAAAATGTTTCATCTGCGCACCAAACACATTTGTTGTATATTTACGTATAATAAGCTGATGTGTCCCGTAAACACTCTTCACGGACCCATGAATCGCCTGTGTCCAAAGGGGTTGGAACCTTTAATGATAAAAGCATCGTCTCGGGGCATTTTGACGAGATATTCTGACGAAAGCGGAGACACCTGATGCTTGTGAGATGCTGCCCGCAATGCGACTCTCGCAGCCCCTGATATGACTCCATATCAACGCTAGGATAAATTTCACCTCCAAAACGAGGCTCTTCCCTGCACATGTTCGATTGTGTGCGTGTACCAGAAATTGCAACGTGGGCAGAATTTGACACAAACATCAAATTATTTTGATACCTGTGAACCATGTACTTCCCTAATTGAATTGTCGGGAATTGTCTTAATGTTTTGTCACGTGATGGCGTCTAGACGGGATGGCTGATGGATTTGAATCAATGTGCCATTGCATCGACCGCTGAACAGGGAATGCGGCGCGGAAAAAATGTAAAAATATGTTCCTCTCAGAACAGGAAAACATATTGTTGGGCCTAATTCAAATGCCATGTCATGTCGATTTGATCTCATACGTCGTGGGTGGAATGTCGAGCGTATCTTGTCAGCGGCCGTGGCCGTTAGTCGACATGTACATTGCATTGCGTCTTATGCGAGTGATAGGGAACGAATTGATTCCACACACTGAATCAATGCAGATAGTCGAACCCGGGCTGCAGTTTGCTTTGTTGCTTTATGTCACACTCAGCAATATTCCAGCTATATGGCGGCGGTCTGTAAATAACCGAATCTGGACAAGACAATCCAGTGATCAACAGCATGAGCATCAATCTACGCAACTGGGATACGATAATATGTGTCAACCAAGTCAGCAAGTCTGACCACCCGATCCCGTTAGTCGCCTCTTACGACAAGCATAGTCGCCTTTTGTGGCAAGCACGGGTTGCTGAAGACCTATTCTAACCCGGATCTTCACGGGTCGTATTTATAATGAACTTGGAGTCGTCGCTATATAGCTGAAATACAGCTGATACGACGTTTGATTGTAACTATCGCACTCTCTCTTTGATGGACAATGGTCGTACTCTATCATATATTTTTTTAGGCCAAATGCAGATATAGTCAGTTAAAGCTTGGTCCCTCCATATTCATTCTTTACTCTCATTTTCCGTTTGTGTCGAACCTCTGATAACTCGAAATATTCAATTTTGGTAAACGGGAATCTAACCCTGATCAGTTGTGGGGACTTTATCCATTAGACCAGGATTAGACCTGGTTGAAGAGAGGGGGTACTGTTAAAGGTACAGTGGTCAGTGTATGTTACAGATATTTTTATGAGCGTTTGTTGACATTGTCGTAACGCACTTTTATACATAATTTCAATGTAATTTTACTAAATGTTGTTTCGAAGATTCTGGGAGTGAACATCGCTTTATCGCTGTAAGTTGCATACGATTTTAAAGGCGGATTGTGAGTCCCGTAATAACGGAGTCAAGTGGAAAGTTACAATAAAAGCAGAGTGTTGTCAGAAACCATCAAAGGAAATATCAATACATTTATTTTAAAGTCTTTGAACAGCATTTAGGAGTGATACACATAAAGGCAAAAATTCTATGGATCTCAACTTCGTTATTTTGAGGAACACGACGTTTCGAAGTATATTCTTACTCCTTCATCAGGTGAATGAAATATCTTCCTTCTATTTATATTTTGTCATTACCTATCTGCGTCATTAACCCCTGGCTCCCCGTGTTATCTCATCATTGATGCCTGGACTAACCCCAGGCTTCTAATTGTCTATTGCTCTTACCAATCAGCGCAAAGTAACTGAAACAATGGACTGAAACAGTCAGGTAGAATTTCTTCACAAATCACACAGCTCGAGAAAGTACTACTTTCATTTCTTCCAAATCAAGCATAAAATGTGAATTTCTTGTGAACCAAATGTCGGTGGACTCTGAAAGAGTAATATTATGGCAGGGCTCCAGATAATTTTTCATGATCAGGAGTATGTACTTCTTATTTATTCAATATAGAAGTACCTGAAAACCTTAAGAGTACATTTAGAGTACTGAATTAATGGCGTATCAGTAATCTTGTGTTTCGTTTCATATATGCACCACAATATTGCTACTCTTGTGTAAACAGGTCAATAAACAATAAAACAATACTTTTTCAGATAAATACGTCTGTAAATGATTCTAAGACCGTACACCATTGCTGTGGTGCGTATCTGCTACGCTTTCTAAATTATTTCCTACCGTATCTTGCATATTTTTTATCCGTACATACGCCGATACGACCCTTATCTGGAGCCCTGTTATGATATAGAATACACAGCTGGAAAAGGGTTAACATTTATTAGTGATCATATTTTTTCAGAAGATGGTTACAGTGTGTATGTCCCGTCTCCTGGTCAACGGCTTATTATTTGTCACCTCAAACTTTCAAAACGTCTTCCTGAGGAGGAAAAACGGTAGCTTTTTCTACTTTACAGACAATATCTTTTGTTTTTATGGTTGATGAAAGATATCAGCATTTATTTTTGAAATCATCATTGTTTTTAATAAAATTATCATAAATCCAGACGTTTACCACTTTGTTGAAACCCACGAGCACGAGTGTGGTGCTGTCAAACCTAGAAACATAAAGGGGGACAAACCAGGGTTCGAACCCACAATCATTGGGTTCTGCTGTGCACAAGGGACGCAACTCTGCACAACGGATTATCATCTCCATCGGATCATAATTACATCGTGTGTATTGTTTATCGTTTGAACTATTTATTGAAACATACTGGACATGTATCAGTGCCAATTAGGGCAACATTTTAATTTCTGTGTTTCTCATCGCCCGATCGACTGTAATTTGGCCGCCGACCTGAATATAGAACATGCTAGACCGATATGTCTAACTGTGTTACAGTAACGGGATGATTCAATCCATTTTGATGTTCTCTGTTTCTTTTCTTTGTTATTTACAGACCGCCGCCATATAGCTGGAATACTCCTGAGTGCGGCGTAAAACTAAACTCACTCACTCACTATTTTCTTTGTTGGTCTCCGTTGCTTTTCATCAATCTGTAACGGATTCAAAACCTGCATGTTTCTACAACAAATGCTTTTGCTCTCTGTTGTGTTTTATTTCCTGAATACCAAAGAAAACAAAATATTATATGGTTAAAAACAGGCCTTTTCTTGATGCATATTTCCCATAGCCAGTAATAAACAGGCAAAATGTATCAAAACATCAAAGGTACAGATGATTTTGTCTATTTTTCTGATGTAGATATGAACAAATCAATTTTTTTAAATACTTATTTTTTAATATTAAACCGATCGACCGACAGGACCAACTTTAGATCACGGTGGCCACGTCAAGCACATACAAAATGTTGCCCTTGTTGTACTTGTTTACATAACTTGTCTCGTAAATAGACTCTTACTGCATTGGGGTTTTATTTCACTTGTCAAAATTGTTTGTTTTGCATCATATGATGACATGTTTTCAAATAGGTTACAAAAATATAAAACATATTGACAAATTCTATATAATATCTCTCTCTCTCTCTCTCTCTCTCTCTCTATATATATATATATATATATATATATAGACTGACTCGCAGTTTAGAATATAGAAATGAAGATTCCTGTCATTGCTGAAAATAAATCATGATTGTTTTCAAATTTGTCAATTGTACGTTTCACAAATATACATACTTGAATTGTTTAAGATGACGATTTCGAAAACAAAAACCGTTTTAGATTGGGAACATCATTCAAGTACAGGACCAGATATTACCATTTCCCATACTTGGATTTATATTTCCTATGATTACTGTTTTAACAGTATTAATCTTGAAATATGAGATTATTAATCTCTGTCGAGAAGGTTGCGGTAAAACGGGGACTGGTTATATGCACTAAATAGAAGAAAAAGAATACAAGTAAAATGGCAATACTGGGAAACCATTTCCGGTTGTCAGCCAAAAATATATTCAGGAAATTGTTTTCTTTCTCTAGATGAAATAATTTCCTTTCATCCCTACATGTTATATAGATATAGACCTCCGATACATACTAGTATGAGGACGACTCTCACTGTGGGCAGCTCTTCCTTGGCGTTGCCGACGTCGGCCCTCAGTCATTCTTTAGATTAGTGGTAGACCACTGATGTGAAGGTAACGTAATATTGGACGTAATTCCTTATTGGCTTTATCGTTATAAGGATGATAAATCACAATGTTGTGTGGGGCAGAATGGTTGTCACGGGTGATGATTCAACCATTTCTAAAGTTGTTCTTTCATTGGGTGCATTCCGCAAGAACGAATTTATTTTTCCTATTTCCATACATCTGAAGCGTTCATGTATCAATATTAGTACCACCAAGTTGCACTAACTATCCTGATAATTGTCTCTTTACCATTTGCTGCCCGTGATGATCCGGGTTCCATTAGGTCTTCAGCAACCCATGCATGTAAGAGGCGACTAACGGGAGTGTAGTAGGCTGAGGACATATCAGTCAACCCTTGTGCAGATCATGTTGTAAAGAATGAGATTTGATTCATATCTTAGTTAGTTGTAGAAATTTATATATTACTTATATATTTATGTACATCTTACAAGAACTGGGTGAAATCTAGAAGGTTCTACAGCAGCGCGCATAATTCAGCATAGTCTAACCCAGCACGTTACAGAATGTTCCAGAATGTTCTAGAATGTTCCAGAAGAGATATGCACTACATGTGATCGTCTAGACGCTTAGTCCCTAAACATACATATAAACAATACTGATAGTAACAAATAAACCCATTTAAATTGAAAAGGAGTCCCAGTGAGATGGGCGATTCCTGAACATGGGAAAATCTAGACTTGCTTCATTTTTTGCTTTGGCATTGCAGGGAGGGCTAGGTTGTAGGGAAAATAATGTGGTTCTGGGACTGTAAGACAGACTAACACTTGATCAGTAGACAGCTGTATTGACGCCGCTTTGAGTGAGTGAGTTTAGTTTTACGCCGGTTTATGCAATATTCCAGCAATATCACGGCGGAGGACACTAGAAATGGGCTTCACACATTGTACCCATGTGCGGAATCGAAGATGTGTTTTCGGTGTGACGAACCACTATGCTACCCCACCGCCCTGCCGCCGCTTTGAGCAGCACTAAACTTATATCACGGTGTGTCAGCTTGATGTGGGAGGTAATCCCGAAAAGAGGCAGGTCTCAAACATTATCACTTTGGTGAAACCTGCGAGTAGATATAGACTAATATAGTACTGAAAAACCTATCGGAGAGAGCCGAGATTAGCCCCAATTCAAGGTTTCCAGGGTGCCCAAGGGTCCCAACATTGCACAACGGATTGTAGCCCTTTAAACAACCGGTGACCCATTTCTCGATTGGATCTCAACTCTCCAGGGGTGGGGTAGCCTAGTGGTCAAAGCGTTCACTCGTCACGCTGAAGACCCGGGTTTGATTCCCCACATGGGTACAATGTGTGAAGCCCATTTCCGGTGTGCCCCGCCGTGATATTGCTGGAATATTGCTAAAAGCGGCGTAAAACTAAACCCACTCACTCACCTCTCCAAACCTGTAACTTGTGGTGGTGAGTGGTTTTGTGCACACAGTTTTATTTCAGACTTAAGTTCTTAAAGAATACCACCCCAGGTCACAAATCAATGGAGGTTCAGCAACGTTCGTTAAGATTTCCATTGACGTAGTTTATGGGTACCCGGTGAAATAAGGTGTTATGACTGTTAACCATCTAGAGCCTCACAGGCAGCTTGGGTTTGCACTTTGCGCATAATTTGTCCTAGTGCCAATGAACATCTTTGAGATGGCTATTAAACGCTGTACAAATGTATTACATGTTAAATAAGCGCGTTAAGAATCATGAAAAGACACTGGGAAAACTCACCAGTCGTATTCGTTATCATAGTCTCACAGTCATAATGAACGACTTGGTTACGGTGAAGAATGGGCGCCTGAATGGGTTATCGCAGCTTCGAATAGTATCACAGTTATACCACTGACTGTCAGGCGACTGTTGGAGCGAATTCCTTATGGTGCAAGGGACGCAACTCTGCACAGACAAACGACGCAATAGGCCACCGGAGTCCCCGATGTATTGAGGAAATCTGTGACAGAGTCATCAAACCTTAGGGCCTGTTCGATTATTGCGAAACTGGCTTTGGTTTCTGAAAGTGGTTTCTCCTGTTATAAACGAGTGTCTAGTTTCGGATATATGGTTTCAAAGTTTTATAAACGAGTGGATGGTTTCACCATCCGGTTTCAAAATCGATACAACTAAATGTCTCAGCTATTATATACTAAGCAGCAAAAGAAACGTCAGTTTGGAATTTTCATTCGCAGAAACGGATAACTGTAAACTCATTTAATGTTTTGATTGTATGTTTTTGACAACATCTCAAACTTTACCTGAGCAAAGACATTCCTTCCCAAACTCAGAATGGAACCCAGGAAATGGCCTCAAAAACGCAACCTGATCTCGGAGATGGTACTCATGCTGCACGTGCTGTTCACAAGGACCAGCCCTATAAAATGCACCCCAAACCTGGTTGAAACATTCACATTACAACGTCAAGAGGATGCCCCTTCTCACGACAGCTCAGAGGAACCAGGCGCTAGGAAGACTTGAAGCTGGCCACACTGCACAAGCCGTTCCCAATCATTCCCAGGACAACGTTCGGACAATCTACAGGCTGCAGCAACGTTTCCGGGCCACCAACACCACAAATGATCGCCCCCGTACTGGCAGACCAAGGGTGACCAAACGACGACAAGACCGCCATGTTGTGCGACAGCATGTACAGAATCCTTCATGCAGGCATCCGAAACAGCACGCCAGACTGTCGGAACACACGGAAGACCAATCAGTACTGATACAGTACGCCGACGTCTTAACAGCGGGAACCTCCATTGCCGTAGACCTTACCGGGGACCTATCCTCGTCATCGGCGTGAACGTCTACTGTTTGCCCTACAACACTAAAACTGGCGATACAGGCAATGGAGAACTGTTCTGTTCACAGATGAGAGTCGGCACTGCATATCAACTGCAGATGGCAGAACAAGAATATGGCAACGACGTGGCCAGCGTTACTCAGACAATGTGTTATGGAAAGAGACTCATGGGGAGGTGCAAGCATCATGGTATGGGGTGGAATAGGCCTGAACCAGTGAGTGGGTCCTGTGGTGTTCCGGAACCTTGGTCCAGGGAGAGGAGGCGGCATCACAGTGGTGCGCTACATCGACCAAGCTCTCAGACCCCACGTCATACCACATTTCGCACGTCACCGGAACAACATTTTCCAGCATGATAACGCCCGGGCCCATACTGCCAGAGCTACACGGGACTTCCTACAGCAGAACGGTGTCAACATTATGCAGTGGTCAGCCCTTAGTCCTGATTTAAACCCAGTTGAACATCTTTGGGATGCAATTCAGAAATGAAATGTCATACCAAGGCCGAACACAGCCGATTTATTGCGCCAGGCCTTTCTCAGAGTGTGGTTCAAGGTGCCAATGGCCTTCATCAATCGATTGGTGCACTCCATGCATAGACGTTGTGCTGCAGTTATTGCCGCTCATGGTGGTCACACTAGATACTAGAGTCAAGAGTCTGAATGGACGGCAAACGTTATTCATTGATGTGTCAAGATATTGTACACAAAAAATGTGTTTGATCCGCTTATTATGTCCATTTCTGTAATGATTTGATTACAGTGCCTCTCTAATTTTTAATTCGTACTGACGTTTTTTTTGCTGCTGAGTATATATGAGGAACGAATTGAATGACAGCATTGCCAAAGGTAATATTTTTGGGTCATTTTATTAATGAATTAACAAATAATAAAGAGATGAGATGCTTTTAGAAGTAAATATTTGCGTATATGTAATTATACTGTTACAAGTAATTATATGTATACAAGTTACATAAAATAGTTATGTTCAATAGACTGGGGTTTTAAATAATATTTTCCTAGTTCTCAGTTGATTTTTATCACTATTTTGGTTACAGAAACTGCTGCTCTATTTGCCGCCAAGATCTTTTCCGCCATGTTTGTTGAGAGAACGCGAAACCGAAACTGCAAAACCTGCCTCGGAGATGGTTTCGAAGTTTCAGAACCCACTTTTAGGTCTCGACATAAACGAGTTAATGGTTTTCCAGAAACCAAAACCGTTTTAGCATAATCGAATAGTCCCTTAGTCTTTAAAGAGTTATTTCCCTTGGATAAATTTTGGCTGCAGAACTCTGAAGCAAATCAGCGCATTCAACACCTTGACACACATATACTAGCGTTTAATGCGTTTCCAAAATTGGTTACAACAAAGAAATATTTTCAAAAAGTGAGAAATAGAGAGACAAAATTGTGGCATCTCTGTCAAGTGTCAAAGGACGGACTTGGAACATTTCGGGTATTTTCCTAATCACAATCAGTATTTAAACCCTTAACCATTTGACCCAACAGTTTCAAATAAGCCGTGTAACTGTGACAACAAGAATACCTCAGTTTATGATGGACCATGCTCCACCCTTTGGTGACCAACTCATGTTTGTTGCCCACTGCTGTACTCAAGATTTCAGCCATGTGACCATGGCATGTATAATTGAATCCGGTCCTGACCATCCAGTGATTGATAATAACGCCAATGATCCATATCATCTCACGCTATCAAAACGCTGACCATGTAGTTTATACTAAGCAGGTGACCAATTCTTACATACAACTGCTATAGTGCCAATTATTGGCAGAAATGTAAATTCTTTTTAAACTGTAGTACTAAATAATTGTATTTACCCATTTAGCTTTAAAATAATCTTTGATGACTATGATATTTGTTATCCATTCCAACTTGTGAGTTCTAAATTCTCTGCAAAAAAACAATTCAGTTGATCCCAATTCTTTTTTAATCGAAAGCTTATTTACTAGAAAAAAGGTTTCGGTTTGTTTCATCACTGACAGGATATATGGTCAGATGATCCTATGTCCATTGCCCTGTTTGGAACAATTTCCCCTTCACCTTCCCATTATCTTCATAACTAAACAGCATTGTCAGACCTGGTCAAAACAGATACCTAGTATCATATGCAATTAATTGAAGGGATTGATTAGAGAAACATCTCTGTTCCCAAACCGTAAACTATGCTTATAACCAATCAAAGGGACCGCTAATTTTATTTTGTTAAAACGCTTGTTATACTATTATACTTACTTTGTTACTATACTGGGGGCGTGGTGGGCGAGCTGTCTAAGGTGCCAGGATAGTGATAGTGTGCAGACTCTTTTGGTGATGTCACAGTCATGTGCACTTAAAAGAACCCACGAATCCGTTGGTAAATGACCAGATGGTAGCCACATAATCACGTGCAAACACCTAGTTGCGGGTATAGCAATGTGCAGTAAACCTGGACAAAGTACTGTGACTGTGTATCCCAGTCCACCCAGCTGTGAATGGGTACCTTGAAAGGATGGGAAAGTCACATTAACTCGGTGCGCCTAGTGGCTGCAAGAGTTATAGCTCCCCAGGGAGTTGAGATTGATCATATGATATGCTGCTGAAATTAACATCCAGTGATTGAGGGGAAAAAAAAGAAGCCTTTGAGTATGCATGTGGGATGGACTATTTCCTGACAATATTGGGCAATGGATGAATACAGACAATACATTCGACTATTTCCTGACAATATCGGGCAATGGATGAATACAGACAATACATAAGACTATTTCCTGACAATATAGGGCAATGGATGAATACAGACAATACATTCGACTATTTCCTGACAATATTGGCGCAATGGATGAATACAGACAATGCATTCAACTATTTCCTGACAATATCGGGCAATGGATGAATACAGACAATGCATTCGACTATTTCCTGACAATATCGGGCAATGGATGAATACAGACAATACATACGACTATTTACTGACAATATCGGGCAATAGATGAATACAGACAATACATACAACTATTTCCTGACAATATCGGGCAATGGATGAATACAGACAATACATACGACTATTTCCTGACAATATCGGGCAATGGATGAATACAGACAATGCATTCGACTATTTCCTGACAATATCGGGCAATGGATAAATACAGACAATGCATTCGACTATTTCCTGACAATATCGTGGAATGGACGAATACAGACAATGCATACAACTATTTCCTGACAATATCGGGCAATGGACGAATACAGACAATGCATATGACTATTCCCTGACAATATCGGGCAATGGATGACTACAGACAATGCATTCGACTATTTCCTGACAATATCGGGCAATGGATGACTACAGACAATGCATTCGACTATTTCCTGACAATATCACGAGTGAGTGAGTGAGTTGTTTTTTACACCGCTTTTAGCAATATTCCAGCAACATCACGGCAGGGGACACCAGAATTGGGCTTCACACATTGTACCCATTTGGTGAATTGAACCCAGGGCCTTCAGTGTGACAAGCGAACGCTTTAACCACTAGGCTACCCCACCACCCCGACAATATCAGGAAATGAAAAAACAACAAATTTGGGTTGTTTGATATAATTTTATGATACTAGATCCATACTTAAAACAATGATAAAACTGTTGTAAAATAACAAAATAAATTCATGTTGTATACAATGAGTATGAATACAATGAGTTGTGATCACAATGGATGAATCATTATGTAAAATCACTGTCAACATTGAATAGAATCCTGAGAATGTAACTGAATCAATGGACACTGACTCAATACACCACCATCGAAAATATAGAATTCCGATTGACCACACAGTCAATTAGTGGTTTCAAATCACAATAAGCACCTCTCATGAGCATTACCAGAGAAGCTCATATTTACTGAAAATTACTTTCTCAGTCAGTGTCAGAAGGCATATTTTGAAACAGTCACATGTAACAAATGTAAAGAGTACAAATCTGCCAGTGAATCTCAAGACATTACAAATAAGATGAAAGGGATTAATAAAAATTCATTTAGAACCCTTTACTCAACTTCAGTCTTGAGTTATGAAGTAAAAACAATCTACAGTTTAAAGTAAAATGTATCACATTAAAAATATGTAAAGGTATCTAAGCAAACATGCAAGATGTTTCCGAAGTTGTTACAAGTTCTAGAGTAATAAGTAAAGAGGTCAGTCCTTACACTTGTTCTACTAAATTACGATCTACATCAAAACCATGTTTCCTATAAAATACATATAAACATCTCTGTAGTATGATTGTGAATTAGCACAATTATAACTGCTTCTATTACCTTGTCAACCCATCAAATTACAGACTTTTTTAGGCTTAATAAAATATGAAATTCCACATTAATCTTTATTGTACTGAATTTAACAATTAAAAAATATATGTCAACACCATGCAAGACAGTTTGATCAATGAGGTTGTATACTCCTTCATATTTTCAACACAGAAAATCATAACCAAAATATATTCAAATATTGTTTTGTTATTCAACATATATCACCATTTAAAAGTCCAATAAATATGTAAATATAAGAATTTTATCAGCATACTATTTACATACACATTCCTTTACACACACATAGAAATGATTTAAACTAAAATGTTTTTTCATATTACAATTTTCATAAAAAGCTTTCAAATGTTTTGTTATTACATACCTAACCATTTTTGTACCAGAACCATTCACAATAAACCTCATTTAAAATGCAATCTTTAGTTGTATCCGAAAACATGTGCCCAATATCCACTCCACCTTCAATGAGGTTCAAGGTCACACACTCTGCATCCTTACATCTTGACAAGCTGAAGAAAGCTGTCCCTATAAGGTAACCTTCTTATCAATATGGCTACCAAGTATCCTTCTTATCAATATGGGTACCAAGTATCCTTCTTATCAATATGGCTACCAAGTATCCTTATCAATATGGCTACCAGGTATCCTTATTATCAATATGGCTACCAGGTATCCTTATTATCAATATGGCTACCAGGTATCCTTCTTATCAATATGGCTACCAGGTATCCTTCTTATCAATATGGCTACCAGGTATCCTTCTTATCAATATGGCTACCAGGTATCCTTCTTATCAATATGGCTACCAGGTATCCTTATTATCAATATGGCTACCAGGTATCCTTCTTATCAATATGGCTACCAGGTATCCTTATTATCAATATGGCTACCAGGTATCCTTATTATCAATATGGCTACCAGGTATCCTTATTATCAATATGGCTACCAGGTATCCTTATTATCAATATGGCTAGCAGGTATCCTTCTTATCAATATGGCTACCAGGTATCCTTATTATCAATATGGCTACCAAGTATCCTTATTATCAATATGGCTACCAGGTATCCTTATTATCAATATGGCTACCAAGTATCCTTATTATCAATATGGCTACCAGGTATCCTTCTTATCAATATGGCTACCAGGTATCCTTATTATCAATATGGCTACCAGGTATCCTTCTTATCAATATGGCTACCAGGTATCCTTATTATCAATATGGTAACAAGTATCCTTATTATCAATATGGCTACCAGGTATCCTTATTATCAATATGGCTACCAGGTATCCTTATTATCAATTTGGCTACCAGGTATCCTTATTATCAATATGGCTACCAGGTATCCTTATTATCAATATGGTAACAAGTATCCTTATTATCAATATGGCTACCAGGTATCCTTATTATCAATATGGCTACCAGGTATCCTTATTATCAATATGGCTACCAGGTATCCTCATTATCAATATGGCTACTATGAATCACATTATCAGTCTCATTTCATTGCACATTTGCATTATACATTATTCACAAATAGGTTCAAAGAAATTTGTTTCAATTCTTGCATCCAGACAATAGTTTCTTCTAATTCCAGTTCTGTTCACATCAAGTTACAGTTCTGTAACTAACACACTGCATGATGTGCCAGTGTGGAAGCTAGTGGTCTCTCTCTTCCGGGGGTCGAACAGGCACCCCCAGGGCCTGAAACACAGAGTCCTCTGTTGGGGTGGGGACTGTTGTGCCATCATAGATCTTCTCACCTCCCTGGAAATTTTGAATTTTATTCAATACTGTATCATAAAACAATATAAAGAAAGGAAAATTCATCTCTATGTGCGATGATCTTGCACTGTAATGATATGTTTTGTCATAATATGTATTTAGAAAATAGGATTGAAAACAATATATGACACAAAGCATGGAATCATCACCAATAGTATTGCAAAGGTAACAAACACTATCATGATACCAGTTCAATTCATGTTCCAACCATAATGGCAACATGAGGACTGACCAGGCACATTGTCTGACAATCAGATTTCCACTTCAGTACACTCTTACAACAAGTAAGAGTGAGTGAGTGTGAGTTTAGTTTTACGCCACACTCAGCAATATTCCAGCTATATGGCGGCGGTCTGTAAATAATCAAGTCTGGACCAGACAATCCAGTGATCAACTGCACGAGCATCGATGTACGCAAATGGAACCGATGACATTTGTCAACCAAGTCAGCGAGTCTGACCATCGAATCCCGTCAGGCGCCTCTTACGACAAGCATGGGTTACTGAAGATCAATATTCTAACACGGATCTTCACGGGTCTTTTCAGACCAGGATCAGGGTTATACATAGACAACAAATGCATGTCAATCAAAACATTGTAGCTTGAGCCATTACTAACAAGTGTTTGCCAATAACATGGCAATGTCCCCTGCCGCTAAAAGTAGAATGAAATATAACATATTTACTATTGTTATCTTTTGGTCACATAGAAGATTACCATTTGTGTGATATAGTTTTTAGTAATGGTCACTTCTCAGAATCTTTTCCTAACTCTGAAGATATTTCAGGAATATAGTAGATGTGAATGTATAGATACAGATGCACATATCCACTGTCAGTATCAGTGTGTATTAGGGCTGGGATGGGTCCACATTTTCTACCTTGGGTCCCCACCCCTTATTACCCTACAGTACCCTGATACCAGTTATGTTAATTCCAGACATCAAATTTGTAAAAAATGGCAATAAATTCTTCTGCTCGGAGGCTAAAATTGGGTACAACATTTTATGATATATCATGCACACAAAAGCTTGAAAAGTGGTCAAAGTGTTGTGGTGATCTTGAAAATAATGTTAAGGTCACCTAAATCGACTGGTGTCTGCATAAACCCCCAATGTAGGATGTCACCAGATTTGAAGATTTTGGGTAGAACAGTGCATGAGATATCGCGTTAACAAGAGTTTGAAAAGTGATCAAAGTGTTGTGACCTTGAAAATATGGTCAAGGTCACACAAATCAACTGGTGTCTGCGTAATCCCCCAATGTAGGCTGTCGACAAATTTGGAGACATTGGTTATGACAGTTCATGAGATATCACGTTAAAATGAATCGGGACGTACAGACGCTGCTGAATACATAGTCCCCAGTTCCGCATTACGCGGGGGACAATAAAATCACAACGATTTCTTTCAATCTGATGAAGTTATGGATAATAAGTGTATTGCATGCTTACCTTCCGGACCACTCCAGTCTTGAGGGCGTGTTCGTTGAGAGACATGTGCATCTTCTTACACAGATGGCGCAGGGAACGGTTAAAGTGGGCAGAGCCGGTGAAGTAGACAAGGGCGCAGCCATATTCATCATAAGGTACAACGATGATGTCCAGCCGTCGATGCTGCAACAGACATCATTCACTTAACGTATTCACTTAAACAACAAGTCCAAACAGTAGTGCTTTTAACATCTGACACTAGGCTTGTGTAAATGATAATGTCCTAAGATTGTTTTCCTTCATTAACAGAGTAATAATGATGTACTTGTACATCGATGCTCATGATGTTGATCACTGGATTGTCTGGTCCAGACTCGATTATTTACAGACCGCCGCCATATAGCTGGAATATTGCTGAGTGTGGCGTAAAACTAAACTCACTCACTCCACAAAACAACCACAGTACCATGAAGAGTGAATACAGACAATGCATACGACTATTTCCTGACAATATCGGATAATGGATGAATGCAGACAATGCATACTGAAAATATCACGAGTGAGTGAGTGAGTATGGTTTTACGACGCTTTTAGCAATATTCCAGCAATATCATGGAGGGAGACACCAGAAATGGGCTTCACAAATTATATGCATGTGGGGAATCGAACCCGGGTCTTTGGCGTGACCAGTCAACGCTTTAACCACTAGGCTACCCCACTTAACATAGATTAACAATAGTCGTACCTCTATGATTGCCATGTGGAATGAGGCCCAGGTGCCAGGCGTACTCTAGGTTAGCAGCTGTAGTATTTAAATAAGGATGTTTTCAACTTCTAAAAAACCCATTTGAATTTAATTAAAACTGAAAAGCATTTTAATTTAATGATTAATTTTTAACAGTAATTAACATTCGATTATGATAATTAGTTACATATCCTAAGCCAGATAAATATGATGATATGAGATTTGTTTTAAACATATCTTATCATCCAAAAGAAATGGGATTGGATAGTGAAAGACTTGGTAATGTCGATCTATTATATCAAATACCTACAAACTAAGCAGCAACTTCTCCCATCACTAACACCCGCTACAACCAATGTGTATCTACCTTTCTATTCTCCCCAGGGAGTCTACACACGCCCAGGTATTTCTTCTGGTTGCCGTTGTCCTCTGCTGACACAAGGTCATCTGTCAGAAACTCTGCAATGAAATAAGAAGTATGTACTTGCTAACAGCACAGCTTTCTGCAGGGATTTACGGGACACGAATTTCTGCGTCCTATGCATAAAATCGACAATGGACGCAACAAAATTTATTCAGCGTGTCCAAGGGATGCAGAAACAGTCCAAATATTTTTTGTAAAAATTCCAATCAAGTAACAAGAAGTTATCACTGAGTTTGCTACTAGCTGAGTTATGGTATCATTTGCAATTTGATTACTGTAACAATTTAAGGGATGATCATGATACACAATACAATAACAGTATTAATAATAATATTTAAGTGTCTGGGATCCCCATTTTGTTGTCAAGGACCCCTGAAAATTAAGAATATGAGTCCAAGGGACCCTCAAATACTGGACTCAAGGTAGATCCCTGTTTCTGGTGTCAAAACTTTATCAGTATTTAGAATGCATGTGTTGCTCCAAGCACTGCTCCAACAAACATCTTACCTCACACATAATGTTGTTTTCTGATTGGCTGAGCCAATCAAGGCCAAATAAAAAAATGTTGTGGTTCCGATTACACTTCTTTAAAATTTAGCGTAGGTAGGTAGGAAAGTACAAACTAATAACACATGTATCAATGTGTAATTGTTTATTCAATCAAGCTTGCGACCATCATATCAACTTTCTCTATCAGAATGTCCGATGTCCGTCGGCGCCGGGAAAAGCAATGGTATCTGAAAGCTTATTTTATTCAGTCCGCTTAAACAAAATAGGGTCGGCACCAGAATTCAAGGGTCAGTCGGGTAATCAGAACCACAGCATTTATTTTAGGCCCAATGTACCCCGCTTACATGCGAGTAAAATTTTCTATGTTACCCGTTGGAAATGCCGAACTGTGGGAATTTGTTTGATACTTCGTGTTAGTAGTGTTTGAGCTGTTGCCTAACTCTGGTACTCCTTATTATGATCCAATTCCCCGTGCTTCAAACAGTTCAAAATTAACATTAAGGTGTTCGGTAAGATAAATACGTTGTTCACTGGTCCCTCGGGCCCATGGGTTGATGTACCCTCGATGTTTGTACATGATCCCATAAACATGTCCCCCTCTTGACAAGTGACTGACTGACTGAGTTTGGTTTTACGCCGCTTTTAGCAATATTCCAGCAACATCACGGAGGGGGACACCAGAAATGGGCTTCACACATTGTGCCCATGTGAGGATTCGAACCCGGGTCTTCGGCCTGACGAGCCAACGCTTTACCCATTAGGCTACCCCACCGGCCCCTTGACAAGTGAACAACTTAGAATGTTATACAATGTCACAACATTCAGATGGACTGTCTTAGTATATTGTGATAAGTAAAGATGTTGTTCACATGAACTACTACGTCCAAACATGGTTGTTCTAGGTTCAGTGTTTCAGGTTTAATATTTTTATTTCTCTTCATTCAAAGTTTGTTCTGAAACACTGGTGCTATTCTTTGCACCTTTACTGATGTCTATCATTGTCAACCCGTTATTAGGATGGTATGTCTGGGTACAATGTCACGATGGGATATTGCAGTATCACTGATATCACTCATACATTTAAAAAAATAATGTTGAGTTCATTACTGACTGAGTGAGTGAGTGAGTTTAGTTTTATGCCGCTTTTAGTAATATTCCGGCAATATCACGGCAGGGGACACCAGAATCGGGCTTCACTCATTGTACCCATGTGGGGAATTGAACCTGGGTCTTTGGCATGACGAGTGAACGCTATAACCAATAGGCTACCCCACTGCCCCCATTACTGACTGAAATGGTGTACTGTACAAACATTTGATTTATAAAGTATCAAGCATGTTCATGTGACCTTCACCTTGACATGAATTTTTTTTCCTTAGATCTTAATTGATATACAAAAATCACTAAAGAGTGAGTTTGGTTTTACGACACTTTATTATTCTGGCAATATCACTGCAGGGGACACCAGAAATGGGTTTCACATATTGTACCCATGTGAGGAATCGAACCCGGGTCTTCAGCGTGAGTGGACACTTTAACCATTAGGCTACCCCACCGCCCCTTATATAAGCAGTGGTATTCGGCATGAAAAGACATGGGAGCTGTACAGATCTCCCATCTCCTTTGCTTATAGTGATTGACAGCCAAAACAGAACTTTAAGAGTGAGTGAGTGAGTTAATATTTAACGTCACATCGGCAATATCTCAGCCATATCGTGACGATTTAAGAATATAACAGAATACAGCTAGGGTATTATAGGCTTCACATATTGTAATTATTTGTGGAGCAGAACACATGTCCTTGACAAGACAAGAGAGAACTTTAACCAATAAGTCACCCTATTGCACAACCTACAAAACTTAAAGTAATGGGTAAATATAACCTACTCTCCTCCTTGAGTTTGGCGATGAGTTTTCCGTACACGCCCTGGTGTGACTTCCCATCTGGGTGGGTGACTAGGACATCCACATCACCACATGTCTTGTATATTGCCCGTAACGATATGACCCTGCATGTAGTAACGCTTGAGCTATGATGCCAGGGTGGATAGACTCGGCTGCTTTTTTCACCTGCAGCAGTGATAACCTTGTATATAATGTAGTAACTATTGGCTTTCTTCATCTGGAGCAGTGAGTGATAACTCCAAATGTACAACAGAAGAACGGGCAGCTTTGATAACCATATGGTGACTTACCACTTGTTCGATCTCCCCAGCCTCCTCCCGCGGCATGCGGTCCAGCAGGTCGTCATAGAGACGAAGCCCCACCTTCTGTTGGTGGGTCAGGTTGGCCTTGGTGCGCAGGTCCTCCAGGCTTCGAAAACCCTGAACACAGAATGATGCCAACTCAAAATATTGACAACAAGCATTGTCACTAAGGTGACATAATCCCCCGTCGCAAATTATCAAATCAAACTTAAAAAGTAATGAAAGTGAAGGTTGTAATTTAAGATGAAGTTAAATGTAAACAAAAACATGACCAGTCAACCTCTCTTGATATGTTGCACTGTAGTTGTTCAAACGCACAAATATTTTCAAGACTCACTTCGACCGTGACATGAATGTCTTAGTGCATGAAATATGCAAAAATAGTAATAAACAATTGCTTATTGAAAAACATTCAAGGGAAGTCTTGAAAGTCTATGAAGAAATTCCAGTGAACTGTTCTTGAGATATCTCGCTGACAATCTTAACATGCAGTTTAAAATGCTGAAATCTTCAAAGTGTCGCCGTGACCTTGAAAATTATGTGAAGGTCACCAAAATAGACTGGGCCCTGCACCTTCCCTAGATAAAGCTTGGTGTTGAATATTAAGAAAATCAAGTAAATGGTTCTTGAGATATCTCGCTGACAAGGGTAAAACGTTAATGTCCACTTGTGACCTTGAAATGAGGCAAGGTACCCAAACCTGACTGGGACATTTCTTTTACTGTGATGAACCTAGGTACCAAATATGACAAGAATCCAGTCATCGGTTCTTAAGATATTCCAATTCGTACGTACGGACATACGTACGTACAGACGGATGGAGCCCAATACTATATCCCCCGCTTCGCGCTAAACGCACGGCGGGGGATAATTAAGGATAGTTAGAATAACACTAAATATATTTGAGAAATTATGATACTAAAATGAATCCTCAAGTTTACATGCTGTCTTTCTAGGTACCACTCCTTGTTGCTACAATTTCAGATCCTAGATGAATATTCACATTTTCATCATAACTTCTTGGTATCAGTACAATAAGAATTTAGAGCTGCATATCTGATTACAATATCTGGAAAACAAACTTCAAATCAATGCAAACAGAAAATGTACTATATAATGTAAAGGTGAAGATACTGTATTCAGAGCTACAGATTACCTTTTAAGTCATTGAGTTATGTAATCACTTATGTTTATATCAACTGGGTATCCTAATTTTCCTTTGAGTAACCAAATAAATTGTACCCACCTCACTCAAACTCAATTGGGTACCATTTTCCATTAATTGTAAAAATATAATAAAGTCTAAATGTTGTTTTATGTGTTTGCTATTTATATTTCATCTGTAATATGAGAAACGATAAGAATGACTGCAACTTGCCAAGTTCATGTGTTGATAAAGAACCTCTCAATATACCTCAGTTAATTTATCTAACCATGCACCGGTCTGCAAGTTATGATTTGACATTTTTGTGTGTACTCATGTAAGATAAAACGTATCGAGTATTTACAAAAAATCAAGCATACTTGTACGCAATAGACTTATTAGGAATTGAGTTCTCACATAAATATTTGCGTAATTTATGCAGATACGCAGCTTATTTGTACCTCTGTGTATTTCAAGCTATTTCATAAACCAGTCTAATCACAACACCATTGCAACCACTTATTATTATTATTTATTATTCCGCCGATTTTTGTACCAAACATAACTCCTAAACCAATGCTCCGAATCGCTTACAAAAAATCACACAGATGAGGACATATTTGTGCACTGAGTGAGATACTTTTTGGTTTTCTAAAACAACTGTTGACAGCTGACATGTGAATGTTCACCTGTTGATACCAGACCCTGGCTGTGTGTGGTCCGGAGCCCCACAGGTCTGTGAACATGTTCAGTATCTTCAACTCCTCGTTGGACTTGAACTCCTCCAGTTTACGCAGACCCCCACTCTCCACAATCTCCCACACCTTGTCTGCCAGCTTGGCCCCAACACCGGTCAGCGATCGTGCCTCCTGTCACAGAACATCAGCTTATCATATACTTCCTTGATTGTAATTCTTTTCCCAGATATGCATAATGCTATGCCCTTTGCTTTGGAAGAATTCGACCACATGGAAACGCTACAAAATTTGGATTTGGGGTTTGAACTGCAGAGGAAAAGAGATCTATCTTTCTTAGAATCTATCACAGTGTTCCGTCCTATCAGAACAATTCACAACATTGGGATACAAAAACACACTTTCAAACAAACCACACAGCCAGCCAATCAATCGTTTACATATCTCCTCTTACGACAGGTTCAGGTTCATGGGTTCATTTCATAATCTTGAAAATATGCGATGCATTAACATGTCAGTTTATTGTCACGCTCCTACAAGTTATGAACATTGTCAGTATCATCATGATCATAATCTGACATATCCCAGGCCTTACCTCCCATGTTGTTATCGGTTTAGGATGTCGTCTCAGAGCCTGTATTGCTTTCTGATAACCAAATGCTCTCCACTTGTCATTTGTGCTCTCATAGTTCTTCACCATTTCCTGGGCAGAAAGTGAAATTAAGCCTGGACATGTTACCGGGCATATCACTCAACACAACCTGTAATTTATACTGGACAAAATAAGTTAGGGATACTGGTATTTTTAGGGCTCCTTGCCTCTAGGCAGGAGACCTATTGTAATCTTACGGATTCTTCTTATTATTATTTAATATTCCGCCGATTTTTGTACCAAACATAACTCCTAAACCAATGCTCTGAATCGCTTACAAAAAAATCACACAGATGCGCACCGAGGTGTAGATATTCCCCTTAAAAAGCTCTAGGCTCCAGGTTATATAGCAAAGGGGAGATAATTCAAAATTAATTCCAAAATTTCAAAGTTTCACAGCAAATATCTCAAGAACTAATTGTTCCAACACTTCCAAATCTCTTGTACAGATGCACAATTGAATTCCCAACAATTTGGCCCGGACGGGTCAAGTCGCTAAAACGTACCGTTTGGCAGCTATTTTCATAATTTCAAAATTTACATATATCCCAAACTATTTTTGTCCAGTATATCTACATAAAAAATAAGTTTCTCCCTTTGATGTATTTGATTTTTGGTTTTATACATCTCTCAGCAATCTGGCAATAATCCAGCAATATGACATACAAACCAGTGATCATTGAGGTGAGGAATGTACCACAATATTGAGGGATGACAACTCAATTAAACAGGGTCCCAATCCACAAAGCATTCGTAACATTACGACTTATCATAACTCTTTACTTTATTATTACATAATGCTACAAACAGTGGATACTGGGCCCCTAGTCACTGTGTTTGACCACCTGATTCCTTTACTCGACAATATGGAATGTTGTATAACTTTGAAATTCCCATTTTGGAAATCAAGTGTATTTTAAACACATGACAAATCCTCTTAAATAGGTGAGCTTAAATAATAGAGAATTTTGGCAGTATACCTGCATGATCTCAATGTCAAACAGAAAAGTGAATTATCATCAATAATTTGGGAAGTAACATACCTCTAATTTATCTGTGATATGTTTATTTAAATTTGGCTTTGGGCTTTTGGATGACTGAGCACAAATCCACTTGTCAACCTGAAACATACAAAATGGTCAACATTGTATGTGCTGTAACCATGGTTATCAGTTTTTCACTGGTTGTTTGGAACAAACAGATCACATTCAGTGATAGAAGACTAAATCCCTACACAGCTGTCTTGTATAAGTTATTCAACAGTAATAATCAAGATATTAGTAAAGTGTTGTCCACTGAATCTAATGGTAATTTAAGATGGTGACATTACGGATTCTCTATTTTTTATGCCAATAATTTGTATGACATATGTGAAGTCTTAGACAAGAATCAGCCATTACACAGACGTATCCATAATATCAGGCAAATAAACTTTATAAAGTGCAAATAAATAGTAAATGTGGTCTTTAATGCCTAAGGGTATAACATTGCCAGGGGTGGAAATAACCCATTGCCCGACATCCGCATCTAGTGTTTATTTTCTGTCGGGCAAGCAAATTTGTATATCACACTGTACCGGTGTCCAGTTGACTTTCCAATGTAAATTATGTTGTTTATTTAAAAAATCAACAAGAAAACGACCGGTACAGTGGAACAATTATCAGGGCAAGTGATTTTACATGTGCCACTGTATCGGAGTACACTAGCAATTTTAAAGTTATTTCCACCCTTGATTGCAATGATTGCAGTGTGCTGGGAGGATATCACACAGCTCACAGGCAGTTGCTTCATGGGAGACGTATTAGGTGTTGTATCAGCTGAGCTTGTGCCAGCTGAGGTAACTCCACTGTCAGTAAACAGGTTTATATGACCAACCATTTCGCTCTCTTCTCCATCACTCTGCACATAGTCACTGTCAGATAATTGGTCTTCATTCTTTGCTTTTCTGAATGCATTGAACATAACTCCTGCTTTTGCATACTCTGGTTTTGTTGAAGTTGGCACTTTTTCTTCCGATTTCATTGTGTTTGACGTTTCTTCTGAGTCAGAATTGTTTGGTGATTCATGTTTTGTAAAGACACATGATATATCTAATGTGTGATCCTCAGTTTCAATTTTTGTTTTCGTCCGAAAACAACCACTTAACCATGAAGATTTGACAACAGTGGCTGGTGGTGCTTTCTCAAGTTTGAGAAGCTTACAAAGCCTTTCTGGCTCCATTTTATCATCAACCACGAGGTAGCTAGTCGTCGTAGTCAACTCTTTGTCAATGACACCCCCATATTTTTCTACATTGTTCCTAAATATCTGCATCCTTGCTTTTTCTATACTTGCTGGTAAAATAAAAACACTGATGTCTTCAAGGAATTGAGGCAGTGTGTCATTCCCTGCAGACAAAGTATCAGGCAATTTCCTCTTTTTAGATCCATTGTTGGTGTTGTCTTGGTCGTTTTTCCTTTTCTTTGGAGGCATTTTGTTCACTCCGATATCTTGACGAGCAGTGACAATTTAAAGATTTAATCTCAGCGAGAATTCCCTGCCGAACGACAGGCATCAAGTCGATGAAATGACAACAGTTACAAACAGGAAGTTGAGCCGAGCTGCTTATTGAAATATCTCATTGGTTATAGACGTGCGGGCGGCTTACGATACAGCAAATCTCATTGGACAAAGCGCCCGGAAGTGCGACGGAATTACCCGCGAAATTTGAGGACATCTGAGAAGGAAGATCCAGCTGACGGCTTTGGTCGTGCCATCTGTCAGTAGGTGTATTGTTGATCAAATACCGTTAAACTAATGTTCCACATGCTTCCCACAGATAGTAGAGTGCCTTTAACAGTTAGAGTTACAAGCACTGATCGACAGTGTGTGATCGAGAAACCGTACGTGTGGGCTGTCATATTGATATCAGCTGTTACTGCTATGTCAGTTTTTGTTAAATATTATTTTTTATTGTTGTTTGTTTAATATCAGCTGTAGTGCATACTAGTATGTATATTTCTTATAATTCCACAGCAAAAAGAATGTGCTCACATGTACAGTTTAATCACCATGTATGGCACCATGATTTTGAAATAGTAAATATATAAAATAATATAAAATTCTAAACCTGTTAATTAACTGATCGCCCTTTTTCAAAAGAGATGCTTTATGTTATTCAGATGTTTTCATAAGCGACAGTCCCATGAAGATCTGGGTTATAATAGGTCTTCAGTAACCCTTGCTTATTGTAAGAGGGACTAATGGGATCGGGTGGTCAGGCTTGCTGACTTGGTTTACACATGTCATCGTATCCCAATTGTGTACATCGAAGCTCATTCTGTTGATCAATGGATTGTCTGGTCCAGACTTGACTTTTTTCAAACAGCCGCCATATAGCTGGAAGATTGCTGAATGTGGCGTTAACCAACATAAGCAACAACTGTATATAGATTCTGGTAAGCACCGTGCAGCTGACCAGAGACCATATAATATATATTATCTATTATATGGTCTCTGAGCTGACTGACAAATGTATGCCTGGATCTATTAATAAATACATAGTACATGACTTAACATGTGGTCTTTGGTTTCAATCAATTTTTCAATCAATACATGGGCAATTAAAGGGCTGACTATCAATTAGTTTTGGCAATTGGTTGAAATCTCTGTTACAAAAGTTCATGTAAGATATTATCAAGCACACATTTTTCATATCAATATTCGTTAATAATTTTCCCATCGAGGATATTTATGATTATTGCTCTTTTGCTTCTTGAACTTAGCACTAGCAATTTTGTGTCTCATGCTTTTCAGATTTCAGGATTTAACTTAAGACCTGTGTATATGCTAAATGATGGAGAAGAAAATAGTAGGACTAAGTGATGCAGGCAAGATGGATGAACTGTCAGCTGCACTGGATGACCTGCAACCATCCCAGGTATAAAACATGTAAAACAGGGTTTTCTCCACTAAAGTGCTACAGGCCTTAAAGCTCTGAAGTATAAGGATCACTAATTTACAATTAAATTGATTTTTGTTTATTTTAATATTTTTATTTCCCAGTACATGTTTACATGACATTATAATTATGAACAGATGTTCACATATACAAGGTATACATAAGATTTTTAAATAGGTAGTAGTTACAGGTTTGGCATAGGGCCTAAGTCAGTGTTACATTAACCATTATTTCTCTGCAGATGCTACAAATAGATAAGCAGGCATAATTACATAATACATAAATAATGATTACAAGGTTGACTACATCTGGTAGGCATAGGGCTGATGTCGATATTACATTTTCCATTATATGTCTGCAGATGCTATAGATACATATGTAGGCATAGGTACATAGTATTGTTTTGTACTGTATGTGAATTACAACTTGTGTGTGTTTGACTGCATCTGGTAACATGCAAGGTATAAGTCATTTTACATTACCCATTATTTCCCAACAGATGTTTACATGTACATAAGTATACATAGTACAGTGTATGAAAACTTCTACTGCATGTTTGACTGTTTCTAATCACATGCAAGGCATAAATCATGTTTACATTAAAGTGTACTCTTTAAAGTTTACAATTAAATATTAAACTACAAGTCTAAATTAAATTAAAATTACATGATAAATAGAAGTGCTTACTTGTGAATGAAGTTGGGATTCCTTTTTTCAATATCTGTATTCAAATGTATCTGAGAAACATCCTTTGCTGTACTGTGTCTGGCTGTAGGGTAGCCTAGTGGTTAAAGCATTCACTCATCACGCCGAAGACCCATGTTCAATTCCCCACATGGGTACAATGTGTGAAGCCCATTTCTGGTGTCCCCACTATGATATTGCCGGAATATTACTAAAAGCGGCATAAAATTAAACTCACTCACTGTACTGTGTCAACTCATTTTCCATCATACCATGATAATTAATCCATCTGAGAGTTATTCAACATGATGTTATGTTTATTTAGATTTCGTACAAATTTTTATCACTGGATTGCCTGGTCCAGACTTGATTATGTACAGACTGCTGACATATAACTGGAATATTGCTGAGTGTGGCGTTAAACAACAAACAAACAAACAAAATAAAGTCAAGTGGCACTTTTCTGGTTTGTACATCGATCGCAACACGGCAACTAACGTCTCTTATTTTTTGTGGTTTATGTGACTAAACATGCTGGTATGCATCATATTTACCTAGAAATGTAAGTTTTATTGACGACTATAAGATTGTAACGTTGCATTATGCCATATGGTTGACCTTACCGGCATTTTGACGACATCGCTTGCTGTCCGGTAATTTTGCGCAGCAACTGATGCGCATAAACCAAAGGTTTAGAAGTCTGAAGAAAACGAATGTTCATAAAACTGTCAATTTGTCTGTCAATTACTGTTATTTACTTCCCTTTAGTGATTAAAAGCCAGTCCCTTGTAGAAATGTCCCGATTTCAAGCATAAAGGTGGTAGCAGACGATTTTACCTTAGATACAGAAGTAGGCTATTGCAGCTGCGCTGAATTACCGGACGTGCGGAATTACTGTTCTCGCTTGTATGTTTGCATACACAGCTGACAGACATGCTGAACAACTTAATTCTCAAAGGACGAGGAGATCCATTGGCCTTTTTACAAGCAGTTTTCCAAGGTAAAAATGTCTATAACAGTTATTAATCATAAGATGCATCCTATTTGTCTTAATGTCTGATAAGAATAGCGGATTTTGAAAAAAAATGAATATAGTCTACCTTCCTGCTATGAAAATAAACATAATTGAAGCATTATTTTCAATTTGCCTTGATTTGCATGCAGATAGTTATGATTCAACTCACTAATTTGAGTACACACAACTAGCTTCAACAACTGCAGTTGGCAGTTTTAGTGAGGTCTGGTGACTAATTCTGAAAATTAGTCATCTTTGTCAGTACCCTACAGAGTATTATCTGAGTATACACAGTGGCCAAGAATTGACAAGTATGGAGAGAATCTTCCTGAAAGTTTCCACTGAATTTAGTATGATTGAAAATCTCCCAAATCGAGTGATCATGATTATTACTCTGTGTGTTATAGTTCTACAAAGGTTTTATTGATGGGAAGGCAGGGTTCACAAAGGCTTGTAAAAACCTGACATTTTGACGTTTTATCCTCTAAATGCCCTAAATTCGTTTCAACCTTGAAGAGGCCCTAATTACACTTTCTCAAAGAAATATAGATTCTTGTACTTTTGAACTGAGTGCCATTCATTATACTCTCTCAGAGTGAGTCACCAATTCATCAGCACACAAAGTCAGTGATCTCAGCCACCATTTCTTCCCCAAAATACCCGTGAAGGTCAGGGTTAGAATGAACCTTCAGTAACCCATGCTTGTTGTAAGAGGCCAGAGGCCCAGATAAGCTGCGTATTTGGGTAAAATACACACAGAAAATTTCCAATTACGCATTGAAAAATAATTGTTGCATACCAATTACGCATTAAAAATGTTAGATATGCACAAAGTTTAAAACATATGCGTATGGAATATATCTATAAAAATCACTTGCATAATGAAAAAGACATCGATTAGTATCAAGTTGTACTGTTAGTATAGGACTAGTGTTGTACTGTCAGTATAGGATGAGTGATTTTTTTTATGAAATCATTTCCATTATATTTAAGTTGGTTTTGCTTCGGTATGACATAGGCAGTACATACCTGCTTAGTAAACTTACTCAAAGACATATACTTAGGTGAGTAAAATCACTGAAATACCCACATATTTGAAAGCAGTGGGTAATGGAAAATGAAATACCCACTCAACATGCATAATATCCACTCCAAAAAAAGTACAGTTGGTACAGCACCCACATGAGCTAAATCTTATCTGGAGCTCTGAGAGGCGACTAACGGGATCGGGTGGTCAGGCTCGCTGACTTGGTTGACACATGTCATCGGTTCCCAATTGCGCAGATCAGTGCTCATGCTGTTGATCACTGGATTGTCTGGTCCAGACTCGATTATTTACAGACCACCGCCATATAGCTGGAATATTGCTGAGTGCGGCGTAAAACTAAACTCACTCACTCTTCCCCAAAATGGAAGTTGGTAAGCAGTTTTTCCATGATGGTGGTCTGAGATGTAAAAACAGTCGATATGAATATAACATGTGGATGAGTTGTGACTAACATGAATTTTGAAGTCTCTAGTGATACTGTTGGTAATCTGTCTGCATGTTGTGATGGAGACTGTTTGGTGGCAGGGTCTCCATCAACGGAGACTTCTGGAGTGGAGCGTCTCCTCCTGGTGTATAAGCATCTTGTCAAGATTCTACACAAGAATGAAATCAACACCAAGATGGCATCAAATTTGGTTGGACTCATGATGCTTGAGGTATGGCTGTTTCTTAAGTGGTGTCTTTTGTTTGGAATCAAGAGGGTTTGAAGCTATTTGTATTACGAAATACTCCTTGTCTATAAACATCAATCTTTTCAAGGTACTGCTACCTACATGCAGAATCCAAGGAAATGCAGGTTAATTCCTTGTATTTTGGTGCATAGTTGAAATCTATAGGGCTCAGGGAACATAAACAAACATCGAGGGTACATCAGCCCATGTCCCCTTCAAGACCAGTGAACAACATATTTATCTTACCTAACACCCCAATGGTAATTTTGAACTGTTTGAAGCACGGGTATTTGATCACAGTATGGAGTATACAGACGACTAGAAAGAAAATTTAGAGTTATCTCCCTTCCATCAATTTGCATTCGCAAAACATCGGTAATTTCCATACATCACATGTGATTCAATGTTATTCGAGATAAAGAATTACTACTACGAAGTACCAAATGAGTTCTGCGTTCCCAGGAGGGTACGTAGAAAATATTACTCGCTTGTAAGTGGGGTACATTGAAAATAATAGAAGAGCCCTCAGCCAATCAGAAAACGACATTTATGTGTGAGGTAGTGTTGGGAATTGGTTAAAATCTCATAATTGATGATTGGTTTATTACAACCGATCAATCATCGAAAAAAATTGGTTAGCGTCATTAATGAAATTTGTTAATGCACATAAAAATAAAAAAACCCCATGTAGTTCTTTTTGGTTTTTGGGCAAAATTTCACATCTTTAAAGGATGACTAGTATGTCAGGAACATAAATTTCTTGGAGTCTTTAAGATAAATTCAATCATGACTTGAAAACGAGATTGTAGTGCTTATGAAATGTAACAGACAAAACCAACCTTGCGAAAAATATTGTTTATGAAAACATGTGTTCCAGAATTGTTTGTGTTCGATTATGAGAAAACATGATCGATTGCTTGGTCATTTAGTCACTGCGACCAATCTTCGATTATTTCAATTAATCGGACCACCACTAATGTGAGGCAAGATAAATATCATCGTATCCCAGTTGCATGAAGCGATGTTCATGATGTCAATCACTGGATTGTCTGGTCCTGTTATCAAAGACCATAGTCATACAGCTGGATAATTCTCTGTGTGGCATTAAACATGTTGAAGAACAGGCATAAAACAAAGCAACATGGCTTGATATAATTTCTTAGAGCTTTGAAGACACAGAATTCTTACTTGTATGAGAGAATAGACCTGATGGAAGAATTTTGATTTGGTAGCATGTGAAAAAAACCCAAACATGACCATCAATAAACAAATCTACTGCCATGGAAACTGATTTAGTGACAATTTAACCGGTGACATGATATTTGTAATGTTTTATTATATAATAAGCGGGTTTTAACCTTTTAATGCACACACTGTGCCATCTATCCAAGTATATATTCCTTGTCTAATTTAACAATTCTTTCTTTTGAACCTATATAATATTGGTTTATCAATTCTATCATGTCAGATATCAGAATATGACAATACCTTTTGAATGTTCAGGGTCCTGATCCACAGAGCCATCTTAGCCCTACAACTATCGTTAAACATGTGAAAGTATTGGTACCACAACTACCTTAGTGCTAAGATTGGAACAGGGCCCAGGGGTTGTGTCAAGATGTAGGACTGTTGTAACACAGTGTTTCTATACGCAGGGCCCATCGGTTGTGTCAAGATGTGGTACTGTTGTAACACGGTGTTTCTATACGCAGGGCCCAGGGGTTGTGTCAAGATGTGGTACTGTTGTAACACGGTGTTTATATCAGGGCCCAGGGGTTGTGTCAAGATGTGGTACTGTTGTAACACAGTGTTTCTATCACACGCAGGGCCCAGGGGGTTGTGTCAAGATGTGGTACTGTTGTAACACGGGTGTTTCTATCATGCAGGGCCCAGGGGTTGTGTCAAGATGTGGTACTGTTGTAACACAGTGTTTCTATACGCAGGGCCCAGGGGTTGTGTCAAGATGTGGTACTGTTGTAACACGGTGTTTCTATACACAGGGCCCAGGGGTTGTGTCAAGATGTGGTACTGTTGTAACACGGTGTTTCTATACGCAGGGCCCAGGGGTTGTGTCAAGATGTGGTACTGTTGTAACACAGTGTTTCTATATGCAGGGCCCAGGGGTTGTGTCAAGATGTGGTACTGTTGTAACACGGTGTTTCTATATATAGGGCCAGGGGTTGTGTCAAGATGTGGTACTGTTGTAACACAGTGTTTCTATCATGCAGGGCCCAGGGATTGTGTCAAGATGTGGTACTGTTGTAACACGGTGTTTTCTATCACGCAGGGCCCAGGGGTTGTGTCAAGATGTGGTACTGTTGTAACACGGTGTTTCTATACGCAGGGCCCAGGGGTTGTGTCAAGATGTGGTACTGTGTTAACACAGTGTTTCTATACGCAGGGCCCAGGGGTTCTGTCAAGATGTGGTACTGTTGTAACACAGTGTTTCTATATGCAGGGCCCAGGGGTTGTGTCAAGATGTGGTACTGTTGTAACACATTGTTTCTATATGCAGGACACAGGGGTTGTGTCAAGATGTGGTACTGTTGTAACACGAAGTTTCTATTTGCAGGCTGACTCTCTCCCTGGTACAGTGTTGGTGGAGCTGGCCAGCAGTTTCGTGGAGTCCATCAAGGAGGGGACGCTACAGGGAGGAAAGTAAGGACTCAATATTTGGGGTATATTGTTGGACATGTTAGGGATACAAATCCTGACTCCCTACACACCTACTAGCAACTTAGGGGCAGTGGGGTAGCTTTGTGGTTAAAATGTTCACTTGTCACGCGAATACCCCATTTCTGGTGTCGCCTGCTGTGCTATTGCTGGAATATTGCTATATACAGAGTAAAAACCTGCCTACCTACCTGCCCTGCCCTGCCCTCTCTCTCTCTCTCTCTCTCTCTCTCTCTCTCTCTCTCTCTCTCTCCTCTCCTCTCTCTCTCTCTCCTCTCCCTCTCCCTCTCACCCTCTACTCCCTCTACCCCCTCTCTCCCTCTCTCTAACATTGACTGAATTATTTTTTTTCTTCAAATACTTTTGTGCATAAAAACATTCACAATGACCAGATCTGTGGATGTGATTCTGTGACATTCTGTTTCAGAGCACTGGAGCTGTTCCCTAAGTTGCTGTCAGTGTTGTTGATCCAGGAGGCAGTGGTGTACGGGGAGAGCTCCATGAAGGGATCAGAGTACAAGAGTCATGTCCTCAACACTGTCTGCTCCTGCAAGTAGGTGGAAGTGGGACTGTTTAAGATCTTGGGGCACCCAGCACTGTAAGAACTCATTGCATGTTCATTCCAGGCAAGGCCCTTGTGCCATTCGCGCTATAACAATTACACAAGTACGAGCGGGTCTTGTCACCACATTCATAAACATCAATCTGAAAAAAATCTTTTCTTTCATGAAAAACTCATACGATGTTACTTACTTATAGCAAAAGGTTGCTGAGGACCACTGTTTGTTGTTTTGACATTGACTCCCTAAGGATATTTAATTAGAACATAAGAATTTAACTAGATTTTGGAAAATTTCTTAATTAAGTAGAATATTTATAGGTTCTCAAAACCAATTAGGATCAATTGCCAGGCCCATTTACACAAAGTTGTCTTAGTGCAGCGACTATCATAAGTCTATCATGTCTATGTTAAAGTATGGGACTTACGACTGTCTTAATGCTGAGACTACTTTGTGCAAGTGGGCACTGATCACTACGGCACACAAAGTAGACATACTCTCACAAGACAATATTTATCCTTGTGTTTTGCAGATGGAACCCACAGAGTGTCCTTCACCTTGCTGCCATGTTCCGGGACGTCCCCCTCACACAGGAGGAACTCAAGTTTGTTGTTGAGAAGGTCCTACGTGGGATGCGTGACCTTGACCTCCAGGATCTACCTGCACTGGTCTATCAGCTGTTGTTGCTGGCTGCAAAGGTGGGCAGTGCAAGCACTGGTTAGAACCTGATTGAATATCACAGGTATCTGAAACAGCAGAGATGGCTGTTAATTTTGAGTGATTGGTAACAGTTCTAGTTGCTACCGACCTATGAATAATTGGTTAGAATTGGTCTTCAGCAACCCATGCTTGTCGTAAGAGGTCACTAACAGGATCGGTGGTCAGGCTCGCCGACATGGTTGACATATGTCATCTGTATCCGAATTGTGTTGATCGATGCTCATGATACTGATCACTGGATCGTTTGGTCCAGACTTCGATTATTTACAGACCGCTGCCATATAGCTGGAATATTGCTGAGTGTGGCGTTAAACTGACAAACCAACCATCATTTGCTACAAACTGAAACAAATTATTGTGTATTAATTATGAGCCTTGGACAAAATGTAAGTAAATAAGCAAACAGTAATGTTAAGAGTTTGTTGGGATAACTGATCATCACCTGGTCTCTGCTCCATACAGGGTCATAAGAGGTTGGTTCTGGAAGGGATCACTGACTTCTTCATAGACCAGGACAACCTTCAAGCGGAGTCGGAAACCAGGAAAGGTAAATGAGGAATCTGACCAGGCATTGCTCAAGTTGTCAATATCAGATAAACAATCTCCTTAAGATCTGGGTCCACGTGCCATATTGATATCAGCTGTTACTGCTATGTCAGTTTTGTTAAATATTATTTTTATTGTTGTTTGTTTAATATCAGCTGTAGTGCATACTAGTATGTATATTTCTTATAATTCCACAGCAAAAGAATGTGCTCACATGTACAGTTTAATCACCATGTATGGCACCATGATTTTGAAATAGTAAATATATAAAATAATATAAAATTCTAAACCTGTTAATTAACTGATCGCCCTTTTTCAAAAGAGATGCTTTATGTTATTCAGATGTTTTCATAAGCGACAGTCCCATGAAGATCTGGGTTATAATAGGTCTTCAGTAACCCTTGCTTATTGTAAGAGGCTTTACTAATGGGATCGGGGTGGTCAGGCTTGCTGACTTGGTTTACACATGTCATCGTATCCCAATTGTGTACATCGAAGCTCATTCTGTTGATCAATGGATTGTCTGGTCCAGACTTGACTTTTTTCAAACAGCAGCCATATAGCTGGAAGATTGCTGAATGTGGCGTTAACCAACATAAGCAACAACTGTATATAGATTCTGGTAAGCACTGTAGCTGGACCAGAGACCATATAATATATATTATCTATTATATGGTCTCTGAGCTGACTTGACAAATGTATGCCTGGATCTATTAATAAATACATAGTACATGACTTAACATGTGGTCTTTGGTTTCAATCAATTTTTCAATCAATACATGGGCAATTAAAGGGCTGACTATCAATTAGTTTTGGCAATTGGTTGAAATCTCTGTTACAAAAGTTCATGTAAGATATTATCAAGCACACATTTTTCATATCAATATTCGCTAATAATTTTCCCATCGAGGATATTTATGATTATTGCTCTTTGCTTCTTGAACTTAGCACTAGCAATTTTGTGTCTCATGCTTTCAGATTTCAGGATTTTAACTTAAGACCTGTGTATATGCTAAATGATGGAGAAGAAAAATAGTAGGACTAAGTGATGCAGGCAAGATGGATGAACTGTCAGCTGCACTGGATGACCTGCAACCATCCCAGGTATAAAACATGTAAAACAGGGTTTTCTCCACTAAAGTGCTACAGGCCTTAAAGCTCTGAAGTATAAGGATCACTAATTTACAATTAAATTGATTTTTGTTTATTCTAATGTTTTTATTTCCCAGTACATGTTTATATGACATTATAATTATGAACAGATGTTCACATATACAAGGTATACATAAGATTTTTAAATAGGTAGTAGTTACAGGTTTGGCATAGGGCCTAAGTCAGTGTTACATTAACCATTCTTTCTCTGCAGATGCTACAAATAGATAAGCAGGCATAATTACATAATACATAAATAATTATTACAGGGTTGACTACATCTGGTAGGCATAGGGCCTATGTCAATATTACATTTTTCATTATATGTCTGCAGATGCTATAGATACATATGTAGGCATAGGTACATAGTATTGTTTTGTACTGTATATGAATTACAACTTGTGTATGTTTGACATATCTGGTAACATTCAAGGTATAAATCATTTTACATTACCCATTATTTCCCAACAGATGTTTACATGTACATAAGTATACATAGTACAGTGTATGAAAACTTCTACTGCATGTTTGACTGTTTCTAATCACATGCAAGGCATAAATCATGTTTACATTAAGGTTTACTCTTTAAAGTTTACAATTAAATATTAAACTACAAGTCTAAATTAAATTAAAATTACATGATAAATAGAAGTGCTTACTTGTGAATGAAGGTGTGATTCCTTTTTTTTTATATCTGTATTCAAATGTATCTGAGAAACATCCTTTGCTGTACTGTGTCTGGCTGTAGGGTAGCCTAGTGGTTAAAGCATTCACTCATCACGCCGAAGACCCATGTTCAATTCCCCACATGGGTACAATGTGTGAAGCCCATTTCTGGTGTCCCCCGCTATGATATTGCCGGAATATTACTAAAAGCGGCATAAAACTAAACTCACTCACTGTACTGTGTCAACTCATTTTTCATCATACCATGATAATTAATCCATCTGAGAGTTATTCAACATGATGTTATGTTTATTTAGATTTCGTACAAATTTTGATCACTGGATTGCCTGGTCCAGACTTGATTATGTACAGACTGCTGACATATAACTGGAATATTGCTGAGTGTGGCGTTAAACAACAAACAAACAAAATAAAGTCAAGTGGCACTTTTCTGGTTTGTACATCGATCGCAACACGGCAACTAACGTCTCTTATTTTTTGTGGTTTATGTGACTAAACATGCTGGTATGCATCATATTTACCTAGAAATGTAAGTTTTATTGACGACTATAAGATTCTAACGTTGCATTATGCCATATGGTTGACCTTACTGGCATTTTGACGACATCGCTTGCTGTCCGGTAATTCTGCGCAGCAACTGATGCGCATAAACCAAAGGTTTAGAAGTCTGAAGAAAACGAATGTCTGAAGAAAACGAGTGATTAAAAGCCAGTCCCTTCTGGAAATGTCCCGATTTCAAGCATAAATGTGGTAGCAGACGATTTTACCTTAGATACAGAAGTAGGCTATTGCAGCTGCGCTGAATTACCGGACGTGCGGAATTACCGTACTCGCTTGTATGTTTGCATACACAGCTGACAGACATGCTGAACAACTTAATTCTCAAAGGACGAGGAGATCCACTGGCCTTTTTACAAGCAGTTTTCCAAGGTAAAAATGTCTATAACAGTTATTAATCATAAGATGCATCCTATTTGTCTTAATGTCTGATAAGAATAGCGGATTTTGAAAAAAAATGAATATAGTCTACCTTCCTGCTATGAAAATAAACATAATTGAAGCATTATTTTCAATTTGCCTTGATTTGCATGCAGATAGTTATGATTCAACTCACTAATTTGAGTACACAACTAGCTTCAACAACTGCAGTTGGCAGTTTTAGTGAGGTCTGGTGACTAATTCTGAAAATTAGTCATCTTTGTCAGTACCCTACAGAGTATTATCTGAGTATACACAGTGGCCAAGAATTGACAAGTATGGGAGAATCTTCCTGAAAGTTTCCACTGAATTTAGTATGATTGAAAATCTCCCAAATCGAGTGATCATGATTATTACTCTGTGTGTTATAGTTCTACAAAGGTTTTATTGATGGGAAGGCAGGGTTCACAAAGGCTTGTAAAAACCTGACATTTTGACGTTTTATCCTCTAAATGCCCTAAATTCGTTTCAACCTTGAAGAGGCCCTAATTACACTTTCTCAAAGAAATATAGATTCTTGTACTTTTGAACTGAGTGCCATTCATTATACTCTCTCAGAGTGAGTCACCAATTCATCAGCACACAAAGTCAGTGATCTCAGCCACCATTTCTTCCCCAAAATACCCGTGAAGGTCAGGGTTAGAATGAACCTTCAGTAACCCATGCTTGTTGTAAGAGGCCAGAGGCCCAGATAAGCTGGGCGATTTGGGTAAAATACACACAGAAAATTTCCACCACGATTGAAAAATAATTGTTGCATACCAATTACGCATTAAAAATGTTAGATATGCACAAAGTTTAAAACAAATGCGTATGGAATATATCTATAAAAATCACTTGCATAATGAAAAAGACATCGATTAGTATCAAGTTGTACTGTTAGTATAGGACTAGTGTTGTACTGTCAGTATAGGATGAGTGATTTTTTTTATGAAATCATTTCCATTATATTTAAGTTGGTTTTGCTTCGGTATGACATAGGCAGTACATACCTGCTTAGTAAACTTACTCAAAGACATATACTTAGGTGAGTAAAATCACTGAAATACCCACATATTTGAAAGCAGTGGGTAATGGAAAATGAAATACCCACTCAACATGCATAATATCCACTCCAAAAAAGTACAGTTGGTACAGCACCCACATGAGCTAAATCTTATCTGGAGCTCTGAGAGGCTTAATTAACGGGATCGGTGGTCAGGCTCGCTGACTTGGTTGACACATGTCATCGGTTCCCAATTGCGCAGATCAGTGCTCATGCTGTTGATCACTGGATTGTCTGGTCCAGACTCGATTATTTACAGACCGCCGCCATATAGCTGGAATATTGCTGAGTGCGGCGTAAAACTAAACTCTCTCACTCTTCCCCAAAATGGAAGTTGGTAAGCAGTTTTTCCATGATGGTGGTCTGAGATGTAAAAACAGTCGATATGAATATAACATGTGGATGAGTTGTGACTAACATGAATTTTGAAGTCTCTAGTGATACTGTTGGTAATCTGTTCTGCATGTTGTGATGGAGACTGTTTGGTGGCAGGAAAGTCTCCATCAACGGAGACTTCTGGAGTGGAGCCGCCTCCTCCTGGTGTATAAGCATCTTGTCAAGATTCTACACAAGAATGAAATCAACACCAAGATGGCATCAAATTTGGTTGACTCATGATGCTTGAGGTATGGCTGTTTCTTAAGTGGTGTCTTTTGTTTGGAATCAAGAGGGTTTGAAGCTATTTGTATTACTTAAATACTCCCTTTGTCTATAAACATCAATCTTTTCAAAGTACTGCTACCTACATGCAGAATCCAAGGAAATGCAGGTTAATTCCTTGTATTTTGGTGCATAGTTGAAATCTATAGGGCTCAGGGAACATAAACAAACATCGAGGGTACATCAGCCCATGTCCCCTTCAAGACCAGTGAACAACATATTTATCTTACCTAACACACTGTTTGAAGCACGGGTATTTGATCACAGTATGGAGTATACAGACGACTAGAAAGAAAATTTAGAGTTATCTCCCTTCCATCAATTTGCATTCGCAAAACATCGGTAATTTCCATACATCACATGTGATTCAATGTTATTCGAGATAAAGAATTACTACTACTAAGTACCAAATGAGTTCTGCGTTCCCAGGAGGGTACATAGAAAATATTACTCGCTTGTAAGTGGGGTACATTGAAAATAATAGAAGAGCCCTCAGCCAATCAGAAAACGACATTTATGTGTGAGGTAGTGTTGGGAATTGGTTAAAATCTCATAATTGATGATTGGTTTATTACAACCGATCAATCATCGAAAAAAATTGGTGAGCGTCATTAATGAAATTTGTTAATGCACATAAAAATAAAAAAAACCCATGTAGTTCTTTTTGGTTTTTGGGCAAAATTTCACATGTCTTTCAGTGGCATTTAGAAGTTGTACATTGATGTCCAAGATATTTTTTATGGATTAAACTTCTTTTTACTCAGTAATGACGTCATAGTGACGACGTCATAGTCCTAACTGACAGTTCACCTGATGAAGGGACCTGGAATGGTCTCGAAACGTTGAGAGAGAAATTTAAAAAGAAGTTTAATCCATAAAAAATATCTTGGACAAAATTTCACATCTTTAAAGGATGACTAGTATGTCAGGAACATAAATTTCTTGGAGTCTTTAAGATAAATTCAATCATGACTTGAAAATGAGATTGTAGTGCTTATGAAATGTAACAGACAAAACCAACCTTGCGAAAAATATTGTTTATGAAAACATGTGTTCCAGAATTGTTTGTGTTCGATTATGAGAAAACATGATCGATTGCTTGGTCATTTAGTCACTGCGACCAATCTTCGATTATTTCAATTAATCGGACCACCACTAATGTGAGGCAAGATAAATATCATCGTATCCCAGTTGCATGAAGCGATGTTCATGATGTCAATCACTGGATTGTCTGGTCCTGTTATCAAAGACCATAGTCGTACAGCTGGATAATTCTCTGTGTGGCATTAAACATGTTGAAGAACAGGCATAAAACAAAGCAACATGGCTTGATATAATTTCTTAGAGCTTTGAAGACACAGAATTCTTACTTGTATGAGAGAATAGACCTGATGGAAGAATTTTGATTTGGTAGCATGTGAAAAAAAACCAAACATGACCATCAATAAACAAATCTACTGCCATGGAAACTGACAATTTAGTGACATGATTTGTATAACCCGGTATATGTAATTTACAATTCTTTCAATAATATTATACAATTATAGACTCTTGTAGAGGTCGATATCGGTTTTTATTGACCTGAGTAAAACAATATCGACCGAGCTAGCGAGGTCGATATTGTTTTTCTCAGGTCAATAAAAACCGATATCGACCTCTACAAGAGTCTATAATTGTTTTATTATATAATGTAAGAGAAACGGGTTTTAACATAAACTTTTAATGCACACACTGTGCCATCTATCCAAGTGATCTGATTGGCTGAAAAGCGCGGGAAGCCCCTTCGTACGGGATTCCTTGTCTATTTTTAGTAACCCAAGTCAATATCGTCTTTTGTAGTCAATCATGTGACGGTCTTTTGACCAATCGTGGTACACGCAAAATACTACCTATATAATAAATTGGTTTATCAATTCTATCATGTCAGATATCAGAATATGACAATACCTTTTGAATGTTCAGGGTCCTGATCCACAGAGCCATCTTAGCCCTACAACTATCGTTAAACATGTGAAAGTATTGGTACCACAACTACCTTAGTGCTAAGATTGGAACAGGAACAGGGCCCAGGGGTTGTGTCAAGATGTAGGACGGTTGTAACACGGTGTTTCTATACGCAGGGCCCAGGGGTTGTGTCAAGATGTAGGACGGTTGTAACACAGTGTTTCTATACGCAGGGCCCAGGGGTTGTGTCAAGATGTAGGACGGTTGTAACACAGTGTTTCTATATGCAGGGCCCATCGGTTGTGTCAAGATGTGGTACTGTTGTAACACAGTGTTTCTATATGCAGGGCCCAGGGGTTGTGTCAAGATGTGGTACTGTTGTAACACAGTGTTTCTATACGCAGGGCCCAGGGGTTGTGTCAAGATGTGGTACTGTTGTAACACGGTGTTTCTATACGCAGGGCCCAGGGGTTGTGTCAAGATGTGGTACTGTTGTAACACGGGTGTTTCTATACTGTGTTAACATGGTGGCCCAGGGGTTGTGTCAAGATGTGGTACTGTTGTAACACGGTGTTTCTATACGCAGGGCCCAGGGGTTGTGTCAAGATGTGGTACTGTTGTAACACGGTGTTTCTATTCGCAGGCTGACTCTCTCCCTGGTACAGTGTTGGTGGAGCTGGCCAGCAGTTTCGTGGAGTCCATCAAGGAGGGGACGCTACAGGGAGGAAAGTAAGGACTCAATATTTGGGGTATATTGTTGGACATGTTAGGGATACAAATCCTGACTCCCTACACACCTACTAGCAACTTAGGGGCAGTGGGGTAGCTTTGTGGTTAAAATGTTCACTTGTCACGCGAATACCCCATTTCTGGTGTCGCCTGCTGTGCTATTGCTGGAATATTGCTATATACAGAGTAAAACTTACCTACCTACCTGCCCTGCCTGCCCTGCTCTCTCTCTCTCTCTCTCTCTCTCTCTCTCTCTCTCTCTCTCTCTCTCTCTCTCTCTCTCTCTCTCTCCCTCTCTCTCTCCCTCTACCCCCTCTCTCCCTCCTCTCTCCCTCTCTCTAACATTGACTGAATTTTTTTTTTTCTTCAAATACTTTTGTGCATAAAAACATTCACAATGACCAGATCTGTGGATGTGATTCTGTGACATTCTGTTTCAGAGCACTGGAGCTGTTCCCTAAGTTGCTGTCAGTGTTGTTGGTCCAGGATGCAGTGGTGTACGGGGAGAGCTCCATGAAGGGATCAGAGTACAAGAGTCATGTCCTCAACACTGTCTGCTCCTGCAAGTAGGTGGAAGTAGGACTGTTTAAGATCCTGGGGCACCCAGTGCTGTAAGACCTCATTGCATGTTCATTCCAGGCAAGGCCCTTGTGCCATTCGCGCCATAACAATTACACAAGTACGAGCGGGTCTTGTCACCGCATTCATAAACATCAATCTGAAAAAAATAAAGCGTTCAGTTTCTCATGGCAACTCATGAAAAACTGAAAAAAGTATCTTTTTGTTACTTACGATAGCAAAAGGTTGCTGAGGACCACTGTTTGTTGTTTTGACATTGACTCCCCTAAGGATATTTAATTAGAACATAAGAATTTAACTAGATTTTGGAAAATTTCTTAATTAAGTAGAATATTTATAGGTTCTTAAAACCAATTAGGATCAATTGCCAGGCCCATTTACACAAAGTTGTCTTAGTGCAGCGACTATCATAAGTCTATCATGTCTATGTTAAAGTATGGGACTTACGACTGTCTTAATGCTGAGACTACTTTGTGCAAGTGGGCACTGATCACTACTGCGACACACAAGTAGACATACTCTCACAAGACAATATTTATCCTTGTGTTTTGCAGATGGAACCCACAGAGTGTCCTTCACCTTGCTGCCATGTTCCGGGACGTCCCCCTCACACAGGAGGAACTCAAGTTTGTTGTTGAGAAGGTCCTACGTGGGATGCGTGACCTTGACCTCCAGGATCTACCTGCACTGGTCTATCAGCTGTTGTTGCTGGCTGCAAAGGTAGGCAGTGCAAGCACTGGTTAGAACCTGATTGAATATCACAGGTATCTGAAACAGCAGAGATGGCTGTTAATTTTGAGTGATTGGTAACAGTTCATTTTGCTACCGACCTGTGAATAATTGGTTAGAATTGGTCTTCAGCAACCCATGCTTGTCGTAAGAGGTCACTAACAGGATCGGATGGTCAGGCTCGCCGACATGGTTGACATATGTCATCTGTATCCGAATTGTGTTGGTCGATGCTCATGATACTGATCACTGGATTGTTTGGTCCAGACTCGATTATTTACAGACCGCTGCCATATAGCTGGAATATTGCTGAGTGTGACGTTAAACACGAACCAACCATCATTTTGCTACAAACCGAAACAAATTATTGTGTATTAAGTTATGAGCCTTGGATAAAATGTAAGTAAATAAGCAAACATTAATGTTAAGAGTTTGTTGGGATAACTGATCATCACCTGGTCTCTGCTCCCTATAGGGTCATAAGAGGTTGGTTCTGGAAGGGATCACTGACTTCTTCATAGACCAGGACAACCTTCAACGGAGTCGCGGAAACCAGGAAAGGTAAATGGGAATCTGACCGGACATTGCTCAAGTTGTCAATATCAGATAAACAATCTCCTTAAGATCTGGGTCCACTTGAACAAAGCAACCTTAGCACTGTACTGATCGTAATTCTCAGAGTTAACATTGGTTTGTGACTGTCATAGCACTAAGATCCCTTTATGCAAGTGGATAAATGATCCCATACTTTGATACACTGTTTTGGAAATTTATGTTTAATACTTCACCCTAGTTAAGTATCATCTTAAAGTTGCTAAAATATGTGTAGTTGTCAAACCAGTGCTACTTTATTAGTGTCATTGTGAAATCGTTTTATGACAAGAATAAAAATGATTACGATCTGTTATTTATGAATTTGAGAGCCTTTATTATCAACTGAATATTTAGATGTAAGGACTTATTTCAAGTAAGTTAAAAGACTGTAACAGAAGCATTACATGTTCAGTATTTCCCATGATACATTGATATATGGATGCATGAATGTAACACTGTGCGCACACATTTACACATTGTGCAGGTTTCACATTTATTACCCCTAAAGAGCATAGATATACTGAGTCATGGATAATAACTTCACTGACTGCTTATCTAGTCGTTAACACAAACCTGATGATGATACAACCACAACCATATTTAGAGCAGGGCGTGTGGTGTAGAAGACCCGGGTTCAATTCCCCACATGAGCACAGAGTGTGAAGCCCATTTCTGGTGTCCCCCGCCGTGATATTGCTGGAATATTGCTAAAACCGGTGTAAAACCCAACTCACTCACTCACTCACTCACTCATTCACTCATTCAATCTCTTGCTAAAAGCGGCTTAAAACCCAACTCACTCACATTTAGGGCAATAATTCCACTCTCTTTATCAGTCAATTGTGAAACAGTAGTTTTCTCATGGGTGTGGCCATTTCAATTTTATGGAATCAAACCCCCAAATAACTATTTAGTTGGCCAATCAAATGCAACGGAATAATATACAAGTTATTAAGGCAAAAACTGACAAACAGAAGTGAAAGTTGCAAATGCAGAGCAGGGATAGTTTCACTTTGAATGAGATCCTGAAAGTCTCAAAGTCTGAGAATAATGACTTCTGCAGTGTCTAATACAAACTATTTCCTTGTGTTCGCCCAGCGAGGATCTGATGTGTGAGTACAACGGTGTGGAGACGCTAAGACACACCGAGGGTACCAGTATCCTCCATATTGTCGTTGCCATCAAACAAGATCAGGAGCTGGGAAGAGAGTTTGTCAAATATCTGAAGGTTTGGACTAACACATTTCTACATTAATGTTTATTTGCTTGAAGTCTAATGCATGTGTTGGCTGGGGAGCCAGTTCATGTGAATGGTAGCTTGCCATTTGAACTTGGTGTAACATGTCTGGATCAATCATTCTGGAGTATTTAACCATGTTTACATCTGGATAAACTAATTATATGTATCATGTGTCTATATGGATAAATGAACCATGTGTATATATTCATTAACAAATTGTGTAGATCATGGATGGAGGAATGAATCACGTACATCTAGATTAATGATTTATGTTTATAGATTTATGAAATATACCCATTTCTGGATAAATGAATTGGGTGTATGAATTTATTATCCCCTGCCACGAAGTGGTAGGGGATATAGGTTTGAGCTCTGTCCGTCCATCCGAGATGATGGGGACTGATTTTCTTTAACAAAAGATGTTAAAGACAGGGCAACCAAATTTGGTATGTGTTTTCAGGACATGAATGCCTTGATCGAGTTCAAAAATGGAAACTGTGTTACAATTTGTTACAGAGTTATGGCCCTTGTCATGCGTTTCTAGTCTTAGTGCACATTATCCTCAATAGGAACAGATTTTCTCAGTAACTGTTGTAGATAGGGAAACCAAATGTGGTATGTGTTTTCAGGACGTGAATGTCATGGTGGAGTTGAAAAACAGGAACCAAATAGGAACAGAACACTGTGGCAGGGGATATTGATGACCTTGTCTTCTTGTTTAATATACATATATGTATGTCTTCATTAATGAAAAATGGGTATATTTCAATTAATGAATCATATGTATGTCTTCATTAATGTATTTATGGAATCAACTTTGTGCTTTATTCGTGTGATCATTAAAAGTAATATAGAAACTTTCCTATGGGTAAAAATTGATGACTTTCATAAACTGATAAGAAACTGTTGTTCATTGAGTGAATATATGTACATAGTCAACTGTTCTACAGGCCAGTCAGCTGTCATGTCCAACAAGAGCCCTTGCCCCTTTCAACCTTGCCCTTGCCTTGTCCACAGCTCAACTGCACAGATTCCAAGATCAGGTAATGTGCTGCAGGCGATATAAGAAGAGTTAGGAATCATCCTATCAGGGTGACCCGTGAAGATCCGGGTTAGAATTGACTGACTGACTGACTGAGTTTGGTTTTACGCCGCTTTTAGCAATATTCCAGCAACATCACGGCGGGGGACACCAGAAATGGGCTTCACACATTGTGCCCATGTGGGGATTCGAACCCGGGTCTTCGGCGTGACGAGCCAACGCTTTAAACATTAGGCTACCCCACCGACCCGGTTAGAATTGACTTTCAGTAACCCATGCTTGTCATAAGAAGTGACTAACGGGACTGGGTGGTCAGGCTCGCCTACTTGGTGGACACATGTCATCGGTTCCAAATTGCATAGATCGATGCTCATGATGTTGATCACTGGATTGTCTGGTCCAGACTTGATTATTTACAGAGCGCCACCATATAGCTGGAATATTGCTGAGTGTGGCGTAAAACTAAACTCACTCACTCACTCCCAACACGGTTTTACCTCGACTCAGAAACACTTTTATGGGTGCTTGCAGGCAATGTGAGGGTCCTGTGAAGTAACAGTGTAGAGAACTGTATGTTTGATCATTTCTTTTGATCATGGAATAAATCATTGATCATGTGAACTGATTGATGAATTGATGAATTGATGCATGTAACTGCTCTGAAAGAAACAACCAAATACGCAGCAAAGTCATAGATGTTTTGTGGGTACAGTGAACAATATTGTGTGTCCCTCTGGATGCTGTGAATTGTTTTCTGCATCCATTCTCTGGATTTGTGTGTACTGGACGTGAAACCCTGATCCTAGTATTAAATCTTTGTGTGGATACCTGTACGGTATGTTTGCCAGTTTGCTCTGCTAGGAACATTGAGGTAAGGTTATAACTTTCCACCATGTTTGCGTGGGCATTAAATTTGGTGACCCTGCCTTAAAGGGAGCCATCACCCCAACTCTTAGTGGTCAAGCCAGCACCAATTTATTTTCTACCATAACCACTAGGAGCCAATTAGGGTCAGGAAGCCATCAAAGTGGGCTTTGGATGAGTCAGAGTGGACCTCACTGACAAGGGGAATCCCCTGGAATACTCGTATTTGATTGGATGAAGCTTACGGAAATCTTTCTTTCCTTTATGTGTGTAAATTTTATGTATAATTTTGTAGTTCAGTATAAAACACAGACGTATGTAGTATATTTGCAGCAATGAATTTCTGTTCATATTCGCAATATAGCAATAACAGCAAGAATAGAGCAAAATACCAACCATTTGAAACTATAAGACTGACTGAGTTTGGTTTTACGCCGCTTTTAGCAATATTCCAGCAACATCACGGCGGGGGACATCAGAAATGGGCTTCACACATTGTGCCCATGTGGGGATTCGAACCCGGGTCTTCGGCGTAACAAGCCAACGCTTAAACAATTAGGCTACCCCACCGCCCTATATTCCATAAGAAGCCAATAGAGAATCCATGAAGAAAAAGCCGATCCATATATTTATTCCCTCAAAGTTGGAGTGTTATTTCCCTTTATAAAAAGCCTTCAATTTGACTTTCTAAAAAATTTGGTCAAATGCTCTTGTTAAAATACAACGCTCGCCCTACATCACCTCTTGATTTTGTTTTCAGATATTTGATTTTTTAAAGAATACAATACTGAGATGTTTTAAAGACACAGACAGACAGCAGCAGTCCTATCTAGTGAGGGAAATCACACACGAGAAACTGAACATTGAGAGCATGGTGCTGGAGACTGTCAGTAACAGGTGAGATTCCTTGTGTTGGGAGCTGGGAGAGCATGGTGCTGGAGACTGTCAGTAACAGGTGAGATTCCTTGTGTTGGGAGCTGTGAGAGCATGGTGCTGGAGACTGTCAGTAACAGGTGAGATTCCTTGTGTTGGGAGCTGGGAGAGCATGGTGCTGGAGACTGTCAGTAACAGGTGAGATTCCTTGTGTTGGGAGCTGTGAGAGCATGGTGCTGGAGACTGTCAGTAACAGGTGAGATTCCTTGTGTTGGGAGCTGTGAGAGCATGGTGCTGGAGACTGTCAGTAACAGGTGAGATTCCTTGTGTTGGGAGCATGGTGCTGGAGACTGTCAGTAACAGGTGAGATTCCTTGTGTTGGGAGCATGGTGCTGGAGACTGTCAGTAACAGGTGAGATTCCTTGTGTTGGGAGCTGTGAGTTATTGGCCATGTCACTATCTCCGTAGTAGTTAGATGAGGATTGCTAGTTAGCATAGTCTCAGCATAGTCTCAGCAACCAGTGAGATTCCTTGTGTTGGGAGCTGTGAATTATTGGCCCTGTCACTATCTCAGTAGTAGTTAGATGAGGATTGCTAGGTAGCATAGGCTCTCAGCAACCAGTGAGATTCCTTGTGTTCGGAGCTGAAAAGTCAAATTGCAAATGGAAGGCCTTGTCGTTGAGTAATTGGCGGTGTGGATTCCTAGTAGTGAGTGAGTATGGTTTTACGCCGCTTTTAGGAATATTCCAGCAATATCACAGCTGGGGACACCAGAAATGGGCTTCACACACTGTACCCATGTGGGGAATTGAACACGGCCTTCAGCGTGAAGAATGAACGCTTTAACCACTAGGCTACCCCACCAGCCCGGATAACCATTAAGCATAGATCCTCAGCAACCTATACGCGTCACATGATGCGACTGGAAGGTTCAGGTGTGGCTCATATGATTTGATGCTGCTCTTGATCAATCACTACTTTATCTGGTTCCAAGTTGTTTTGACAGGATCAAACACCTGAGATATTGTCAAGAGCTGTGCAGAGCTCCAGATAAGATTTAGCTCATGTGGGTACTGTACCCACTGTATTTTCCTGGAGTGGGTATTATGAATGTTGAGTGGGTATTTCATTTTCCGTTACCCACTGCTTTCAAATATGTGCGTATTTCAATAATTTTACTCACCTAAGTATTATGTCATTGAGTAAGTTTACTAAGCAGGTATGTTCTGCCTTATGTCATACCTAATCAAAACCAACTTGAATATAATGGAAATGATTTCATAAAAAATCACTCATCCTATACTGACAGTACAACTTGATAGCAGTCGATGTCTTTTTCATTACGCAAGCGATTTTTATAAATATATTCCTTACGCATTTGTTTTAAACTTTTTGCGTATCTAACATTTAAATGCGTAATTGGTATGCAACAATTATTTTTCAATGCGTAATTGGAAATTTTCTATACATATTTTACCCGGATACGCAGCTTATCTGGGCCTCTGGCTGTGAACTACAGGCTGACAGATCCTAATAGAACTTTGACATGTCTTTAGTGGAATTTCTAGTTAAGTAGGACCCGTGAAGGTCCGGGTTAGAATATTGATCTTCAGTAACCCATGCTTGTCATAAAAGGCGACTAGCGGGATCGGGTTGTCAGGCTCGCTGATTTGGTTGACACGTGTCATCGGTTCCCAATTGCACAGATCAATGCTCATGCTGTTGATCACTGGATTGTCTGGTCCAGACTTGATTATTTACAGACAACCGCCATATAGCTGGAATATTGCTGAGTGCAGTGTAAAACTAAACTCACTCACTCATCTAGTTATGTATCAAACAGTAAGTGAGGGAATGTTTTACGCCACAGTCAGCAACATTACAGCAAAAGCTTAATCTTATTTTATATTTTTCCACATAAATCAATGGAAGTTACTCCTCAACATTCAAACTTTGCCCGTGGTTTCGTCTTTTGTTGTGTATATCAAAGAAGAGCAGAAGGGGAAGTAACTATTAACATAACAGTTTTAGCTCCATCAATGTTTGAACTAACTTTCACTACTGCCCCATCGATTTCCAAAGCGACTTGTGCTTATTACAGCCAATCAGTATCTTAAGTGATACAATCGGGCAACATCTGAATTGAGTTGTGTGAGGATTTCCCAAATATTTAAATAAATATTGAAAAGTGGAGAACTTCATAACTACCTTCGGTTATCATAATTCATTATCTTATTATATATACACTTTTCATATGACTTGTGAAGGTTTGGGTTAGAACTGTCTTCAGCAACCCATGCTTGTTGTAAGAGGTGGCTAGAGGATCGGGTGGTCAGGCTCGCTGACTTGGTTGATTCATCGTATCCCAATTGTGTAGATCGATGCTCATGATGTCAATCACTGGGTTGTCTGGTCCAGACTCTATTAGTTACAGCTATTTATAGCTGTATTTATTGCTACCGGTAAGTGAGGCATTAAACAACAAACACACAAAACTGTTCCTGTAATATACATCATGTCCTTAACTCACACCTTGTGTAGATCCTGGTGCAACGTAAGCTGTAAGTTTTTGGGTTTTTTTGTCAATGCATCCCTGAACTCTGTTGAGTCAGTGTCCTCCTTTGCCTTCCCCAGTGTGTATGGCTGGGATCACGTGATACAGAGCCTCGTGCAACTTGGCTTCACTTTGATGGACAGTTTCGGACCAAAGGCTGCGGTTTGGGAGGATTGAGACCACCAGCCCCACCACACAACTGACCCCCTCCAGGCAAAGCTGTCGACTTGGTGCAAGGCTCCTCATCAACACATTCAAGGTAAACACATGGCCGGCCAACGCCCAGTTGCAAAAAGTTACAAAGTTACTCTTCTTTGTATATATTGGCAAGGGAGATAATTGCTATGACGTGTCACATGATTGTTCTGTGTGTTTATACGGCTGTTTTTACTTTATGCAGTAGTGGTGTAACATTATTCTTACTTTGAGCATGTGTCAAGTGAATTATGCAAAATGTCTATTGCAAAAACAGAACTCAATTCATTACTATTATCATTATTATCAGTATTATCAACCCAGTAAACCTCGTAGGGGCGGTGGGGTAGCCTAGTGGTTAAAGCATTGGCTCGTCACGCCGAAGACCCGGGTTCAAATCCCCACATGGGTACATTGTGTGAAGCCCATTTCTGGTGTCCCCCGCCGTGATGTTGCTGGAATATTGCTAAAAGCAGCGTAAAACAAAACTCAGTCAGTCAGTCAGTAGTAAACCTTGTAAGCTCAAGGTCCATAGGAGTGGTGGTTTGTACTTGTGTTTTGAGAATTTCTTATATATGTATCTATAAATCTGTATATATATTGAGAGAAATAAATAAAGGATCACAGGAATATGCAAGCATTCCTTTATTATTTTCCAGTTTTCATCACCACAGCGCTAATCAAAGGTGATGAAAACTAGAAGATATTAAAGGAACGCTTGAATTTTCCTGTGATCCTTTATTTGTTTCTCTGAGTATATATTTATAAATCTGAAGTGATTCTCAAATACATTTATATTTCCTAAAATACCTATTCACTCTAACTCAGATACTCTGCTTACTAGTGTTGGGAATTGGTTAAAATCTCATAATTGATGATTGGTTCATTACAACCGATCAATCATCGAAAATAATTGGTTTGCGTCATTTATCAAATGTTCCTGTTATCTTTGTTAATGCACACACAAAAAATAAAGAAAAAACATGTAGTAATTTGGGTCTTTTGCAAATTGCACAAAATCCATTGGCAAATTTCGCATATTTAAAGGATGATTAGTATGTTAGGAACACAGATTTCCTGGATTCTTTAAGATAAATTCAATCATGACTTGGAACGAGCTTGTAGTGCTTATGAAATGTAAATTTAATGACACAGACAAAACCAACCTTGTGTAAAATATTGTTGATGCAAACAAGTGTTCCAAGATTGGTTGTGTTCGATCATGAGAAAACACAATCGATTGCTTGGTCGTTTAGGCACTGCGACCAATCTTCGATTATTTCAATTAATGGACCACCACTACTGCTTATCACTGACCACTTTCCATTGTCCATGATCCAGCTGTGGTAGTCAAACAACAAAGGGGGTTATATAATTGTAGCTTGGGTTTTTACTTTCTCCAGCTTGGTTTAACACAAGTACTCAGTACCCAGGTCAGTAGAGCACTGAAAGGACAAGCCATGTCTGCAGGTTATGAACTGAATATGCCACATTGGCATTGAGAGAATTAAGCACGTTGTGCTATTTCATATGATGGTTTATTTGTGCTAGCTATTATCCTGAGGAACAAATCTGGTTGGCACATGAACAGGTTTTACCTCAGTAAGACTTTTAACCATTTACACTGATAAGAAAGATTTCCGCCCGTAACCCCCTGGTTTTTTTAGCATTCTATGCCTAAGAATAGAGGGGTTTTTACATAAAAAAAATTAACCCTAACCCTAAACTCTCGGAAATCCTAATAAATAGAATATATTTCAAGCGGGGATTACGGTCGAAACTCTTACCCACTGATACTTACTTTTCATATTTGTACATATGTATAGACTGCCACAATTCATTTTATTTTACGACCGCCTCCGTGGTGTGGTGTAGTGGTGTGATCTTTGCAACAGGCCAGTCAAATTACAGAGTGCATGGCGGAGGAATTAGTTCTAGAAATTGCACAGTCCTCCCTCACTCATAACACAGCGGATACATTATATCAGTCACTTACTTCACAACATTATTTGTTTCCCGACCGCGTCATACCAGAAGACGTTAAAATATGGTACTTGTTTGTCCCTGCCTGGCGCTCGGCATTAATGGGTACATCAAGGACTGGTCGGCTCGGGAGTCAGTATAATGTGTCTGAGTGGGGTATTCATGCTTCACTGCGGCATGGTATCTCAGTGGGCTAGCACTATAAAACCAGCTTAAGTCTGAGCTAGTACAAGCAGCTGCACATATACATACACACGCATGCACGTCGCCATATGAGCGAGATATTCCCAAGAACGATGTTAAACCCAATTTCACCTCACCTCACCTCATCTTATTTTACATTGTTATGTGATCTGTCTTTGTTATGTGTGGATACATTTTCTGTGGATCCACTAGTAACACTTGCTACATTATCAGGCAAGTGTCTAGAAAACTTTGCTAAGTTTCATGTTTAACTAAGCAGATACAAAACAGCTGACAGTTTTGAAAAGATCATTTCAGTATAATATCACCATGTACATATTCAAAGTGCCACAATGTATTAACATCACGACCATTATGAAAGGTATAATATTGATTGGACAGAGACAGTGTGTGACATCATGACTGTGACATCATGGATCATATAGTTATGATGCCTTTGTTCTCCTACAGGCTCATGAAGTTGTGAGACACGAGATTCTGGACCAGATCTTCAACCGAGTAACCACCAAGGCCACATCACCAGTGTCTCATTACTTGGGTAGGATAACAACAAACATGACATTACTTTGACAATAAACATCACAGTAATTTAAACAAGAGGTACACTTTCTAACTTATATTGTTGCTTTTTCAATGACCATCCAGCTTTTTTGTCAGTCAAATATTGAAAAATATGTGTTAATTAGTGTTTTAAGTTCACTATTAAAAACCCTGCTATGAAGATGTTTCTTCAGCATGCTTTTCATTTTGAACCTGCTCCGAAATATTCATAGTGAAGATATTTCAGACTCACTTGATGTAAGTATGCACATCATACTGTGAACTTGTATCATGCTGTAACATGCTGTATCATTTCACCCTTACAATCTGGGTGTTGTCACTAAAATGACCTGTGACATCCGCAGAGCTGCTAGCAGACACAGTCAAGTCTGCTCCTCAGCTTCTTCTGGAGTCTGTCCCCAAGGTGAGAGAAGCATTCGACTACCTGTCATTCCTGCCGCCGTCATCGGCCGAGGGTCTTCTGAAGGCCATACAGCCCCTACTCAAACTCAGCATGTCTCTCAAAGACTCACTCATACTCGTACTACGCGTACTACGCAAGGCCATGTTTTCAAAGTGAGTAGACAGGGACTGTGAGATCAGTAAGGAAGGAATAGTGTAGGAACTAGAAAATAATGGAAAAAATTGTAGTGCTTATTTTTTGTAACATGAAATTGAGACTGATTATGTTCCTGGAAAGAGTTCCTTCCGTTCCTCCATATTCTTTCTTCCGCAGATTAACAGAGGTAACGCTAAGTGGTTCAACCCTATATATTGTAATTAATTTTGGGGCTTTGTGTTATTTTTGTGAGTTCTCTAGTAATTTTTGTGTTAGGTTTTGTTAATAATTTTAATATATATTTATAAATAGCATTTGGGATGGGGGAACGGGAGGAGCTCTTACCATGTTCCTAGCTGGGAAACCTGTGAATATCTAGCTATACTGCTGCAGTAAATAAATAATGATAAGTAAACAATCCAGTTGCTATTGCTGGTGTTTTGTTTGTTGGTTTGTTGTTTAACACTGCACTCAGCAATATTAAATCTATATGGTGGCTGTCTGTATATAATTAGAGTCTGGACCAGACAATCCAGTGATCAACATCATTAGCATTGATCTAAGCAATTGGGATATTGATGACACAGGGCTCTAAGCAAGATAATGACACAGGGCTCCACATAAAGTCCGTATCAGCGTATGTACGGATATAAAATATGCACGATACGATAGGAAATAATTTAGAAAACGTAGCAGATACGCACCACAGCAATGGAGTACGGTCTTAGAATCATTTACAGACGTATTTATCTGAAAAAGTATTGTTTATTGGCCTGTTTACACAAGACTAGCAATGTTGTGGTGCATATATGAAACGAAACTCAAGATTACTGATACTCCATTAAATTCCATTCAGTACTCTAAATGTACTCTTTAAGATTTTCAAGTACTCCTATACTAAGCAGCAAAAGAAACATCAGTTTGGAATTTTCCTTCGCAGAAACGGATAACTGTAAACTCATTTAATATTTTGATTGTATTTTTTGACAACATCTCCAACTTTACCTGAGCAAAGACATTCCTTCCCAAACTCAGAATTGAACCCAGGAAATGGTCTCAAAAACGCAACCTGATCTTGGAGATGGTCTGGTGTTCTCCATATTTTTCATGCAACTCATGCTGCACGTGCTGTTCACAAGGACCAGCCCTATAAAATGCCCCCCCAAACCTGGTTGAAATATTCACATTACAACGTCAGCAGGATGCCCCTTCTCACGACAGCTCAGAGGAACCAGGCGCTTGGAAGACTTGAAGCTGGCCACACTGCACAAACCATTGCCAATCACTTCCAGGTCAATGTTCGGACCATCTACAGGCTGCAGCAACGTTTCTGGGCCACCAACACCACAAATGATCGCCCAAAAACTGGCAGACCCAGGGTGACCACAAGACGACAAGACCGCCATGTTGTGCGACAGAATGTACAGAGTCCCTTCATGCAGGCATCCGAAACAACACGCCAGACAGTGGGAACACACAGAAGACCAATCAGTACTGATACAGTACACTGACATCTAAACAGCGGGAACCTCCATTGCCATAGACGTTACCGTGGACCTATCCTCACCCCTCGTCATCGGTGTGAACATCTACAGTTTGCCCTACAACACCAAAACTGGCGATACAGGCAATGGAGAAGTGTTCTGTTCACAGATGAGTCGGTACTGCGTATCAACTGCAGATGGCAGAACAAGAATATGGCAACGACGTGGCCAGCGTTACTCAGACCAATGTGTTATGGAAAGAGACTCATGGGGAGGTGCAGGCATCATGGTATGGGGTGGAATAGGCCTGAACCAGTGAGTGGGTCCTGTGGTGTTCCAGAACCTTGGTCCAGGGAGAGGAGGCGGCATCACAGCGGTGCGCTACATCAACCAAGCTCTCAGACCCCACGTCATACCACATTTCGCACGTTACCGGAACAACATTTTCCAGCATGATAATGCTCGGGCCCATACTGCCAGAGCTACACGGGACTTCCTACAGCAGAACGGTGTCAACATTATGCAGTGGTCAGCCCTTAGTCCTGATTTAAACCCAGTTGAACATCTTTGGGATGAAATTCAGAGGAGACTGAATAATGTCATACCAAGGCCGAACTCAGACGATGTATTGCGCCAGGCCTTTCTCAGGGTGTGGTTCCATGTGCCAATGGCCTTCATCAATCGATTGGTGCACTCCTTGCATTGACGCTGTGCTGCAGTTATTGCCGCTTGTGGTGGTCACACTAGATACTGAAGTCAAGAGTCTGAATGGACTGCAAACGTTCATGTAATTTCTTTTTGCAATTTTGCTGATTCTTTCACTGATGTGTCAAGATATTGTACACAAAAAATGTTTTTGATCCGCTTATTATGTACATTTCTGTAATGATTACAGTGCCTATCTAATTTTGAATTCGTACTGACGTTATTTTTGCTGCTGAGTATATATTGAAAAAATAAGGATGTTGAAAAATTATCTGGAGCCCTGATGACATGTGTGAACCAAGTCAGCAAGCCTGACCATCTGATCCCGTTAGTTGTTTCTTATGACAAGCATGGGTTACTGAAGATCAGTTCTAACGCTGATCTTCACGGGTGGAGCGAGTAAGCGAGAGGAGTGTGGGATGAACGGGTGGGGGTTTGGTATGTGAGTAGAAGAATTGATCGGCCAATTTGTGTTTTCCAAGCTGTGGTGGTACTAAGATAGGCTCGACATGCAGATCTTCACAGGTAGCTTTTGTATGTACTTGGCATACATTTCTAAGCTATGTAAAACCCTGTGAAACAATGCAGTGTTCATGTTCTCAGGCAGTTGGATTCCCGGAAGATTGGTGTGATGGGCTTCCTGATGATATTGAAGCACTTCAAGGTCCTGGGAGGCCTGGTGTCCAGTCAGTCCAGTCAGACTTTCTCACTCAGCCAGGTAATAAATCCATTTCCTTTTGTCTGTTGATGGAACTAACATTCTACGTAGAAAGTCAGGTTGAGATTCATTTGATTCTGCTTCTGCTCATTTAGCCAGGTAAAAATATCCTCTTTCCGTGGATCCTGTGATCTCCAGCCAAAATAACCACTAACCCCAACCCCATCATCAACATCAACATCAACACACCCAACCCCAGCCCCAGTGCAGCATCACACCCAGCCCCAGCCCCAGCCCCAGTGCAGCAATGTTTCAGCACCAGCCCCAGTGCAGCAATGTTTCAGCCCCAGCCCCAGCCCCAGTGCAGCAATGTTTCAGCCCCAGCCCCAGCCCTATCCCCAGTGCAGCAATGTTTCAGCCCCAGCCCCAGTGCAGCAATGTTTCAGCACCAGCCCCAGTGCAGCAATGTTTCAGCACCAGCCCCAGTGCAGCAATGTTTTAGCCCCAGCCCCAGCCCTATCCCCAGTGCAGCAATGTTTCAGCCCCAGCCCCAGTGCAGCAATGTTTCAGCCCCAGCCCCAGTGCAGCAATGTTTCAGCCCCAGCCTTAGCCCCAGTGCAGCAACGTTTCAGCCCCAGCCCCAGTGCAGCAATGTTTCAGCACCAGCCCCAGTGCAGCAATGTTTCAGCCCTAGCCCCAGTACAGCAATGTATTAAGCCCAAGCCCCAACCCTATCCCCAGTGCAGCAATGTTTCAGCCCCAGCCCCAGTGCAGCAATGAGTCAGCGCCCAGCCCCAGTGCAGCAATGTTTCAGCCCCAGCCTTAGTCCCCAGTGCAGCAATGTTTCAACACCAGCCCAGTGCAGCAATGATTTCATAGCACCCAGCCCTAGCCCCAGTGATTAGCAATGTTTCAACACCGTGAAAATCACCCAGCCCCAGTGCAGCAATGTTTCAGCCCCAGGCCCAGACCTATCCCCAATGCAGCAATGTTTCAGCCCTAGCCCCAGTACAGCAATGTTTCAGCCCCAGCCCCAGACCCAGCCCTAGCCCCAGCTATACCCCTAGTGCAGCAATGTTTCACATGTTATACATTGTACCAGTTAAGTCAGTGACTCAGTGGTATTTTTATTTTGACTTGTGTATTGCCATAATGATACCTTTGTGTTGAATTGTGAATTTAGTTAAATAGAATACAATTGTTAATTACAGCTCTTTTGTTGTCTGCTGGTTTTACACCTAGTTCTTCTATAGACTGATTAGTTAGCTCCTTAGTTTCAACTTTGGAATCAACCCGTAACATCTGACTGATGAATACAACACACAGAGATTCATTCATTTCACCTCTGTCAGATCCAGGTAGACGTCCATAAGCCGTACAATGCTGCAAGTAACGAGGCTCTGTGCCTGGAGATCCTGGGCAACTTGAGACGATGCTGCACCCAACAGGCTGACGTCCGCCTTCAGCTGTATGAGGTGAGATGTAGCAAGTTGTAATACCACATCTCTTCAACTCCTTGTGAGCATCGTTTGGTTTGTTGATGCAGATCTGTCATGATGAAAATCATGAAAATCTTAGGTGAAAACCAGAAGTATGCAGAAAACACCAACTGGTATTAATAAGTGCAGGGATTTACGGGACACAAATCTCTGCGTCCTATACCCATACAAATTGACAGTGAACGCAACCAATTCTCCTTCATAGAGATCGTCCTTGGGGTACATATTATGCATTTTCCACGCTGAAAATGTCCTGTGACAGTTGTATCAATGTTTTTTGAATAAAAAGATTGTACAATAAATAAACTTTTTTATTTATTATACGGCCCCCACCTCGTGGAGTTACCTCCCGTTGCACATGCGCACCAACTGGGTAATCACCTAGGCCCGTATCATCATTCCTTCTGCTGTCACTCACGTGTATAGACGTGTTAATGTGTAGAGCAGCGCTGTACTCTCCAAGAGAACTCAAAAGAGCTATGTCTGAGACAACACCACCTGTATGTATGGTCTTTATTTTGTCCTTGAACGGAACAGTAAAGCTTCGCGGTCGGTTGTTTCATAATTGTGACTTTGTATTAATTATTTTACGCTCACTTTCCCGTGGTTTACGCACATGTTGCTCTGCCAAGGCGGGAAGTTTAGCGTGCCACGTGGTTGTAATATTGCGTATTGAACCCACTATTGCTTCCCGTGGTAGCCTTCACGTATTTCAATGTTTTCTACGTGTATCTTAGCTGCTGGTCCGCTGTTAGCTACATGCTTGCGTGTTTGCTTTCAGGCGTTTTCCTCCTGTTCGGTCTGTGGGAAAAGCATACCCAGGGCCGACCACCACGATAAATGCATCGTGTGTTTGGAGAAAACGGATCATATCTCAGAAACCTGTGAGATTTGCAAGGGCTTTTCCCCCCGGACCCAGAAGAGAAGGGCGGCGGATTTTCTATTTTATAGAGAGATGCGTGAGGCGGGAGGGGAACTGACCCAGGTCCCCCCGTCCAAAGCGCAAAAGCCTCGCAGTAAGGGCAAAAAGTCGCGTAGCCAGTCGCCTTCTCCCGCTCCTAGTAGCGGTTTTGATATGTCGTTAATAACTCAGTTGTTTCAGCAGCATGTGGACTCGGTGAGGTCCCTTGTCCATGAGTCGGTTGGAGGGCTCCGGCAGGAGTTCCTCGCCCACTCTGGGCAGGGGGCGGAGAGTCTGGGGGTTGGATCGCCGAGCCCGGCTCGATCCCTCGCCTTGAGGCGCCTGTAGATCCGCTGCCTCTGGCTTCGGGTCGGGACGCCGGGCTGCCCCCGGGAGGGGGAGGCTCGGCCCCAGTCCCCTCTCGGAGTTGGCGCAGGGGCCGCTGATGATTCCTGGGGTTCCGATCCCGCGCCGCCCCGCCCCATGAGGGCGGAGGCACCAGTTCTGCCTGGTCTGCCTCCAGCGTCTCGGGACCGGGGTCCGTGCGTGAAGGCAGGTGCTGACGCGGGGCGTTCTGTCTGCTCCTCCCTCTCTTCTGTGCCTGGTGCTAGCCGCCCACCGGGTCGGGGTTCGGGTCCTCTTCTAAAGGAGACCCAGACTCGGACTCTCGGCTCGGGCCCGAGTCCATGGATACTGGGAGGTTGAGGAGCAGGAGGGTGCCTTCCGCTTTTTCGGCGACGCTTTGCGTGGGAGGTCCGCAACGCATTGCCGAAGTTCCTACCCCAGGCAGCGGTGCCTGCCAGCCGCCGGACTCGTCTGAGTTCCTCCTGCCAGGCAGGCGTTTGCCCCTCAGCAGCCCACGAGACGCTGCTCCGTATTCTACCGCCGTTGGTCCAGGACGTGGTCGATCCTCCTGTCTGGGTCTCGCCTCCATTTCGACTTGCCTGAGCTTGTCCGAGGTACCAGCTAGGGGAGGATTCCCTGTTCGCTGTTCCAATGGTGGAAGAGTCGCAGTTTACGGGTCGCCTCGGGGAGGCTCGGCTTCCTCGAGCAGCTCTGGCTGCTCGGCAAGGGCGCTTAACACCACCGCTTGCTTCCTGGGCGCTTCTGCAGCATCGCGCACGGACCTACGAGGAGGTCTACCGGAACGCTATGCAGCAGGTGCGGTCGTGGTCCATGAGGCCTACTCTCCTCGATCCAGAGGTCGGCCCTGGAGGCGGAGGGGCATGCTGGAGACGTATCTCCGCATGTCGTGCTACTCCGTCAGTTATCCGAGGTCCAGGCACACCTCGCGCGCGACTCCTTGCGGTCCGCTGCATCGACGGTGATGTGCGCAGTCATGGGGATGCGCAAGCTGTGGCTGTCGACGTCTCGGTACTCGGCAACTAGACAGCAGACCTTGCTGGCCCTTCCCTACCGTCTGGGAGCGACGCTGTTTCCTGGGGCCCAGCAGCTACCTCCTTCAAGGACTCGAAGCCTTGTTGGAGCACCCGCGGGCTTCTCGCCCCCGCGCTTCCGTTCCACCTTCCTCCGCCGGGGTGCAGCCTACACCCGAAGTCCGGCTGGTTGGCTTCGCCCCTTGGCAGGTAGGCGGAGGAACCGGTCCGCCAAGGGTAAGGGCAAAGAGCAGTCCTCTTGGACTAGCTCCCAGCCTTTTCGCAGGCGCGGGAGGTCTGCTCTGACCTCTCGTTAACCCATCAGGCTGTAGACCCAGCCGTGTGTCACTCCCAGTCAGCTCCGCTTACTCGACCACGACGCCGCCTTACTCCAACGCATACCAGTGGGAGGTCAGCTCTCTCTATTCCTGCCAGAGTGGGAGAAGGCTACAAACAACACTTGGGTGCTGTCCACCGCCAGTGTCGGGCCATTTACCACTGTGGAAGCTGCAGGTCCGCCCAACTTCACCGCATACGCCGCGACTCGGGTGCCGCCATGTCAGGCAAGGCGGACATATTGCGCGACGAAGTCCAGGCTTTGCTGGACAAGTCCGCAATCGAAGATACCACCGGGAGAGGAACAGGCGGATTTTACTCCACGCACTTCCTCGTCCAAGAAAAGACGGCAGGTTCCGGCCCCATTCTCAACCTCAAGGGGTTGAATCGCATGCTAGAAGTTCCATCCTTCAAGATGGAGACACTGCGCTCGGCGATCTCCTCTGTTCAGCCCGGCGATTGGCTCACGTCAATCAACCTAAAGGATGCGTATCTGCATGTGCCCATACATCCATCGTTCAAGCAGTACCTTCGGTTCTCTTACGACGGGATGTGTTACCAATTCACGGTGCTCCCCTTCGGCATATCCACCTCCCAAGGGTGTTCACCAAGCTCATGTTAGTCCCGGCTACTTGCTTGCTCGCAAGGAAGGCGTTGTTACCCTTACCTGGACGACTGGTTGCTCGGCGCACTCGGAGCCTAGATGCTACTCACACGGTGATAGACATTCTAGTTCGACTGGGGTGGATCATCAACCTCAAGAAATCCGACCTGGTACCCACCCAGGACTTGGTTTTTCTCGGGGCGAGGTTCCAAACACACAAGGATCTCGTTTCCTTGTCGCCCGACCGGGTCACCAGAGTACGTGAGATGGTGTCTTCGTTCCTCTCCCAGCCCCAGGCACCAGCACGGACTTGGCTCCGTCTACTGGGCCATATGGCGGCGACGATCTCTGTAGTGTGGCGGGCGGTTGAGGGTGCCCTATACAGCAAGCTTTGGCGAAGTCTGTGGGCTCACTCGGAGGACCTGAGCTGAGTCTCACAGTCCCCGGTGGTTGACACCTCACCTTCAGTGGTGGGACCAATGTCCGGAATCTCACCAGGGGATCCCCTTGGAAATCCCGGCGCCAGCTCTTACAGTTCAGACCGAGCGCGCCCCTCACGGGCTGGGGGTGTTCTAGGCAGTCTGTCGGTGTCCGGACTCTGGTCGAAGCGGAAGCCCGCCTTCACATCAACGCGTTGGAACTGAGAGCTGTGCGTTTGGTTTTCGAGCGCCCGAGCATGTCCAGGGCCAGGTGGTTCGTCTTCAGTTGGACAACCAGACGGCCATGTCGCATATCCTGAAGCAATGCACGGTGTCCCCGAAAGCTCCGGGGAGACATGGGACTTTCTCCTCTGGTGCGACCAGTGCGCATTGTCAGGTACTCCCTGTTTATCTTCCGGGCTGGAGAGCGCGCGAGCAAGCGCTCTCTCGCCAGATCCTGGCCCCGCGACGAAGTGGATGCTTCCGACCGCAGATATTCAGAGTTATCTCCCAGTTGTAACGGGTTGTTCCAAGTGGATCTGTTTGCGTCCGGGCGGGGCTAATCAGACACCCGATGTTCTGCTCTCGAATACCGGACCGGTGGGCGTTGGCTGCCGCCTTCCTGCTGGATTGGACGGGCAAAGTGCTCTGCGTTCGCCGTTACCACTCATTCCCTGTGTCCTTTCACAGCTGTCCACCCAGCCAGCTCAGCTGCTTGTGCTACCGGCACCGCTTTGGCCGTCACAGAGCTGGTTTCCGGTAATTCTCTGGTTTCTGGCTCAGCCTCCTGTTCTATTACCTTTACGACCGGACATTCTCACTCAGAACGGAGCTTCCACCCCAATCCAAGGATTCAGTGGGTGGCTTGGCCTCTGTCAGGTCTAGCCTCGAGGCACGCCTGAATTCCTGCAGCAGTTGCAGACACAATTCTGGCCGGTATGGATTCGACAAACGCTCAGTATGAGGATAGGTGGTCCCGCCTGCGCGCCGCTGGTGTTCAGATAGGGGATTGCAGATTCCTTTTCTGCGGATTTAGTCGAGTATTGAGTTTTTGCAAGCCCGTTTGGAAGAAGGCCTGGCGGCTTCGACCATCTGCGTGGCTACTCCACCGCTATTTCCACCTTTCACACCCCTGTCGATGGTGCTCTTCTGGGGCAGCACCCTCTCGCGACAGCTTTTAGCTGGCGCTGATCGGGTTCGACCTGCTGTCAGGCTTAAACCAGCCCACCTTGGGATTTGTCAATTGTGCTCGATTGGCTGTCCGTCCCACTTTCTCACACCTATCGGGCTATTTCCATTCAGTTGTTAACTTGGAAGGCTGTTTTCTGGTGGCGGTAACATCCGGGCGTAGGGTCGGCGATTTACATGCTATGTCAGTCCGACCGGGCGCTGACTGTGTTTCACACTGATCGTGTCAGTATTCGGCCCCTGGATCGTGCATCAGCCCGAAGGTCAATCACGCTTTCCATGTGACAGCTCCTATCGAACTTCCCACTCTTACCCAGCCTTCCACATCGGGGACCTCTGCAATGAGCACTCACCCGTTCGATGTCCGTAAGACTCTCAAGGTCTATATCAAACGAACGCAGGGGATCCGTGACGGGTACCCAGCTGTTCTGTTGTTACGGTGGCGGAAGGCTGGTGTGCGGGCGAAAGCAAGCAGACTTTGTCTCGCTGGCTAGTTTCGTCGTATCTGTACTGCTTATCAGGCTAAGGGCAAGCCTCCCCTGAGGGGTTGAAGGCTCACTCGGTCAGGGCAGTAGCCGCATCAAAGCTTTTGCATCGGCACTCCCCATTGAAGAGATCTGCTCTGCCGCTATTTGGAGCCGCCTAGCACGCGTTTATTCGGCATTATCAGCTCGATCACGCATTCCCGTAATCGCGGCGAAGCTTTGGCCGTTCTATTCTCCAGTGGACAGTGTCCTGCCACCCTGACCGAAAGTGAGTCTTGGTTCATTGGTTTTGTTGACGCTGCTGTTCAATACTGAGTTTTATTGACATATCCGCTATTGGGAGCTAAATAACCTCATTTCGATCCTCTCCGGAGTATTTAGGTCGATTGTGAGCGGTTTTGACATTCCCCCCTACGGTGCTTACTAATCGACACAAGGTGGATGGGGCTTTGTTTACATTTTGCACCATGTGCGAGTTCCTATGCGAACCTTTGAGGTCGTCTTCGAGTACAATCCTCCCTGTCAGTTCCCCTCCCATAATGCCTCTCGCGGGAGCGAAAACTGGGACATGTGACAGGTGAGTGTTATGGCGTCTGTTACATTATTCAATTAACGATAGCTATTTGTATGTGCTTGGACAGAATTCCTCCTCCTGGCCTCCGGTCTTTGGGAGTCTGTGTTTATGCATAATATGTACCCCAAGGGCGATCTCTATGAAGAAGAATTAACCAAACCTGAAGAGGTTTTCAATTCTTCGAAGAGAGTCGCCCATGGGGTAGGGCCTCCTCCTTAATTCTGTTCACTGATTTATTCAGCAGAAGGAATGATGATACGGGCCTAGGTGATTACCCAGTTGGTGCGCATGCGCAACGGGAGGTAACTCCACGAGGTTGGGGCCGTATAATAAATAAAAAAGTTTATTTATTGTACAATCTTTTTATTCAAAAAACATTGATACAACTGTCACAGGACATTTTCAGCGTGGAAAATGCATAATATGTACCCCAAGGACGACTCTCTTCGAAGAATTGAAAACCTCTTCAGGTTTGGTTAAATTTATTAGCATTTCCACAGCGGCACAGAACAGTCCAAATACTTTTTGTAAAAATTCCAATCAAGTAACAATAAGTTATCACTGAGTTTGCTACTAGCTGAGTTATGGAATCATTTGCAGTTTGATTACTGTAACAATTTAAGTGATAATCATGATACACAATACAAAAACAGTATTAATTATAATATCTAAGTGTCTGGGACCCCCATTTTGTTGACCAGGACCCCTGAAAATTAAGAGTATGAGTCCAAAGGAACCCTCAAATACAGGACTCAAGGTAAATTCCTGTACGTGTCATAATATGTCTTTCATCAGACATATGGGCAGCCTGACGACAGTGTACTTGGGATGCAGGCAAGACATTTCAAAGGCAAGGTCCGCATATTTATCATGCTTTTCCTGAATCTTGCCAATCACATTGCTATCAGAAGGGCAGAAAATTCAATGATATAAATAAATTCATTGGCTTTATCAAAAAGGATAAGATCAGGTTTGTTGGCTGGAATTCTTCTGAGGCTGTATATGGGCCTATTCCACAGAAGTTTGAAAGCATCATTTTCCATGATGCCCTGGACATGTTCAGGGTCATACCATGAATGGACCTCGGAGTCAAAGCCACAGACATGCGGAGACGGAAGTAAAAGCAACGAGCCATTCCATCATGTCGTTTAAGAGATGCTGTTTGTGCCAAAGGAGGGCATCCACTGACAAGGTGTTGGACAGTCTCTGTAAATTCATTACATAGTCAACATTTCATATTGATATTTTGTTTAAGAATCACATTTTGGCGATCACGAGTGGGAAGTGACTGGTCCTGAGCAGCAAAAAGGAAGCCCTCCGTTTCACATTAAGACCAGCCGACTTCATCCAGGCGAAGGAGTCGATGGGATTGCTATTCTGTTCCACACACTGCATGTACACATGATGCAATGGTTTCTCAGAAAGCTTTTCCACACATGACAGACTCTGGGCAGACTTGGTGAAGGACTTCACCTGGTTTACCCCCATCGCTGTACCGTCCAGCAGTACATTACCTTCAACAAAATCAACCTCAAATTTTAGATTTTGTTCAACAACCTGAGCACGCTTAAAATAGCTGTGGAATTCCTTTCTTTCATCATGAGTCTTGACATGCATCACCAGAGGATCATCCGATAAATAAATATGTGCAAAAGTACACAATAAAGTTCTATCATGAATAGCCTCCACATTAATCCAGAATTGATTGGCATGTATAAACGGTTAAGAGAGGAACGAGGGTGGTGGGCTCTGTTATCAGACATGATCCTTCTGGTCAGGCGGTCAAGACTCTGGATGTCTTGTTTTGTCCAGTCAACTACTCCAAAGGAATAGGAAAGGACTGGCACAGCAAAAGTATTGGTGGCTTTGACCTTGTTTCGAGCATTTACCTCTGAGCTCCAGATTTTCTTTAAGTGAGAATTTGTACTCAGCCAAACATCATGTAAGCCTGTAAACTAGAGTGCTAGATTTTCATGGATTCCATGACTGCAAGAATCCTTTCAGTATCATTTACCATGGACTCATAAAGTAATCCACAAATCCATGTTATCACCCAGAACAGGATTTCTTGTCATGCACTGGCATTCAAGATATCCACGGCTGTGTTTTAGGCCGGGGTTCAAACCTGTACACAGATGGGGTGTGGCCTCCTTGCCTTGTCAAAGCTGTCCTTAGATGCAAAGCAATGCAGTATTCAAGTACATTCCATGAAATATCACAAAACTGACTCACCGGTTCAGGCTGATATGAAGTCAAAGTATAAAGAAGTAGTGAAGACTCACAGCAAAAAGTATGGATGCAGACAGTCTACAAAACATACATTTTGAAAATATATTTCTCATTTTTAAATCCAGATTTGAATTTCCCACTGTGTCAGTCAGGTGGCCAGAGGAGGTGTGTTTCCATAGAAACAAGCCTTGGAGTGGGGAAATGTTTCATTCAGGGTTTCATATTTCAGGCAGGCTGGGCAAATGCCCCCCTCCCCCACTCCCCTGACACCATGCTGTGCAGGGCTAGGGTTGTCAACTATCTGATGCTGACATCTCTTTGCTGAAGATTTTATATTCAGAATATATGTAAATGTTGATGTTTCATATATGCTAATCAAATTTATCTCTTTAGTCATCAAAATATGAAGTGAAAGGGTTGTTGGACATTTACTATAAGGCATGTGTTTATTCTAGTAGTAAATTCCAAGGTTAACCTTTGACATCGCCAAGCTCTTGCCAGGCACCCATAGCCGTCACAGGGTGATAACATCTTCACTGGCAAACCAGGGGTGGTTTGGACGTTTGCACCCCGGCCTTTAAGCTGTGAGATTGAGAGTGTGAGCAATTAACAGTTTGATGGTGCACAAAAATATGTTTTGAATGATTTGATTTGCCAAATGAATCATGGTGAGTATTATTTTTTCAGTATAAGTTGTGCAGCTGCACATTGAAAATATTTAATTTCACATTTCAATATTTTCTGTTTCATAGGACGCAAATTAAACACGATCCCTGAATATTCTCCTTTGTACAGGGTCTTTATGAAGTGCTATGCCACAACTCGAGACTTCAGGCACCTATTCTAGATATGCTGCTAAATCAGGTAAAACAAGTTGGGTTGGTTGGTTTTGTTAGTTTGTTGGTTTGTTCCTTCATTACATGCTGGGAATATAAAGTCGACGCCTCGTCTGTCTGTCCGTCCGTAATCATTTTGTTCAGGAGCATAACTCAAAAACTGTTCAATATTTTTCAACAAAAATTGGTAGATATATCAAACAGAACCTAAAGTGGTGCCTTTTGCTATTTACAGATTTTTGTCCTTTTTATTTTAAATGTAGTACTAAAATCTTTATTACTTTCCAAACTTAATCATCTAGTTTCATTTATCTGTGGGTATGGAGGTCACCCCGAGAGTTACCTGATCTTGATTAAGCCATTCCAAAGCAAGTGCTTCAGTTTATATGGAAATCTAAACCGGATAAGATCAAAAGGGAACGTTATCTGTATGAGATTCATTCCATTGCGTTATGTAAGAATCAAGCATACACAAAGACGATTATTTTGCGATGCACAGTATCACTCAGAATCATGTGAAAAGGATGAACAGCATTAATCTTGATTTTGGGTTGTGGAATGGCTCCCTCACTTATGGTACCTGGTACGTTTCTGTATTTGGACTTTGTTTAGGGGACATTTCTGTATAAGGATATGTAGTACCAGTGCCAACAACGACCCCTTCAGCCTCATTAATTCCACATACCCCTTCAGCCTCATTAATTCCAGATGTGCATATCACAACCCCTTCAGCAAGACAGCAACAGTGACTGATGTTAGCAATCATCCATGCCATGGATGATATGCAAACGACCAGTTCACAGAGTAGGACCACTACGTCTCCATAGTTTGGAACAGGAGGAAGAGCCTGTCTAACTACAGGAATAGAATACATTTTTTCATTAATCTTTCTCTATTTACTTCTTAAGTCTCCCATAGGATATTTGTGTTGATATTTGGGTGTGTTCTTTAATTCAAAATTTCCATATTTCCAATGCAATCATTATATTTATGATAAGTTTCAATCAATAAAATATGGCATCAACTGTAAACTGTGTGTATGCCTTCTCAGATCAATCGTTACTACGAGTCCGACAGCGACATGACGCCTCCATTAAAGCTGGACCCCTGTATCCTGGCTCAAGGGGAGTCTGTGTATCTGGCAGAACCCATGGTAGGTGGAACATACTGGGGAGTGGATCAGCTGAGACAAAAATTGCTTATTAAAGAAATTTTCCTGGGAACACAGCATACAAAAGCATGTACCCTTTTTCACTTCTATTGACAATCAGATGATCAACTGACAGAAATTAAAGAGACAGAAGGAATGAAAGTTGATGTAGCTGCCTTTCTGACAGGACCGGTAAAGGGAAGTTGTCAGATCTTTGTTGGTGGTTTGTTTGTTGTTTAACGCCACACTCAGCAATATTCCAGTGATATTGAGTTAAATCAAATTGGAACAATTAAGTCTGAACCAGACAATCCAGTGATCAACAGCATGAGCATCGATCTGCGCAGTTGGGAACCGATGACATGTGTCAACTAAGTCAACGAGCCTGAACACTCGATCCCGATAGTCGTCTCTTATGACAAGTATGAATTGCTGAAGACCAATTCTAACCTGGATCTAGTGGTAGTGGGAATAAAGGCATGATTTTAATGAGTTTGTTCAGAAACTGATACTGTACAGTACTGTATCATCAATAACATCGCGTTCTTTAACTCACCGACCCGTGAAGGTCTGGGTTAGAATGAATCTTCAGTAACCCATGCTTGTCGTAAGAGGCGACTAACGGGATCGGGCGGTTGCTGACTTAGTTGACACATGTCATCGGTTCCCAATTGTGCAGATCGATGCTCATGCTGTTAATCACTGGATTGTCTGGTCCAGACTCGATTATTTACAGACCGCCGCCATATAGCTGGAACATTGCTGAGTGCCGCGTAAAACTAAACTCGCTCACTCACTCACTCACTTTAACTCACCTGACTGAAATGAACTTTAATCATGCTCAACTTGTCTGGTAACTTGTAAATGTGTGGCAAATCTGGGCAGACTGCAGTATTTGGGTCATCAAACCAGAACAAACATTTTCACACTTTTATGAAAATCCAAAACATTCCATGCATGCGCAGTTCCTTATTTACAAATCGTCTTAAACCAGAGTCTCATCAAGCTCAATCATATTTCAGGGGCACCTGCTAGGCTGCATCCAGCAGTGTGTTCTAAAGACCAGACAGTTCCAGAACCAGGCAGGTGGGGATGAGGATGAAGATGAGGACTGTGTGACGGCCTTGACTGAGCTGGAGGAGTTGCTGACGTCACTGACGACCAGGATGATTGCATGTGAGATGGAAGACTTTGAACTGGTATGTAAATCTGTAAACTTTGTTAGGTAAAACACTCAAACAGTGAGAAATTTACTGTTTCACTGGCATTTAAAAAGTTGGTGAGTAACAGTAAAGGCAAGATACTTTGATGGATGAAAATTTGTCTCTATCGTATTAGTTTCCTTCATAGTAGAATATTTAGTGACTATTTCATGTCGTTTGTCAAATTTGTAGATCTCATTGAGTGAATTCTGAAAGCCATACTTTCATGAGTATGTGATTTTCAGAAACACATTTAAAAAACTCCAAGGTTGCCTCACCTTCTCAGGGCTCGATTTAGTGCTTTGTTACTTGCACTGATGCTAGCCAATATTACAAAGTGCAATGTAGTTATTATTCTAACTTGCACCAGGTGCAGGTCAATTTTTGAGTGGATAAACTTCTGAATAAAACATCTAAATAACTCAATAGCATATTTCTTTCATAACATTTCTTTCATTTCACCATAAAATCAGTGCAACTGGAATTTGGCTGGTGCAACTAGGTTTTTATCTTAGGTTGCACCTGGTGCAAGTAGGTTAACAACTCCTAAATTGAGCCCTGCTTCTACAATAGATAATGATCAGTAGTTTAGTGGGGAGATTGTGAGGGTTGTGCAGGAGTCCTGTCACCATCATATACAATGTACAACAATAATAGTGTCTTCATTCTGGGAATGAAGGACAAATCAGCGGACTTTTCGCTGGCGTCCAGCGTTGGTGTCAAGAACAACATCTACGCCATCATGGTGCTTGGGGCTTATGAGGTGCTGATGGAGTACACCTTTACTGCTGGACAGTTCAGGTCAGTCAGACATATGCTGTTTTAAAAAAGTGGAAGATAACATTTGGAAGGCTTTTGGGTCCTTAGCTTTATAAAGTAAGCGGGGCAGTGGGTAGCCTATAGTGGTTAAAGCTTTAGCTTGTCAATTCCCCACATGGGTACAATGTGAGAAGAACATTACTGATGTCCCCGCCATAATATTGCTAAAAGCGACGTAAAACTCACTCATTCATGAAGTAAGCATGAAGCCATACTCAGTTATCGAAATAAACTTTCCTTTTTTTTCTTGCATATGTGTCAATTAATACTTCATTTAAAAAGTGAAACAAATAACAATAAATGTCATTAAGAATTTGGCAAATAGATGAATGCTGGTGACACATTGACTTCATAACTCCCCAAACATCTTTTATAAAGTTTTCATGTAGTTTTCAGATTAAACATTGCATTCCATGCAGTGTGTGCCCTTAACCCTGAAAATCTGGAGGCCCTAAGTACCCCGACCATAAAAAGTTTAGGGTCCTGATCATAATGTGTAGGCCCTATATTTTAGCTATAATATAAGTAATTCCCAATAAACAAGGCCATGAGAACCTACAGAAAACATAAGCTATGGGTCCAAGTGGTTTAAGGGATGACTTTAATTTTCAAACGCTGGTTCCATGGCATGGTTTGATAAAAAGTATCCGTAAAATAAGTAATTAGAAATTGATATTGCTTGAATATTACTAAATGCGGCGTAAAATAATACTGACTCTCACTCACTCATAGTCTGAGCAGCTGTGAACAAGTTCTGAAGCTGTATGACAACTACCACAAGCTGAGTGATGTGCTGAAGGAGAAGACAGCTGCAGCTGCTGGAAAGAAGGGCCGTCCTGCAGCTGGGAAGATCCCCCACAGTCTGCTGTCTCTCCCCTTTGTGGTCAACATCTTGAAGGCTCTACTCAGGTCAGTTATAGGCACTCTCAGATCTGGGACAGGCTCTACTCAAATCAGTTGAAGACTTCATAGGGATCTGTTGGAGGCAATACAAGTGTCTTTTGAAAGCACTATAGTGATCAGCTAAAGGTACCATGGGGTCATTTGAAGGCATCAGTGGGGTCTTTTGAAAGCATAATAGTGGTCAGCTAAAGGTACCACAGGGTCATTTGAAGGCACCAGTGGGGTCTTTTGAGGGCACTATAGTGATAAGCTAAAGGTACCACAGGGTCATTTGAAGCCACTAGTGGGGTCTGTTGAAGGCTCTATAGTGATAAGCTAAAGGTACCACGGGGTCATTTGAAGCCACTAGTGGGGTCTGTTGAAGGCTCTATAGTGATAAGCTGAAGGTACCACAGGGTCATTTGAAGCCACTAGTGGGGGCTGTTGAAGGCACTGTAGTGATCAGCTAAAGGTACCACGGGGTCATTTGAAGCCACAAGTTGGGTCTTTTGAAAGCATTATAGTGATAAGCTGAAGGTACCACAGGGTCATTTGAAGGCACCAGTGGGGTCTGTTGAAGGCACTGTAGTGATCAGCTAAAGGTACCACGGGGTCATTTGAAGCCACAAGTTGGGTCTTTTGAAAGCATTATAGTGATAAGCTAAAGGTACCACGGGGTCATTTGAAGGCACTAGTGGGATCTTTTGAAAGCGTTATAGTGATAAGCTGAAGGTACCACGGGGTCATTTGAAGGCACTAGTGGGGCCTGTTGAAAGCTCTATAGTGATAAGCTAAAGGTACCAGGGGGTCATTTGAAGCCACTAGTGGGGTCTGTTGAAGCCTCTATAGTGATAAGCTAAAGGTACCACAGGGTCATTTGAAGGAACCAGTGGGTCTGTTGAAGGCTCTATAGTGATAAGCTAAAGGTACCACAGGGTCATTTGAAGGCACCAGTGGGGTCTGTTGAAAGCACTATAGTGATAAGCTAAAGGTACCACGGGGTCATTTGAAGCCACTAGTGGGGTCTGTTGAAGCCTCTATAGTGATAAGCTAAAGGTACCACAGGGTCATTTGAAGGCATCAGTGGGTCTGTTGAAGGCTCTATAGTGATAAGCTAAAGGTACCACGGGGTCATTTGAAGCCACTATTCGGGTCTGTTGAAGGCTCTATAGTGATAAGCTAAAGGTACCAGGGGGTCATTTGAAGCCACTAGTGGGGTCTGTTGAAGGCTCTATAGTGATAAGCTAAAGGTACCACAGGGTCATTTGAAGCCACTAGTGGGGTCTGTTGTAGGCTCTATAGTGATAAGCTAAAGGTACCAGGGGGTCATTTGAAGCCACTAGTGGGGTCTGTTGAAGGCTCTTTAGTGATAAGCTAAAGGTACCAGGGGGTCATATGAAGCCACTACCCTGATAGCAATGTTTGTTGGGCCAACATTGTCCAACGTAGGCCCAATGATGGCCAATGTTGGTCTAACATTGGCCCAACGGACATTGCTATCTGGGTAGTGGGGTCTGTTGAAGGGTCTATAGTGATAAGCTAAAGGTACCACGGGGTCATTTGAAGCCACTAGTGGGGTCTGTTGAAGGCTCTATAGTGATAAGCTAAAGGTACCACAGGGTCAGTAGAAGGAATTAATGGGGTCAGCCATAGAGACTACTTGGGCCAGTTGAACGCACCACTGGGATCATATATGCACCATGGATTTGCATCGACAATCCCAATGCTATTACATGTACTTTAAAACACTTGTTAGTTCCTCTAACACTGATGCTGTAATGTTGTAGTGACACCAGCACAGTTCATGAAGACAGCCTGGCTGTACTACGTGGGTGTCCTGAGTTCCTGCAGTACATCATGTCCGTGGCCCTCCAGAAGGTGCATCAGATAGCAGACAAGGGCACCTGTGACGGGGCTGCTGGTGTAGGGAAGGAGAGACTGCTCTCACACTGCTACTTTCTAGCCAGGTGAGGAGGGATAAAGGATTGGTTCACACCATGTGGTCATCAGGTAACAGGAACGTCTGGTTGTAAAAAATTGATGAATTCTCTAGTCCGTGACTAAATAATTTCAGTAATGACATTTTCCTGCATTAGCACTTGCGTATATTTTCAGCTATGTAGCAGAGTATTTTTCTGAGTAGTGCAACCAAAAATTGATTTATAACCGTGATGAAAGTGATGGGCATGGTATTATTTTTCTCATGTGGTCTACAGATAAAAGGATCAATTAACTTGAAATAATTTAACAGCACATACCTGTATTGACAATACCACCCTCATAATGTGCAATAATGGATTAATTAATGGTATTTGACCCTGTGTTTTCTTCAGGCTGTTGATGACGTACTACACAGAGAATCAGATTCTGACTGAGGAACAGAAGAAAGAGAGGAAAAAGAACATCTGTAGCCAGAGTCTGGAGGGGCTGGTTGGCATCATGTCCTATGTCTGTAGTCTGGGCCAGACACACCTCTGTCAGTGTCTGTGTAACATAGGTGAGTTCAGACAGTGGTCAGACATACTTGTCAGTGTCTGTGTAACAGGTGAGTTCAGACAGTGGCCCAACATACCTTCATCAGTGTCTGTGTAACACAGGTGAGTTCAGACAGTGGCCCAACACACCTCCATCAGTGTCTGTGTAACACAGGTGAGTTCAGACAGTGGCCCAACATACCATCATCAGTGTCTGTGTACCTCCATCAACAGGTGAGTTCAGACAGTGGCCCAACATACCTGGCCCAACAACAGATGATTTAAAATAGTGACCTGTAAATAGGTGAGGACAGTCATACCTGTCTGTGCCATAGGTGAGTTCAGACAATGGCCCAACATACCTCCATCACAGAAATGACTTCAGACAAGGATCTGGTGAGTTCAAACAGCCACAGTCCATGAGTTAGTAACCTTAATCTGGGGACATTGGTGCCTTAAGAAATGAGTTCAGATCAGTGGTCCAATGAGATCCAGTAATGTTCTGTATCTACAGACAGCAGTACCCATAGATAAGCCGACCCCCTTCTATAGACTGCTTTTTTTGGTCCTCAAAATGGCTTATCTACGGTAATATACAGTAACCCAGGTATCTGGGAAGCAGCTGACCACAGTTCTCTCACAGGTCTGTTCAAGTTGGTTCTGGGTGGTGGGGTAGCCTAGTGGTTAAAGCGTTCGCTCGTCACGCTGAAGACCTGGGTCTGATTCCTCACATGGGTACAATGTGTGAAGCCCATTTCTGGTGTCCCCGCCGTGATATTGCTGGAATATTGCTAAAAGCAGCGTAAAACTAAACTAACTCACTCACTTTAGTTGGTTCTACAGAAAGATGCTAAATAGGTAATAATAATTCTTCCCTTATGCATTTGTTTTTCCTCCCTCTTGTATTATTGGTTTTCCGGATTTGTCCTGATTGTTCCAGAGAAAGATTGTGATGGGGTGGAAGTGCGTGTCTCCAACAAGCCCGACAAAATCCACACATACATTAAAACCCTACAGGTAAGTGACATAAACCTGCACATGTCAGGTGCTCAGTTTCCTCTTCCTGAATCTCATAATAGTTTGTTGTTTAATGCCGCACTCAGCAATATTTCAGCTGTATGGAGGCAGTCTGTAAATAATAGTCTGGACCAGACAGTCCAGTGATCAACATCATAACCATCAATCTAATCAATTGGGATATGATGACACATGTCAACCAAGTCAACGAGCCTGACCACCCGATCCTGTTGGTCGCTTCTTATGACAAGCTGAAGACCAATGCTAACCAGGATCTTGACGGGTCGAATCTCATGATAGACTCATAGTGATTTTACATTGAGGTTATCATATGTGTGTCAGACTGTTTTTACAAATCAATTGTTCGAATTCATGTATTTCTGAGCAAGATCAAATGTGATACATGAATTCTTGCAGGAGTTCAAAATGTCAGCAGGCCACACATGCTGGTGTAGTCATTTCTATATTACCCATTACTTCTCAACCTCCTTTGGACAAATGCAGTGTAGATCATGACCATTGTTTAGAAAACCACAACTGTAAAATGAATAGAAATGACCTCAACAATCTTCAGCTATGACGTTGTTTCTTGTGTCATGTCACTCTGACGACCATACATCACAGTTATACTCACATGACATAAACAATGCAATCAGAATGACAAAATAATCAGTTCAAATGACACGATTTTTCGACACATTATTTTTATGAATTTCTAACCCTATGGTTAATTAAAAAAATAGGGAGCAAATAATAAATTATAATTATTAATTCATATCAGTGAATAAAGCGAGTGAATAAAGGGAGTCCATCCATATGATGGGCTTATTCCCAGATAGCATTCAGGCCCAACGTTGGCAATAGTTTGCCAACGTCTGAATGCTATCTTAGAATAAGTCTGACTCAGAGACTGAAAGAAAGACAGAACAATCCCCCCAAATCAAGGCACGATGAGCGCCGAATTATATGCTCTTATTTTTTTAATAATTTTGTGAGGTGAAATTGGGTTTAACGTCATGCTTGAGAATATTTAGCTCATATGACGACGTGCATGCGTGTGTATGTGTATGTGCGGCTGCTTGAACTAGCCCAGACTGAAGCTGGTTTTATAGTGCTAGCCCACTGAGATACAATGCCGCAGTGAAGCATGAATACCCCACTCAGACACATTATACTGACTCCGAGCCGACCAGTCCTTGTTGTACTCATTAATGCCGAGCGCCAGGCAGGGACCAACAAGTACCATATTTTAACGTCTTTTGGTATTACGCGGTCAGGAAACAAATAAATTTTTCCTTATCCTGACTCATGTTTATTTGCTTGTCTTCTTCTGGCGAACCTAGTGGAACACGTATATCTCCCAATTGAAGTTCCCTTCAATAAAAAATCACTCATTAGTACTGACCACGAGTTACCTCCCTTCCACAAGCGCGGGAACGAGGGCGCCACCCGAACCCATGTGCCTCACTCTCTCCTTCTTCGCCCAGTGAGCTGGACGTGAGAGCACCTGTGTCTCCCAACACACTATATCCTTTAATTATATTTAGTTAAGTTCCTCTTATACATTAGTATAGAGGTAGTACTAGTATAATTATTCAATTTGCATTGATTATTAATTGTGTTTCTGCTGTTTTATTCCGCGGTTTAAATCGTGTTTGTTCAGTAGGCTACATTAATGAAAATTTGCACAGAATGTAAACTTCGTTATTCTGATACCGATCCACATTTTAATGCCCTAGTTGCATTACTCCATGTTCCTTTGATTCTCGTTGTAAATTTTGTATCAATTTACCTATCTCTGCCTTTGACAAATATTTATGTTCCGTTTACAGACGGAAGGCAGATAAATCCCGTAAACAGAATTCAAACATGGCTAATAGATCGCAAATTAATGTTTCATGTCAACTGTTGACTGAGGACACGCCACCGCTGGTGGCATGCCTGAGTTTCCCTCGGCGGATAAGCGTGGGACGCAGTCCGCTATGTCCAAGAAACGACTTGCATCTCAAGAGCTGCCGTCTTCTCAGTCCAAGTCGAGGAAACCATACATATCATCTCATACATTGCGTACACCAAGATCTACAGCTTCATCTAAAGGGAAGTCAACAAAATCTAATAATTTTGCCTCTGATATCTTACCAGTTACAGAATTAGCTTTATATGATGACGATATGCCAATTATCATTCAAGAAGTTCGTCACAAGAAACGGCCCATTTCTGCGACTGTCACCTCAGCGCAGATAAACACACAACCGGAGATGCCGACTCTATCACCAGAAATTTTATCTGAGGGTCCGTCACCTCTGCAGAGAGACATCCTCATCAGCATGAACCGCTTCAGGCGACTTGATCAACCAGATAATGAGGGTGATGGAAGACCGCTCACGGCTTACAGAGCCTCAGAGCCCACGGGCCTTAGAGCCCACCCCATATCAAGTCATACAGGGCCTCAGAGCCGCCTTGGCTTCGCGTGGGGCCTCTGAGCCCATAGGCGTGCCTCCACGAAGGGCAACCCTGCCGGAGTGAGCTCTTTGCATAAGGTATCCCAGGCCGCCTCGAGAAGGAGCCAGAGCCTCACCTTTTGCAAGAGGCTTGCGGAGAAGGGCTTCGCCGAGCACGCACCTTGTCATGCGAAGGCGTCCAGCGAAGCAAGCGCTCATATGTCGGATCGGACACTGACTCCAGACATTCGCGTAGGACGCGAAGGCTAAGTGGTTCTACATCGCCTGGAAGACGATCGTGTAGCCCTCAACGTTCGAGAAGTCCAGAGCGTCTGCGAAGCCATCACCGTTCACGAAGCCCACAATCTCTGCGAAGGATGTCTTCTCCAAGGTCTACATACACTAGCCACTCGTCAGTCCGTTCTCCTCAGTCCTCACATAGATCTTCTTACAGATCGAGGACTCCGACATACGACCATACGTCAGAGGAGGACGATGGTATCATTTTCTCAGAGGCTGAGAAAAAGCACTTCGCAGAGCCCACACCCTGTAGAACACAAAGGTCGTTCGCGAAGCAAGCGCTCATATATTGATCAGACTCTGACTCGATACTTTTGTGAAGGTCGCGAAGGCTAAGTGGCTCCAAGTCTACTTCACCCAGAAGATCTAGAAGCGTTACTTCGAGATCTTCGCGAAGTCCCCGGCGTTCGCCGAGGAAGTCTCCTCCAAGGTCTCCATATACTAGCCACTCGTCATATATAGCCACTCGTCAGTCCGTTCAAGACATCGCATGAGTTGTCTATCAACTGTAAACCATATGCCGTCTACAAGCCTACGCGAAGACAGCACAGGCTAGACTACAATTACTTCCGTTACAAGTCATCATCAATTCGCATCTAGACGAATCTCTACCGTTCAATTCACCGGTTCAGGTCAAACCTCATCTACTATGGTGGACCAAGAGATCGAATGTTTGAATAGGCGTCTCGTTAACAGAGCTGGAATCGATAACACTTCTCTACGTAGATGTGTCACTATAAGATTGGGGAGCCCATCTTGCCAACAGGACGGCATCAGGGCTATGAGCAATCAAGAGAACAAATTACACATAAATCTGCTAGAGATGCAAGCAGTAATAAACGCCTTAATGCACTGGAGCAACTTACTACAGTATACCCTGTGGATGATTTACACAGTCAATTCGACAGTGGCGTTTTATGTGAACAACTAAGCTCAACCAGGTCCCCGAACATATCGACTCTGTTTTCAATTGTTCGATTTAATCGACAATCTCATCATACATGTCAGAGCATATCACATTCCGGGAGCAAAGAATGTGATAGCAGACGTTCTCTCTCGGCCACACATACCATCGCCGACAGAATGAATGCTCCATACAGAGATATTCACTCAAATTTTCAAGGTAATAGGAACTACACTAATAGACCTATTTACCACTCGATTCAACAAACAACTGACAACATTCATATCGCCAGTTTACAACACAGAACGTCGCTGTATTAAATTATCAACAGACGAAGAGCCTAATTAAGGATCTTCAAACCGACTACCTACTACAATACGATTATCTACATGCGTGACCATTACGCAGACCTGCAGACAATTCAATAACGAAATTGAACAGCAGCCTTGTTACAGCGATTAAAACTCATAATCGTCAACGATTTCCTGAGAAGAAATATGTGCAACAAGTTCAGCTTTAACAGTCTACAAGCTGACAACTTGCAAGGTTTATTGAACCTTATATAAAGGAATCGGAATTATCTTCAAGACTGAAGTTACTTTTACGACAGCATGGAAAATAACCTACCCAGCATTAATATTACAGAGCGAGGTATTTATTTGCCGGAGGTTTAGCGCGTTTACCATCAACCCTCGAAACACGTGGTCACTTTCGGGTAACCGAGGAAGCTACGGTGAAGACCGGCGATTGTTCTATTATCGGCGCACAGCACTATATTATACAAGGTTCCTTTTCCTGCTACACGGTGACATCACAGCGGGTACTCTACAGAATCAAAATGCCTTGTTCTGATTGGACCGAGATGGACAGCGCCCTACGCAGAGGTCGATCATAGTTCACAGTTCAACACATAGGTTGCAAGTGACAACAATATATCAGTGAGCGAGCAAGCCTCCTTACAGTCCAGCTAATCTGAACCTTCATGATTGGGCTGCCTTCTTGAGGTTAGAGACCTCCCTATCAAGTAAGGGCGAGGCACGGCGGTCAGGCGATTTTTACATAAGTTCAACGATGGCAGTCATCCCTGGTTTGTGCACCTACATCGTCAAGCGCCGCCTTGGCGAATTTATCTCGACGACGGGATACAAATGGATCCAAATCCATAAGCGTCTCAGACTACAGTTGAATTCATCATCAAGCTACTAACACAACTAGATGGTTAGTAACCTACTTAAGTTGGACCTAGAACCTTCGCAAGATCTGCTAATTCTAGGTTTTGATTTTGTAACGGCAGTATAATTGTAATTGTACACAAGGAGAACCATGGATCAAGATCCAACAGTCAGCTCACCAAGACAATGACAGGCAGAGGCAGACTACAAAATCCAGTCAAAAGCAGAGCCTCCATCACCGAATTTGGTCGCGGCCTACTGACCAGCTGAACGTGGTTTCAACTCTTATTCAAAGCGGACAACCAATGCTACATCTTATAAGTAATTGCACCGAATCTGTTAATACATCACCCCAAACAAAGCGGAAAGCCAGACATATTCCAACTTCGTATGGATTATATCAAGAAGCGTGTCGAATAACAAGTTATTCAGTTATTCAGCCAGAGCGCAAAGCAGTCTAGCTTGCCTGGGCGTAACTCCACTGGCAACATATCGATGACAAATGGCACAGTTTGTCAATTATGCTGCAAAGAAGGATTTACAGCTAGATATGCTACTCATCCTCAAGTGGCGGACTACTTATGTTATCTACGTCAAACTAAGATTTTATAAGGCTCAACTTGTCCACCTATCTTGCAGCAATAGCTCTATCATAACTGAGAGCGAGCGCCAAGTTCTAACCCAGTTACTTTCGCCTTGCTACGAGCTTTCCGATTTGAGGATTAAAACGAGTTTCACGCTCCAACTTGGGATCTGAATATAGTGCTCCAACACCTCACAAGTGAGGTTTATGAACACGCTTTGATGATATACTTGGACCCCATGATATGATGAATCTATCACGATGGCCAGTAAGAGCACTGAAAATATATCTCCACCGAGGCCAAACAGGAGGGAAAATGCAAGAGATTATTTCCTCTATCAAGCTACATGAGGCGGAAGTCTCACGTACTATCTCCTTTTGGATCAGAACTGTAATACTACGTGCCTACAAGACTGCAGGATCGACCCTCCATGAGCTTCTAATCCTCATGATATTAGAGAGCTAACATATACATTGCTCTACACAAATGCTATTGAAATAATGAAGGGTTATTTCTGGAGATCCGATATGGTGTTTGCCAACCACTATCTGAGAGATATCACCACCGAGGACGTCTCAGGTATCCACCAATTCGGTTCCCAGGGTCCTTGCACAACAGTTGACAGTTCCTCGGAGAAGATAAGTCAATCTTACAGATTTCTACTTATCTTATAACAGTACTAAATAGCTACATGCTATATATATTTTGCTTAAGTTCTTTTATTATCTTAAGCTCAGTACTATGGTTATTATATCATACAATATATAAGCTAACAACTCTACGGAGTTTGTTATTATATATTTAGCTTAAGCTAATCATATCTTAAGCTCAGTACTATGGTTACATTATAAATGTATTAGCTAACAAACTCTACAGAGTTTGTTTTTGCTATTATATATGTAGCTTAAGTTCATTATATCTTAAACACAGTACTATACTCATATCATAAAATATATTAGCTAACAAACTCTGACGGAGTTTTGCTATTATATATGTAGCTTAAGTTTCATCATATCTTAAGCATTATGGTTACATTATAACATGTATTAGCTAACAAACTTTACGGAGTTTTGCTATTATATATGTAGCTTAAGTTTATTCATATCTTAAAGCTCAGTACTATGTTTATATCATATAAGTATATTAGCTAACAAACTCTAAAGAGTTTTTGCTATTATATACTTAACTTAAGTTTCATCATATCTTAAGCATTATGGTTACATTATAACATGTATTAGCTAACAAACTCTACGGAGTTTTTTGCTATTATATATGTAGCTTAAGTTTATTCATATCTTAAAGCTCAGTACTGTGCTTATATCATATAAGTATATTAGCTAACAAACTCTAAAGAGTTTTTTGCTATCATATACTTAGCTTAAATTTCATCATATCTTAAGCATTATGGTTACATTATAAAATGTAATAGCTAACAAACTCTACGGAGTTGGTTTGGCTATTTAGGTAGCTTAAGTTAATTATATCTTAAGCACAGTACTATAATCATACTATATATATGCCTACAACTCTTAGGAGTTCTACTATTATATATATGTTCAGCTTAAGTTTCAATCCTTAAGCTCAGTCATATGTTCATTTCATAACATGTATTAGTTAACAAACTCTCAGTAGTTGGTTACTATTATACAGCTTAAAGTATCATTATGCCTTAAGCACAATTTTGTTATAACTTACATATATGCATATTGTAAGCTTACTACTTTGATTCTTATAAAAGTATTCATTATAAACTATCAACAGTTTATACTATCACATTAATAGCTTTAGCTTAATTAATGTTCTATATACTTTTATTATATTCAGTACATTGTAATAACCCTTATATGGCAGCTGATAAGTTAACAGCAGGAATTCAGTTCAGTGCCTTCATGAAGTTCCCTTAGGGTTATTACAATCATCTCAGTTCAAATCACTAATTAGTAAAATCCAAAGTATATATAATCCCACCTCCTATTCCGTAGGATTCTACAAGCAAATAAACATGAGTCAGGATAAGGAAAAATATGAAATTTTTAGAGTAAAATTAATATTTTTATACTTATCCTGACTGATGAGGTAAGCCCTCCCGTCCTCCCCAATTAACACTTTGGATTTCCCTGGAAATTCAGGTGTTGGGCTCAGTATATGAGCAGAGAGTGAGGCACATGGGTTCGGGTGGAGCCCCTCGTTCCCGAGCTTGTGGAAGGGAGGTAACTCGTGGTCAGTACTAATGAGTGATTTTTTATTGAAGGGAACTTCAATTGGGAGATACAAGTGTTCCACTAGGTTCGCCAGAAGAAGAAGACAAGCAAATAAACATGAGTCAGGATAAGTATAAAAATATTAATTTTACTCTAAAAATTTCATTTTTGTGAAGTAAGTGACTGATGTAATGTATCCGCTGTGTTATGAGTGAGGGAGGACTGTGCAATTTCTAGAATTAATTCCTCCGCCATGCACTCTGTAATTTGACTGGCCTGTTGCAAAGATCAGAGGAGCACTGTACACATAATGGATCTAATTTTACTACCCTCCACAATTAAAAAACCCTGTTATTTCTGACAAATTTCAATGACTGGGGTAGTTTGTTAGCTTCAGGTAAATCCATTAAAGAGTATCTTATACATGCTTCATTGTATTTTATCCTTGCCGATTGTATAATGAACATTTCACTTCCATATTTCTGATTTGAGTCAAAACAAAACAGTTCGTTCACGTGACCTAGATTTCTAAAAAAGGAGACCAATTTTGGCCACCATATCATGGCACATCATAAACTACATCTGGTGTCCCCCGCCGTGATGTTGCTGGAATATTGCTAAAAGCGGCGTAAAACCTAACTCAGTCAGACATAAACTACATATAATAAGCTTTAAAGAGCTATGATACGTCCATACAAGAGATGGGGACATTAAGTCGACTCTAAACCCTAGCCTGATGCTCTCCACACTGTAACTTGTCTGGCTTGTTGTAGCGACTGATCGCTAACATCCTGGCAGCGGAGGAAGAGGTCCAGAGCTGGAAGGAGATGATCTCCCTACTGACCATCATCACCCTGCTGACCAAACACCTCCCCACAAACAGCCCCAACTACGAGCAGGTCCACTCCTGGGTCCACAAGATCTCTGCTGATCAGTCAATAGGTACGACTGTCCACATTTGTGTGCGAGACATCTTTTGGCTAGTGGGTCAAGCATTGTTCATTAATCTTAATGACCAGCTGTTGATTCAATTATGCAATATATGAAAGACCATTTTGGATGACTCTGTGATACTTCTGCTATCTTTCTTAAAACAGTCTAAAATCATGAATACGAGGTCAATTACGTCGATTACAGTTGATCTCGTATAAAATCACTCATTGTGGATGTAGCGCATTATGAATATTCACACTTTGTGTCGTGATTTGAGGATTTCAGTCATTCTATCACAATAATCTACTATTATAGTGTACGTAGTCTTGGCAAGTTTAAGTTTGGGTGGAACAAAGTGAAAAGAAATAGGTTAAGATTGTCATATGCTTCGGCCAATGACTTTCATTAAAAGCAAATAAATGATTGAATAAACTGATAACCCAAACCCCAGTGAAATGTACTTTTGTGAGATAGGAATCACTTGATCAGTTGTTATTTTGAAGGAAGAGGGTAGATCATATTTCTCTTTTTGATAATTATGTCACCTGGAATTATAAAGTATTCACAGTAGGTGAGGTGAGGTGAGGTGAAATTGGGTTTAACGTCGTGCTTGAGAATATTTAGCTCATATGATGACGTGCATGCGTGTGTATGTGCGGCGGCTTGTACTAGGCCAGACTTAAGCTGGTTTTATAGTGCTAGCCCACTGAGATACAATGCCGCAGTGAAGCATGAATACCCCACTCAGACACATTATACTGACTCCGAGCCGACCAGTCCTTGTTGTACCCATTAATGCCAAGCGCCAGGCAGGGACCAACAAGTACCATATTTTAGCGTCTTTTGGTATGACGCGGTCGAGGATCGAACCCGTGACCTTCCGCTCTCCGGGCGGATGCTTTAACCACTACACCACAGAGGCAGTCTATTCACAAAAGAATACAACATTAAGAATGTGTACAGTTTAATTTTATTGGCCCACCACCAGTGGCCATCACATGTTGGTATTTGTCCTGTGACGACTCTGTGTGTTGTAGATGATATGGCCACCTGCAAGCAGCTGCTTGGGACGCTCCTGTCCCTCACCCAGCAGATGAAGAACCTGCCCCAGGTGCTCCGTGACCTGGCCCAGGACATCCACAGTCAGCTGGGGGACACAGACCAGGTAGTAGCGAGGGGACATCCACAGTCAGCTGGGGGACACAGACCAGGTAGTAGGGAGGGGACATCCACAGTCAGCTGGGGGGATACAGACTAGGTAGTGGGGGAAAAAAAAAATACAGACTAGGTAGTGGGGAGGGGACACAGACAAGGTATTAGGAGAGGGACATCCACAGTCAGCTGGGGACACAGACCAGGTAGTGGGGGACACAGACCAGGTAGTGGGGAGGACACAGACCAGGTAGTAGGGAGGGACATCCACAGTCAGCTGGGGACACAGACCAGGAAGTGGGGATGGGACACAGACCAGGCAGTGGGGAGGGGACAGACCAGGTAGTAGCGAGGGGACATCCACAGTCAGCTGGGGGACACAGACCAGGTAGTGGGGAGGGGACACAGACCAGGTAGTGGGGATGGGACACAGACCAGGTAGTGTGGAGGGGACATCCTCAGTCAGCTGGGGACACAGACCAGGTAGTAGGGAGGACACAGACCAGATAGTGGGAGGGGGGACAGACCAGGTAGTGGGGATGGGACACAGACCAGGTAGTAGGAGGGACATCCACAGTCAGCTGGGGACACAGACACAAGGTAGTGGGGAGGGGACACAGACCAGATAGTGGGGAGGGGACACAGACCAGGTAGTGGGGATGGGACACAGACCAGGTAGTGTGGAGGGGACATCCTCAGTCAGCTGGGGGACACAGACCAGGTAGTGGGGAAGGGACATCCACTGTCAACTGGGGGACACAGACCAGGTAGTAGGGAGGGGACATCCACAGTCAGCTGGGGGACAGAGACCAGGTAGTAGGGAGGGGACATCCACAGTCAGCTGGGGGACACAGACCAGGTAGTAGGGAGGGGACATCCACAGTCAGCTGGGGCCACAGGCCAGGTAGTAGGGAGGGGACATCCACAGTCAGCTGGGGGACACAGACCAGGTAGTAGGGAGGGACATCCACAGTCAGCTGGGGGACACAGACCAGGTAGTAGGGGAGGAACATCCACAGTCAGCTGGGGGACACAGACCAGGTAGTAGGGAGGGACATCCACAGTCAGCTGGGGGACAGAGACCAGGTAGTAGGGAGGGGACATCCACAGTCAGCTGGGGGACACAGACCAGGTAGTAGGGAGGGAACATCCACAGTCAGCTGGGGGACAGAGACCAGGTAGTAGGGAAGGGACATCCACAGTCAGCTGGGGGACACAGACCAGGTAGTAGGGAGGAAACATCCACAGTCAGCTGGGGGACACAGACCAGGTAGTAGGGAGGGGACATCCACAGTCAGCTGGGGGGATACAGACTAGGTAGTGGGGGAAAAAAAAAAATACAGACTAGGTAGTGGGGAGGGGACACAGACAAGGTAGTGGGGATGGGACACAGACCAGGTAGTGTGGAGGGGACATCCTCAGTCAGCTGGGGGACACAGACCAGGTAGTAGGGAGGGGACACAGACCAGATAGTGGGGAGGGGACACAGACCAGGTAGTGGGGATGGGACACAGACCAGGTAGTAGCGAGGGGACATCCACAGTCAGCTGGGGGACACAGACCAGGTAGTAGGGAGGGGACATCCACAGTCAGCTGGGGGGATACAGACTAGGTAGTGGGGAAAAAAAAAAATACAGACTAGGTAGTGGGGAGGGACACAGACAAGGTATTCGGGAGGGACATCCACAGTCAGCTGGGGGACACAGACCAGGTAGTGGGGGGGGACACAGACCAGGTAGTGGGAGGGGACACAGACCAGGTAGTAGGGAGGGACATCCACAGTCAGCTGGGGGACACAGACCAGTAGTGGGGGACACAGACCAGGTACCAGGACACAGACCAGGTAGTAGGGAGGGACATCCACTGGGGACACAGACCAGGAAGTGGGGATGGGACACAGACCAGGCAGTGGGGAGGGACAGACCAGGTAGTAGCGAGGGACATCCACAGTCAGCTGGGGGACACAGACCAGGTAGTGGGGAGGGGACACAGACCAGGTAGTGGGGATGGGACACAGACCAGGTAGTGTGGAGGGGACATCCTCAGTCAGCTGGGGGACACAGACCAGGTAGTAGGGAGGAGACATCCACAGTCAGCTGGGGGACACAGACCAGGTAGTAGGGAGGGGACATCCACAGTCAGCTGGGGGACACAGACCAGGTAGTAGGGAGGAGACATCCACAGTCAGCTGGGGGACACAGACCAGGTAGTAGGGAGGGGACATCCACAGTCAGCTGGGGGACACAGGCCAGGTAGTAGGGAGGGGACACAGACCAGGTAGTGGGGAGGGGACATCCACAGTCAGCTGGGGGACACAGACCAGGTAGTAGGGAGGGAACATCCACTGTCAGCTGGGGGACACAGACCTGTTAGGTGGCAGGGGGGGGTTCAGCCATACCTACAGTCAGTGTTTGGCGCGGACCAGGTTTGAGCTGTTTAGGGATAAGTAGAGTCAGCTCGGGTACACTATGAACTCAGTGATACCACCAGTATTCAAGCCACAGCTGATAAGACTTTATACTAAAAACCATCCTATCTCGACAATGTCCCTACTACAATCTTTATCATTTATAGCAACAACAAAATTATGAAGGGAACTTTTAACTCCAGATTACAAAGGGTTATGAGGGCTGTGGTGTAGCCTAATAGTTAAAGCGTTCGCTCGTCACGCTGAAGACCCCTGTTTTTGATTCCCCACATGGGTACAATGTGTGAAGCATTTTTGGTGTCCCTCGCCGTGATATTGGTGAAATATTGCTAAAAGCAGCATAAACCAAACTCACTCACTCACAATGGGTTACACACAAAAATTAACAATGAAACTGATTCTGTCTTCAGATTTCATTCTCTGCTCCTTAGGGACAGTAAGCCTAATGCTAAACACATGTCCTGTTTGTCCAGGAGGTGGAGGTAGAGGACAAGACACACATGGCCCTGGTGACACACCGACAGCGCCAACAGTGTTGTTGATGGTGTTGTCCAGCACTGACCGCGAGCTGGACGATATCGACTGGTGTCTCACCTGGATGAAGGCAGACATTCTTGCAAAGCACAGACAAGAGGATGGTGAGAAAGTCAGCAATTTGTTTCTTTCTACATCCTAATCAGTAACAGTTAGCTTCATCACAGGGGTCTGTAAATAACTGAGTCAGACAGTGGTAGACAATGGTTGTTTTACTGCTAAGAAGTTCTACAAAGTGATAATCCATACACAATGTTTCAGGGCAATTTATCTTCTTGTTACTTTGTGAATCAATTTCTTTCTCTCCTTTTGGGACGGTGGGGTAGCCTAGTGGTAATAGCTTTGACTCGTCACGCCGAAGACCCAGATTCCATTCCCCACATGGGTACAATGTGTGAAGCCCATTTCTGGTGTCCCCCACCGTGATATTGCTTGAATATTGCTAAAAGCGGCTTAAAACTACACACTCACTCTCTCCTTTATCTCTCTTTCTCTCATGTAGACATGTATGAGTGAAGCAGATTGTGACAGGTTATATGGAGGGTATTGTTTGACTTGTTTTAGAAGGACAGATATAAGATAATGAGATTATACACAGGGATGTGAATTTTCTGCAAATCCGCAGATTTTATCACGCTGGGGTCATCCTTGTGAATCGTCTAAACCTGCAGCCCCAAAGACGACCCCCCAGTTTCCTGTTTTTGTCACTCATACCCATTCTCATCCCTGTATACGATAGATTAACTCGTAATAAGAATTATAATAATACTCACTAATAACCATCCTTTTATATTATTATATATCAAAGCTATTTTAGAAGTAAAAAATTTGTATATTGTTTTATTAACCACCTCAAGACATTTCAGGGCCAAATATTTTGTAAATGAACTGATATAAAAAGCATCATTTCTAATCTTATATCTGTGTTTTGATAGTTCAAAGGGAAAACAATGTGAATTTGTTTTGTATTGTTTTAAGAAAGAAAATAGAAACATTCGCTGCTATGTTCCAGACAACATGTCCCAGGCTCTGACCCAGAGAGAGAACCATGAGAAGACAACATGTATACGACTCGGGCATCTTGTCACAGGTTACCATGAACTGGTACAAACAGCAGTGCCGTACGGCGCGGGTGTGGAGACCATGTTGAAAACTCTGACCAGATACTACACCACTCTCACAAACTACGTGAAATATGTGAGTGACTGAAAACCCATATTATCTTACCTTCATGTGAAATACCTTAATTTCATTGGTCAATGACACTTTAACAAGTTTCCATGTCCTAGGAGGGTGACAACTGGAAAAAATATTACCCGCTGCCACGGTAACCGCCAAACTCTCCGCCGAGAAGCTGTATTGCTAACAATTGTATGATGCATGCAGTGCCCGGAGTTCGAAAACTATTTGATTAGCTGTTTTTGAGTTCACTATGTAGACATTTTATTTCATCGACTTTCACTGCTTTATTTAAACTATTTTATACATTGAGTCGTTTGCACACTCAACTTAAACATAACTAACCATTTTTATAGCAGTTTTAAGCATGTCTCAATATGTTTCACTGATTTTAAAAATCCAGTCGAGAGGCAGACGCCATTTTGTTTACGTGTCATATAGTCGGTTGCGATCTTCCAAATAAAATAAAATGATATTTTGTGCATTTAACATGGTGGTAAGATAAATATGTTGTATGCTTCTCCCTCGGGTAATTTGGTCTGATGTACGCCTCTTTGTAGCAGTGTTATCCCTCGCCTATCGCGGTGAGGGATAACACTGCTACAAAGAGGCATACATCAGACTCAGACTGCTACAAAGATACCAGACCGCCTACCGGGTTTGGGTAACACTGCTACAAAGAGGCATACATCAGACCATATTACCTACCGGCCTACCGGTTTAGGTAACACTGCTACAAAGAGGCGTACATCAGACCGTATTACCCTCGAGAGAAGCATACAACTTACAATACATAGGCCTTAATGATCACTTTATAAAAATTGTAGCAGGTTGTTTATTTTATGGTTAAATTACAATATGCCATCAAGTTGATGTAACATTTCTGTTGAACCCACTGTATTTTGATCATGTATTTATACATTTATTCTTTAAATGCTTTAAAAGCTATGGGAACAAATAAATTACGGTTAGTACCTGATATGAATTAGGCATAAATGTCATAATTTTAAAAACATTTCAGTTACATTGTCACATTATCACAAATAACTGATTATTTTCTAAATATTTTCCATCAAGTCAATGAATCTCTGTGTTACTGCAGCAACCGTTACTGTATAAAAAGGAAACAATCATTTTTTCTGAGGTAATTATGTTAACTTATATACAAAAATGACGCATACACCTTTATGGATAACAACTTCTTGTTTATATCATCAAGCAAATTTTTGGTGCAATATCAAGCTAAAGCTATTTTTAATTTGATAAATTTCACAAGCATCTACAACAAAGCGTCGCTGTATGCAACAAACAAGAAGTTGTTATTCATCAAGTCGAATGCTTCAGTTTTGACTCACCAACTTCTAGAATGCCGATCGAACAATATACTTATATGCCAGATTGTTAGTTGATAGTGTCGATATATATTAGACTGGTTGTTCTTCCTGTGTATTTAACCCATTCACCAATGGCTGCTTTCATATTGCAGTACCTGTCTCTGTATGCCAACAAGATCGGTCATTTGACTGCTCGGTTTGAGAAACTAGTGAAGCTGGTTGCTCGAGAGCTGACACAAAATGTCTACCCCTTCATAACATACATACAGGTAAATCTTCATCTCATACCTTCAGTGTGTACCAGTGTGTGTATCTACAGGTAAATCTCCACCACATACTTTCAGTGTGTACCTCCAGGTAAATCTTCACCACATACCTTCAGTGTGTACCTCCAGGTAAATCTTCACCACATACCTTCAGTGTGTACCTCCAGGTAAATCTTCACCACATACCTTCAGTGTGTACCTCCAGGTAAATCTTCATACCTTCAGTGTGTACCTCCAGGTAAATCTTCACCACATACCTTCAGTGTGTACCTCCAGGTAAATCTTCACCACATACCTTTCAGTGTATACCTACAGGTAAATCTTCAGCACATACCTTCAGTGTGAAGCCCATTTCTGGTGTCCCACATACCTTTGATGTTGCTGGAATATTGCTAAAGCGTGTACAGTGTAAAAACCTTCACTCAGTCAGTCAGTAAAGTCACCACAGACCTTCAGTGTATACCTCCAGGTAAATCTTCACCAAATACCTTCAGTGTGTACCTCCAGGTAAATCTTCACCACATACTTTCAGTGTGAAACCTACAGATGATTCCTTGTCAAGTACATACAGGTAAATCTTCACGACACACCTTCCTGACATAGAAACGATGTACAATCTTCAAGGTCTTTCTACAGATGAGACTTCATGGTATACAAACATGTAGGTTTTCATGTACCTACAATAAGTCTTTGTGACATACAAACAAGTTAGTCTTCATCATGCTCTGGCAGTAAGTATTTATGACATACAGACGTGTATACAAGGTTTTTCTACAATTAAGTCTTTATGACATATCAACAGGATAGTATTTAAGTTTCCAGGGCCCTTATTCTCGAAACGTTCGTAGCCCTAAGAATTCTAAACTTTGATCGTAGCCAATGTGTTAAGAATGGACTTAAGAAGTTTGTAGGGCTACGAACGTTTCGAGAAGAGCTAGCCAGGTCTGTCAACACAATACTTGTGCTCATAGGTTTTACCAAAATGTAGACGCCTAAGAGCTGACACAATGTAATTGGAATACTGTTAAAAATGGTGTAACACCAACTTATTCCCTCAGTCTGGAAGATCAGACGTTTTTAAGAAATTAACATTCTCTCCATCACGCTTTAGCAGCCTTATCATCTGTACATATAGGTGAGATCTGCAGGTTTGCCTCTGTGTGTTGTAGACGTGTGAGCACGAGCACATGCAGCAGGCTGTAGACAAGGTGAAGAAGGACAAGAAGAAGTCTGGAGCAGCCGTCCAGGCGGGGAAGGTGAGGAGCACCTTCTTTACCATTTTGTCATTTAGTGTGGAATCGGGGCAGTGGGGTAGCCCAGTGGTTAAAGTTTCACTTGTCATGCTGACGGCCCAGGTTTGATTCCCCACGTGGGTACAATCAGATATGCCAACCCTTACGCTTTAGGCGTAATTATTACGATTTTGACCAGTAAATTACGCCATTACACTTAATCTGCGAAAATTACACTTTTCTACTCGTTTTACTTAAAATCAATAAAGTGGGTAAAATTTCACAGGGAAGTGTTTCTATTGTAAGCGGGGGGTGCAGAAATGACCTTGCATCGAAGGAATCGCAATACTCTTAGCATGGACTGATTCCAAGGAATTTGCAAGGAATTAAAGTATTTTGAGTCACATGACCAACAATTTTCAATGTATGGAGCTTCATAATGATTGGTCACATATGTTTCTGTCTAGAATCTTCCTTTCGTGAAAACGTGTACCATGTTGAAGAGATCGGCAGACAAGTATTACACTTTTTAGGTCCAAATTACACTTTTTGACCTCTATTATTACACTTAGGCCCAAAATAGTGTTGGCATCTCTGTACAATGTGTGAAGCCCGTTTCTAGTGTCCCCGCTGTGATATTGCGAAAAGCAGCATAAAACCCAACTCACTAATGTGGAATCCCAGATACTCCCTGCAGTTAAAGGATAACTGCATCACAAGTTCTTGGAGGGAAACAGTAAAATGTAATGCTGAATTTAATCTAATTATATCTGAATTGATATCAGCATTGATGTTTGTGTATGTCATGTTTCAGAATCGAGCCATGAAACAGACCAAGACGATTCCCAACTTGATCTACGCTATTGAACAGTTTGAGAGGTTCATTATACAGCTCGGGAAGAAGTCGAAGGTGAGAGGCTGGTTGTGTGTGGAGCTGGGTTTAATGCCACTTTGAACAGTATATGGGTCATTTCCAAAATTGGTAGGATTTTCTGTCCGTTCCAAAAAGAAAAAAATCTCTTAACCTACAAGGATTTTTTTGTGCTAGAAAACATATTTAGATGTTTACTAGTCAGTAAATGTGGAATATTATTAGTCTTGTCATTTTGAAATTTATATAGTTAGAAATCTGCCAATTTTGACCCTAAAATGTGGCTCTGTCCGGAGGTGATGGTCCGAATATCAATGTTCACAAATAATGTAAATATAAATGCAAATAAACAAACTAATTCATATAATGCTAATTAGGATTGAACAGGCATACTCAAACTTCATTTAATTTTTTTTTAACTGAAAAAGTTTTTTTCTACAAATTGAACATGCTTGACCTGTGATTTTGTGACCTGACCGTTACCAGTATATGAAATTCCTGTAATAATTCCCCCCTGGAGCTGGATTGTAATTCTACTTCATGTGTCTGCTTGAGCTAGCCCCTGTGCATGTGACAGCAGATGAAATAATGAAATTCAACACATTTTGCAGAAAATTGACACCATCAAATAAGTATAAATATTATGTGTCAACCTTAATTGTCCAGACCGTTACCATTTTTTTTAAATTTCAATGGATATGTTGCCCAGAAATGGAAGAGGTGGAAGGCATGTCTTTTGAAATCTTTTAGGGATCATTCATTTTTTTATTTTAGATTTATTTACAAGTTGTCTTGACCGTTACTGTCCAAACCTTTACCATTCTGCAAATAACGGTTTGGACAGTCCTTGTAATGGTCAGGACAAAAAGATTTGTATTTCAAAAAGTTGTTCATCAATATTTGAAATATAACAAATTTATAATTACTTTAAGAGTTTAGATAAGTTTAAGCATGGAATTTACTGTTCAAAGGAGTTTTGATGTAGTAGCATAAAAAACACAGTCTCTAGTAACGGTTTGGACAAATAATAGTAACGGTCTGGACATATCTTTAATCAATTTCAATTTTGAAGAATATGTTCTATGGTGTGATAATAAATTTCTATTTACTTATCTATCTGCTTTAAATAATAAAACCAAAACAAATTTATTAGTTTCTATTTTCTATAAGATCTATAGTTTTTATGAATTAAAGGTAACGGTTAGGACCTCTATGGTAACAGTTTGGACAAAATGTAGTAATGGTAAACAACTTAATTGTATTCCAACCTTTAAAGATTTTTTTGGGTGTAAACTGTTTTAACTTTAACTGTGAGATATGTAAGGCTACCATTTACTTTGAATATTTGCTAGGTGCTAATATGTTGGCCAAACCTTTGATTTGATAAATATGTGTTACCATCTTACGATTAACAAAAACTAAAGGTATCCGAGTGAATGAAAGAAAACAAGTCACAAGTTACAATTTCTAATACACATTTCACTGTCTGTCCAAAATAGGGTTAGCAGTTGAAGTAAATGATATCATTTTTTCCTTTCATGTTACCTGTTTCTATGCTGAATTAAATTAAGGTTTATGTCCAGCCCGTTACCATTCCTGTCCAAACCGTTACTGGTGTTAGTTGACAGCTCTAATTAATTCATTATAATACATGAAACACTCCTCTTTATGCTGGTGTCATCAAAAGATGTTCTGGGCTTAGTAGCTGATGTTTATTTTAGACAATTTTAAAGCCATAATAGAAACATAATTAAGGATGAACTACAAAATTTTGATCATAGGTTTTCTGGCAGAATTCCACACATGCTAAAATGGTGCTGTGCCTTCAACAACTTGCAACTTAATGCCTCTAGTGAGTAATGAGTTTCTTTGATGTAGTTTAATTTGTTGACATTTCTTATTTTGTGAAAGCTCAAAACAAATATTTTGATTATTTACAAACTGATGATTCCCAACATGGGTGCGATGTGTGTGAATTCCCACATGGGTAGTCCAGTGGTTAAAGCGTTTTCTGGCAGAATCACGCTAAAATTGAAAACCCGAGTTCGATTCTCCTACATGGGTACAATGTGTGATGCCCATTTCTGGTGTCCGATGTTGTGATATTGCTGGATTATTGCTAAGAGCAGAGTAGAGCCCAAATCAGTCACTCAAAACAAAACCATCAACAAGTTGATACAGACAGTCCTTTTGGTATGTCTCATGTGATCTTCTTCAGAGATCCAAGAAGTGTCTATGGCAGACATAATTCAGAAGTAAATTTTGCAAAGATTGTTAAAACTAGTTTGTTGACTAATGATTGTCAAAAGCCTCTCACATTTGCCAGTGTCATTTGAAAACCTTTTAATTCTTAAGGTAAACTTGATGGACTATATGAAAGTAAGCACATCGCGAGACTTCCGCATCAACGTAGCAGCAGTACAGGCTGTGATGGAGGAAGAGTCTGATGAGGACGAAGAAGAGATGGATCAGGATGCAGAGGCTGGAGGGGAACAAAATGGGGAGGTGAGACAACAGTCTGAGACAGTAGAGGACACATGACATTCTTTCAACATATGGTTTAACAGCGGAGTAGTTTGTTTTGTTCAGCAGTGTTGTACTTAAATGATGGTGACCTGGAAATAACTAGACAGGACCCTGATAATATCCTATTGACACTGTGAGTGAGAGAGTTTAGTTTTTACGCCGCACTCAGCAATATTCCAGCTATATGGCAGTGGTCTGTAAATAATCGAGTGTGGACCAGACAATCCAGTGATCAACAGCATGAGCATCGATCTGCACAATTGGGAAACGATGACACGTGCCAACAAAGTCAGCGAGCCTGACCACCCGATCCCGTTAGTCGCTTTTGTGGCAAGCATGGGTTGCTGAAGACCTATTTTACCCCGGATCTTCACGGTTTGTGAGTGAGTAAAATTTAATATCACATTGGCAAATGTCCTTTAGAAAGCCCTGAATTGGAATCAACCCCCAAAATACTGGAATCTGTACTTTACTGAGAAAGTGTGATCACAAATAAAACATGTTACATTTGACCACTTTCTAAATGGCATTGTTTCCATAGCTTTCGGCCATGAGTCAGAGAGATGCACAAGGTACTTGATCTAGACTACCAGTTGACTTCCCTGTTTGTGGAAGCTGAGTGGGTTAGATTGCTGACATTGTGTTCTGGCAAGTCGGTGCCTAGCTCTGATGGTACTAAATGCACTAAAATCTACTTATCTATAATAATAATAAAGTTCATATTTGTATTGAGCCTAAATCCAAAATTTGCTCAAAGGCGCAGGTCACAGGCTCATTTGAACAAGGGGGTCTTCAGCTCACTTTGAAATATCTCAGTCATTGATTTGCTGGATATTTGGTGGGAGTTAATTCCAGAGTGCAGGGCCTGCTTTGGCAAACTCCTGTTACTTTAGATTGTTGTTCTAGTTTTGGGGACATTTCGTTGCTGAAGATTTAGTTGCTGACCGCATCGTTCTCCGAGGTTGGTATCTGCTTAAAAGACTACGAAGAGCTTTAAACATGAACATCAGTAATTTGAAACAATCTGATGGCGAATTGGAAGCCAGTGTAGGTCGTATAAGATTGGCGTAATATGCTCGTGTTTGCGCTTTCCACTTATCAATCTTTCCACTGAGTTCTGTACCTTCTGAAGTTTGCTCAGGCAAAGTTGGTTCGATACATACAGCAGTGAATTACAGTAATCCAGCCAAGATGTCACAAAAGCATGGATAAGTGTCTTGGTTGCCGCAATGCCTACATACCGCTTGATTTGACTGATATTTGGCAGGTGGTAGTAAGCAACCTTGCATACTGCATTTGTATGATGTTCGGTCAATATTGTTGCCTGAAAGATGCAACCTAAGTTTCTGGCTTGGACAAATTTCTGAGATTTCTCAAATATATCATGCTACTTTAGTCCAAAGCTAATTTTGTAGTACAGTTTATAACTAATACACTTATAGCGAACTGATGGATATAACACACAAAATGTTTTAATTTTTCTGTCCTGGCCACTAGCTGTGTATCTGAGTAGTTGTCAATTACTGCAGGCTTATGTTACATGTCTAGAATATTGCCAAGTGTGACATTAAACTACAATTTTGTAGGTTTGTTGCTAAACACCGCACTTAGCAATATTCCAGCTATATGGCAGCGGTCTGTAAATAATTCAGTCTTGAGAAGACAATTCAGTATTCAACAGCATGAGCATCGATCTACGCAATTCAGATCACGATGACATGTGTGAACCAAGTCATCAAGCCTGACCACCTGATCCTGTTAGTAGCCTCTTACGACAAGCATGGGTTGCTGAAGATCAATTCTAACCCGGATCTTCATGGGTTATCAAACAAACAAACCATCCCAATAAGTTTTTGGCCTGTAGATTAGATTGGTTATTCCTGGTGCTTTGTCCCCAGCAGGCCTCTAACAGCAGTGAAGGCAGTGACGAGGAGAACCAAGCTCCACACAACACAAACCCTGCTGATGAGGATGAAGCAGCACCACCTACAAAGAAGAGTAAGCTGGGCCGTGCAGGACTGGGAAAACACAGAACAGCCAACTGAAAGGATCTTGATGTCTAAACATGAACAGAAATAACGGGTGAAATAAATGTGGTTACCTAACGTGAGCAAAGTAGGAAGTCAGTTAAAGCTATCAAGCAATCGTCAATGATGAAATCATCCTGAATATATTGTCAGAAATATCCTCTGGGTTCCACAAAGAATATGTCAAATGACCATTCTTCATTAGGCCAGATCAATTTTATTTCTTGTTTTTCGGATTTTTGTCCTCAGAAAACCTAAAGGCAGGAGGGGAAAAAATAAAATAAAATCACAAGTCAAAGTAATATTCCTTCTAAATACTCAAAGTGTTACTTTTGGCAATTTATGAAGTGTATATGGGGCAATCTAAAACAAAAATTCTTGTATGTTTATATATATTTTTTGGCCAATGAAAACATTTGGATTTTATTTTTTGAGCGGGGAAAATTAATTTTATTTTTTTTCTTATTCTTGAAAAAATACGACGGGCAGATCCGTAAACAAGAAATAAAATTGGTCTGGCCTTGTGGTGTTCTGAAAAGAAATCAGTGGAAATGGCAGTCATGAAAAGGCAGTTGTGATTTGTCCGATTCTGTGTCTTCATGTCTTCTAGTGGTGGACAAGTTGCTAAGATGTTCACACTTGTAGACTGTTGAGCAAATAACTTACCGGTAAGACCATGGCCTAAAATTGTCAATATTGCTTCAATGATGAAAGGTCCTGTCAATGAAATTTCATTAGTAATTTGTTTATTGTGACATTTATGTGTAGTGTAGCTACATGTGTGATCGTAGTTATGCAACCTAAATAGTGCTGTTATCACTTATTTTTGTAAAATATGTAAATATATTGTACATATGATAAACTCGTTATCCTGTTGACAGGTGTTTTGCTGTTTGACTTAGTATGTAAGTCGAGTTGAACCAAGTGTGAAGAAACATATCTCACACTGACTTGTTTTCCTAAATTATTAAATACCCAGTATATTTGAATAGCACTCTCTTGCTTGTCAGAAGAGGGGTTGTGGGGGAGCATAGTGGTTTAAGTGCTTGTTTGTCATGCTCCAGACCCGGGTTCGATTCTCCTCCTGGGTATAACCGCCGCTGTGGTGTCAATTGGTTAGAGCGTCTGCCTGGAGAGAGGAAGGTCGCATCATACCAAAAGACGATAAAAATATGGTACTTGCCTGGCTCTCTGCATTAATGGGTAAAACAAGCACTGGTCGACTTGAGTCAGTATAATGTACCTGAGCGGGGTATTCATGCTTAACTGCGACATGATATCCCAGTGAGCTGGCATGATATGAGTGAAAAAAATATTCTTAAGTATAATGTCAAACCCAATTTCACCTCACCCCCTCGTGGGTACAATGTGTTAAGCCAATATCTGGTGTCCACCTTGGTGATACTGCTGATGAAAGGGACATAAAACCACACTTTTATTGTCAGGAAGATCACCAAATTCCAATTTGAAAGTTTCAGTCTGTTGGACCAATCGCACACAAGGGTCAGACAAATGGTTTATTTCACCACAACAAAATAACCATCAGTTCAACTGATAACTGTCAATGTTTGTTTAGAGCAACAATTCTTGTGGAAGGACATTGTAATGTGGTTAATTTAATACAGAGCACAGAAATGAAAACACCTGACGAGGAGAGTTTTATGGATATGCAACTTCTTTATTATTAATATCAGCAAACTTTTTCAGTGTAGCTACTAATACTCAGGGCTACAGATAAGGGGCGTACAGGCGTAATGTATGCCTCAATCAATGAAGTAAAACACAATATCAGATTTCAAGCGTATCGTGTACGCACATAAATACCTTCGTACGTCTAACATTTAATTTCCGTGCGTATCGTGCAAATGGAAATCTATTTCGGATAAATACTTGTTAAGTTTCTTTTGCCAAGCACGATTTGACACATAAGGAAACACCGACAGTAGGAATCCCTTGCGTTGCCATGCAACGATATGCGTCACTATTTTTCGATTGGCTAAAACTAAACTGTTCCTATTTATATCCAGTCGGACCTGACATTTCGCGCATCACACAGTCGTTCAGTTATTTCTCACGCGTCTTCAAATACATGGTTGAAAATAGTGATCGATGAATCGTCCAGACAAACCACATCAACTCGCTCACACAAAAACATGTCAGTACTCCTTCAAAATTCTCAGTACACCTCCACTATGATGTAAGTACACTCACACCCCCAAAAGTTATCTGGAGCCCTGAACACTGTTATCAAGCATGTATATCCATAGAACTCTCATCGTTGTTCAAACACCAACTTCTAAATGCCACTCAAAAAGTTATCTGTGTACCTTCTTGGTGACTAAATAAACAACCAACCACATGATTCTTGTACTGCAGGAAATAAATAGTTAACTAACAAACTGAAATAAGGAACATATTAAGCAAGTAGTTCAACATAAACTGAAGCGTTTGTTTCTATGTTTAGCTGGAGACAGAAAATGAACAAAAGTAATGAAAATCATTTACATGTTTATACTATCTGGCAAGAATATGGTGTTCCTTCACACCTTTCATTCATTTTGGACTACATCATGGATAATTTTTAAAGATTCAGCTCAACAAAAACTGGACTGAGGAAATTATGCATGTATACTCATGGAAAGAAATAAGGGAACACACGAAAGTACAATTGTTCCTTTATTCTTTTCTAGGTTTCTTCACAAGGTATGTATTGCAATGAGTGAAATTCTGGAAATAAATAAAGGAATACTTGTACTTGCAGGTGTTCCCTTATTCGTTTCTATTGGAAAGGCAAGAATACACATGGTCTTTGAAAGGACTTGTCTCTTAGGATAACATAAATACAGACACAAGAAATTGATATTCATTATACTTTTTTCTGTACTGTAAAGCTGTTGTTGTTTTTAATGTTTTTGAACCTGGACAATATTGCAATACCACCATTGGATCCAGTGAATTCAAGAGACTTGTGGTTTCATGAACATGGTGCCCTTTTTTAACAAAGAAATGATTAACCTGTATGGCTAGAGGAACATGGTTTGACTAGTTGAAGTCTGACAATAACATAAGACAAATAGAACATGTTTCAGAAGGAAACAAATCTGAACTGCATGTTTACTTCCAATCTGAGGATATAATTCATGTACACATTACAAAGGTTGCCATTTGAGCAGCTAATTCTCAAACAGCTTTGATGTAAATTTGTGTAAGAAAGCACAAGACAATGTTTACTCTAATGATTATTCTGTGAGATACATACAAGTTGTACTTGAAGCGTGTGTAGACATGAGTTCACTGCGAAGTATAAAGGCTATGTTTTACTTAAGATATCTCGTTTTTCTAGAATGACTCTTAAAGTTACTTTATTCCACCCCAAAGGTATCCCAGTCGCTCCAGACCGCCTCCGTGGTGTAGTGGTTAGAGCGTCCGCCCGGAGAGCGGAAGGTTGCGGGTTCGATCCCCGAACGTGTCATACCAAAAGACGTTAAAATATGGTACTTGTTGGTATTAATGGTTACAACAAGGACTGGTCGGCTCAGAGTCAGTATAATGTGTCTGAGTGGGGTATTCATGCTTCACTGTGGCATGGTATCTCAGTGGGCTAGCACTATAAAACCAGCTTAAGTCTGGGCTAGTACAAGCAGCCGCACATACACATACACACGCATGTATATCGTCATATGAGCGAAATATTCTCAAGCACGACGTTAAACCCAATTTCACCTCACCTCACCTCACCCAGTTGCTCCAAGTCAGCAATGCATGGGCAAGTGTCTTCTGAGAGCATCAGTGACATGTTCATGCTAATCCTCTTAAGATTTTGGATATAATGTTTTCACATATTCCATTACTACCATAACATCAAGACACCATAGTGCCATGCTACAGGGCATATTGTTAGATCCCATTCTTTTGCAGGACATGCTCATTACCCGAGTTATGTTTTTTCAACAAAGTGTCAACACAAAGATCAGTAGTATGATGGAGCACTATATATATTTTAGGTTAAATACGGAAACACATGTAAGAACAAATCTTTGAATTGGAGAAAAGGCACAATCAATTGTTGATCAGCACTTTCAAAAATATGTAAATGGTTTTGACCATTCAGCAAAAATGTAAGATTAATATCATAGCCTTACAAACACTTTCAGGAGAATGACATTGGAATATCTCTGACAACATTAGCCGCATCATTTCACCCCATCAAGAACATGAGAAAAGGCATGTTTGGGAGGGATTGATACAAAGGACAGGAAGACGGACACAGGACAAGTAGGACGGACAATAAAGATTGGCCAGACCCACAAGAAGGGCACTGATGACAGGACAGACAGAAGGCTGTGCTAAACACTGATATGACAGGTTAGACACACACTATTGAAACAATATAGGACTTAGCAAATGTAATAATAGATGAAGATGATGAGACAGAAACAAAGGACAGGTTGTACATAGAAAGTCAGAGCAGGTAATGGTGGCCTGTCAGGGAATGAGCTTCATCCTAACTTGTAGACTTTGACAGAGTGAGTGAGGTAGTTGACAACTAGCAGGTGTCTGTTCCGTGTCAGCATGATGTCAGACGGTCGGTAGATTGGATCAGACAGCTTGATGGGAAACAGGTACTTCCCGTCAGGTGAAAATACCTAAGAAACAATGGTAGAGATGATGGAGTTGGTCGAGAACCTACCCATCTTGGGAAGAGTGAAATTTACGCCGCACTCAGCAATATTCCAGCTATATGGAGGCAGTCTGTAAATAATCGAGTCTGGACCAGACAATCCAGTGATCAGCATGATGAGCATCAATCTACGCAATTGGGATACAATGACATGTGTCAACCAAGTCAGGGGCCCTAACCTCCCGATCCCTTTAGTCGCCTCAAGTGACAAGCATAGTTCACTGAAGATTAATTCTAACACGGATCTTCACGGGTGCATCTTGAGAAGACCTGGGCCTTGTTCAAATTGTTTGGAAAAATCATATTTTCATCAGTCAAGAATCAAATCTGCTCCAAACCTACACTCAAAATAATTCCAAACAGTACATACTCAGCAGTGCAGTGAAGCAAAGCATACCCCTACCCTACACCACTTACCTGTATTCTGTCATTCTTGCTGTCGGCTATTATCCAGTTCCCGGCAGAGTCTACGGCCACACCTGATGGTTCACGGAAGAATCCTGGATTGGTTCCATAGTGTCCGAAACAGTGGAACACTTGTCCACAAAGGTTCCCCAAGTACATCACACTAAGGCCTAAACAGAGCACAATAAAACATGTTCAAACTGCAATAAACTAATATATCCATGTTATCACAATATGCAACACCATGATCATTGATGGTGATGATGGTCCTCTCAAGAGTGAGAGTGAGTAAGTTTAGTTTTAGGCCACTTTTAGCAATATTTATTCCAGCAATATCACGTTGAACACCAGAAATGGGCTTCACACACTTTACCCATGGGTTGAATCAAACCCAGATTTTTCTGCATGATGAGCGAACGCTTTAACCACCCCATCGCCCTGGTCCTCTCAAGAGACATTGAGGATACAACAGTGATACTTGACAATGCCCCTACTGAGTGGGCTGAATGTAGAACATGGAAATAAAAACATCACAGATTTTGTAAAATACTCAATATCACTGGGAAAGACTATTGACACCTACCAAGATCGCTGACAAGGACCCTGTCTCTGAAGACTTCCAGAAAGCGGCACTTGGAGCCTGCCATATTGCTGCTAAGTGGACCAAAGACACTGCATCGGGAACACCCCACCATTCTGCTTGAAGAGATACAGCAAGTGATCGGACCTCGTCACATCAAGGGTCACCAAGTGTCCATTGTAGGACAGTGCAAGTCCTGTTGGAACAAGAACACAATTAGACAGCTACAAGTCACAACTTGCTTGGTCCACACACTGTTAGCCATGATAGGTGTCCAGGGGCCTTTCAGACATACTCAGAGATGCCAACCCTAATTTAGCCCAATTAGTATTTTGGCCAAAAACTGATGGAAAAATTAATATTTTTTTGCCAAAATTAGTATTAACTTTTCCAAAGAATATATAGCTATTCTAACAATTTGTTATTAACATTGTACTCACCTAAATCAGTAGTAAGTATCCACATATAGCTTGATACTGAATAAAACGTGGTTGAAATTTATTGTGTATGGTACGTCTGCTATTTGCACAAAGGGTTGAAATATCACTAATAATGAAACCTGGTGAGCATACGCAAATTTTAATGGCGATTAACAATGAGATTGAGTCAGCTATTGCAGTGAGTTGTTTCTGTTGAAAACATCTCAAAAGAGATACACATAGTGCCTGATGAAAACTGAAATGTCTGGCTAATTGTTTTAAGACCTTCCAATCAATGCTGATCATCAACAAGCTCTGGCATTGTGTACAACAGGACAAAAGTGTATTTATGAGCACCTGATAGCCAAACAATTACTGGGTACTGTTCACATTAACAAAATCATGTGTAAGAGCATAATGATTCCAACAAATATTCAAACATACAAATTATGATTTTTAAGACCTTTAAGATGTCTTCATAAATATCCATTGAAAGTTACATTATTTAGTTGCCAAAAAACTCATCTTTATCAAACTTAATATGAAATATGGTTTCTTTTTCCGTTATTAAACATTTAATATTCTAAACTGAAAGGTGACAGAGTGAAAATGTCACTTTTTCATTTTGGTATTATGTTCCATGCTCTTCACTGCAAATATTTCTGTCATGAGTGAATGAGTATCACTTTACAATATCAAGGCAGGGGACACCAATGGGCTTCACACATGGTACCCATGATTCAAATCAAACCCGGGTCTTCAGCGTGAACAGTGGACACTTTAACCATTAGGCTACCCTACCGCCCCATTTCTGTGATAGAGCATTAAAAGTATTAAATGATAGGAAATGGGAACTTGTTACTTGAAGGAGCAGCTCTTTGGGTCTTGGGTTTACAGCAAATGTTAGAATTCCCAAATTGGAGTATAAATTTAGATAATTCAACTTGACTATAATTTCTGAAAATCCCCATTTTTGACAAAATATTATTTTTTGTTTGGCCATAGTATGATTTTACAACTATTTCATACATATATATCATTGTCCAGCCCATACGTTCGTATGATCATTGATCGTGTTGATATCACTTAAATAGTGAGTGAGTGAGTTTAGTTTTATGCCACATTCAGCAATATTCCAGCTATATGGCGGGGGTCTGTCAATAATCGAGTCTGGACCAGACAATCCAGTGATCAACAGCATGAGCATCGCTCTGTGCAATTGGGAACCTATGACATGTGTCAACCAAGCCAGCGAGCCTGACCACCTGATCCCGTTGGTCGCCTCTTACGACAAGCATGGGTTACTACATAGGTGTGGTCTTCAGTTTTGAGATGTATTTCTCACCATAAGGTCTTTTGAGAATCTTCTGACCAATCTGCTCCAGAAGAACTCCTTTGTCATCAAACTTGAATATTCCTGTGGCATCCTTCACAAACAACTCATCCTTCTCGTTGACTACAACTGCGGAGGGACGAGACAGTGATACTCCGCTCTGTGAGAAACACTGAAAACAAGGTGATATAAGGTACCTCAACAAGCTGAAGTCATCACATTTCAACCTTCTATCTGGTGAAGAAGAATTAACAGGATCTACTACGTATCATGCAGTGGCTAAAAATACACTCGTCATGCTCACAAAGATGTCCCCTTTGATCATCTTCGAACTTGGGCAATGTCACTTCTCCATGAGCTAGATGGTAAGCGTTTGTAGATTAGATAGCAGAACTTTCAACAGTGCTATTATGAAGTTCTGATCCCATGATCCCTGTGTCGGACATGTAATGACCTGTATGACAATACAAAGCAGCTCCATCTTCCTAGAGGTTGAGAATTTCAGTGCCATTTATCTTTTAGTAAAACTCAAAAAGTGAGTTTAGTTTTACGCCGCTTTTAGCAATATTCCTGCAATATCACAGCAGGGGGACACCAGTAATCATCTTTTAGTTAAACTCATGAACACAAACTTAGCAACATAATCAAAAGTAAAGTAAACTGACCTAAAATCCTGCCATTTTCAGGGCTGCTAGCTTCAGCATGTGAAGCAAATGCTCCCTGTTATACGTTCCAATATTTCTTTCCACCAGAGTGTATATCATGGTGGGGACACTAAAATTAGGCTTTACATATTGTACATACATCCAACTCTGTGAGTTTTTCATGAGTTGCTGCGATGAACTCCTTGCTAGGGAACATTCCTGAACAGAGCTATCTCATGCTGGGTCTTCACACAGATAACAATATGTTTGACTTGAAGGCAGGAGAGCAGCTGTTCAGGAAGCTGCCCAATTCCATCTGCCAACTCTGTGACCATCTTCTGGTCTGAGAACCCAATATTGGCCTTTGTCTGAGAAGTAAACTCTGGTGCAGAACAAGACCCCATATCTCTTCTTCTTCACAGTCTACTGTCTCCAGTATGTGGCAGATAAACAGGGACTCAAACCAGAAGAAAACCACCACGATGACCTCTGACTTCAAACATCATGTGACTGAACATGTCAAGGTGCTATACCAAGAGAACACTGTGGTGGAAGTAAGTGAGTGAGTTTGGTTTTATGCCGGTTTTAGCAATATTTCAGCAATATCACGGTAGGGGACACCAGAAATGGGCTTTACATATTGTACCCATGTGGGGAATCAAATCCGGGTCTTCAGTGTGACGAGTGAATGCTTTACCCACTAGGCTACCCCACTGCCCCTTTTGGTGGAAGAGATACCCTATAGAATAGCAAGTCCAGAAGGTCTGCAGCATCATGGCAGATGCTAAGACTCCAGCTCCTAGTAAGCCAAAGTGTTACAGTTTGAATCAGGCCAGGACATAAGTCCAGCAAACCCCACCACTTACAACGCTTTCCTATGGACAAATCTTACAGGCATTCAGTGTAAACCATCATGTGGGTTGAACAAGCTAGGTATTATGCCAATTTTCAGAAATATTCCAGCAATATCACTGCAGGGGACAACAGAAATGGGCTTCACATAATGCACCCATGTGGGGAATCAAACCTGCTTCTTCAGCAAGATGAGCTAACACTTGAACCACTAGGCTACCCCTCGCCTGTACACCATCATGTACAACATGTGGGGCTTGTGATCCCAGTAAAGTGGCCAATAATATCTCACATTATGTCAAGACCAGCAGTTGTGTGAAGATCATGTTTTTCGCCCTGGATTCCCAGCCTTGGCCTGTTTGGGCAGCTTCACCACTAATGCTTCTCTGTGATTATTACAAGGTGGGATTTCATTTTTATTCAGTACCTGCACCAACATTTATACTAGTTATAGGTTTGGCTGCACCATGAAAACTTCGGTTGTACCATAATATAATGTCACTGGATCTAAAAAGTAACCTAATTGGACAAGTGAGGTGCAAGTCGTGAGATATAATAGGATAAGTTTAAAAATAAAATTGTCATAACAGTGAGCAGTGAGTATCAGATACATTCAACAGAACCAGGACCCATGATGATAAATGATGAATGATTGTTTCAATTTTGCATTACCTTCATTTATAAATCTCAATTATATGTTTACTGCTACTTAACTAATTTATGAGTACACAAATGTTTCTGCTTGTAACAAGTCACGCAGAGAGAGACATATTACTTCCAGTCCCTTACTTCCAAATTAAAACACACAATGACTTCAAAAAGGTGTTGGAGGATTTATTGGTTCCTCTGCGTGGTGCAACCTGTTACTGAAGGTAACCTGTAAATAGCAAAATAGCACACTGTATTTAGTGCAGTGGCTTAGGTCCGATTTTGAGGTTGATCGTTACGTGCCGGACTAAAGCATGAAACTTTGCATAGCGTTGGGGAATATAATGAAAAAACATATTTTTGGGGGGGTGCCCGATATTTGGGGCCCACTTTCCGAAAAATTCAAGATGGCGTCCAAGATGGCTGCCAAAAATCAAGGATTTCCAATTTTAACATTATATAACTTTCCCCCGCTGGTTTTATAGCCGAAAACCTTGCACAGTGCTTGGGAACATAATGATAAAACATAATGTTAGGATGTGCCCGAATTTTGGGCCCATTTTCCGAAAAATCCAAGATGGCGTCCAAGATGGCCCCATAAAAGCAAGGATTTCCAATTCTAGCACTATTGTGACTACCCACTGGATTAAAGCAGAAAACCTTGCACAGTGCTAGGGAAGATCGCGATAAAGCTTATTTTGGGGATGTGCCTGAATGTTTGGGCCAATTTACCAAAAAATCCAAGATGGCCACCCAAAATCAAAGAGTGCTGAAGACCACCCAGAATGGTCGACGACTATAAAAAAATATTCATTTGTTGCAATATGTGAGATATATTCGCCGTTCAAAGGGCTATTTGAATACTTTCAAGAAATATAACAAACAGGATTTATGTTTAGTAGTAAAAGATGTAATTCATCATCCAATTAATGAAAAAGTTACTGTGACATCAATTTGTCAAACATCGATCTCTGTGATTCTGAAGACTCCTTTAACAGTTCCCATTGAAGTTACAGAGCGATGTGCATAGAAGTTGAGAAGATTTACAAATACACTTCTTTGAACATAGAGGTTGAGACTTGTAGCCAAATTTTCAACAACCTCTTGAAGCTTCTGGCAGTGTCATCCACACCGGTAGCCATGGGTTGTTGTCCTTTGTCCAACCAAATAAATCTGGCTCTGATGCTTTCTGTCTGAGAAGTAAACAAGTAAGCCATATGCTGGCCTGGTACAAGCTCCTGTTTGTGTGCTGTAGCAAAGCATCCTGAGTTGGAGGAAGGTTCGGCATCAAACTTGATCTTACGGCTTTGGCAGAACATCTCTTGTCACAGTTCTTTGGCTGTGTTCACTGATGTAGTTGTGTCAGACAAGATGCATGTGAATCGCTCAACTTATGAAAACACTTCTGAGTCTTTGTTCACAGGCTGGAATGGATGCTGTGCAGGAAAAGGAAATCTCTCAGTCACATCCTCATAGGATATCCAAGTCTTCAAAGCAGTTGCCTTTTTTCCTTTTTCCACTGAACTGTGATGTTGTGTCAGAACAAGTGAATGCGTGAAGTGAAGCACCAATCTTCGACAGCCAAGATTTTGGAATATTCTGTTTATGTGATAACATCTGACGTTTTTCCCGTTCCCTAATGACACCCGCAGCTGAACAGCAGACTTTGGTTCAACCAGTTTGGACAACAACATTTGGGTCGACAGTGCTAAACCATGACGTTTGTAGCACCTTTTTGCAAAGCATCTTTGACATGAAGGCAGATTCGGATACCCGCCTCTTCATGATCAGTGCACTGCATATCCTCTTCACGTCCTACTGTAACCACTGACTCCACAGCTGTTATGAACACAACCTTTCATTGTTTGTAAGAGCTGCTAGCCACATCATCTGTTATGAATGCAAATAGTTCTTCTCTTTCCTTTGATTTTTTTAGAAAAGCAACATAGATCATTGGTAGTCTAGTATGATGGGAAACTTTTCTTCTACTGCCTTTCTTCGCTTTTCTCGTGTTGTCTCGAGCAGAGTCATACCCAGGTGATGCAAGACAATCTAAGAGCTCTGATTTGCAGTTTGGTAAATGAAGTTTTCCATGAATTGATATGGATGGTGGCCACGGGTGGTTTTCATGAGAAAAGAATTGGTTTAAATTAGGTTGACGTACCTGACAATCAATGAACATCTGACTGAAGAGACTGTAGCCATTTTTCAGGTCATTCGTTTGCTGTTTGATTTAGACTGAGGGTTTGTTTGTGGTGGCTTGAAAAAAGGTGATTTATCTTAATGGGGTTGTGAATTGACTCTGTCCTTTACAAACTTCTCATATTTGTCTTTTCCTGTCTTCTCCATTGTTTCCATAGATGCTACGACAGCTTCACCAACACATTGATGATCATCAAGGGTCATCAGTTCAGGAGACTCTTCCAGGAAGGGATTTCCCATCAAAGCAACTGTGCCACAAAAGTTGTTGACTTGAGTCTTATATGTCTGCTGTGTAGCAAAATCTTGTTCATTGCTTCTAGTATCCACCTTGTCATCTTGCTTCTCAAACTCTTGCAGAATTCTTGCTTGTTCTGGTCCAAATATCATCCATCTAGTTAAGGCAACATTTTCTGTTAATGCAACTGCACCACCTGAGTGTTTTACAACTTTGCTGTTTTGCTCATGAGCTTGATCCAAAAGTATGGCAGCAAATGTGTTTGATGTTTTTGGGGAAAACCAAACCTCTCTGAATGGACTCTCTTCTGTCAACAGGAAAGGCTTTCATATCTCTGATGTGAACTGACAGCCTGCGTGTATATAGTTGGTGTGATCAAGAGCAAAGAACCAAGGGACAAGTTGTTCCATTACCTGTATGTACAGAGACATCTTTCTTCCGCGATGGGATCTCACACAGATTGGTATCATTGTCTCGAGATGAAGAATCAAATCCCAGAATTTGAATGTTGGAATGTTTTCTGACATCCAATTTTTCCAGCCAGTCTTCAAATGATTGTTGAATATGCGGTTTCAGTGAGAACATGTAAGCATCGCTTTGAAGACTTGCTATTTGATACAGCAGCTATTTGATGAGCATGTCTTTGTAACGTGAGACGCTGAAATGAAAGATTCAGCTGTTCCACTTGGGCAATACCTGCTTCTGTTGGTGCTGAAGTCCATCCATAATCTTTCAACAAGTCTCCAGCCATTTTCCATAAGGCTATTTCAATGTGAAGACCTCCAAGCATGAAAGTGTACACATCTTCACCACTAGGCCATCTCCATTGAACATATATAGCTAGCGCAAAATGTGGTTGGGCTATAGCCATGACTGGGAGTTGTCCTGGATTGCAATGTCCTGTGACTGTCTTGATAATAGACATACCATACCTAACCATGGCAAGACTTGTGGCTTTGTCTTTAAAGAAGAGGAAGAAGAGAACTTATTCCTGCTGCAACCTGTTCCTGGGATTGACGAGAAGCATGAAATGCACCAGGCAACTCATCCTTTTCCAAATGTTCTTCAGCGAGAAGGCCAATGCAGTGCTTGATCCAAGATTCTTCTTAGCTTTGGTGATCTTGTCTTCGACTTGATGATGAGTTATAGGCACATTAACTCTCTCCACATTGCAGGCTACTGCAGGAACTATACAACTGCCTGGAAGTGTAGGTTTGGAAGAGCTTGAAATAGTGTCTATTGAAATAGGTTTTTCGCTGGTACCATTATCAACAGCATTATCAAATGTGGCTGCAAGTCTCAACCTCTATGCTCAAAGAAGTGCATTTGTAAATCTTCTCAATTTCTGTGCACATCGCTCTGTAACTACAATGGGAACTGTTAAAGGAGACTTCAGAATCACAGAGATCGATGTTTGACAAATTGATGTCACGTGACTGATCAAAACAGTAACCTTTTCATTAATTGGATGATGAATTATATATTTTACTACTACACATAAATCTTGTTTGTTATATTTCTTGAAAGTATTAGAATAGCCCTTTGAACGGCGAATATATCTCACATATTGAACCAATGAATAATTTTTTCATAGTCGGCGACCATTCTGGGTGGACTTCAGCACTCTTTGATTTTTGGTGGCCATCTTGGATTTTGGGGAAAATAGGCCCCAACATTCGAGCACATCCCCAAAATATGCTTTATCACGATGTTCCCTAGCACTGTGCAAGGTTTTCTGTTTTAATCCAGCGGGGTAAAGTCACAATAGTGTTAGAATTGGAAATCCTTGCTTTTAGGGGGCCATCTTGGATTTTTCGGAAAATGTGCCCATAAAACCGGGCAAACCCCAAAAATATGTTTTAGCATTATGTTCCCAAGCATTGTGCAAGGTTTTCTGCTATAAAACCAGCGGGGGAAAGTCATATAGTGTAAAAATTGGAAATCCTTGATTTTTGGCAGCCATCTTGGATGCCATCTTGAATTTTAGGGAAAGTGGGCCCCAAAAATCGGGCACCCCCAGAAAATATGTTTTATCATGATATTCCCCAACACTATGCAAAGTTTCATGTTTTAGTCCGCCAAGTATCTACTTTCACCCTAAGCCACTGCACTATTATCATCACTGACTTTACAACTGCACCTGCTAATCTTAATAGTCAATACTGCCCCTGTAATTGTACTCCCATTGAAATTTGTACCGACAGTCTCTTGTCAAATGCCATTTAAATTACTTTGTAGTAAATTGTATAGGTTTGTAAACCTAGTAAATTATATGATACAACCTTTCATTGTAGACCATTACTTTGTTCTTTGTTGGTATCACCTTGTACACTTCTGGATAAAGAGTTTTGTGTTGAATTATTGTTACAAATTGAAAGTGATAGTGAGAATGCCTGCTTTTATCACAAGGCTACCAGTGTTTTAAAAGTTAGGTGACGTTTCACTTCACTATTTTTTAAAGGTTGATGTGCCTCATACTTTCCATGGCATTATGTCAAAGCATTGTGTCCACCCTGTCCCGACCTTGACAGCACATGTGGACATACTTTAACATATCCAACAATTTGCCTCATGAGACAATTTCCATATAACATCAAAACTGTAGTTGATATCTAATCACATGACAGATAGATCATAAATAATATAAAAACATCTTTGCAACCCTTCATGTCATTATGATTAACTATCTACGATGACTGATCAGTTGAGCTACTATACACATTATATATGACAAATTCACAACTTTAGTGTCTTGTTCAAAGATTTCATTCTTGTCATGATACCCACCTTGTCTGCCTGCATGCCAATGGTAATGTCAAGGACACCTTTCTTCATGACCTTAACAAGATCGTTGCCGTTGTCTGCAACAATTACGTCACCGTGGCTGTTGCAACCAACACCGATGGGAAAGAAGAAGCCTTCCCCATGGCCTTTCTTCAGCTGACCAATCTTATTCACAAGTGTAGCATTGATTTCTGGAATACAATACATGAATAAACATGTCTTAATCATAATATGTGAGTGTTCCATTTCTATCACACAGTGTAAGCTTAATATGTTAGGATTGATCTTCACGAACCCATGCTTGTCATAAGACGCGACTATCGGGATCGGGTCGTCAGGACACATGGACACATGCCATCGGTTCCCAATTGCGCAGATCAATGCTCATGTTGTTGCTCACTGGATTGTCTGGTCCAGACTATTTACAGACCACCACCATATAGCTGGAATATTGCTGAGTGTGGCGTAAAACTCAAACAAACCTGTAGAGGTTTCTGATTCTTTGAAAAGAGTCCTCCTTGGGGTACTTATAAGCATTTAAATGTCCATTTTAAATCCTACGACAGTTGTAACAATATTTTAATAAGAATATTTACAAAACCAAAAATTTTGTTTTTGTCTTGTGAGACCACCCCTACCTGGACCCCGTAGGGCCCCCTACAGCCAAGAGCATATAACTCTGGCTGCTTACCTTGTACCTCACTTTTCATGCTGAACGTATCAGACAGAATGAGGGGAGGTGGGCTGTTCTACCCCAAGGAGGACTCTTTTCAAAGAATCAGAAACCTCTACAGGTTTGTTACATTCTTTTTCAAAAGAGATCCTCCTTGGGGTACTTATAAGCATTAGACAGACTCCCAAAGATTGTAAGTCGGGAGTGGTATTCTGTCTGGCAACACTAAACCCGTTGTGGAGTTAGATCTACGACCGAATCGGAGATAGAAAAACATACATACCTAGTCACCTGACCGCTGATGTCAATCAGGCAGGGGTGTGGCTAGGGCGGGAAATAGAGAGCCCAGGCTTATATTTCGATTGGCTCAAATCTAGAATGACATAAACCCCACCCCCAACCATTACAATGGAAAGGAATGTATGGGGACATGCCGAAACAACTCCCAACCTTAAGAGCCCAAACCAGCGAAGCGTGTCGAGAGGTATAAGGGTAGGGAGAGCATAAAAACGCTTAAAAGCCAATAACACCGGGGTCGAGCCAATTAGTACTGCACACTAATGGTTCGAATGCACCCCTCCTGTTTGGAAGAGGGCTTTCCCGGGACCTCGATAAAACCCAGATAAATTATTAGCCTCGCTAAAAACTTTCTGAGGAAATCCAACGAGGACAAACAGAGAGGCAGAGAGGCATTCCAAACAGTGACCCATGGGCGGTTCGTACCCAATTCCGTTGTAAGACGTGTTAATAGCATATGACTGGTTATAGCGTTCAAAACCTGCCCCACCCTCTCTTGCCTTTAGGTGAAGAGGACGGAAAGGACAATTGTACACCCAAAGCCGACCCGACCCGAAAGGGTGGCAAGGCTGAGACGGTGTAGTGATATGAACCATATCAACATTGAACACAGAACGATACCAATGACCAGTTACTCACTTGGTCAGGGTGGCAGGACACTCTCCACCGGAGAGACGAAAGACTGAACCGAACACGATCCTTAGAATGGGTGTTAAGTCGGTAATGGCGAATGAAAGTATTCGGCCGGCTCCAAAGAGCGGCAGAACAGATCTCTTCATTGAGCAGTGCCGCTGTGTATTGTCAATGAAGCAGGATCTGCCCTCACCAAGTGTGCCTTCAACCCTGGGGGGAAGGTAAATCTTAGCAATTGTAACCTAACAATGACGAAAACAGGCCAACGAGATAAAGTCTGCTTGCTAGCAGACTCCCCAGTCTTCCCCGCCACCAAACAGAACACATGGGTACCCGTACGGATCCCTTTCATTCGTTTGTTAAAGTCACTCTTTTGGGTGAGCACTTGAAAGATCGGTCCCCGATGTGGAAGACTGGGTAAGCGGTGGATGTTCGATATGAGCTGTCACGTGGAAAGCAATATCAATCTGAAAGTGGTAGGTATCCGGGAGGCGAATACGGACATGATCAGTATGAAATACTGTCAGTGTCGGGTCAGTGGATATCGCATGTATGTCCCCGACCCTTCTACCAGAGCTCATCACCACAAGTAAAGCCGTCTTCCACGTCAACAAGTGAAGTGAGAGAGACGATTTTCTTGAAAAGTCAGGACCAGACACGAAGCGCTGTACGAGAGGGTGCTGCCTAGTAGTGTTGGGAATTGGATGAAATCTCACAATTGATGATTGCTTCATTATCAACGAACATTCATCGAAAAAAATTGGTTAGCGTCATTTTTCAGATTTTCCTACCAAGGTTGTTATTGCAGATACGTATAACATGATGCAACTTGCCACTTTAAAGTGCTGAGTAATATATCATGAACATATACTTTCTGGAGTCTTCAAGAAATATTCAGGTCCTGACAGTGAGTTTTCTAAGAATTAAACAAATTTTCAGGCCCTGACAATTTCGAAGATATGCTCCATCGTCAAGTGTTTCAAACACTAAAACAGCAGTTCCAAAATCGTTTGTGTTCGATTATGAGAAAATGTGATCGATTGCTTGGTCACTTTGACCAATCTTCGATTATTTCAATTAATCGGAACACCACTACTGCCTAGGCAGTGCACCTTTGAAAGGGGTGTGAAACATGGAAATAACCATGGAGTACTCGGCAATGGTTTGAGGCCATAAGGCTCTCAACCAAACCGGGGTAATATTAACTCCAATATCCGAAATAAATCTGCAGAATAGGGATTCTGAAATCTCCCTATCTGCACACCAGTGCACCCCACCTATCAATATAAGGAATGGGGGTCGAATCCCACCTTAAAGAAAGAATTGTGTCTGCAACAGCTGCAGAAATTCCGCGTGCCTGGAGGTTAGACCCGACAGAGTCCAAGCCACCAGAGAATCCGAGGATTCGGGAGTGCCGCCCCGTTCAGAGTGAGAATGTCTGACCTTAAGGTAATTCGAAACCCTACATGTGGGATCGAACACCAAACTGACTGCTGTCAATTCCAGCACATTGATGTACAGGTAGTGACTTCGTTGTCAAGAGACCGCAGGTCGCCCAGATCATGTATCTGACTGGACGGAGAGCGATGGCGTCTCCAGGGGAGGGCCCTTGGAAAGACGCCCGACGTCTGCCCAATGCTGCAAATGAGGAATCAACCACTCTGGCGCCTCCAGAAAACTCTCATAGCCCTTTGAGTAAGACCCCAGCTGCTAAAGGTTGCTGCATGGGTCTCATCCTCAAACTTGCATCAACCCCAAGAAAGACCGGATCCTGCTCCAAGACGAGGTCCGACTTCTTGAGATTGACAATTCAGCCCAGTTTCTTAAGAGTGACCAACACTGATCGCGAGGTTTTAGACACAACTGATATTCTAGAACCCTGATGTGCCAGTTGCCTAGGTATGGGTGACAACACCGGCACTACTATCTGGCTATCTGAGCTTGAATAAACCTCAATTTGCTGAACACCTTGGAAGGCCTAAAGGAAGCACACGAAACTGGTAGCACATCCCGCCGAAGAAGAATTCTTGAAATCGGGGTGCACTGGAACAAGGAGGTATGCGACCTTGAGGTCGATTGACGTTCGCCGACGTCTCGACAGATGAGATCACTGAGCGCGGTGTCTCCATCCTGAAGGACAGTACCTCTATTAACTTGTTCAGCTCTCAGTTAAGAATAATTCTGAACATTCCGTTCTTTATGGTAAAGAGGAAATAAGTTGAGTCGAACCCCACATTTCCCTGACCATTTGAAACCACCTCGATGGTTGTCTTGCTCAGCAGAGACGGGATCTCGGCACGGAGTATTTCCGTGTCTCCCGCCGTCACTCTTCTACCGGGATTTATGACAGAATACAGTAAATCCCTGCAGCCGGCAACCTAATATTTGCCGGTGCCGAGGCACCTGAGGGATTAACAAGAAGCCCGACAAACTTCCATATTCATCGAAATAGTCCCAGGCGTCATAGGCATAAAACCAGCTCCCTCTGCAGAACAGAGAGAAGAGATGTGTATCGAAGGCAGGCTCTTGTAAATAGGTCCCTTCGCAGAATTCGATCTGTGGGTCCACCAAAGTAGGTACCTCTTAAGATTGTCTGGCAAAAAGATAGGGTCGATGCTGTCCAGATGTTTTGTCAGGAACCGTTGCAGCGGCCTTAGTTGTAACCTTCCTGTGCCAGTCAAGTCCTGCGTCAAGGTTAGTAGACCGAGTAGACATTGCCATGTTCGTAGTGTTAACGGAGAGATGACTGCTTGTGGAATCATGGCTTGTATCTTGACCCAATGATCTTCTGGGATCACAATTCGATTCTGTGTTGTGATAATTCTTATTCCCAGCAATTGAAGATCTTGTTTGATTCTAACCACAACTTCATCAGGTTCACTAGCCATCCTAGTGGCGTGAGCAACTTAATTGTGAAGTTCAGCTGCTGTCCGAGTTGATTCGCACTTTGAAGAACCTGTATGCCGTCGTCCAGATAACCGGCACTGCGTAGACCTCGATGCTGCAGATAGGTGCCGGTAGGCTTGGTTATTCGTATGAATAATCATAAAGCCGACGATATTCCAAACAGTAGGACGTTCCATTGGAAGTGCTAACCTCTGATTGCAGTGACGATACATCATTCTTCCCCTTACAATCGCAGGCGATCTGTGTTGATCAGCATACATCGAAGCGTTGTCTATTTATAGCAAGGCTGGCTCCAGTGTAGCATCGCAGGGGACAGGTACTCATACCGACTTTTATCAGCAACAACTTCCAAATAAACATCGTTCATGCTGCTGTCAAGGCTAGACATCTATTAGATTCCCATGATGATAACAGTAGTTGTATACTGTTTCCAAGGCTGCCGATGAAGTATTCCCCCCGTACCACGGGTTTGTTTACAAGTCAGTAAACTTGTTGGTGCCTGCTCTGTCAGTGGGAGGCGTTGTCTGACGTGGACCAATCAGCTTCCAAGCATAATGTCACCGGTGTTGTAGCAAGTTGGCCTCCATAAAATCTGGTGCAATTAGTTGGTTGAGTAAAAGTGCGCGTAATTCTCCCCCGCTCATATCAACCTCTTGAATAAGGGTTGCTCCAAGTGTAAAATCTTGTTCAGTCTCTGTTGGGTTGGAGTGAGTGAGTGAACGACAATATCCGCAGGCCATCTGCTACCCGGTATAAGACCTCAGCATCCGTGTAGATGAAGGGATTCCTTTCATCAAGTAGGTTGTCGTCCGAAACTGAACCTATACAGGTATAAGGTTTGTGCAGGTTGTAGAGTTGTGCAGGCTGTAAACTGTAGATATCGCACATGTTGTAGATCTTTTTGTTGAGTTATAAACTCTGAAAAAAACATCCGTTTTCATCATTGCTTCCTTTTTATTCATCCTAATGGTAATAGAGTCGATGTCAACATCCTGCCTGTTGATGTAAGGGTTAGTTAACCCTAGGGTTCGCGAACCTTGTAGATGTCTGCGTTGCTGTTATCTGCCTGTAGATCTGAGAGTTCTCGTACCTATAGATGTCTGCAGCTTTCTCAAAGCTGTGCGTAGGTTAGAAGGTACCTTGGAAATAGGTTCAATCGGAGGAATAGTCACCGAGTCAAAGTCGTCATTACGCATCTTATAAGTGTAGACCTTAGAAGGAGACTCCAAGTTCACACCATTGGCTATCCATGCTGTAACCTCTGAGTCCGGGAAGACGAAGTCTGTTTGTTTATCCGTTATCTCCTGATCGGTAGAGCTATGCCTCCGCGAATCATCCTTCTGCGAACCTGTATCCCTTCTCGAACCTCCATCATCCCTTCGTGAACCTCTTTCTCTGGATACATCTCTTCGTGAACCTCTGTGACGTGAGCCTTCTCTTTGCCAACCTCTGTCTCGTGATGAGTGACTTCGCAAACGTCTGTGAGAGATATGAGATCTCGATCTAGAGCGGCTAGGTGTAGGAGATGGATCCTTCGATGTTCTCGAACGTTGAGGGTTTGCAGATGTTGAAGGGTGAGTAGGCTTCTCATGTCTTCTATCCTCCTCCAAAATGACAGAGTCATCAGACTGTGGAGACCTTTGCAAAGGTGTATGTTCGCCAACGAAGTCTTGAGACATAGTTCCCTGAGGAGTAGGTTCCCGCAGGTCCGTAGGTTTGAGCACGTTGTCAGCAGATGACAGGTTCCGTCGAGCCTTCGCCTCTTCCTCGAATCTACGTTCCATCATCTGGTTGGTGAATTGTCTCATAAATTTGCCCGGATCAAAGTTCTGCGTTGACTGAAGCGTTCATGATTGAGTTGTGGGCCTCGACTTCACTCCGTTGAGAAGTTTATGGTAGTACGTCAAACAGCTGGCCTGCTGTGGCAGTTGCAGGAGACGATCTAGTAGTCGTGGAGTCGATTGAGTCGCCGATCTCGTAGGTACTTCAGGTAGAAGTAACGGGGGATCATCAAAAAACGTCTACTTCATGCGGAGGTAAAATCTCTTCATTGAAGGATTTCTGATGCGTTGACTTACTAGGCCGAGTAGATTTACCCTCCGATCTGGTAACAGATGCTCTCCTCTGCGACGTAGAAGCAGACGTCTTTTTCTTACTTGAGCCGGTGTCAATTGCATTGTAGCCGATCTCTACTTCGCCCCCGTACCAGACGACTGCCCCTACAACGTACTCAACATAGGGCCAGTATTATGAATTTCAGCAGTAGCAAGCAACATACGGTTTGCAGGCTGATCTCCTGATTTATCAGCCGTGACTTGTGATGACTTCCTCACCCGACACATGGCATGTCTATAATTATAAGACAAATGTTGATTAAATTGTAGATTTGATAAATCAACACAATAAGTACAGCGCAAGCTGGAAGAACATGGTTTGATGCACGAAGGGCATTGGGGGGGTGAGGATCAGCCACGGATAACCTGTGCCTGCAAACAATGCAAGATTTCATGAAATGTAAACAAGTTACATTACGATGAAATTATGACACAAATACAAATAATTTTTCATATAATACATAGTAGTTATAGCCAAATCCATACACAGCATAATTTTGAAGAATAGGATCTAATTAAAAAGGTTATAATGCCGTATACGGGACTCCAGTGCTCACCCAACCATCCGCTTGGGCGAAAAAGGAGAGAGTGACAAGTAAGGCTGCCCACATGACTGTTTACGCGGGAAAAGGGAGGTAACTCGTGGGTGAGTGTATTTTTACGTCCGCTTCGGGAACTTCAAGGGATTCAAGCGTCCCACTACCATTCGCAACGGAAAGGGAGATAAGCAAAAGATCATGAGTCAGGATAAGAAAATATATAAACTTTTGCCAGTGAAGACACCAAACTTGTACTTAAACATCACTAGACAAGATTTTTTAACCTTTTCATTTCTAATCTATTTTGCTAGGCATTGTATTATATGCAGAGATTAAGATTACTGTATGTATGTCACATAATCAGAGACGAAAATAGCACTCAGCTATTCGTGAACCAGTTAAAAATGAAATTTACAATATTCTGTTTAGAGTGAAAGACTGAGGGGTTCCCAAGATTAAACTACTGGATTGTTACAAGGGGCATCATACCAAGCAACTTTATAACACTATCAATAATATACTACTCACACTTTGCTCAGGATATACTTAAACATAGGTTTACAATTTGAAATTGGAAAAATAATAAAATCATGGTAACCCCTCTTTAGGAAAAGAGTCACTTTAATCTAACCTTATGCACTTGTTACATGAGTAACCATAGAAATTGTTTTCATAGCACCAATCAACCATTTTGCAAATCATGGAACAAGTCATTGACAAGTACACAACACCTATCAATAGCAGGTATGGGTTCCACAAGATGCAGTGACATACTGAAACCTAGGATCCATGCTTACAATAAGCTTAGATATCTAACCAAATTTGACCCCACATCATAGTTTTCTGTTGAATCCATGATTTGATCCTTAGCAAAGTGTGAATAGTATAGTATTATCCTGAACACTCACCACTCCAGCAGTTCCCTGAGAACACCAGCCTTGACAGGTCAGTGTATGTCTCCACAACCTTCTCTCTCACAGTCCCACTACTAGCAGACTGAACATCCTTTTTCACTTCAGGATACACATCTTTCTTTACAGCAACATCATCTTTACTCTGTGATGGTGACTTGGCAAGACTGGCCACCATCTTGTCTTTGGAGTTGGTAGCATCAGCCACGGGTGTCTCCTCAACCTTAACCCGGAAACTTCCTAGAGACACTACAGAATCAGTCTCTACCAGGATCTCCTCTTGGGGTTCTTGCTTTATACCCAGCATACGCTCCTCCAGCTTAGATTTCGGAAAAACAGTCTTGTCATGAGGGCTGCACTTTGATGTCATATGTCCTAATGGTGAGAGTGCCCTTTTGAAATCACCATTACCATCCTTTGGTTTGTCTGAAATATTAGCCCCACCTGACTTGAAGATCTCAACATCTGATTTGGGGCTAGGAACGCTATCACCAGCTCTATCACCTGTACCATCAGCCTCCCCACCAACTGTTCCATTCCCAGAATTTTCCTTGTTGGATTCAATGTAAGTCTTCAGCAGATTCTTCATTCTACCAGAAATGATGGGGTTGGTCTTTTTGGAGGGAACTTCTTTTTTTGTCTTTTGGCAATAATCCTCCTTGGATACTGCTGAAGCGATCACATTAATATCAAGGTCTTTTTCAGATTCATGACTCACTATCTCAGAATTTTGGTCGGAATCTTTGACATAAGTAGAGTATTCCCCCTGTTCTTCGGTCAGTGGTGGCAGTTTCTGTGACCTAGAGCCAGGCAGCTGTGGCATCTTTCCAACTGGGTTGCTCCTGAAACTCTTGACAGGTGATCCACAAAGACTTGTAGACACCTGTACCTTCTCTTGCCTCCTTTCACTTGATACAGACGGCATATCAATCTTCTCTTTCTTCACGGGTAAACTGATGTGACTATAGTCACCAGTACGAGCATCCCACCAGTCATCCATTCCATTAGCAGTGACACATGGAAACTTCCACAATGCTGCCCCTGCTGCAAAGGCTTTGGGAGGCCTGTTTTCAGTAGCATGTGACAATTTTTTCAGCTCATTACCTTTTATAGAGTTTCCTTTAACGCTAAATCCTTTAGCTGAATCCTTCCAAGATTCACCATCATTTTGCTTTCCATTTAAGTCTCTCGACTCTACTTCATTATCAAAAAGTCTTCTCACGTGGGAAGGGTTCTCAGATGACGATGCTCGAGATGGTTTGTCTTCATATGGAAGGTCTATGTCCCAAGATTCTGATGAATCACTTCTTTCTTTAGCTGAACTTGGTGCTGAATGACACATGTCGCCAGAACCTTTGGAACTACTCTTGGCGTTCCTTTCAGACACCTTTCTGTCATAGATGTTCTTCTGAAGTCTGATAGACATGGCAGACGACATCTCTGAGATCTCGTACATATCTTCATCCCACTTCTCAATAATTGGTGACAGTCTGGAGTTGTTCGATGATCGGTCGCACAATTCTTTATTGCAAGGATTCACTGCATCCATTGGCATCACAGTATCTTCATTAGCTGCAACTTCCATTGCTTCCTCAAATAATCTCGCATTCTGCTTGAGAGATTCATTCTTTTTGGCTGCAACAGTTTCTTTGACTTGAGGACTTGGAGTGTGAACTTTGTCAGCAGGTGTAGAAACACAAGGAAACAGTTCGTTTTTCCTTTTCACAAGTCCTGATTCAAACCCTGGTGGACACGGAACATTATGGATTCCATGATGCAGAGTTTGATTGGCAATACTTTTCTCACTTCCTTTAGGTCCTGGTTGAGATTCAGAACTATATGCACTATTTAACAGTGAGTTTCCTGGAATAGGACTCACTTCAGGATTTGAATCAAGAGACATATTGGAACAAGCAAGAGATATTCCACTATCTTTATTCGAAGTGAAAATATGTCCGAAGACCCCTTGGTCAAACTTTGTCTCCAGGTCACCTTGTACAAACTGAAGGAACATTAAATTTTCAAGGTCACCCTGTTCCTCTGCATCCTGTTTGCAATCCAGCAGAGACCTGAATGTTTCTGTCAGACGAGTTCCGTCCGAGGCTAATTTGTGCTCATTCTGAATCTTCAGAACCTTCTCTGCCTCTACACAAACTTCTCCCAGGGTGCAGATCTCATCAAACAGCACTTGCACCTGGTCCTCCATTGCTTTGATCTTTCTGTCCACGATGGTTGAAAGTTCTTTTTCAAATGCTCTTTGCAGCATGGCTATCTTGGCTGAAAGTCGACGTGTCATGCTCTCGATGTCGCTCTTGGTTTTGTCTCTCCTCATGAACAAGATAGCCATGACAGCATTGATCTTCCTCGTGGCAGCATTCAGTGAATTGATCTTCTTGTAAGCCAACTTGAGTGTGTGAAGCAAGGTTTCACGTTTATCTGAAAGATCCATTGTCTGAAAAACAAATGTTAAGAAAGTTCAGTGATATTAAATCAATATCTAGAATTAGAATTAGAACAAGAATTTGTTTGAATGAAAATTCAAGCCCAAAGATTCAATTGATCAAGAAGGATTTTCATTAACTATTATTTAATCAAGTAAAATGAAACATCTGATTGATATACTCAACAAGTTCAAATGTTTTTTTATTTATTTTGTATTCTCAGTTATTATTATATTATAGCAATATACTGAAATTACCTTTCTTGAGTTGAGGATATTTACCTCAAACACATCTACATTCATTTCTGCACATTAATGAATCCCGTACAACCATGAGTTTTTCACTGTTCCTTTACATTATTTGCTGTCACGGTATTTGAAAAATAATTGCTTTCTGGTAATCAAATCAAGTATTTTCTCATCAACACAAATAGCTCTAACTAAAAACATATATCAGCCTTTTAACTCAGTCACAAAATGATTCTCTTGAATTTGGACATTTGAATGTCAGTTACAAGAGTTACAGTTCAATAAGCATTTATCGATACACGATACATGCTTGTGTGTATCGATTCCTATTTTAAAACTTTATCGATTCAAATTTTTATGCTATATCCATCTCCTTCAAAGTATTGATAGTAAAATTATACGAGGCCGCTCCGATAAATAGATGTAGCTAGCTTTACTTAAAAAAATAGGTTGGAAACTAACAGCTTTTGTGATTGGCTAGACTATTTTGATGGACCAATCAGCGAGCGCAAACGCGAGCGCGTACGTTGCCGGTAAGGTAATGCTATGAAAAGGCGCGAAAATTATGTATCGCGATACGTATCGTATCGTGACCTTAAAATCGTTATACGTATCGTATCGTGAGATTGGTGTATCGTGACACCCCTAGTAAATTCTGTGACTCATTGTCACGTAAAGACAAATAATATTGTAGTATAGTATTGGAACTGTCAAAGATATTAACACTCATGTTTGTGCTGGGAAACCAAGGATAGTACAATTAATTTTGAGACTTAGTGATGCTGTACTCCAGCTGAGACAGAATTCTACCCTGTACTATTCTTCAGCAGTTAAAAAATTATCTGGAGCACTGACTGAAGAGGAAATACATCTGTTCCTTTGTGTTCGTATGTGTTGGTATAAGCCAGACACATATCATGAAGGGTGCCTATTTTGGGCCATTTTATTTGTTAAAGTACAGCACAGCCATCAACAAAGATCACTCCAGAGACAAAATCACCAGTGATTTCTCAAAATCCATTACTTGATCATGAGACACTAAAAGGACAAGGCTTGACAGAACATTCAGCAGTACACCGGATCTGGCACACTCCGGCGCAGTGATGAGTTAGCATAACATCACTGCCAGTGCACTGCCACAGCCTAATTTGAATATCACGTGACAAGACTTTTCTCTTGTTTGTAAACAAACACGCATATTCATAATAAGAAGAGACTGGCCTTACACAAGCTTTGCGGCTCGCTCTTTACAATGTTTTACATTGTTACATATATTTCTTCCACAACTGCGAAAGTAACATTTATGACAGTACATATTTAGATATCAAACTGGTTGCATCATTTGCTCCCTGTCGGATTCGTTGACAATACGTGGAGTCGTACAACCTACGTAAACAAAGGATCGCTAAGCAAATGGAAATAGTGTTACATGTTTTAGGATATTTTCTCAGTTAAACTAAGTCATTCTATCAAAGATGTTTAATTAGATGTTTAGGCTCGTCAAAATTAAAAGCGTTAAGAAATATGTACATTATATTGAATGGACGGTGCAAGATGTGATGAATCGTCACATTTTTCTGGCCTGTGGCAGAGGTACTATGCTGGCTGCCACATGGAACTCTGGGTAGGAGACTGCGGATCTGGTTGTTTGGTGTATAAAGAGGCCAGTAGAGACCATCAGAGGTGACAGATAAGAGTTTGTACTACTTGTAGCTGAAGGTTGTACTACTTGTAGCTGAAGGTTGAAGGTTGTACTACTTGTAGCTGAAGGTTGTACTACTTGTAGCTGAAGGTTTTACTACTTGTAGCTGAAGGTTGTAGCTGAAGGTTGTACTACTTGTAGATGAAGGTTGTACTACTTGTAGATGAAGGTTGTACTACTTGTAGCTGAAGGTTGTACTACTTGTAGATGAAGGTTGTGTTGATGCATAACATTATTTACAAACAGAAATAACTTCCAGTCGTTTTCCCAAAGCAGTTTCTGTAGTCACCTTTTTATAAGAGTATTAAGACTTCTGACAAAATACGCAAATATCATGAATGTCATTATCAAGTTTATCAATGTTGGTGTTTTGAGGAGGATAAAACAAATCTGTCTTCTTGAGGCCTGCCAAAATTTCTAATATGACATCCCAAACTTCTGGCAAGTTGCACTGTATTATTGTCATTGTCATCTTCATGATAAGAATGTTACATTCTTGTTGCTGCTTTGTTATATTTGCTCTTCCAGTAACTTCTGCTAAAGTCCCCTTTGCACCAAAGTGTTCCAGGACACAGCGCTTGAACCAGGGTTCGAAATACCCCATATACTAGCGTGCCATGGCACGGTAAATATTGAAATGGCACAGATAAAAAATGTTCTCGGTGCCCTTATGGCACACCTAAGGGAAACATAACCTTTAGTCATTTAATCCTCAAAACAATTATATTTTTGCCAAATTGAACAATACCTTACAATTTAAATACTCATGAACCCATTTCTTTCCCATGATTATGATCTTTCTGTTTACCATGGGCGTGGCCATTTTATATGTCAGTGCACATGACAGGAAATCTTGTCTAACAGAAGAGACCATATAATAGATTATATGGTCTCTGCTAACAGGAAATCTTGTCATGAACATGATCTGTTTGAAAGCAGACGACAACCGACAAAGTTCGATTTGTTGTTAACTAACATTAAATTTTAAAAGACCATAACCATTGTTACAGTCTTTTATTCCAAAAATATGTGGGCACACTTGATTACTGAAAGGCACACCTAAAAATGTTTGTCTGCCCAAAGGCACACATAGAAAAAATAGTATTTCTATCCCTGAGGTTTCAGATTTTTAGTTAGACCCATGAACATCCGGGTTAGAATTGATCTTCAGTAACCCATGCTTGTCGCAAGAGGCGACTAACAGGATCGGGTGGTCAAGCTTGCTGAGTTGGTTAAAACACGCCATCTAGTCCCAACTGCGTAGATTGATGCTCATACAGTTATCACTGGATTGTCTGATCCAAACTCAATTATTTACAGACCACCACCATAGAGTTGGAATATTGCTGAGTGTGGCGTTAAAAACTAAACTCACTCACTTTTGATGTTTGATGCTGTAAGGTTTCACATCTTTGCAAGATAAGACGCAAAAGTGAAATCTGTGAGTTTTTGCAGTTGCTTTTGGCCTGATTATTGAGTGCTTTAAATACAAATTGCAAACTATAACTTTGTGTTGCAGTGCTTGCCAGCATTGTGGCATTATCAAGGATGAGAGCATCACTAATATACAAAGCAAAATGTCTTAAGATCATCACCACATTCACTTTCATGCCCACTTATGACTTTGAACTTTGTATGTAAATGAGTGTAGCGCCCCCTTGACCAAGCGGACAGTCATAAAAGATGTTGTCACCATGGAGTCCTGCATTGTGAATTGATGGTGTAACTCAATGGTAATTACAACAACTATTAAAACAGATCAACCACTGACTCACATGAAATAATATGAACAAACGACAACTTGATGAAACAATCATTTTGCAATGAAAGGAGCTCAAACAATCGGTAAATAATTGCTTTAATTACTGGAAGTATGTCTCAGTTGTCTTTAGCTAAGCCTTTAGCTAAGATTCATAGCGTTCACTAACATGAACGCTATGTATCTGAGCTAGTATCGCCCCTAAATTTTAAGGATGAGGGAAAAATTTCTCTGAGTCTGAGTCAGTGAGTGCCATTTTCAGAAGTTATGTCTTTCAGTATGTCCAGATGTTAAAACTCATACTTATCAGATGAGGAATATATATTCAGGTGATTGGACTGGAATGAAATTTAAGGGGTGCGGGAGAAGGTTTTTCCGTTCACTTAACGTTTCAGTTCAAGTTATCTCTCACCTGACGTGTGGAATGAAACGCCATGTTTTCCTTTGGACGGACGTGTGACATCTTCAGCACTGTTCAAGTTTTAGCGCCAGAGAAACTATATCTTAACTATGACATATGATAAAGGTGTCACAGTACTATTTGTTGGCTACAACCCAAGCAAGAAGTTCACTGTCAATCATTCTACGAGCATGTATTTGGCTAAATAACCAGCACTTAATCTCGTTCAAGATTTTTCAAATGTTGGACGTAACCGGAAACACACTAATCTACTCCGCGGCAAATAATTATAATACCGAAATAACCTCAATAAATGTCACCTTATGCTTTGTTAATATATTTTCCACACACCAGTATTATTTCTGTGTAGGACAAATCATTCCGCAACTAGCCTAGTTTAATTATTATGCAGAATGTTCAAGGTGACCATTATTTATATCATGTGATAACCGGCGCTGTAATCATATGGCCACCAAAAGCAGACGACGCAAGTCATCGCTTAATGAGAACACCCGTTGAAATTTATCTCAATACCGCATCGGATTGTTTTCACTGTGTTGCATTTACTGACCACTGCCGCCAGTCAACATAACCGTAGGCTTCGAATCACAGGAATATTGAGCTGATAGTAAGTGAATACATGCCATCACATTTTATAACCTTCGAACCACACCTGTCATGTTTTGTGTCGACGCTCCTCTTTCCCATCTCAATGATATGTTCCTACTACCACCATTGGGTCTATACATAATTGTTATTGTGTGTGATGGCTTAAATGATTTTACCGTATATTCACATTACTTTTTGACAACATTACGTATAAATTTATGTAGTAAGATAGATACACAGCGTTTTGGCATTGGCGTTTTTTTTTGTTCATAAGATGCAAAGTTTTCATTGTCTTGTCAAACTTTCATTTTTCAGCCATCTGCGTGGTATCTAAGCACTTGAGCACCGCCTACCAAGAGAGGCCATATGATATTTTTACTATGGTCTCATGCAGTTGCCATCACCGTCACTGTCATTCTTTGAACGTTTTTGTTCATGTCATTTTGTCCCCATTACAGCATGATGAATCATGTACCGACGGAAAACTCAGCTTTGGAATCTACACATTGCCACCAGAGTGCCCTGGATGAGATTGACAAAATGAACAAGGAACTAGAGCAGCTCAAGGAAAATTTGTTCAAAACGAGAGGTTCAGTGTCACTAGTAGTTATTATTTGTGTAGACGTTAATTTTTTACGTACCGCATTAAAGGTAATTTGTTGGCCTGCCTTTAGAATTAAGCACCATAAACTTTACAAATTACATCACAATACTTCCCATTTGTTTATCGGGGTATTTGAAACTATTTAAATATACGAGAGAGATCTGACGTTTTAATAATAGTTACAACCCAGAAACTGCCTGGAGAATTAGGCCATGTCCATATGTATTTCTAAAATATATATATTACGTATTTCTCATGAATATAATGAATTCACATCGGTGACAGTTTTGCTTCCTATAATATTTACTAATGTTTTCAAAGGCCTAGAATACTGAGATACACAATCTGCCAGACATACTGCGATATAATGTCAGCATTATTGCAAGATGTTATGTTCAGTTACAATGTAATATTCTTCGTCATTTACAGTGAAGTCCCACATTCTTCACGTTGACCTGGCCACCCAGTTCAGCCCCCACATGGTGGAGAAGTTGAGGCATGTAAAGGAGGATTGCAACAGGTGCTCTATGACAGTTAACATGCATCTCCAAGCAGACCCGAAGTAGATGTCACATATGTGGACTCTGAGTGAGGAGGAACATCCAGCAACGTTTTCCTGTTTGAAAGGCAGTTTTGGAAATGAGGTCCTTCTAGCCCTGATATCTTTATCCTGTTCATAATATTTCTGCATTTGATATTGACAGTGACAATTATTTATGAAAGCTTTAGCCAACAATAAACAAATATACATGTTAAAATATTGTTTCTCGTATATTTTCCATATGGTCACATCTTGATATTGATCTGTTGGTGTATCTGCTCAAAATGAAATGTTATTCGAACAGTTTTTTGCAACAAATGATGACCTGTGAGTCAACCCTTTTTTTCATATTTCCATGCTGTGTCTATTTCCATGTCTATCTGCCACTACTACCCGAGGGCCTATATAAGTAATTTTGTTTACAATACGCGAATATATAAAGTATGGTACGTAGCTTTATTGCACAATGTATTCAATAATTTATGTTGATAGGTTGTATACCCTTGTGGTAGGAGACGACTAACGGGATCGGACGGTCAGGCTCGCTGACTTGTTTGACACGTCATACCATTTACCGACCGCCATCATATAGTTGGAATATTGCGGCGTTAGACAAGAAAACAACAAACAAAATATATTTTGGCGACATCTGTCATTAAAAGTATTTGTATCCTTTGAACTATTTATCCCTTTTCCTCATTTAGTTGTGTACTTTCAATTTATAGATGAACGATGTTGCTGAAAAGATTTTCCTAACATCAATAGTATCAAATTTGCATAATGCCCGTAGATAGGATCTCTTAAACAGAATGATGAGACTCTGACGATATATGTCTTTGGGTGTTTATGCTACAATTTTGGGGAAATAAGTAGCGGAAGAGCGGTCAAGACTGGCTGTCACCTTAACAACAGAGAAGGCTTTTGAATTGTGGCGTTTATTCGGCGGAGACAAGAGTGAGCCACAATCAAAATACAATACGATACGTAAACAACATGTATGCAGCGGCAGTATAATTTAACATGTAATTGTTATATAGTTAGGTACGTGTGCAACACGTATACAAAGGCAGTATCATATATTCAAAATAACAATTAAATACCCGTGCACTCATATCTGATCTTACAAGATATACTCGGTATAAAATCTCAATATGTTATATGTCATATGTAAAATATAATATAAACATGGTTTAGCAAATAGTATATGTATATTCGCAAGAGGGAATATTGTCAGTTATAAGATATGAGTTAAATGATTTATTCCCACTGTTGGCAGTCCCACTTTTGGCAGTCAATTTTCACACCTGGTTAACGAGCTAGAACAGTTGTCCCGGATTTGGCAGTTTATGACTCACACCTCATAATTAGCAAATAACAAAGAATTTTATTGGTGATGATTATTTTATTCACAATACATTTGCAAAGTATTTCTAATGTTCAATCACACCAGCCAGCACACTGCCACATGCAGAAAGATATGATGTCAGCGCTCTTTCACACATCATAAACTCAAGTCTTGTGACCGGATTCAAGCTGCATCACATGTACTTCTTTATTAGAGTGTTCAGACTTGAAGAGAATGATCAATTCAAACTGTTCAAGTGAGTCTTCACTGCTCTTCTGGACAAACGGCTGTTGTAGCCCTCACAACTGTTATTCGTTCTGGGTGTCTCACGTCTGAAGTAATTCCAGATGTTGATGGGAAATCGTCCATTGATCCACGTGTCCAGGAAGTATTTGTTGAAGTTTTGACACTGGGGCAGGGAAGGTGTACAGGCAACAACAGCTTCATATCCTTCTGGAACCTGGGCAGCAGGAAGGAAGGAAAGTCCAATGAACACCCGGAACCACCATCTGCGCACATCATCCACCTCACTATCTATAAGTACAAAATTATCACAAGTCTCGGTCTTCGTCCACTCACCACCTAGTTTCAAGTCTGTCGCACTCTGGGGTGTTTGGGGTAGCGTCTTGGCTCGCTGTCTATACAAACTCGACCTCCAAACATCATAAGACGGGCAGCAATCTCTTCTGGAGCAGCAGACTTGTAACCAGTCAGGAGCTTCTTCCTCTCTTTCTCGTAAATCAGTGGGATGATACTCACTTCTTCCCGGGCTCGCTTCTTCATGTTATTGGGAAGAAGGTGTGCACCAACAACACTGTGGTCAGGAGCGTGGGTGTGCTCCTTGCCTCGGCGGATAACTGTACCATCCGTAGTTGTCGTCACTGCAAGACATATCTCCTTTACAGCCTAGCACCTCCATGGAAATTGTGCCATTCTTGTTCGCTTTCCATCTGAGATAGCGATAGCCATCCATAAGCATGAGGGCACCTTGCTTTCTTCCATCCAGGATCTGTTCTCTTCTCTTCCATAGTGAGCACAAGTATAACAAGAAATTCAGTTTCAAATCTATATATACTCTATCTAAATAAAACAACCTTCTTTTCTAGTATGTGAGATGAACTTCCCTAACTGTAACCTCTTTACTTTTACAAACATCCGCAGTGCTTAATTGATCCTAATTGTCCCAGTAGCAAATTAGTTACCACCTTACTGACGAGACCTAATTGATCTTAACTGGTACTACTCTAACCGTGGCGAGACCTAATTGATCTTAATTGGTCACACCAGTTCTCCCAGTTTTGGCAGTGAGATACAACACCTGCATGGACTGCCAAAAATGGGAAATCACCAAGTTATATGATACCTGTCGCAATGCTACGCTTAAGTCATGCTATACCTAACTTTCACCTAACATATTAAGATTGTAATGGGCAACAAGAGTTAAACTAGAATTGTCAAATAAGGTCAAAAGATTTCTCTGTTCTAAAGGTGACAGCCAGTCTTGACCGCTCTACCGCTACTAATTCCCCCCAAATTAGGTTCATTCCCATTATGACTACTCCTCCGAGTTTGACCACCCGTCCAATACACAACCTTTCTAGTCGAGAGGTTTTTAAGTGTGGGGGTGTTCCATTCTCTGTTGATGTTCATGAGTAGTCAAACTGGGAGTAGTCATAATGGGAAGATACCCAAAATTCTAGCATAACACACAAAGACAACTACGCAAACTAGCCCTACGTCAACTGGTGAGAGGATCTGTCCTGGACCAGGGCAATGACTGGCAGAACACCGGAGAACTACAGGTGAGGTGGTGAGGTGAAATTGGGTTAAACGTCGTGCTTGAGAAGAACTACAGAGAGAGGCCCTGAAACTATCAAGGTGAGTTCAGTGGTGAACCTTCAAATATCTCAACGCTACAAAAAACATTCGACCTTAATTCTCCAACATCATCAACGGCTGTTTACACATCGTTATCAACAACAGCTACATCATCGGCGACGGCAGGAACATCAACTACTACTTCAAACACCTCGACCTTTCAACACCAGCCTATATCAAGACTCCAGCAACATTAGCCATCTCCCATCTACGATTACCACGCTACTCTGGAACAAGACGCCACTACATGATGGGCAGACTTCGAATCCTGGACAAAGCTGCAACAAGCTTCAGATCAAAAGGCTTACCTGATGCTTCCCTTTCTCCTTGAAGGCCCAGCAAAACATTGGCACCAGGGACTGTCAGATGATCTCAAATCTGACCTGAGGAACGTCAAGCAAGAATTTCTCCGACGGTTTAGCCGATCAAGTCATTTTGACCTGACAGCTTTGTCCATCAGCCAAAGAACAACAGAGAGTGTAGGAAATTACCTCAGCAGGGTGCAAGAAGCCACACTACAAACAGACATCCCTGCAAAACTAATGGAAGCCATCACAGTTAACGGACTGCTACCATCACTCAAGCAGTGGGTGTTCAACAAAGAGCCCAAATCTATGGAAGAAGTCCGCAATCATGCCCAAATTGCCGAGAAGGCAAATGATAGTTCTATGGCGTCACAAGTGAACCTGATCGATCAAGTTGACAAGCTGTCTGGTCTTGTGAAGTCCCTTTTAGAAGTCAGACATGAACAGACAGTAGCTGCCGCAGCCCCTGCTCCAGTGCCAGCACAAAGGAAGAGATCACAAGGGCCATTGAATCATCAGCAATTCCAGCAACAAGCCATTCCTTACCATCAGCAATACCAGCAAGAAGCCATTCCTTACCATCAGCAATACCAGCAAGAAGCCATTCCTTACCACCAGCAAGAAGCCCTTACCATCAGCAATACCAGCAAGAAGCCAATACCATCAGCAATCCTTACCATCAGCAATACCAGCAAGAAGCCATTCCTTACCATCAGCAATACCAGCAAGAAGCAACTCCTTACCATCAGCAATACCAGCAAGAAGCCATTCCTTACCATCAGCAATACCAGCAAGAAGCCATTCCTTACCATCAGCAATACCAGCAAGAAGCCATTCCTTACCATCAGCAATACCAGCAAGAAATACCATCAGCAATACCAGCAAGAAGCCATTCCTTACCATCAGCAATACCAGCAAGAAGCCATTCCTTACCATCAGCAATACCAGCAAGAAGCCATTCCTTACCATCAGCAATACCAGCAACAAGCCATTCCTTACCATCAGCAATACCAGCAAGAAGCCATTCCTTACCATCAGCAATACCAGCAAGAAGCAACTCCTTACCATCAGCAATACCAGCAAGAAGCAATTCCTTACCATCAGCAATACCAGCAAGAAGCCATTCCTTACCATCAAAACCAACCTCGCCATGTAGAAGCAGCCACTCCTAGCCAGTTAAACGTTTCCTACCATCCAGCCCGTTCTTATCAACCAAATTTCCCAACCCCAGCACCAGTCAAACTCTCAGTATGACAGACCTCAACTCATATGCAATGACTGCGGAGGTTCATGTCAAGATCGTACCCGCTGCATTCCCTCTGTATACTATGCCTGGTCTTTTAGCTGAGGTGAATCAACAATAGGAACTCGATTTTCATTTTCAGAGTTCCTCTCAGGTCAGGCATCACAAAAAAGAATCTCCTGTAACCCGTAAATCCCCAAAGTCCAGAACAAAGACAAAGGACCAAGAATGACCAACCCTGGGTATATAACGGGACAGGCAATAGGCCTGGAGAGAAGCTGCAGAGAAGTTCGTGACTACGCCTGAAAGTGTAGTTCTGAATAAACAGTTGTGGACCCTCAGACGGACTTGAGTTATTCATGCCAAGACATCCACATAGAGTAACAACATCATCTCTAAGTGCGATACATGTCATGTCCTTTCTTCATTACACCATACTGTCATCCTTGGTATGGATGTTTTGCAGACTAACAGAGTTATCATAGATCTGTCATCGCGAACAGTCAATCTTTATGATGGCCTTATATATCAGTCTCACTGTTAGCAACCAATGCAGGTCTTGTAATTAGACCTCTGCGGACTGTCAATATCCATTCCAACTCTCAGGCAGATATTCCAGTCCATATTTCAAGCTGTCCATCAGACAAACTTCTTCTCTTGGAACCTTATCCATGCTTACAGACGCTTAAGTTACAAGTTGCCAAATGTCTAATCAACAACGTCAGTGGTAAAACTTGCATGAGATTTCTGAATCCAAACAGTCTGTCAGTCAGACTCAGTTGTCGCAAAGTTGTTGCCTCTGCTTCTGTCATTGACCCTTCTTTCATATATACCCTTTCACCAGAGAAACTTTCTTCTTCTTCTGTCGACCGGTGAAGATCCGGGGTAGAATAGGTCTTCAGCAACCCATGCTTGCCATAAAAGCGACTTTGCTTGTCGTAAGAGGCGACTAACGGGATCGGGTGGTCAGGCTCGCTGACTTGGTTGAAACATGTCATCGGTTCCCATTTGCGCAGATCGATGCTCATGCTGTTGATAACTGGATTGTCTGGTCCAGACTCGATTATTTACAGACGGCCGCCATATAGCTGGAATATTGCTGAGTGCGGCGTAAAACTAAACTCACTCACTCACTCTTCTGTCAATTCTCTGTCATCTGATGTTGACCCTTCTGAGTGTGTTGTAGGTCCATCGTATTTCACTACTTGTACATAATTTACTGCCTGTATCATGATTTGCTGTTTGGATCACTAATTACTACTTATGCACCATATGTATAATGTATATAACTCCAATGTATATGGGCCGGAGGTCTTTTGTACAATAAACATCTTTGACTTGACTTGACTTGAGTCAACTAACCAACTATCCTTTGACCTCAGTGACTCTGACTTCACTGATGATCAGAAACGTCCACTGGTAGCAACACCCCCGAACCCCGAACATTTAGCAGAGCGGGTGCTGTACACTGGAATGGATTACCTGAAAATGTCAGAAAATCGGAAAATATCAACAGTTTCCGATCTTGTCTCAAAACCATCCCCTTCAAACGAGCATTCGACTAAGCGCACATGAGCAGGACTCATATGTAGCGCTATACAAATGTCTAATTTGATTTATTATTTTTTTGAACGTCGTGGAGCTTTTAGTCCTCATGCAAAGCGTTTTCCTTTTAAATTAGTGACAATATTGTAAGTACAAGTATACAGTAAAATGCATGAGACGTTGACACGTTGACAAATATTTGTTTCAGGCAATGATCACAAGTGAGATGATCGCAATGGCATTAGATAAGATATACAGGAACGTCAAGGTAATACATCAATCGAATTGCCAACATTGGTCAGGCAAATCATAATAATAACAAGTAAATCGTAATTTCCGAAATGTACACACAAAATACAGGTGAGCGGAAATTCCAGCTGTTAATAAAATACAGGTGTCCAGCTCGTACAGACAAAACATTGGACGTTTCAACCGAGCGGCAAATTCCTGCTCGCGGTCGACAATACAGTCGAAATATACCTGACTGATAAGTACAAATATGACGCATAGGAACAAACATACAATGTGCGTAATGCGCCGTCGTTTGCATATGAATGTAATATTTTCATGACAACAGTAAGATCTTTGAAATTGGGAGTTTATATTTGTGAGCCTAGACTCTGCATGGCTAGCAGATGTGGATGTGATCTGCACTAAAAGTAGAATTTGTAAAATGAAAAAAATATATATCTAACCAACTCAAAAGTCTAACCGAAATTTAATGAAAACTTCATTCAAGTGAAATTGGCTCGAAGATATTTTAGCGAATAGTAAATTGTGTGCCAGTTACCAAAAAGTTTTTTTCAACAAGGTTACTAAATTTTCGCCAGTATCATAATTAAGCACAAAACACGTTGGCAAACGAAGAAGTAGGATATAGACTGGATAAACAGTCTCCACTAAATAAGCTTGGTAAACCATAACTTATCATACTTCTACGACTGCTATTACCATAGTCGTTTTTTCATAAAGAGTAAATAATCAAATATGGTATTGAATAACTCGTTATACGTTATTGTCTGCAGTATTAGTTATAGAGACACAGTTGTTAGAAAAATGCTTGAAACCGGGAGTCTGATTTGAATGGGACGACTCGGAACCCGCAGATAGCTTTGATCTGCATTAATGCGTATCGTAGAGCCTAACAGAGTAAGAGCCTAACCGAATTAAAAAACTTATCTAATAAAGATGTACGTTTCAAGCAGATAAAGATTGCAATACATGTACATACTCAATAGAAAAAAATATGACAAATATAAACACACATGAAACAATGATTGAAGAAGAATTACATACCTGACATGAACAAGAATGTCCGAGAGAAAACTTGCAAACACAAAAACTTTGAGAGGGTTCGAACGAGAGTTAACATTACATGTATATTGTCTCACACAGGGAAGCACTTGTTGAAGAATCTTGACGCTTGTTCACTAAGTCTTGAAGGATGGCGTTGAAAGTTGTTGTACTTACAATCATATGAACTTTGCTGGGTCTGGTTGTTGCTGTCGATGACTTTGTGAAGAATGCTGGTTATGCATGGGCTGCTGTCTTGCTGATGATCGGGTCGGCTGATCGTCGGGTCGGCTGGCTACCTGTCTTTTCCGTTCTTCCTCCAAGGTGGCGGCAGGCGTTGACACTGGTCCTCTCTCCCACCATCTCTTAACAACCGTTGCCTTTGCTGGGAGTTAAGGTAGCGAAATCCTGCGTGAGTCACAGCATCCACTTTCTGATCAAGAGCGTTCGTTGGGGATGCTCTCGGATGGTAGTTCAGGATGGTTGACGGACGGAAGACAAAGTCAGCGGTAGAGGTGAAGACAGCAGCCATGTTTGTTATTGAAATAATGGTCGAAATGGTACAAGTAGATAGTAGACAGTTTAGTTTTACGCCGCACTCAGCAATATTCCAGCTGACTGACATGAGCCTACATAAAGCTGTCCAGAGGTGTCCAGCAAAGACACAGAGAGTGAATTCAACTTGAAGAATGTATTGCTTGCTATGTGATAGTATTGCGAGATTTGTACACACATTTCAAGGTAGGTAAGAGGTATTGAGGAATGGACAGACGTTGATCCAACATTGGGCCAACGTTTGTTTGCCAACGTTGGGCGACGTTTCTTTGCCAACGTTGGCCCCACGGTCACGATTACGTTGGGCCAACGTCAGAATGCTATCTCGGATTCTACCCCGGATCTTCACGGGTCTCGGTGCATTTTGTAACGTTGAAACAAATAGGCCGTTTGAAAATTTATCTACACATAAATCTTCAAAGGCGCATAACATAATAAGTATCTGAGTACATTTGGGAGATGTTCGTGTTAGTGGCAATGTAAAAATGTTCGTCCTCTACTATACGTTGTGAAGTCTCACGGCCTTCACTTTGATGTGGCCAGCCTGTTCAGTCCCCAGTTTCTGTGTTTCATTGCTTGGTTGAAGCGCTTATGGCCACACGTTGCTTGCGTTTGAATGTATGGCCCTGTCCCTTCAGTTACACTATTTATGTTGAATGGTTTGTATCTGGGTGTCGCCTGTGTTCAACGTACACATTTACAGAAGAAAAACATACACAACGATCATAGATATATCCGTTAAAGTAACGCAGGTTTTATATAAAAAGACAACCTTTCTTATCAAACAACACTCGTCTTATCAAACTTTGACACTTAAACACTCACCGTTTGTAATGTTTCGTAAGTGGTTTTCCGTCATCACAACAGCAATCAAACATGTCATCTACAATTCAACATACAGTGGTAACTCTGTAGCCCATGCAAATACTCCCCCAGTTACCCATCCTAAAGGAAACAGGTGATTAATGTGTTGTGTGGCATAACGGCACTTAGTTTCAGGGGTCATCCAGCGCGGGTCATCATGTCAAACCGCACGTACATTCATTTGTTAACGTCGGCGTTGACTAGCTTCCCCTGAATTATTGTAGCTTTGAGATAATGCATTTTAACTTCACATTCATTAACTCTGTAAAGTGTAATCATAACTTAAACGAAATTATCCATTCTCTTTGTCTGAACTACGACACCACCAATGGTTTCTTTAGGTTGTTGGGGCGATGGGGTAGCCTAGTGGATCAGGCGTTCGCTCGTCACAGTGAAGATCCGGTTCGAATCCCCATATGGGCATATTGCGTGAAGCCCATTTCTGCTCTCCCCCGCCGTGATATTGCTGGAATATTGCTAAAGGTGGCGTAAAATCAAACTCATTCACTCACCTCTTTAGTTTTTCTTTAACGTGTTAATGTAGCACTTGCCAAGATCCTAGCAGTAACACTGCCGACTGTCCAGAATCCCTGTGATTGACCATCTCTTCCAGGACCCTATCAGAGCGCTACGACTGTCTTCAGTCTATGTTACAGTATAGGAGGTACGGCACTCATAGCGCTACGATAGCTTTGTGAAGGCCCAGGACAGTCCATCACAGGGATTGACTTCATGAGCGTCTATCCACGCAAGTTGGGTTCGACAACCAACCTAGTCATCATGCCTGATTTTCCATTTAGCTGCCACTTATGACAAGCATAGGTTGCCGGAGACCAATAATCACTTGGAATGCCCACGTGCCCTCCTGTGTGATTCCCAGAAAAATAGCTCCATACTGTACCTAGTAATCGCAGAAATACAAGTAGTACAGAAGAAAGGGGGTTTTTTTCGCCCACAGCCGCAGGTATTAACAAAAATCAGTATGCGGGCAAGTACCATGTCAGTGAGAGGTAAGATAAGGATTCAGATGAGTTAGTTTACATTACTGTAAGAATCTGGATATTTTCAAGCATGACCAGTGTGACCACCCTTCAGTTAAGACGCCTTGTACAACTGGCCAAGTTGCTGGAGACAGACAGACAGACATACAGACAGACAGACAGAGAGAGAGAGAGAGGAGAGAGAGAGAGAGAGAGAGAGAGAGAGAGAGAGAGAGAGAGAGAGAGAGAGAGAGTTAGAGTTGTACTGAAAGAGAGAGTTGTACTGATTAAAAAAAGAAAACAAGAAATGTTGTTTTTTATAAGTTTATTTCAACATTTTGTTTTGAATGACTCCCATGTGGTGATATGAATATTCAGTTAATATTTACATCACTGATGCATGATTTATCAAAAACAAACAGTAACAACTTAATAAGAAATAAGCAGTATTTACATTTAACTGGCTGTGATGAGATGCAGATATGAAAATTATCACAATTATGCTTGGGACAAATATTGGCAAATTACAACTTATAAATACTATATTCCTTACAACAAATCAGTAGCAAGCATAGTTATTTATACAGACCCTGCATCTCAGCTTCACATGACAAGTAGCCAAAGCCTTTCAAAGGCTAAAATAATGGTTCTTAATCAATGTCAAACAGTGATGCAGACAAGGGGATATTTTCATGAATGCATGTAAAGAAAGTTGTGTTACTTATGTCCTCTTTCGTCTACCTCAGTACTATTTTTAGAGATGCTTATTGCCGATGCAAACTGTGCTTGAGACACAAGAATGCCTGAAAGCATCAATCACTATGCTCAATTAAGGTCCAGAGTAATCTTATTTATTAAACAAGTAACAGAAGCAGTTAAAAGGAGCTCATGTGTTTGCAGCTGAAGTGAAAGCTTACACTTACTGATAAGCTGATGTACATGTTATAAGGGTGTTGAAAGAATATTCCCAGTATTATATAGACGCACTCTGTGAGACTCTTACCTTTTTTAATCTCCATAATTTCACAAATTTTGAAGAAAAGGGAAATGTTAATCTCAAATTGTGAATTTTTGCTGAATTTTTATTTACATGTCTCAAGGCTGAATATCAGCACCTGGGCATGTCTAGATAAATCCCTTCTTAAATTAAAGAAAAGTAATGTAAATGCACATTTGAGATTTGCTTTTCATATTTATCAATGAATGTTCCATGATGATACAAATAAATTAATGTTAACAATAATTATTCTGGCAAACTGTATTCATTATATACAGAGACATATACACATATGTACAACCAATACCATTCCCTGTCTGGAAACAACACAATTCATCATCATAAATTTGGTCCACATTTTTGTTCCAAGATAAACCCTAAAGTAACTAAAGACTTGAAACTGAGTTACCAAACTCCAAAAAAGAACACATATGTTGATAAGCCTCAAGCCCTCAAATGCTACACATGTCAACATATTCCATGCATGATTCATCAGTAATAATGTATTTGTTCATGTATGGATCAGATCTTTTTGTGAGTGAGGTCTGTTGATAATAATCAAAAGCCTGATTTTAGTCAAATTTCTTTTGGTCTGAAAATGTAATGAAAGTATATGCGGGAAGATTAATTCTAAAGAAAACTGTTTTGGCACATGTAATTTGAACTTTACAAAACTTTACAAACTTAGATACAGTTGTTTCATGATTATAAACATACTTATCTATGTTTTTTTCCATTTATGAACCATTTTAGTGGGAAAATTCTAGAAACCTGTCAGCTGCCCACCAATGCACATCACTCCTTCCCATGCCTAACACGGCAAACACTGTAAAGCAGTGTCAGATGGTTCTGAAACATCATTCCTGAGTTTAACCAAAGCATATATCTAAATGGAAAAAGTACATTCCAAGAAGAGTAACCATGTTGGCAGACACAGCAGTCATAGCATATGCGGATCCAGAGGGGGGGTGCAGGGGTGCGCACCCCCCCTTTTGTCCTGAAAGTTTATTAAATGACCATTGAAACTTGGGTGAAAATGAAGTGTGCACCTTCCCTTTCTCAAAAAGCTGTATCCGCCCCAGCATAGACTGGATGTATACGCAGACTTCAGAAACGTCTACAACATTTTATCTTCCCAAGGCAAGAGAGCTCACAACTGGTCACTAACCAAGAATTTTCCACCTCACCTGTCATTAGCACTTATTTACAACAAAATGGCACCATCCAGTCAAGACCGTCAAGATCTCTGTTGCAAATGAACCTCACCTTGCAGAGTACATCAGATCACTTTAGCACCTTGCGTAAACATTTGAAGAGATTTGGAAAATATGTCAACACCTGTTTCTCACTGCACTGCAAACCTGCTATGGACAGGATTTTCAGTGCAGTTTTGTTCCAGTTTTAATTGGACTATACACTGACGTCATGTCCAGCCAAATTATATCTCCAGTTATAGCCAAGTTCAGAAAGGGTAGAAAGTGGACTTTTACAGTAAGTTAACATCCTTGCCTTGGAAAGATGGCCACATACCTTCTAGCGGTTATGAAGCAAATCTGAACACAAAAATACCAAATAAAAAGTATTTACACAGAAAGATTGATACATCATGATACATGAATGCATTTAAGTTCGAAGTGGTACTGGAACTTGAATGTATGGCACAAGTGAAGATGACATACTACGATCACCACATACAATACTGCCCAAACTTTCTGCTGTTCTCACATATATTGGAACTATCTATGTAAATCTAAACTGCTGATATGATTAACACCATCTGTAAACCATTTTTCTACCAATCCCTTAAAACCTTCAATTACCTAAAATTGTAAACGTTTTTGTTAAAAATAATCAAATTAATTGGTATGATCAGCTCAAATATATTTGACTATGTTATCATGTGACAATCATATGAAATATGTAAAATTGTTTACAAACCAATATATCAGCCCTTTGGTGCACATGTGCCCAATTTTTTTATATATGAAAATCTAAATCTAGATGGCAATTTTTGGACTCAAGTGAGAACCCTGAATAATCCCCAAAAGATGATATAATCAATCCCTGTGCAATATGATGTAAGATATTCATAAATATATGAATAAATATTTGGCCATATGTGAGTTTGGCTTGATGTTCAACTCTGTGCATGGTAAGTAGACATGTCTGTGACAGAAAAAGCCAGAAAAGCATGTTGGTCCTTACCATTACCTTAATCAAGCATTCACATCCTCCTCAGAGCAGGCATATACACTAACTACGTCAAGGATGAAACAGCTATCAGCTATCAGGACCTTATTAAATTATCAAGATATTATCAGTTAACCTGTTTCAAGTATGCTTGTTATTTTATAAAGTTGTTTCTTGGAACCTTTCAAACAGTTACAAAGTTCTTCAACATTGTTTTCCTGGATTTTATGGAATGTTTGAAACAGCCAATCACTGGCGACATCACAGTACTTAATGCTGTCCTCATGCAGTGTTCAAAATTAAGCATGAAAGGGGTTCTTGTCATGACCCCAATGTTCAAAGGTGGAGAAAAATGTAGCCGCAAGATAAAATAAAGCAGCAAAATTTAAGTATGCCAGGAGCCCATTTAATTTTGACATTTCTCATATATACAGGTTCTCGGGGACCAAGGAATCACTTCTTGAAAAGCTCTCAAATCCCTGCCAAAAAATTCTCTCAAATCCCTGCCTAAATCACCCTTATCTTGTGTCTTTGTTGAAACTCTTGGCCTCATGATCCCCTTGCATATATCATGCAGGTTATTTTGTTTTGTTGGCTTGTCCTGTCCCCCCAAATGTCTTGTGCTGGCAAGTCCTGCAGTCAATGTTGAACATCCTGGCCCAGAGGTACCTCAAATACATACTGTCACATAATTGTCTACACAAGTAAACATATTTTAGTCAGACAAGTTATGAGCCATTCATTAACTGCCGGAGTGATTGCTTCCACTGCTGATGGTGCGAGTCCGGAACCTGCTGGCCTGTCTACGTGGGGCAAAGTCCTTCAAAAGATCACTCTCCAATATATCGCGAGCAGATGGACGCTTGGCAGGCTTCTGTGATAAAAGCCAGCTGACCACTGTGTGCTGAAAGAAAGATATCAAGGAACTAACAAAGATTCAATTCTTCATGAACTGAAAGTAAGCTGAACTGTCAGCAGAATACAGCTGCATTTTTAATGTACTGGGCCCCATTTCGCAAAGTAATCTTAGCGCTGAGGTGATGATAACTCCAATACTTTACCCTAGGTTTAGAATCTTCGTAGAGGTAACGTTACTTTCAGGAATGGGGCCCTGAAGGCTGACCAATGGAGAAATATTGAAATCTCATTGTGAAAGGTTGTTCTGTAATTTCTGATATACTTAGCTGTTCTAATATGAAATGAATTTTTGTACACATGTACATTACTGACTCAGTGATATACAGATAGGATAGGACCACCTCCGTGGTGTAGTGGTTAGAGCGTCCGCCCGGAGTGCGGAAGGTCGCGGGGTCGATCCCCGACCGCATCATACCAAAAGACGTTAAAATATGGTATTTGTTGGTCCCTGCCTGGCGCTCGGCATTAATGTGTACAACAAGGACTGGTCGGCTTGGTGTCAGTATAATGTGTCTGAGTGGGGTATTCATGCTTCACTGCGGCATGGTATCTCAGTGGGCTAGCACTATAAAACCAGCTTCAGTCTGGGCTAGTACAAGCAGCCGCACATACACATACACACGCATGCACGTCGTCATATGATCGATATATTCTCAAGCACGACGTTAAACCCAATTCCACCACCACCACCACAGATAGGATAGGGCTGTAGGAAATATATTTACAGCCAAAACTGTTCTCAGGACAGTCTAAACATTATCAACAGAACATTACTATATACACGGGATATTATTAATTCTTTTATTATTATGGGATATTTATATAGTGCACATATCCACGCAACTTGTACATGGTCATGGCGCTGGTATTTTTTCCCCTCGATCATTGGATGTCAATCTCAACGGTATATTGTATTATCAATCTCAACTCCTTAGGGAGCATACGGCTCTTGCAGCACATCGGTTAAAGTGGCTTTTCAATCCTTACAATGATATATTAATTTAGAAGTCAAATTTCAAGCAGGCAGAGAAAAAAGAAAGAATAAGCTACCTACCTCCTTTGGCATTTCTCGCTTGAATCTGTCTGGGAAAATCTGTTTCTTGATGTCCATCAGTGTCCTGACCCTCTCCATCTGGGTGGAGAATGGATACAGCAGCTCAAACAAGATCATTCCCAGGGAGAAGATGTCCACCTTGTGGTCGTACTGACGTCGAGCAATCTGTACAACATACAACATACGTAATCTAACCATACTACAGTTCACTGACAGAAAAGAATGCAATCAAAATCTTTGCTCTGCATGTTAGTATCATGGCCCAATAGTAAGTGAGAGAGTTTCAAGACATTTCTGGTAATATTCCAGCAATACCACTCAGAAGACAAATGGAAGAACACGAAAAAGGGCTTCAAATCTTAATTTGTAGCCCTGTAGGGAATCAAACCATGGGTTTTGGCATGATGCAAAACTCTTAACCATAGAGAAGCAGCAGCTTTCCACTCACAGCATGTATATCAGTATCACTGATAAAATTATCACCACAAAAGGGGAAAGTGCAAGAATTACATATGAAATGTTGTCACAAACACCACAAAAGTTAAATGTTTAACGTTTTCAAAAGTGAGAAAGTGAGTATCGTTTGATGCTGCTTTAGCAATATTCCAGCAATATCATGGTTGAAGACACCAGAAATGGGCTTCACACATAATTTGTACCCATATGGGGAATCGAACCCAGGTCTTCGGTGTGATGAGTGAATGCTTTAACTACTGGGCTACCCCATCCAACCCTTTTCAAAAGTGACTGATAGCAATAAAAAGAAAATTGTGATATAGTTTGCTACCTGTTCTGGACTCATGTAGAGCTGTGTGCCAACCTCAGCCGTGTGCTTGGCGTAGGCATCACCAGCTTCTCCGACAACGTCCTGTGCTTCTACAAGAGCTGTCACAAGGCCAAAATCTCCAATCTTGATTGTCCCATCCACAGAGAAGAAAATATTAGAAGGCTGGAATAAAAAAGGGGATGATCTTTGATTCCGCTGTTCAGTAGACAATAGCAGAAATGTACTTACAACAGTATCAGGTTTTTCATTAATATGGCTGACAAAAATGATCAATAATCAGAAATATCATCAATGGGAAGAATTATCAATGATTATCGATACGAAATTTTGTCATCGATATTATCGTACCTAAACTATTGCAATGAAATATAGTGCTGATTTACCGACAAAATACACCAAGCTACATTTTCATTTCTGAACTGCTTATAAATTTTGTTTAGGACACTGTTTTATTCACAATCCATACATAATAAGCAATGATAAGTGTAGAAGTGAGCACAGCTCACATACCCCCGCTTCCCACTGTGGGACATGGAAATGACTGATATTGATATATATAATGTCACAAGGATCAGCAGCTCACAAGACTTTCTCCTGGACTCTACTAAACTTTATATACATGTTAGGTAATAGTTTTGCCATGTACTGATTACAGTAAGAATTTATGGAAACATTATTTTTGTGTTTTCCGTGGAAACCTGACATACAATTGAACTTGACTGTCTCATGTCAATGAATGTTGCACACAATGAAGTGGACGTAGATGAAGAATGTTACTGACTCATGTTGCACACAATGAAGTGGACGGTTGAAGAATGGTGAAGATTGTTACTGACTCTCATGTTGCAACACATTTGAAATTGTTATGAAAATAGCAAAAGTGGCACATCAATGTGTAATGATTAACATGTCTGTGAAGTAAAATAGCAAAAGGGTGAACCTAGCATGTAAAGTTTTAAGAGATATGCTTAAGACAAAACCATCAAACACATATGGCACTAAGTTTCCATGGAAACAAAAACAAATTCTCAAAAAACTTTAAAATAGCAAAAGGCACATCAATGGGTAATGATTAACACTTGTAAGTGAAGTTAGGGGAACCATAGCATGTAAATGTTTCCTTTAAGAGATATGCTCTGGGCAGAGTTTGAACCTAGGATAGAAGGATGGAAGGATAGAATGAACGCTATAGACTATATACCCCTGTTACTTCGTACTCCACTCACATGTGATGTAAAGTATGGTGATTTCTTTTGGCTATTTTTGTCCAAAGTTACTTATATTTAGCAATAATTGATAGGTATTTAGTTATCAATCTCTTTGATCTATATCAAAAGCCTGCCCTAGGTTTTAAGCAATATGTTGGCTACCGGTATAAGATGACACTGACAGTCTGTAAATGATCGAGCCCAGAGACTGAGATAACAAGCATCAATCTACACAATTTCACTGACATGCATTTGAGAATATTTATATCATGATCATTATGACATTCAATCATGATATCAAATGCCCCAAGGGGCCGTTGGGTAGCCTAGTGGTTAAAGCGTTCGCCCTTCACGCCGAAGGCCGGGGTTCGATTCCCCACATGGGTAAAATTTGTGAAGCCCATTTCTGGTGTCCCCCGCCGTGATATTGCTGGAATATTGCTAAAAACGGCGTAAAACCATACTCAGTCAGTCAGTCAGTCAGTCAAATGCCCCAATCGTTATTTAGAACACATAGAAAACATTCTCATTAAAATAAGATCTTGTTTCTCAAAAACACTAAACAAGCATCTGAGGATGTGACAATATGTTTCACATCACATTTCGCGAACATTGACCAACCAAGTTCAAGTTTGCCTTGAAAATTGCAAATAACATGAATAAGTAAGTCAGTCCTCGTTCTGCGAAACATGACCATGATGACGTCATGTAGTATTGTAATATTTGCATTTGAAACATAGTTAAAGCTATTTCCCCAGGGAAAATAACAGTTTAAATTTCAAACACTGTCCTTGACAAGTTGAAAATAAATTGCAAAATCCTCACCAGATATAACAGTAGTTAATGATCAATGATGATAATGATATCACTTTTTAAAAATGACAAACACCCCTAACATATATGATTATATTATGATCTGACGACACTTACCTTGAGATCTCTGTGCATAAGTACACATTCATGTACATATTCAACAGCAGACACTATCTGGTCAAATATATCCAGAATTGTATTCCTATCCCGGTTCAGGGTGTTTGCACACATCCACTCCTTGAGCGTCTCTCTCCGACACAGTTGCATCTGAATATACACATACACCTTTGGAGTCGGAACTTTCTTTCCTACACTGTGGCTGTCCTTCTCCGTGGAGATGTGTCTATCAGAGCTTTTGCTCGGAAAACCGGAGCTTTCAGATTTCTCAATCCGAATGGAATGGTCTTTGAACACAACATGGGAGTCTGTTTCTCCTGAATCATCTCTTTCTTGTGAAAGATCATTACTGCTTTTCTCCTTGCACCCTGAATCTTCGAACACAATACTGAATGAGTCTGCATCACCTTGACGTGACTGGTGCATGCTGGTATTTGATGAATGGAGATAGGACTGGAACGGTATGTCAGTTGACTTAGATTTCGTTACACCTGACTGAGAATTCATGAATTCAATGCTGAATGAATCTTCCTCTTCTGCGAGTTGCTTGTCAGGCTCTGCACCAATGTAACTGAAAGACCCACTTTCATCTGTGGAACAATCCTGATCAGAATGAGCAGAAAACTCTTGACTGGTTCCTTCACGAAGATGGTTGAGATGGCTGAGAGACAAAGACTTTTCCTCGGGTAGGATTCCCAGTTTGTTAATAAAAGGGTTGAGGTCTGAGAGACTTGGTTCCATGGCCTGGTTTGGTGGGAATCGAGATATGGAGGATACGTCTGTCCCTGAGTTGCATGGCGTCGGTGTCAGGCATTCACTGAATTACAGAAAAATGAGTAAATGTTGCTTAAATTCGAATCAACCAAAAAGAAAACGTTGCATACCTTACAATGTTAAGTTGTAAACATGGACACTCTTATTATTATTATGATGTCACACCACTAACAGTAACAAGATATGACATCTCTGTTGACCCTCAGGTTGAAATACACACTCTTATTGGATTTCTGTTCCCAATCATTTAAATCAAATGTATTATTTCAAAGCTTAATTGAATCATACATACTACTTCATAGCACCCTCTGACAAAGAATAAGAAAGAAATATGTCTCCAGAATATTCCACTGTGATGCTGCCCTCAAATCCAGATCAGAGGTGGATAATGTAATTTGAAACCTCTAATTTACCTGTCCACTGACTGACTGAGTTTGGTTTTATGCCGCTTTTAGCAATATTCCAGCAACATCACAGTGGAGGACATTACCTGTCCAAATAATGGTAGAATGAAACACTAAGTGACACTCATGACCTACCTGTCTTCAAACTGTTTGTCTCTCTCCTCCTGCCAGCCTGAAGGGGGTGTCTCCAGCCAGGCATGGTAGAATCGGACAATACCCACGTGATCCAGCTTGGCCAAAGCTTTCACCTCTCGGATAACCCGTTCCTTATGACCTTCCCTGAAAGGTAGCCATTGTTACTGAATATCATTGGAACTGGTCTGCCATGTGAGTGAGCGAGGGATGGTCACCAGAAATATATCCATCTTGGAAATTGAACCTGGGCTTTCTGTGTAATGAGTGACCACTTTAACTACTACGCTACCCCACCAACCTAAATCACTCGAGATGTTTATCTTGTTGTTTCCAGTTGTATTCAATAAATGGTGGCCTGTTAGACAATGCAGCCGTCTTGGTATGATGAAATGCAAATTACAATTCACTGAGTCTGATCACAAGTTACCTGTTCATTGACAAGTGATTGATTGAGGCCCCACCAAACCCAGGGTGCGTTGCAAGCCGGGAATCGCTTAGAGTAAGCAAATGAATCACTTAACCCGGGCTTGCAACAGCTCGAAGCGTTTCTCACTCTTCCAAAATGGCGGAGCAATTACAGTTTGCTTGCCTGGCCCTAATGAAGAACGTGTTAGAAGAGTCTCGATGATTATTATGATAATTTATTATTGTTGATGACTACATTGAAGATGTGGGACAAACTAAGGATGCTGGGATTTAAGATGTCTTTGCCAATTTCCCAGCTGATTAAGTCAAACAATTCTTGTTCAGTCGTCGAATTTAAATTTCTCTAAGCCGCCATTTCGGTTTGAGAATGAAGCGACCTCATCCAGCGATTGGTGCGATTGCAAGCGGCTGAAAGTTAGCACTCCGTTGTCAGGCTAATTGCTGTACATCACTTGCAAGCGATTGGTTGTTTGCAACACACCCCTAGTTCCACATGGTAAGATGACTACTGATTGTTCAGGTCATTAACATCAGTATCATTGTAACAGTGGGATCAAATACAAATAAGAGAACAGCTACAGATTGTGATGTATTGGGATCTTGGGTTATGTGCAGAACAATATATGCCAATGTTCTTCTCCCAACCAATACACTTTATCCAATAGCTCAACCAACCCATGCTTGATATAACTCATGTTTCACACATAATCCTAGATCTTGACAAGAATATGCCATTTTATAAACTCAAATATTGACTGTTCCTCTAAGACAGATAGACTGACTGACTGAGTTTGGTTTTACGCCACTTTTAGCAATATTCCAGCAACATCATGGCGGGGACACCAGAAATGGGCTTCACACATAGTACCCATGTGGGGATCGAACCCGGGTCTTCGGTGTGACGAGCCAACGCTTTAACCATTAGGCTACCCCACCGCCCCTGAGACAGATAGAGGATTCAGAACAGTAGTTTACTGGATAAAAAGAGACAGCTGTGAGAAAATCAAGACTCTGCTTCACCTCATCCATGACAGTCATAGACAGCGGACATACAACCATTGGGCTATCCTGGGCCCCAAGCATGGGCAAGTGTGCCTTGATTATATCCATCTACCCACCTGTTGGGGATACAGATTCTCTTCACAGCATAGTTGCAATCATCCACTTTATTCTTGGCTTCAAACACAATCCCAAATCCTCCTTTTCCTAAACAGTGCAGGCAGTCAAAGTCCTGGCTGAACCTACAAGACATCAGACTCATGTTAATATTGTTAGACACTTTCCAAGCAGGGTTAGAAATTTAGTTTTAGTTTAACTAGTCCACAAAAACTGCTAATGGTAAAAGTGGCAGTGACCACACAATTGACTCTAGACCTTCCTGAATATGTTTAGTTCCAGACTAATCTAATCTAATCTAATCATTTTATTTAGCGCTGAAAGGTTCCAGGTATACTGTTCACTGGCGCTTTCACATGTTCACAGTATGTACACAGTACACAGTGCCTCTTGGTTTAACAGTCATAGGCAATTTTAAAGAGATGGGTTTTTAAGTTTGTCCAAAATGTTGATGGCGTTTCTGATAGCTTGATGTTGTATGGAAGAGCATTCAACATAGACTACCAGGCTTGTGTTAATTTAGATATATAAATTAAATTCTGCCCTGGAATGCAAATTAACCAGAAACAGTTACCAGCCTGTACAGTGAAAACATAAGGACAATCTCTGAAATGTTTGAAATTTCCAACAGACAAACAAACAGATGATTAAGGATAAGAACAAGTGCCATCCTGGCATCTGAATATACACATATACTTGTTTCTGTTGCTATTATCTGTATTATTTCTCTAATTTTTACATATTACTGACTTCATAACTGGTTGAAGAACAAAGAATTCTGTGCATCCACAGTTAGCGATGGAATACACTCAGTGTCATGGTGCCCACTACAATCTAGGCCCAGACACTGTACTTCAATATGTATGACATTCTTTCAGGTCAATAAGAAGAATCATTTAGAGAACAGCATTCACTAACAAACTTCAAATCATCTGAACGGAGTACTACCTTCCACAACACTTTAAGCATTTAGTAATCTGAAATGTTTTGTATACATGTTACAAAAAATAAACCAAGTCCTGGACTAACTTGTCAGTTACATACTCCCATTTGTCATATGTGATAACGAGACTGTCTGGTTACCTGGAAGAATATTCCTCCTGTTTCTGTGGTTCTGGTGGAGACTGTGAGGTCTCTGACCCCTTGCTGTTGGTACTATCAGTAGACACCTGAACACATCAAATCATTTATAGTTAGAGTAACTTTCCATAGAACAAACATGGGAAATTAATATCACTTAAAATTCCACAATCTCCATGAAATATCTGGGGTCATAATGCTCATTTTTAGAATGAGGAGGGTATAAATGGTTTATGACTTTTGCATTTTTTGTTTAGTAATCATTTTGATAATGCATCATTTATAACTATATAATGTTGTAATATATATACTTATAGTACACCCAATAAGCTTCAAAGTCTCGGAGTGTATGTTTCAAAATGTTGGAAGGACATCCCCAGGCTGCACTTCTCTCCCAAAATACACATACAATTTCTTCTATACTTTTGACCAATTTCCAAAAAGGAAATCTGTTCATTTCCTAATAACTTTGTTAAAACATCTTATGGAACTATCTCCTTGGTGAAACAAATTCTGTGACCAGTTAAGATGAGAACTACTGTTAACACACCTGTCTGCTGGAGTTGGGCAGTTCTTTGTGGGCATATCTGCTCAGCAGCAGGTGAACCACCACCGTCATCAGGGTGATCGCCACCATCTCCTTCCTGTGTGCAGACAACATACACCATGAGCTGTCTACTACATGGACACAACTAGAGGTTAGAAAACCAAGGCAAATCAGGAACAGAAAGGTCCTTATTGTGCAGTTAATTCTAAGGGAGATAATTTTCTGTATTGTGAAGAGTTGTCTCCTTTGATAATCAACTGAAACAATTCTCTTTCAATTTTATTCTGCAGTTTCAGGGAAAAAATTCATAAATTTATTCAAAGCTCATAATGCTTAAACATATATACCAACTTTCAGGAACAATCATTAAACTGTCAACAGCTGATATAAGTTCTTTGGCTTTTAGTAAAACAACGATTCTAAAATCATAATTTTATACTCAATATTTTAACTTTCAATGTGAAATAAATAAACTCCAATCTCACCACCAGGTCCAGAGTGGTATGTTCATGCCCATCACGTTAATACCACCATCCCGCCTGCTTCCGTTTGGCCCTTCCTCAATGGCAAGCGTTGTTGGGGAGAAGTCAGGGAACAGATAGTAACCATTGTCTGCAGGAAGCAATACAGAACATATCAACTGTGACATCAAACCTTTACATCAGACCTTTACATGTGTTTGTACTTTGACATAAAGCTTCTTCGTGAGGTGAGGTGACTGCAATCTGCTCATTAGAGGATTGTACAAAAGGACTAGTGGTTTCTCCAAAAGATACCATGTGAAGTGATAGCAAACATAAATACTGACTCTGAGCGCTTCCTTGTTGTACCCATTAATGCGAGCCAGGCAGGGACCAACAAGTCCATGTGTTTGTAATTATGACATAAATCGCTTCTTCCGCTCTCCGGTGGACGCTATAATATGAGGTCTGTGACAGTATGTTGTATTGTAGTGTGACAGCATTGTGTGTTTATGAACCAAATAAACACGAAAAATATGAAAACATAATTTTAGCTTTTAATGATGTGGTAGATAAATAGTCCCTTTACCAGAGGTTAATCATCACTTGCTTGATAACGGTGTTAGTAACTACACCGAAATGTCGCTCATATTAATAATAAAGAAGTTGTATATCCATAAAACTCATCATCAGAGGTGATAATAGTGATTTGAAACCTCTGAATGATAAATCAGATAACAGTATTTTTTCAGTTCATGGTAGGATTTGCATTACCAAAGGGGTAGTTTTCATGCCAGGAGATGAGTGAAGTTTCAGCCTGCCCAGCATCCGCTCCTTCAGCTATCTGGGGTTGGTTGGGGTCAGTGTTCATTATAGGTGTCCGTGATGGTGCTGACAACAAAATAGTTTGGACATGTTATACTCGTATAAAGAACTATTGTGCTGCAGTAGGGTTGTTAAAATCTGTTTTAACGTCATTTTGTTCACTATCTAATGAAGCATCTGACAATTGAGGAAAGTATCACAGTTAACTATGGTCACAACGAACTCAAAAGGTCAACTAATTTCAGCACATCATAACTTAACTAAAGCTTAACTAAAATGTACATCAAGTCATCTGAACCATCTGTTGTATCCAACACTTAATTATACGCTTGGTCACTATAAACATAGTTTACTGGATTAAATGTACCTTACTTTCAAATCTAAGTTTAACAAATTCATATGTTTAGCTGCCAAAATACACTGTGTAAAATTTTGATTACACAATGTGTATACATAGGTTTCGGCCATGGGAACAGTGCAATTTACACTTGTCAAAGGGGTACACAAAGTATGTGATGTAGACTACCAGTTGTTGGACTTCCATTGTGGCTGAGTTGATTATATCCCTGAATTTGTGTGCAGGTGATTATGCCACTGATTAGGTGCCCGACTCTTAGAGTACGGGTTCAAATTCCATGTGGGACTTAACCCCAAAAGTACAATAATTCGTGTATTGCACTAGCTACCAGTGCAGCCAGGGACGGTCGGGTAGCCTAGTGGTTAAAGCGTTCTCTGGTCATGCAAAGACCTGAGTTCGATTCACCACATGGGTACAGTGTGTGAACCCCATTTCTGGTGTCCCCCGCTGTGGTATTGCTGGAATATTGCTAAAAGTGGCATAAAACTAAACTCACTCACTCACTCCAGTGAAACCACTTAGACTGATGACCAACAGAGAAACTGTTTTCTGTTACCTGTATTGAGATAGGGTCTCCAGGTGATCCGTAGTGGCGCAGCCTGGATGCTGTTGGCAGCTGCGGCGGTGGCAGCAGCAGCAGCGACTGTCTCCTGCATCTGATCGGATGGCTGGACATAAAGCTGGTTCTGATGCATGCCTATAGAACAAACAAGCATTGTTAGATCATTAACAATCAGAGCAGCATGTACATGGATAAGGCTGTTATACAGCAAGCATTGTTTTATTATAAAAGTAAGCTATTGCACAAGTAATTTTTACCTTGACATGAACAACAATAATAGACCTGACGTACATAATCTTGATACCAAGAATGAGGGTTGTGGAGAGGAATGCTCAAAGTGTACACAATAACTAAGACAGCTTCCTTGTTTTATGGACCCGTGAAGGTACGGGTTAGAATATTGATCTTCAGTAACCCATGCTTGTCATAAGAGGCGACTAACGGGATCGGGTGGTCAGGCTCGCTGACTTGGTTGACACATGTCATCAGTTGCCAATTGCAACTTGCTCATGCTGTTGATCACTGGGTTGTCTAGTCCAGACTTGATTATTTACAGACCGCCGCCATATAGCTGGAATATTGCAGAGCGTGGCGTAAAACTAAACTCACTCACTCACTCCTTGTTTTATGTGACTATTCAGATGGCTGTGCGGAACTCACCGACATAAAGCAGTGGATCCCCTGGTGGGCTGTCGATGTCATGGGGCTGGAAGCTGGAGATGGCGGGAACATGGCGTGTGTCAAACAGACTCATCTGCTTCAGCTTGCCCTGGTGCATTAGCCATGCATTGGCCACCGGGCTGGAGAACTGGTGGAAACAGATGTATGTGACAATAAGAGTCATCAGGAGATTACGATATCACCTGGTCTGGTGGTGCAGTTCACAGCCTTTCAGTTCAGAGGGGAATAAAAATGCTGTTCGGTATCTATAAGTCCAAAATCATCAAAATAGCACCAGTTCACCACTAGACTTCTCTGGGTAGCAAGTTTCATTAACAAGAGTCATCAAAGATGACAAATCCCCTCGGTCCCCAGAAATTTGAAAGAACAAATCATCAGACAGTTAATAAAAGTCCAACTTGATTTTTTAGGACTAAGTCCAAATTGTTTCCATGGAAATCATAAAAAAATCTGCAAATAGCAAAAGGCACCACTTCAAGACCTGTTTTATATCTCTGCCAAGTCTTGTAGACATATATGAATGGTTATCGAGTTGTGATCCTGAAATCAAAACAGACCACCCCTCCCTTTTTAATACTAAGTCTAAACCATGGAAACAGAAAAATATAAATGACAAAAATCTGGAAATAGCAAAAGGCACCACTATGGGATCTGTTTGACATATCTGCCAAGTTTTTTTGAAAGATATTGAACGGTTTTCGAGTTGTGCTCCAGAAACGAAGCAAACCCCTCCGTTTTGAGACTAAGTCCAACACGTTTCCATGAAAAAATCAAGAAAAATAATCGATGGCTTTGGAGTTTTGCTCTGGAAAGGAAAAGTAGACAGATGGATGGACTTGGAGACAGCTAAATAGAAAGTCTGTCACAATGTGCTGTCTTCCACAATATGATGTGTGTTTCACTGAGTGGATGTTGTGCACCACAACAAAAAGTGTTTAGATTGGGTTAGATTATAGGTGAGTCCGGTAATTCTGTCGTTGGGTAATTCTGCGCGGTCAGCAATAGCGCACTTCCGTCCATCGTAAGATAAACATCATCTACTACCACATTTACGCTTGGAATCAGGACATTTCTACAAGGGACTGGCTTTTAATCACTAAAGGCAAGTAAATAACTGTAATTGACAGACAAATTGACAGTTTTATGAAAATTTGTTTTCTTCAGACTTTTAAACCTTTTTCTTCATTATTCATAATTGGATTTAATATGAAACACTCATCCTTACATTGATGAAGTGATTTTTGAAAATAATCTGGCCCTAATACGTTTCCATACTTTGGATCTCCAGCTGGATGTTATGCGCATCAGTTGCGCAGAATTACCGGACAGCAAGCGATGTCGTCAGAACGCCGGTAAGGTCAACCATATGGCATAATGCAACGCTAGAATCTTATAGCCGTTAATAAAACTTATATTTCTAGGTAAATATGATGCATACCAGCATGTTTAGTCACATAAACCACAAAAAATAAGAGAGGTTGGTTGCCGTGTTGCGATCGATGTGCTTAAGTGCGCGGAATTACCGGATGGCATTGTATACTTTTCACCGAGCAAGTTACAACAATCACAATACAGGCTTATATGTTATACTGTATCACATTGAATCAGAGTTTCAGCATATTGTATACTCTTACCTTGTGCTGCCACATAACACTAACAGAGTCCTCAGGGTTGAGGGCGACTATCATCCCCTCTGGCACGATGATCTTCAGGTAGCCTTCGAATTCAGACATTTCTTCTGGTGACAAACCCTCACCTTATAACACCACAAACAGAACCTTCACTTCACAAGAAGACACAGTTGGTTTCAGAATCACAGAAAAAAAAATCAAAAATAAATATTTGAGTTAATTGTTTCCTTTCAATCATAATCTGGAATGTTTTTGCAGCCTAAAAGTGGTGGTCTGGATGACTGCACCTTTCATCTCTTGGTGCTATTTACCATATCTACAGGGAAATGGAGCAATAAAATAGAAATGCAGCGGGTTTTTTAGGACAAAAATACAAAATGACATGCAAGAATACCAACACAATTGGTCATGAAATATTATTGTCATTATCGGGTATCCCTTCAAACAACCTCTCATGAACAGGTAAGTATATATAAACAAGGGCATAAGAATGGCTTTGAATAACCAGAGAAGTTTCACACCTGGATTACATGTTGCTATGGTAACACCGTCGTCATCATCATCCCCGTCTATCTCATCTGGGTGAGTGGATTTTGCACCATCAATGATCTCTATCTCATGACGACCTACACTGAAGTTCCACCTAATGACAATATACAATAAATGTCATAAGAAATGGGTACCAGTAAGTTTTTACCAGTTCAAAGGTGGTGATGTTTCATCATAATCATGTTTGTGCTTGCTTTTTGTGAGTCAGTAAATTATTTCATCTTTACTACCAAGGTTACTGCACGTCAAACATTTGTGTTTGCTGGATCTTTTATAGAATATATACTCATGGAAACTAATAAGGGAACACATAAAAGTACAAGTGTTCCTTTATTCTTTTCCAAGTTTCTTCACATGGTATGTATTGCACTGTGAGTGAAATTCTGGAAATAAATAAAGGAACACTTGTACTTTCATGTGTTCCCTTAAATATGTTTCTATGAGTATGATTTTTTGTAACAAAAACTAAAGACAGCAAGAGGTGAACAGTACATAGGTTGACATAATTCATATTTCTCTAGATATATCCGACTCTCTCTACGCTTTTCCAAATTACAATTCAGTTTTTTGTTACGATCCTTTCTATGGGACACCAAGGCTTGATGATATTGCATTGGTCTTGATGTATATTCAACAGCACTAAATAACCCACAATACAATGTTATTCTTTATTTCTCCAGGGATAGCATATCAGGTAAATCTACATGAACACTAGTTTCCAGTTCCATGGTCCTCTATATCTCTAAGTACCCAGCCTTGATTTCCATTGGCCATCTTGGGACTTGCTGAGTCGCGGCGTGCTACTCATGTACTAGGTCAAATATGTAGCAATCAGAATGAGACTTATAAACCAGCATCAGCATGGTGGCCTGTCCCACTGATTATGATGGAGTTTGCAGGAAATTCAAGATTAAAGACTTACGTGCCTGAAAAAGGTTTCGAAAATTTTGTTTAAAGGAAAGAATGTCTTGATGTCCTTTAAACACAGTGGTTTCTTTTGGAATCAAATATATGAAATTTTTAGAGTAAAATTAATATTTTTATACTTATCCTGACTCATGTTTATTTGCTTGTCTTCTTCTTCTGGCGAACCTAGTGGAACACTTGTATCTCCCAATTGAAGTTCCCTTCAATAAAAATCACTCATTAGCACTGACTGACTGAGTTTAGTTTTACGCCGCTTTTAGCAATTTTCCAGCAAATATCAGTGAGGGGGACACGAGGAAATGGGCTTAACACATTGTGCCCATGTGGGGAATCGAACCAGACGCCTTCGTGTGAGCTAGCGCTTTAACCACTAGGCTACCCACCGCCCTTCATTAGCACTGACCACGAGTTACCTCCCTTCCACAGAAGTCTTGAGGAGCGAGCCACCTGAACCCATGTGCCTCACTCTCTCCTCATATACTGAGCCCAACACCTGAATTTCCAGGGAAATCCAAAGTGTTAAAAGTGGGGAGGACAGGAGGGAGTTACCTCATGAGTCAGGATAAGTATAAAAATATTAATTTTACTCTAAAAATTTCATATTTTTCTTATCCCTGACTCATGTTTATTTGCTTGTGTAGAATCCTATGGAATAGGAGGTGGGATTATATATACTTTGGATTTTACTAATTAGTGATTTGAACAGAGATAATTGCAATAACCCTAAGGGAACTTCATGAAGGCACTGAACTGAATTCCTGCTGTTAACTTATCAGTTGCCATATAAGGGTTATTACAATTTACTGAATATAATAAAAGTATATATAGAACATTAATTAAACTAAAGCTATTAATGTGATAGTATAAACTGTTGATAGTTTATGATGAATACTTTTATAGAACCAAAGTAGTAAACTTACAATATGCATATATGTAAGTTATAACAGAATTGTGCTTAAGGTATAATGATACTTTTAAGCTGTATAATAGTAACCAACTACTGAGAGTTTGTTAACTAATACATGTTATGAAATGAACATATGACTGAGCTTTTAAGGATTGAAACTTAAGCTGAACATATATATAATAGTAGAACTCCTAAGAGTTGTAGGCATATATATAGTATGATTATAGAACTGTGCTTAAGATATAATTAACTTAAGCAACCTAAATAGCCAAAACAACTCCGGTAGAGTTTGTTAGCAATTACATTTTATAATGTAACCATAATGCTTAAAATATGATGAGAGCTTAAGCTAAGTATATGATAGTAAAACTCTTTTGAGTTTGTTAGCTAATATACTTATAAGATATAAACACGATACTGAGCTTTAAGATATGAATAAACTTTAAGCTACATATATAATAGCAAAAACTCCGTGAGAGTTTGTTAGCTAATACATGTTATAATGTAACCATAATGCTTAAGATATGATGAAACTGAAGCTAAGTATATGATAGCAAAAAACTCTTTAGAGTTTGTTAGCTAATATACTTATATGATATAACCATAGTAATGAGGTTAAGATATGAATAAACTTAAGCTACATATATAATGAGCAAAAACTCCGTGAGAGTTTGTTAGCTAATATATTTATAATGTAACCATAGTACTAAGCTTAAGATATGATTAACTTAAGCTAAATATATAATAACAAACTCCGTAGAGTTGTTAGCTTACATATTGTATGATATAATAACCATAGTACTGAGCTTAAGATAATAAAATTGAACTTAAGCAAAATATAAATAGCATGTAGCTATTTAGTACTGTTATAAGATAAGTAGAAATCTGTAAGATTGACTTATCTTCTCCGAGGAACTGTCAACTGTTGTCGAAGGACCATGGGACCGAATAGGTGGATACCTGAGGCGTCCTCGGTGGTGATATCTCTCTCAGATAGTGGTTGGCAAACACCATATCGGATCTCCAGAAATAACCCTCCATTATTCCAAAAGCATTTGTGTACAGAGCAATTGGAGATATTAGCTCTAATATTAAGAGGATTAGAAGCTCATGGAGGGGTAGAGTCCTACAGTCTTGTAGGTACCTTAGTATGACAGTTCTGATCCAAAAGGAGATATAGTAGTGCGTGAGACTTCCGTCTCAGTAGCTTGATAAAGGAAATAAATCTCTTGCATTTTCCCTCCTGTTTGGCTCGGTGGAGATATATTTTTAGTGCTATTACTGGCCATCGTTGATAGATTCATGCGTATCATGGGGTTCAAGTATATCATCAAAGCGTGTTCATAAACCTCACTTGTGAGGGTGTTGGAACACTATATTCAGATCCCAAGTTGGAGCTGAACTTCCGCTTTTAATCCTCCAATCGGAAGCCTCAGAGTAGCAGGCGAGTAACTGGGTTAGGATTAACTTGGCCTTCATTCTCAGTTATGATAGAGCTATTGCTGCAAGATAGGTGGACAAGCTGCGCGCCTCTATAAAATCTTAGTCTGACGTAGATAACATAAGTAGTCCGCCACTTGAGGATGAGTAGCATATCTAGCTGTAAATCCTTCCTTTGCAGCATAATTGACAAAACTGTGCCATTTGTCATCGTGATAAGTTGCCAGTTGAGTTACGCAGGGCAAGTTAGACTGCTTTGCCGCTCTGGCTGAATAACTTGTTATTCAGACCTATGATACAATCCATACGTGGAGTTGGAATATATCTGGCTTTCCATGCGCTTGTTATTCGAGCACTCTGTAAGGTGTAGTATTGGTTGTCCGATTTCTTGAATAAGAGTTGGAAACCACTTCCTCGCTGGTCAGTAGGCCGTGACCAAAATCAGATGGAGGCTCTGCTTTAGACTGATTTAGAGTAAACTTGTGAGATTAACGCTGGTGGTGGAAAAGCGTGCAGCGTTGAGACCTTCCACAATATGCTTAGTGCGTCTGTTGCCAATGCTGAGTGGGTCTGGAACTGGCGATCGAGAATGTTGTCAGTTGCTTGTTGAATCGAATGGTAAATAGGTCTATTAGTGTAGTTCCTATTTCCTTGATAATTTGAGTGAATATCTCTGTATGGAGCATTCATTCTGTCGTGCGATGGTATGTGTGGCCGAGAGGCGTCTGCTATCACATTCTTTGCTCCTGGAATGTGATATGCTCTGACATGTATGTTGAGATTGTTGATTAAATCGAACAATTGAAAACAGAGTCGATATGTTCGGGGACCTGGTTGAGCTTAGTTGTTCACATAAAAGCGCCACTGTCGAATTGACTGTGTGAATCATCCACTGGGTATACTGTAGTAAGTTGCTCCAGTATTAAAGAAGCTTATTACTGCTTGCATCTCTAGCAAATTTATGTGTAATTGCTCTCTTGATTGCTCATAGCCCTGATGCCGTCCTGTTGGCAAGATGGGCTCCCCAACCTTATAGTGACATCTCGTAGAGAAGTGTTATCGATTCCAGCTCTATTAGCGGGGCGCGCCTATTCAAACGATTCGATCTCTTGGTGCATCATAGTAGATGAGGTTTGACCTGAACCGATGATTGAGCGGTAGAGGATTCTTCTAGATCTGCGAATTGCTGATGACTTGTAGCGGATGTAATTGTAGTCTGCCTCTGTCTGTCATGTCTTGAGCTGAGCTGAAGTCGTAACCCCAACAGACTCTGTCACTGTCGTGAGTGGTAGTGGAGATAGTAAAAGGCTTGTAGGAAATGACTGTTGGATCTTGATCCATGGTCCTCCTCGTACAATTATCACGATTCTGCGCGTTACAAATCAAAACCTAGAATAGCAGATCTTGCGAAGGTTCTAGGTCCAACTTAAAATAGGTTTACTAACCATCTAGTTGTGTTAGTAGCTTGATGATGAATTCAACTGTAGTCTGAGGCGCTATGGATTTGGATCCATTTGTATCCCGTCGTCGAGTAGTAAATTAAACTGCGAAGTGCTTGGCGATGTAGATGCATAACCAGGGGTGACTGCCATCGTTGAACTTTATGTAAAAATCGTCTGACTGCGTGTCCTCGTCTTGCACTTGACAGGGGAGGTCTCTAACCTCAAGAAGGCAGCCCAATCATGAAAGGTTTAGATTAAGCTGGACTGTAAGGAGGCTTGCTGTCGTTCACTGATATATTGTTTGTCACTTGCAACCTATGTGTTGAACTGTGAACTATGATCGACCTCTGCGTAGGGCGTTGTCCATCTCGGTCCAATCAGAACAAGGCATTTTGATTCTGTAGAGTACCCAGCGCTGTAGCGTCACGGTGTATCAGGAAAGGAACCTTGTATAATATAGTGCGTCGTTGATATTAGAACAATCGCCGGTCTTCACCGTAACTTCCCCGAAGTTACCCGAAAGTGACCACGTGTTTGAGGGTTGATGGTAAGCGCGAAACCTCCGGCGCCGAAATACCTCGCTCTGTAATATTAATGCTGGATAAGTTATTTTCCAGGTTGTCGTGAAAGTAACTTCAGTCTTGAAGATAATTCCGACTTCTTTATATAAGGTTCAATAACCTTGCAAGTTGTCAGCTTGTAGACTGTTAAAGCTGAACTTGTTGTACATATTACTTCTGAGGAAATGCGTTGGCGATTATGAGTTTTACTCGCTGTAACAAGACTGCTGTTCAATTTCGTTTTGAATTGTCTGCAGATCTGCGCGTAAGAGTCACGACATAGATAATCGTATCAGTAGTAGGTAGTCGGCTTGAAGATCCCCTAATTAGGCTCTTCATCCGTTGATAAATTAATACAGCGGCGTTGTGTATTTGTAAATAGCCTGTGCAATTGTCTTCGCGTAGGCTTGTAGACGGCATATGGCTTACAGTTGATAAACAACTCATGTGATGTCTTGAGCGGACTGGCCGAGTGGCTATATATTGAGACCTTGGAGGACTTCCTCGTAGAACGCCGGGACTTAGCGAAAGATCTCTGGCAGCGCTTCTAGATCTTCTGGGTGAAAAGACTTGAACCCACTTAGCCTTCGCGACCTTTGGCGAAAAGTATCGAGTCAGAGTTAATATATGAGCTTGCTTCAGCGATCGACCTCTGTGTTCTACAGGGTGTGGGCTCGGCGAAAGCGCTCCTTCTCATGCGATGTCCCTCTCAATTGGTGAGGCTGTAGCTCCTTATGCGAGGCGCCTGGGACTTCCTTAGCGAAGTGTCTAGAGTCCGATCTTAAATGATACCATCGTCTTCCTCTGACGTATGGTGGTATGATCAGTCGGAGACCCTCGATCTGTAAGAAGATCTATGTGAGGACTGAGGAGAACGGACTGACGATTGGCTAGTGTATGTAGACCTTGGAGAAGACATCCTTCAAGCGGAACTGTGGGCTTCGAAACGGTGATGGCCGCCGGCCTCTGGGCTTCTCGAGCGCTTGAGGGGCTGGCGCTAACGCCTTCTAGGCGCGCTAGAACCACTTAGCCTTCGCGTCTTTGCGCCGAATGTCTGGAAGTCAGTGTCCGATCCGACATATGAGTGCTTGCTTTAAGCGCCTACCATTACATGACAAGGTGCGTGCGGCGAAGCTTACTTCTTCTCCTCCGCCATGAAGCCTCTTGCAAAGGGTCAGACTCTAGCTCCTTCTCGAGGCGCCTGGGATACCTTATGCAAAAAGAGCACACCTCGGGCAGGGTTGCCTTCTTCAAGGCGGGCTGCGTCTATGGGCTCAGGGGGCCCCTACTAAGTCAAAGGGCTCTGGGGCCCTGTATTGACTTAGTATGGGGTGGGCTCTGGGGCCCGTGGCTCTAGAGGAGCCTCTGTAAGCCGTAACGGTCTTCCATCAGCCCTCATGATTTGGTTGACCAGGTCGTCTGGGATGGTCTCGCGCTGGCGTTGAGGGTGTCCTCTGTGATAGTGACGGACCCTCAGTTATAATCTCCGAAGCGTCAGCGTAGGCATCTCTGATTGCATGTTGATCTGCGCTGAAGTGGCGGGTAGCCGCATCTGGTCACTTCTTATGACATACATCTGGAATGATAATCAAAATGTCATCATCATATAAACATAATTCTGAATATCAGAAGCAAAGTTTTTAGTAGTCTTCGTGGATTTCCCTTTGACGAGGCTGTAAACCTGGGGCTCGGAGCATACGCTGAGACGACGCGGAAGTTCTTCTAGTTTTATACTGTGATGAAGGAACGCCCTGGGAATCAAGGTCGCTTCTAGATATAGCGGATCTCGTCCCCACACGCTTATCCCCGAAGGTAACTCAGGATATATCTGACTCGATCTATTAGCCATGACTGAAGATTGTTTCCGAGATTTATCTGCCTTCCGCCTCAAAGCGGAACATAAATATTTATCAAAGGCAGAAATTGGTAAATTAATATATAATTTACAACGAAGAAACAATAGAACATGGAGTAATGCAACTAGGGCATTTTAAATGTGGATCGGTAGCAGAGTAACGTAATTTACAAACAGTGCAGATTTTATTAACGCGAAACTGCTGAGCAACACGCTTAACCGTGAATCAAGCAGCAGAAACACGAATAATTATCAATGCATGTTGAATAATGATACTAGTTACACCTCTATAGATGAATATAAGAGGTAACAAACTAAATATAAATAAAGGATATAGTGTGCAGGGAGACACAGGTGCTCTCACGCCTTGCTCACTGGGCTTAAGAAGGAGAGAGTGAGGCACATGGGTTCAGGTGGCGCTCGTTCTCCCTTGTGGAAAGGGAGGTAACTCGTGGTCAGTGCTAATGAGTGATTTTTTATTGAAGGGAACTTCAATTGGGAGATACAAGTGTTCCACTAGGTTCGCCAGAAGAAGAAGACAAGCAAATAAACATGAGTCAGGATAAGAAAAATAATGAATGTTACCCATCTTACGCTTTTATTTCATTGGTCAGAAAAATGTCAATGAAACGCAAGGGCAGGTAATTGATAAACCACAGGAATGGATACAGAGATTAGTGTCGTTCCATAGAAATGTGAGACCAGGAGATAAACTCAGCAAAGGGCTCATCCAATGAAATGACTAATCATGCTAATGTCTTGAATGGATATATGCAACACCCTAATTAGCATGATTAGACTTCATACCATTTATACTATTCAATAAATAAGGCACATTAGCATTCTGGGCAGATGATGTGAGGTTAAATCACAGTTTTCACACTACCAGTGTCCAGTTCAAGAACTTCACTTTTAGAGACAGTTATGTCACCCAAAACATGTTAGTCTGGTGAGGTGAGGTGAGATTGGGTTTTACCTTGTGCTTGAGAATATTTCGCTCATATGACAACGTGCATGTGCGTGTATGTGTATGTGCGGGTGCTTGTACTAGCCCAGACTGAAGCTGGTTTTATAGTGCTAGCCCACTGAGATACCATGCCGCAGTGAAGCATGAATACCACCACTACACCACGGAGGCGGTCTGTTACTCTGGTACAGTATCTCGATAAACAAAATATAAAAGCAACATTATGAGCTGAAACAACGGTTGAATGAAGACGGAGTTAACTCATGGATATCCACCTCTTTCAACAATGGCACCAGTAATGACTACTGGTGCATTGCAAACAGAAGTTTGAATCTGTAAGTTGACCATTTCTTTACAGACACTACAGCTTTTAAATGTGAGTTTGAGATGTAAAAAATGATTGAAGATCTTACTTCTCCACTCCGAGCCTTGCATCCACGGCACGAACAGTCTGAGTGTTGCGTGTGATGACGATGAGGTCATCTTCTGCTCGGGCGTCGCCCTGGTTAAGATCGTGACATCCTGCCATTGTGCACAGGTAGCGGATCTACACCACAAACAGCAAATACATCTTGAAAAGTTTCCACCAAAATCAAACACAACTCCTTTATGAGAGAATGTACCGAGCTACAAACATGCCATAAAAAGTTACACGAGTCAAATTTTTACAAAGTTAGATGCCACTCTCTGAGACTGTGGGTTCAAGCCCCAAATGGAATCTGTACTTTACTGAGAAAGTGTGATCCCAAATAGTGAGTGAGTGAGTTAGCAATATTGCAGCAATATCACAGCAGGGTACACCAGAAATGGGCTCCACAGAATGAACCCATGAGAGAAATCGAACCTGGGTCTTTGGCGTGACGAGCGAACGCTTTAACCACTGGGCTACCCCATCGCCCTTGCACCCAAATATAACATATGTTGCATTTGACCACTTTCTAAAAGGCATTGTGTATTCATAGCTAATGTGATGGGAGCAATGCCAACATACACTTGTCAGAGAGGCAGACAAGGTACAAGATCTAGACTACCAGTCATCAGACTTCCATTTTGTGAAAGTTGGTGGCTGAGTGGGTTAGAACACTGACTTTGTGTGCTGGTGATTAGGTGTGTCACTCTGACAGTGTGGGTTTGAATCCCGGGTGGTACTCAACCCCCAAAAGTAGCCATTTGTATTCACTGATGATATGGTGCATAAAAGCCCCTAAGTAATGACGATGACTCTATATACATGTGACAGCTAGACTCACCTGTCCGCTAGTGGGATCTAGTCCGTATGTCCGAATGTCCTTCCCACCGATCATCATAGTGTTGTCAGACAACCTGAAGGATGAAGAGAGCAACGTCTCTGCTGTCATAGGAACCGCCTCAATACTGTCTCCATCGTATTGGTACAGACCGCCATCTAGTGACGGAATGAGTCGTGTCCGTACACCTTCGCGCATCACCTGAAATTACAATACAAATACAATGTATTCTGCTGGGAGCAGAAATGCAGAGATCTGAAAATTCTTGTTAAGAATGAATTAGTAAAAGACAGACAACTGTATATAGATGGATATCCAGGATAATGGGAATTTACAAATGTTTTAAAGTGTTTACTTGACATTACATTCTGTATTTTCAAATTACTGAAAATCTTGTACACTGATAAGACATCATGATTTAAAAGTAATTCCTATTCACATTGGGTACAATTTTAGAAACTTGCACTGCCCCGCCATGATATTAATACTAAAAGCAAAAACTAAAGCTCACTGATATTTGATAATGATTCACACAAATTTGACTTATGATGCAATGAACAATATTTAACAGGATTTGATATTTCGCTATTCAAAGTACAGACTTCATATGGGAAACAGAATGATGGAGAAACTGGCTTGGATCAGGCCCCCCAAAAATTGTTGTGGTTCTGATTACCTGTCCGACCCTTGAATTCTGGTGCCGACCCTAGTTTTTTTAACGAAGTAGGAATAAAATAAACTTTCAGATACCATTGTTTTTCCCCAGCACCAACGGTCATCGGTCATTCTGATACAGAAAGTTGACATGATGGTCGCAAGCTTGATTGAATAAACAATTATACATTGATAAATGTGTTATTAGTTCGTACTTTGCTTCTAAAATAAAATTGTAAAAAAAAAATCCCTTCCTACCTACCTACCCTAAATTTTAAAGAGGTGTAATTGGAACCACAACCTTTTTTCTTTATTTGGCCTCAGTGACTGATGACTACATGGACAGTGATTGAATGCCTGTTACTATACATGGCTGAAATTGGTTGAAGTATGATAAAATGATCTTATCAGACCCAGAATAACTTGGGTGAGGTGAGGTGAAATTGGGTTTAACGTCGCACTTGAGAATATTTAGTGCTCATATGATGATGTGTATGTGAAGCTGAATTGTACCTAGCCCAGACTCGAAGCTGGTTTTATAGTGCTTAATGCCTACTGAGACCAACAAGGCCACAAGGTGTTATTGTCTGGTGCAACAAGATTACTTCTTCAGGCTACACAGGGTGAAGTAGGTTTCATTTGCTTACATTGAGCCCTGATTATATTAAGTTGTTCCATGTCGGCTGGTATTGTTTAACATCACACTCAGCAATATTCCATCTATATGGTGGCGGTCTGTACATAATCCAGTCTGGACCAGACAATCCAGCCATCAACAGCATGAGCATCGATCTATGCATTTGGGACATGATGACACATCGCCAACGTCAACCAAGTCAACGAAGTCAACGAGCCTTAGCACCCGATCCCGTTAGTCTCCTCTTACAAGCATGGGTTGCTGATGGCCAGTTCTAACAGGATCTTCATGGGTCGCTGTTCCATGTGACCTAATGATACAGCGTTTCTTGGGATTAACAAGTCTTGTGATCAAATCAAGCACAGTTTAGTTGCAGCCCAGCAAATATTGTTAGAGTAGTGTGGTTCTTAATAGGCAGGATCACTGACCATGTTTGTTTATCAATCGCGAATATCAATTTATCGGGTTATTCCAACAAAGAGAAATTTCAGCAAACCTCCATTTTGCTGATACTTGAAGACAGCAGTGGACGTGAGTCAGCCTGAACTGACCACATCAGCTGCCCCTTGTCCCCGACATCCAGGGCCGACACCCGTCCATCCAGGGTGCTCACCACCATCATGTATCTGCACAAAAGTCAAATGTTGTCTGTTACCATGGTTATTATAACTAAACAGAGAAACTATAGGCACAGACAGTTTACCGATTAACATGTAGTACAGACGTGAAAGCTTTTCTGTAAAAAGATAAACATGATAATGGTTCGAGTACTTAGATATGTATCATAACAAAATTAATCCACACATCATAATTACAATGAAGCAGTTGTGATATGTACTATATGTGCATTGCCTGGAAATAATTTATTTTTCACTGCAGATCTGCCATCCACTTTTACATTGTCCATTTTGAAAAATTCATCTTTTAGATCAATCCTTCTACTCACACAGATATATATATCCTGTTTTGTACATCTTTGCTTTACCAATATTTTATCCAGAGGATATTCCAAAAAGGGAGGCATATCTATCAATAGAATTTTGTTCCCATATCAATAAACATGACCCGTGAAGGTCTAGGTTAGAATATTGATCTTCAATAACCCATGCTTGTTGTAAGAGGCGACTAACGGGATCGGGTGGTCAGCCTCACTGACTTGGTTGACACATGTCATTGGTTCCCAATTGCGCAGATCAATGCTCATGCTGTTGATCACTGTATTGTCTGGTCCCGACTCGATTATTCACAGACCACCGCCATATAGCTGGAATATCGCTGACTGAGGCATAAAACTAAACTCACTCACTCAATAAACATGACAAAATTTTCTGCTGTCATCATTTTCAATGATTTAGCTGCCGTACAAATACATAGCACAATAATAGTTCTGTGGATGGCACAAGTTCATTTATGTGCTATCATGATAGCCTAAAACCATAATCAGTGAAACCTTAGAGTCAAACCCACAATCATAGGTTTCTGGCTACCCAAAGAAAACACTGGAAGTAAATTGTGGCACCTCAGATGACTGGGCCATCTGTAAATAATCAAGTCAAAATCAGAACTATAATTAAGTGACACGTGTTGATGTAAACTTCTCTTTTTCAAATTTTTCGGTCTTCTTTCCACTAGCCTATATCAAAGTCACAGGCTACAGGACACTTCCTTGAGGAGGCCATGGTATATATACAGCTATAATTTTCATAGATTGACAATGTAAAAGTGGTTGGTATCAGTGCAGAGAAAAAATGATTATTTCCCTGCAGTACACATACTGGCTAGCAAACAGTTATCACCGCGTAACAGTTATCGCCAATACATCAGTATCACACGTGCGCTTTTCTGGTCAATTACAATTCCGGTATTTTTTCCCCCAACGGTTTTTGACAACAATAAAGGAAAGCAAAAGAAAATTCTTCACTGTAAGTAACATACGAGAAAAATTAAACATAAAGTTATGAACCCTATAAAATGTTTTTAACTTAGTCGGGGGGATGTCCCGCGACCTATATAATAGCAGGTTCAAGTTCACAAATCATTAATTGTTTCATTCCCTATTAATCTACTGTAAAAGAAACGCTAAAAATATTAATAGTCACGTAATCAATTATTCAAGGTTACTGGGATTGATATAAACATATGTATTATTTCACAAATGGCATGAGAAGTTCGGAATGGTGATAACTGTTACAGTTAGTTTTGAGAAAACAGCTATTTATACTGTCATGATTCCCTTCCGCCGCGTTATATAAAAACATGATCAGTGGCAGTGAACGTGCTGGACACATCAGTGAATAGCTAATTAAGTATCATAATTAATTCTGTTCCATTAATTTAACGAACGGAGGAGTAAGTTTGTAAATACCGCTAAAATATGGCGATAACTATTCAGTAGACAGTATAATACATATCACGCTTCATTGTAATTATGACATTTGGATTGTTAGCAAGTGACTGACATTACGAACTGGGACCAACAATATTTTCTGATACAATGCTGCCTGACCTCCAATCCATTTAGTTGCATCTTACATGCATCATGTGCATAGACATTTGAGGACCTATATTGTGTCTGTTCTTACATAGGCCACAGAAAACAATAAATGGATAATAAACCATCTGCTGAAATGTGAACGTCAAGCAATGTTTGAAAGTATGGGGTGGTCTTTAAGGTTATTAAGATGTCGGAGTCCAGGAAATCACTTAATATTTATTCTGTAACATCAAGGCAATGACAATGACCCCTTGTCATTAATAATCTTAATGTTTTATATGTAACACTGCCTGAAGAAACTGCATTATATCATCGATGTTCTAGAGTACCATAATTACTGGTATGATAGTATTAGTACTATTATGATACACTCTGATAATAAGTATACTATGGAGTCGTGAACATGGTAAAAGGTATGACCTGGAACATCGACTGATAATTGTACACATAAGATTCGCCTACATAATTCAATAGATCTCGGACGACTGGCGACCACAAGTGAATAACATACAATGTCAAGGACGGGGGTGTGCCCCAATCGTCCAATCAGATATTCCAATCCGATCGCCATGTTCAAGGGTCACCACAACATGACATACTTTCACGTGTCATAACACAGCAAAATCCAATGAGGAAAGCTGACTACAGAAGATTTAACTGGTAATGCCTGACTATAACTACCTCACTGTTCATAACTTAATCAGCGTGCCTGGAATGATATTGCCATACAACAAGCACCTGAAACTAAACAGGGTGTGTGACGTCCACATTGCATTGATTGAAACAGCGTTATCTCCCTTGAATGAAACCACAACCAAAATATTTCCGACTACCATATTTCATATTAATTTGCATTTAAGCCTGTAATTAGTGCTCACGATAACTACGCTGTCATGAAATGAACTGGAAGAAGTATCAACTTACTTGTCTCGCGCCGACTCCTGCCCCGGATTGGGGCAGGACTTCGGCCGATCATTCGACGCCTCTACATTACTTTTTGCAACGCACAGTGCGGCCAAAGACGCAATTACTCCCACTATGCGTGAAAACCATCTTCGTCCCCTCCTTCTTCCCATCTATAGGTTGTAGCTTACATCAAATAATACACATCAGCACAACATACAGTCATCTTCTGTTTACAACCATCGCGAGATTATTGTCTTCTATTTGATTGGCTGAAATGTCGGAAGTTACATCATGTGAAACGTGTGCCTCCAGATCGACACTTCCGTTCTGGGAATGCCGTCAGGCTATTTTTAGATAGTAGCTCTAGAAACATCCAGACTTAACTATGTATATATTTCTTTCTTTTTATTATTGACATCAGAGACAGGATTTTGAAAAATCAACATTTACAATGTGTATTGATACAAATTTGATTTTAGAAGGAGCAAAAAATATATGCTAATTTTGTGGCATGTGTATTGCATAATACCATAAAACCCAAACTGAGAATCATATTTTGAATGATGATAACAAAACAATTAATCACTAATATGTTAATCACTGATATGATATTGAAAATGCACAATATTTGAATAAATTGTAGAGAACAAAAGCATTCCTGACGAATACAATAGCATTCCAGACGAATACAATAGACATTCCAGAGAAGTAATCCTCAAAAATCCTCATTCGAATGAGGATTCATCCTTATATAACAAACATTCCAGAGGAATGAGTCAAACTATTTAACGATATCATTCCACAAGTTCCTCCAACGAATACAATAGCATTCCACAAGTGCACCTTTTAACGTCCTTAAAACTAGGCAACCTATTTAACCTTGGCATTCCACAAAGTGCTCTTTAACGCAAAGTATGCAAACTATTTAATGATAGCATTTCACAGATGCATCCTGAATCAACTGAAACCGTTGAAAACGATATATGGTGAACAAACAAGTTATACATTAACCCTTGAACAGCTCGATCCGGTTAGTATCGTAAGCGTTCTATATACATATCGTGTTTCTACAGCTCTCACTAGTGACAAAAAACATGCCTACAAGTTTGTTAGCTTATAAATGAATCCTTTTGTATATGTTTGTAATCTTCTGTCACTATTCAGATCTATGATAGGAGATAAAGGGTTAACTCTATGAAACGTGCTCATTCATGGAGTTTGGAATGTGTATTCAAATAAATGAATGAATGAATGAACGAGACGTTGCTTTGAAAAAACTTGTCATGCTCGCTGAAGCATATACGCAGAGAATCAATGTTCCCGTACGCTCTCGAAATTGAACGCCAAACGCAGAAACAGGAGAAGTAACGCGTCTGGTTTGGCCTCATAATGCATTAGCAGTTGCGTTCGAGCTGAATATTTTCGGTTCATGGTCTATGAAATGGAATTGTAATGCATAAATAACATCGCATCATAGCAAAGTTCAACACCTTTAAGTGTGATGGTACATTTTGCCCTCGCATGTAAGACATTATTACTCAAAGTAAAACAAATAAATGAATAAAACTTACCTAAAAATTCGAACAAAAACGGGTTTGCATACACACTCTGCCGTTTTCATATCAGTGATGCTTTCTTTTATATAAAACTAATTCCAGTGTTAGTCTTCCAGTTTCACTGAACATTCGGTCTTTAAACACAATTTCACATCACTTTTCAGGACAGGTTTCACATTCACATTACAGTTTTAGATTGGTACAATATTTCCATTGAATAATCAACAGGTGGTGTTCACCACCACCTTCATTCCTGATTACACCCATGTGCCAAAAGACATCCTGGCACCTATTCATGCGACGTAGTCATCTGACCAATTGATCATTTCTTTCCGATTCAATGCTGTCCTGTTACGATCCATGGAATGTGCTGACTCACTCCATCTTTTCAGTTCACTGCTGCCACGTTGCGATTCATGGAATGTGCTGACTCTCTCCATCTTTTAGAATCTTATGTAAAATGTAGACAAATAAAATCCGACTCGGAGGAGTTTCTCACGATACTGCAAATGACATGGCACTTTACAGAACTCATTATCCCTTTACAGACACCGCTAGTACTTAGTGAAAAGAATTTCAATGATATTGCGAAAATATTTCATCTATAAAAAGATCTGACTGTCCATCATTCACTCACATCATCACACGACATCAGGCAAGCATACACATTCGTGAAAAGCCTAGCCTTGTCTTCTGTCACATCGAGGATTCATCCGTTCTTGCATACAACAGAACGGTAAGCATTTTTACTGACTTTATTGATCAGTTTTGTCTGTTCTTTTTAAGCATAAGCTCGTAAGTTGCATGCGATATTATTCATTATTTGCAAATGATAATTCTATAACTCCCCTGTATTACCTTGATCGTTTATGGAAGAGTAAGACAAACACTATGCCCAATATAAATTGAGCTGTTATGCTGAGCATGAGACTTTTATTAATTTTTCCTCTCTCAGATCGTCAAGGGGTGTAACTTTAGTCATTGATGAATAACCAATGGTTCCACACATTGTGTTTAGCCTAACAGTGAGTGAGCCATGAGTAATTTCCTTTGGAGCACCTGCCCGGTGTTTGTTTGTGATCATTGTCACCAAACCTTTAGCCTTAAACATAATTCTACTACGCCACCAAAGACATTGTGGTAGAGTAGGGCACTTTATATTCTTGTCCATTGGGTCAGAGCGACTTTCAACTCGAAAAGATAATTTGAATCAGCATGCCAAATCTTGTCAGCAAAAGTGGTCTATTGTCGTCAATGTCTGCATTGTTTTCAACATTTTCAAAATGATCCTGATTATCAAAACCATCACTGTGCATCAAAGAGAGCTACTGGTCTCACTTGTCAAACATGTCACCAATCCTTTCCTACCTCAAAAGCATTAAGACTGCACAAAAGTCAATCAGGTCATGATATGATAGGACATGGTAAAGGCAGGGCTAAGAAAGCTAAAATGGCTACAGGTAGTGTCAGTGCACCCCCCGATTCACCTCTCCTGTTTCCAATGCTCCTCCTGCCTTCGTCCCGCCATCCTAGTCAACCTTAAAGATCATTCAAAGCCTATGTTCTAGTCAGGCTCTTACATGGTGATGTTAGAGAGTATGATTTTGAAGGACAAACATCTACTGACGCATTAGAATTTCTAGTCCGAGAACAGAGTAATGTCATTTCAACCTTTGAGTCAGAAATAGGTGAGAAAAGGTAATTAAATGGGCTTTATGTTTGCACATTAAAATGGAGAAACCAAGCGAAGATACTCCATTCAAATTATCACGAGGCCTACTTTAGGAGCAGCATGCAGATAGCCATGGAAGGTAGTGATTTGATTGAACAATATTTGGAAGCCATCAACCAAATGCTCCAAACACTAGATGACTATGAAGGAGTTCATTCAGGATTAAATGTTTCTGACATTGTCCTTTTGAAATGACTGTGGTGAAGTTCGCTCCATTGAACGGTGGGTACTTACATTCCACTTCCTCCAGCCCTGGCTAAACATGCACGCTGTATTTTAAATATTCAAAACAAAGACAATGATTTATGCTTTGCTCTCTCCATTCTTGCCAAATTGTACCCACCTCGTCAAACAAGGAAAGAGAAACACATTACTCCCTATTTGAGAATAGGCTGGGTTTAATTTAGAAGGGTTTTTTTTCCTATGACATTGAAACACATTCCTCGTTTTGAACAGCTTAACCAGTTGAGCATCAATGTGTAATGGTTTTGAAGATGGTACCTTGTACCCTATGTACATCAGTAATGAGTCGAACGTGGAGGAAAAATAGGTGTGTAGATTTTATTGTTATTGTCACAAGAAAGTCAACCAGATGATTTTGAGGGAGTCTTGGGGTTAGAGGATCATGAGGAAGCCATGGACATAGACAAGGTACCCAACACACATTATTGTCTCATTACCAACTTGAAACAGATTAGTGAGGAAACAGAAAAGGTAACACAAACATGTGTTTTGTTTGTAGAAAATGCTTGTGGTCTTACTCTATCTCAGGAAAGGTTGAAGCTCACAAACACTATTGTTTTAAGAAAGCGCAAAGAGTCATTTTACCTAAACCAGAGGAAGCAGTGTATGAATTCGGTTTAAGATCACAAAGCAAAACTGAAAGAGCCAAGTTTTTGATTGTAGCCGATTTTGAAAAGCTTGTTAGTGACTGAAGATGATGATTCTTCACGTTTAAACCATGTCCCATGGCTATGCCTCACAAGGTGGTGTACCGATGAACAGTATTCCAAACCCATTCAAACCTATATAGGTGAAAACGCAGCAGAACATTTCATCAACAGCATTTTGGAAGAATATGATGCCATCATGAGCCTGTTTAATTCTGTCAAACCCATGCAACTCACTAACCAAGATAAAATTGTTGCTCATTGCTACTACAGAACATTGTGGGTTGTGTGGAAAGCTCTTAGGAACAGATAGAGTATTGGATCATGACCACTTGTCCGGGAAGTTCCGTCAAGTCTTGCATAACAAATGCAATCTTTAACTTTCAACTAAGAAAAAGGTGATTGTGATGTTTCACAATCTAGAACATTATGATGCTCATCTTTTTGTTAGAAGTAGCACAACAGTTTGGTGATCGTGAGATCACAGTGATACCCTCATACCACTGAGCAATTTCTGTCCTTCACAGTAGACCCGTAGATTAGTGCTTTTGGATTCCTACAAATTTTTACAAAGTTCTTTGGATGCACTGACACAAAATCTGTTGGAAAAAAGGTGCGGATTCTTTTGTATATTTGAAAGAACAATTTCCTCAGCATGTAGATTTGTTAACATCGAAAACTACCATTTCCCTATGAACATATGGATTCCTGGGAACGCTAAAGCGAGACATGTTTGCCTTCAAAGGAAGCATTCTACAGTTCATTGACTGAGCAGGGTGTTAGTGAGGATGACTATGCATTTGCCCATCAGTTATGGCAAACATTTCAATGCCAATCCATGAGCGACTTCATGAGATTGTATGTGACAGTAGATGTGTTGCTGTTAACTGATGTTATTGAAACCTTTAGAACTGGTTGTTTAGCTGACTATGGACTTGACATTTGTCACTACTATTCCATGCCTGGTTTCTGTTTGGATGCTGCTATGAAAATCACAGGGGCTAAATTGGACCTATTCACAGATGTAGACACTTACAATTTTATTGAACATTCTATTCGTGGTGGCGTGTCTGTCATTGGTAAAAATATGCAGAAAGCAACAATGAACATATGAGTGATTTTGCTCCAGAGAAAGACACGTCCACTCTACTCTACTTTGATGTGAACTCACTGTATGCTACTGTCATGTTACAACCGCTTCCTATAGGAAATTATCATTTCATTGAACCTGCAGAGTTCACCACCATAGACTGGACAAGCATCGAGGTAGGGGAAAGAGTATGGGTACATTCTGGAAGTGGATTTGTTATATCCCAGTCATTTGCACCAAGTTCATGCTGCTTTCCCCTATGGCTCCAACGCATGATGATATCCCATTTGACGAGTTATCCCCTACACACAAAGAGCTTCTCGCTCATTTTAACAATCGCCTCATAGATAAACTTCCAAAGAAATCATCCGGTGAAAACTTTTTGTACCTTGAAAGATCGTTCACATTATGTGGTTCATTTTAAAACTTTTGCAGTTGTATTTGAAACATGGTTTAGTGTTGAATCGCATACACAGAGTGCTGAAGTTTAGCCAGGGTCCATGGTTAAAATCCTATGTGGAACTCAACTTGAAAAATCGCAAAAATGCAAAGGATGATTGTGACAAAGACCGTTACAAATTGATGAACAACTGTGTGTTTGGTCGTTTCTGTATGAATAAACGCAAACACATAAGTGTACACTTAGTGACACAGAGACCCAAACTTCAAAACTGGCCTCAAAACCAATTTCAAACAGGTTAAAATTTATTCAGAAGACGTGGTTTCTGTTGAATTGAAAAATTTAAGTGTGCATTTAGATCAACCCATTGCTGTCGGTTTTAGCATTTTGATTTAGCTAAATATGAAATTTATGACTTTTACTACAATGTGATGCAAAAGGAATATGGACACGAACATTTAGATTTGCTCATGACGGACACTGACAGTCTCTTTATGCAAGTCCATGCTCCTCCACATAAACCCCTCCTGGACCCCCTATGTGTTTATGAAACAGAATTTCATTTATTTGACACTTCCAATTATGCTCCCATGACCCAAAGGATCTCTATTCCGATCAAAACAGGAAGGTGACAGGCAAGATGAAGGATGAAGCAGGTGGAAACATCATGCTTGAATTCTGTGGACTAAAAGTAAAATGTATTCCTTCTTGATGAAAACGGATAAGGAACTTATTGAGAAAAAGACAGCCAAAGGTATTAAAAAACAGTGATCAAGAAATTTCTCAGACATAAGATGTTTAAAGAGTGTCTTTTGACAAAACAGCTGTGTCATGTTCTTTCATCTCATTCGCTCTTTCAATAACGTCTTGTACACACAGAAACAAAACAAAGTGGCTCTGACCTCCATAGACAACAAGCGTTATGTACTAGAGGATGGCATTCATAGTGTACCTTATGGTTATTCATCAACTGAATAGTTACAACATCTGCAAGAAAAAATCTTCAAACAAAGTGGCTTTGACCTCTATAGACAACAAGCGTTATGTGCTAGAGGATGGCCTTCATAGTGTACCTTATGGTTATTCATCAACTGAATAGTTACAACATCTGCACGGAAATATGGAATTTTACAAGTCCAAACAGGTAAGCTATATATGATTATTATGAAATTTTTATTTTTTAATTGAAATTTAGAATCGTATTGAAATTTAGAATGTATAGTCATGTCATTATGTTTGTATTTTATAATACTAGACGTGTTTGATTTATTTATTTTCTATTTATTTTGGTTATATGAGCAAACCAGCCTACATGTGTACAAGCTGCGATGGCTTTCTACCTGTTGACGCAAATGGTGAAGACCGATCGGGTCTCTTTACCTGGCGTCTACTGTGGTACCAAATTAAAATATACGTATCATAGGTTCCTGAACCCTACTGGCAAATGTGTGGTCAGGAAGGCAAAACTGAACACAGCTCATGCCTGCACTTGTCGGAAGATTCATCATAATGACTACCAGAAGTCAAACTTGCTCTTCTGGCTGAATGTATCCTATGCTTTCACTGCAAAGAGCAAAACATGAACACTATGAGAGGCTACTTCAAGACTACAAAGTGAACACTATGTGTGACTGCTTCCAAGACTACAAAGTGAACACTATGTGTGACTACTTCAAGACCACAAGGAGAACAAACGTAACAATCACAATTGTGCTCACATTGTTTATTGTCACAAACTATACATAGAGTGTGTGGTTTCAATAAAACGATTCTAGTGTTCCTGATGACCTGAACCCAGAACACCTTTGGCTGCTTTACGTTTAACAAATAAAACATTTCTATGTATCTGTGTTTTGTCTTTTTTTTTTTCTTCCAATACGTTTCATGAAATGTTTGGGCAAATGTAAGCGCTTTTCTAATAGTTTAAGAAACTGTTTATAGCCCACTGGTGAACGCCTACTTCGCGGTGACAGGATAAAAAACGAATCAAGTTGACAATGTTTGAGTTTTGCAGCACATTATTTTGTTTCCTACAAGTTGTAAATGCTCATCTACACGTAATTGTCCTTTTTAATGTTGTTTTTCACAAATAACCACATTGACATCAATTTCCCAATGGTTTTGGTAGAAGTAATGTCCTTGATTAACTGGTCGGGAACTTGAAACAGGAGTTCAGTCTTCTTGTTGCATACAGGATGATCAGCGGGTTGTTCCGAGTTAGCTATCCCTTGTTGAATCACCATCAACTATCTCATTCACTTTCTGTGGCTGAGCTGTCTGGATGAGCTGCCTGATGAGATGCCTGATGAGCTGTCTGTTCTTCTTCTTGTTTGACATCAATCTCTGATAATTCTCTCTCGTCAGAAGAATCATGGGCTTGCTCATTTTTGTACTGAGGACAAGTAGGCTTGGTAGTTCCTTATGCAAATAGGTAAAATTGAATGGCAGGCAGCGATGCTCACGTTTCCTGTGTCTGCTCACACTCTTACTGGCCAAGATTCTGAATGACAGACTTATGACGAGACAGACGGTTTTATCACCTTCTGTTAGTGGTATCTTTCCAACAAGGATATTATACACTAGTGTAATCACTGACTTAAACTGTTCAGATGAAGCATGCGTCAGCATAGCTTTCTCTGTGCAGAATTAGCTTGTTCTTAACATCATAAGAAAAGCCCAATGCTTTTGCAGCAGACCACTCATGTTGATGCTTTGTAGGTAGCTGTTCCACGTTCAAAGACAGCTGACTGTAGAGTGAGTGAAGTGAAGTGAAGTGAACTGACTGTTATATAGATGGCTGTCAGGTTTGAAAAACTATGGTGATTAATATATTCAAAGTTGTATGTGTTCTAACCTTCCTTGTTGGTTTTGGGTTCAGACACCATGTGGATATAAGCACAATGTGGAGATAGTCTTAAAATGCTCTGCTAATGGATCATCTTCGGCTATCCATGAATGTACTCTCAGTGCGCATTGGAAACAGTAGACTTTGTCAGATTGACCCGTATAGATAAATCCTGCTTCTGCCATGAGCTTTGGGGTTGCTTCATTTGTACAGGCCAACTGTTGAAAAGACTTCAGTCTGTCACTAAACTTTTGCCCAAACGTAATATTATTGCATGGTATTTCAATACAGTCTGCCACGAGGTTATCAAATGGTCCACACACATCCATGGCTCTGTTCAATATGAAAGTGAAAAGGATGAGACGTGGTTGTATATTACCTTAGTTATGTCAAAACGCTCGTGTGTCTCTATATCCGTGACAGATACACTGTGCACACCTCATCAGAGAATATACCTGTACGCAAACGTCCATACTGTTCATCCGCATAGGGTGAGGTATCCATGACCAGATAACCGTATTTCTTTTTCTCTACTTACAGCATCTTGAAAAGATTCGGTGAAATATTTAGCCTGTCCTGGAAATATTTTTGCGATGCTAAAATTTTATACCATGTGCCGAACGAGGGTTAGACAATAACACAAAATAATGTGTGTTCAGTGACATAGTTCTGTTACATTCTCCCTTTGGATACGCTTCGATTGTAGGATGTTGATAACAGAAATTCCTAGATGGTGGGATAATGTGGTATAGGTGTAAAACAGCTGACTTTTGCACACTTGTTGCATGAAGTCATCTACTACCAGCAGACAATGTTTATCTGATTCTAGAGAATATGAATTTAACTCCTGTTCTGTGGGGAGGACATCTTGAAAACGAATATTGGGAATGATTGCCTTGAGCTCACTATAGACATCTTGCCACACAGCATAGCAGTAAATAATCAATTTGGGTGCAGGATCAAACATGATATTGGTTTGTCTTTTAACAGACGTGAAACCCCAAAAGGTTTTACCACTTGATGATCCGCCTATCACGGATATGGTTGTAGGCGTTTTAAAAGGTAACAGACAGCACTTTCTCATCCATGATGTATCTTAGTCTGCTGTTCAGTATGAAACTGAACTTACTCACAAGCATGGAGGGTATTTATGCATAACAAAACATCATTTTGAACTAAATCTATTTTATTTTTTATTTTTATACACATGGTAAAACATTGTACATCATTGTCAATTAAAAACAAGAAGGGGTACAGTATTTGAAATAGTTGCATATATACTGAGATACAAAAGTATCATTCCATAGGAAGTTCCTTATGTCAAACTGATGAACAATACGATGAAAACTCCAGTGAGGTTTCAATGTACATAACAGATAATACAAACAATAGAACCCACACACATTTGAATCTAAAGATTGTATCCGTTTACTGTTGTGCAAGTATGATTGAACATAGGATTTTAGGTAACTATCAAATGTACAGCATCAATGGGTTCTGATAGGCTGTCAAACAATTCTGCTCTCTTCCTTTGAAATACATAGCAACCCAGTGACGTCCTTTCTTTGACTACAGTCTGTATTTACAATAAGTCCAACCCCTCTTCTTATCATAGAAGATGTGAGTACAGGCAAAGTATCTTTAGCATACACTCCCAGGACATGACTCTGTAAGACAGGATCACACTGAATGGTACACTTCAATTCAGAAGCTTCATGTTTACTTGATGTACACATTCCCGCTTTTATCAATTTCTATGATGGAATTTTCACTCATGATAACACAACTCAATGTCTTAGTCAAAGCAAGATTTGAATTCAATTTCAAGTCTCACATTTCTGATTTCACAAGATTGAGGTAATCAGTAGGTATCTACTTCCATCAGTTGGTAAACAAAGAGCTGCCAAGCAAAAAGTCGTTTCTTGAAATACCATTTCCTGGTTTTGACACCAAAGTTTCTTGCTTATCAAACAGGTTGAGATAGGTGTCTACATCGTCTACACTTGTAGTATTCCTTCCTGGGACATCTGACAATTCATTCACATACAGGTTGATCGTTTTAATCATGCTCGATTGAAAATTGAAAGGATTCCCATCATATTTCCCATTAAAGCTGCTACTATCTACAAAGCCTATGATATAACGATTAGCAATGGGATTGGAGACATTGTCAATGGTATGTGTTAACTGAGAGACAGGAATGCTAGTGACCTTCCACCTCAGATTTGATGAAAGGATAGAGAGCATTAGAGTTGTTCTCAAACAAGGTATTGTGAGCTATAATCAGGGCTGGGTTGACATTCAGTCTGCAGACTTTGAGATAAGCATCCAATAGTGTTATAGTGAATTTTTGTTGGCAACACCACTCATGAGACAGAAGGTAGGAGAGGATCTGTACAATTTCATAGTCATAGGTACACCATTAATCATGTATCTATCCATCTCAAACACATCTTCAAATAAGTTTCCAGACATAGTCATCTCTTGACTCAATGCAATGAACTGTCCTCGTCTCATCAAGCCTGTGTTGCTTCCCGTTTCTGTATCTGTTGATTCTATATCACTGTTCGATTCTCCTACATCTTTGTAGAACAACTGAGAGGTTAACTGTGTAGTCTTTGCATCAGCTCCAAAATTCAGTAAAGGCTTTCATCATGCTCTTGTAAGCATAATGATTGTTTGTGGGAAGAGACCAGCGTGTCATTCAAATAAACGGATAGTTGACTAAAAAGCGACTGAAGAAACAGGTTGACTGGGGCGACGTGTTCTTTGGGAAGCAAGGTGCTCCCATCATTGTGAGTGACCTTGAGTTTCACGTGCAATCTTGTCCTCTTCAAATCAAGGTAGTCACTACCTGTGTTAGAAATACTGAATTCCAAAGGCGCCTCGTCGTTGATTTGACTCACTGGACGTACATTTTCATAGTAATGTTGTTGAATACATGTCTGAAATGGGGGTAGTGTGAATAAATTTAAAGACTCGGGAACAATCTCTTGAAAAATTTTTACTCGGTGAGCAGCTTACATGGTGTTAACTAAAGATATCCTTTTCTTTCACTGGAGTGTAATTTGAGCACACGAGCTGTCTTGAGGATGGATGCTTGTTGGACGTATCCTCTTGGTTGTGACCACCTGTTCACCTGCAGCTCTTTTAATGATTTCTGTCTCTTCTCTTTAGCATCTGCTCTTTCCACCACACTTTGAGGTTCAGAAGTCACCTGCAGTTTGACTTGAACTTCTTTTGATGCTTCCTCAGGTTGATGAGATGTAATGAGCTTAGGTCGCGGGTTTCCATTCACCAATTGAGAACTACCTGTCATGTGTTTCTTGAAAAATTCTGCCATTTGTTGTAATCGGGCACATACAGAGGTAAAGACTCCATATTAACCAGCAAAGGGTAACGTCTGAAGTGAAGTGTTAGGTGAGTCTCTTCTTTCAAGAATGATAGTGGAGTTCCATCACTTGCTTTTATACTAATTTCAATGTCTGGAGATTCTTTCACCATCACATGGATATTGTATTCATTAGCAAATTTAAAGTTAGGCCCCTCCCTCAGGTCTAAACGTCTCAACAATGGTAATTGAGTGTGTCCTACCAATGAACTATCACATAAGTTACACAACACATCTACATAAGGGTCATTCATATGAGTGAGATCTACCTTTCCAAAGTTAATTCTGTCAAGCTGACTATCCAGAAGCCATCAAACATCAATCTTTGATTCAGTTTCACACACGAAAATGGTATGGGTGTTCCTTTGAAGTAATCTTTCTTTTGAGTCTGTACACTTCAGAAACACATATTTCTCCATTACAAATTTTTCAATTGACTTTCCTCCACATAAGAATCAAAGGATTTGGGCCAACCTAACCATCGAACCAAAGCATAAGTCTTTCCATTCATACGTTTCTTCTTTAAGATCTTTTTCCACCTGCCACCAATATCCTCTCCTTTATTGACCTTCTGCAATTCACCAGTATAAAAAGTACCTTTGATCATTTCATCATGAAAATCTTTGAGTTTGTACAGTGGAATTTCCTGTCTTTTAAAACGATGAGCTATTTTGAACAGTTCTTGTGTCCACTTCAAGTCAAGTTCTGTGTTGAAAGGTCTCTTCAGATATGGAATGCGAACAAGATCTCCTACTTTATATCTGAATTTCTTCCTAGGGTGCAGACTTTTGAGATGTTTCAACAAAGGTTTGACATACAGATGCTGCCAAACTTTCAATTCATTGTCCTTACTCACTTGTGCAGGTGATAAATTCGGTAGGGAGGAATGCAATGTATGATTGTAGTTGTGCACTAGTTTAGGTAAAACATCGATGTAATGTTTGGTATTGTTGTGAGTCATGTAACGCGTAATCAGTGATTTTAGCGTTCTGTTGAAGCGTTCTACGTAATTACTTTTAATGTTTTCATTCCGTGTAATGGTGTGAGTGATGTTTTTCTTTTTCAAATATGACTCAAAGCCTGCTCGAATTCTGATCCAGCATCTGTGCGAACCTTCTTTGGTTGTCTAGTTTTCAGTATTTCTTTGAAGGCTTTCAACACCGATTCAGGTTTCTTGTTTTCTAAAGGTAGCACAAAAGCATATCTGCTCAAGATATCAATAGCCACCAGCAAATATCTGATACCATCATTCTCTTTGCTATAACGAGAGAGTCAGCCAGATCCACATCAAACATTTCATTCATAAAATTCACCCTTACTTTTAACCTTTTAAATCTATGCTTGACTGGTCTATGTAAACTATAGGCATCTTGATTCTTCACAAATCGTTTCACATTCCTCAACCTGATATGATGTTGTTCGTTTTTCTTCAATTCATCACGTAGTTTTGTTGGACCAAAATAAGCTCCAGGATTTCAGCATTGAAATAATACTTTTCTATGGCTTTTTCTTGCTTTTAACATGCTGCTCTTCTTTTTCCGAACTCATGTTGCACTGTGGAAACTGTGACTGACTAAGCAATATATAACATGAAACAGCATGGGTTTATTCATTTTATTTGAACATTCACTAAAGTTTGTTACGATGCATAATGATAACCGCCATGTTACAGAGCATGATGAAAGCACTTCTGTATTTACACTGATAGGATATGACCTTCAAAGTCCTGCGATACCATGTCTTTCATCATGCCGCCTTCATCATAGTAGCACATACAGTTCATGAGATCCATACAACACATGACACTGAATTTGTCCACTATTACAACTGATGTAATGCAACTTATTGTTGTGACGACATACACTGCAACTTTTCTGAAGAGGAGTAAGTTTCTTCTCCTGATAGAGATCTTCCATGATTCCACTGGATGAATCAACAGCTGTTATGTCTGTGGTTTGTTTCTCTTGCTGTTCTATGTCCTCCATGAGATGAGTGTAATCCAAACCACCAGTCGTCTATAGTAGGTTCTGTGGTAGGTGTTATGGGTCGGGTTGTGAGGGATGGAGTTGACACTGCTTCAGTATCTTCTCCCAGGTTCCTGAAAATGACAAATAAGATTGGAGAATGTAGAACTGCAAACACAGTAACATGTACGTAAATGAAAAGCTATTCCAAATGATAAACTATTTGCTTACTTTGGTTGTATAGGAGGAGTGGATTTCTTCTTTTGAGACTTCTGCTTCTGGCCACTTTTCTGTTCCTTCACTTTCCTTGGCTTCTTAGCTTTAGCAACACGCTTGTTGGGTGACTGACGTTTTCTGTTACTTGAATTACTATCCTGAGTGGTGGCAGAGATTTTTGAATAATCCAACATCAAGCTCTATGAGAGCTGGCGATAGCGAGGGAATTTCTGTTCTAGAGTCTTCATTCTCTGAACATCTCTGTGTATAATGGTTTTATACAACTCACTTGTTCGCATCATCGTTTCGTGCAAATGAAGCTGAGTGTTAAGAATATCCTTCATTTCTTGAAACGTACTCGAGAGCAGCTGGTCTCGGTTGAAAAGTCCACATGTTGAAGGTGAAACATCTTCTGTGCCATATGAATTGCAAGCAGAGGTGTGTTTCTGAAACTTGTTCACTCGATAATGACGATGAAACTGATTTGAAATGTCTAATACTAAAAGGTATATGGTGGGATTGTGTAGAGCATGTAAGCACTGATTGGATGTAGAGTGATACACATGCAGTTTGGTTGGTTAATACTCTACATCAGTGGAATATTTTATTCTAACTGAGGAATGTTCGTTCGCCAGGGTTGAAATGATTTTCAGAGAGCTATGGAATGTTTAATGTATTCTGTGGAATGCTTTATTCTACTCGTGGAATGTTTGTTCACCCGTGACATCAATAGATTGAATGCTTAAGAAGCTTTAATGCCCTGTGGAATGCTTATTCATGTCTTCTGAATGTTATTGTATTCTATTGAATGCTTTGACTCTCCTCTGGAATGTTTATTCGTTACAACGTCAATAGATTGAATGCTTTGAGTATGAATACTCTGGAATGTCTATTGTTGTGCTCAGGAATGCTATTGTGCTCATAGGGAGGTGTGCTCAGGAATGCTATTGTGCTCTGGAATGCATTGTGCTCATAGGGAGGATTAATCCTCAATCGATTGAGGATTACTGCTCTGGAATGCTATTGTTATGCTCTGGAATGCTATTGTTATGCTCTGGAATGCTTTTGTTCTCTTAGGAATGCTATTGTCTGTGCTGAACGGATTACTTTTATACTACTCAGGTGAAATAAGAAACCGATCGTATATAATCCCAAATAGACTTGCTCAAATCTTTTTGACGAATAATATGTCCAAAGAGAATTTATATTTTCCTTGAAAACAAATAATTTAACGAAATCACCTAAAGCGTCATAAACTTTCGCTCACTGTCAGATGTCTGAGCGGGTTGCATCAGAGACAAATATGACTAACGCTTAGACCCTGAGTATATTCAGTATCTAAAATTTTGATAGAAAGAATCACTGGCTATCGATACATACGATATGCCTCTATACTAGTATAGGGACATATCCTATGTATCGATAGCTTGTGTTTCAATATAACAGAGCAAAACTGTGGAATCGCAGAAAGATCTCTGTCGCGTTGTGCTCATACAAAAAACAAGCCCAAATTGTAAAAAAAAGAACCAAAGATAGACAATGCGACTATTCAATGTGTCAACGCGGCAATTTGTCACAATGTCACACTTTGAATATTTATTTTTATTGTTTTTCCAGAAAAAAACGACAATGCGATATAATGATTATGTTGCACTGTCGGGCATTTTACTTTTTTCTTACGGCACACTTGGGACAATAGGACAAAAATGCGAGAACGCTACATATTTTGACCTGGACAACTCGCGTTGTCGCATTGTCGTCCTATTGTCCGAAGTGTGTCTTAAGAAAAAAGTAAAATGCCCTTTTGTAGATGAGGTGAGGTGAAAAGGGGTTTAACGTCGTACTTGAGAATGTTTCGCTCATTATTATTATTATAGGATACTTATATAGCGCACATATCCACGCACTAGTGCATGCTCAAGGCGCTGGTAGTTTTCCCCCCCCCTCGATCATTGGATGTGAATCTCAACGGCACATCTTAATATCAATCTCAACTCCCTGGGGAGCATACAACTTTTGCAGCCACTAGGCTTATTGCGGCTTTCCCATCCGTACGAGGTACCCATTCACAGCTGGGACTGACTGGACTGCACGTTGCTGTACCCGCAACTAGGTGTTTGCACGTATTCATGTGTCCACCATCTGGTCATATACCAAAGGATTCGTGGGTTCTTTTAAGTCCACAGGGTTGTGTACTGTACACTAGGGGGTTGTGAAAACACCGAAAGAGTCTGCACACAAAGTTGACGCCAAGGTTTTAACACCCGGTCACAGGTGGGCTCGTTCCCGGCACCTCATGCTCGCTGGATCACTAGCCTGGCGCCTTAGCCAGCTCGCCCACCATGCACCCATATGACGACGTGCATGCGTGTGTATGTGCGGCTGCTTGTACCCAGATAGCAAAGGTGTGTTGGGCCAATGTTGGTATATGGTTGGTTGGTTGGCCAACAGTTTGACAACATTGGCCCAACGTTATCTTAATGACTTAAAAGTAACGGTGGCTTTTGACACGTTGGTTCAACAGTGGGCCAACATTTGAAAAACTCTGCCTATTTTTCCTGATCTTACATCTATTTCAAAAAATTGGGCCACCGTTGGCCCAACATTGTGAATAAAAGAGTCAGCACACGGCCATTTTTTAGCAATGTTTTCTTATAAAGATTTTGATGAAAGTTGAAATAATTACACAGACAAAAAGAAAGAATCCATTTCCCTCTCTTTCAACTATGATGCAGTGAATTTTACAGCGTTGTTTTCTCCAAACTGAATACCAAACTTGTCATCAATGATAGCTTTACCTGACATTCAAAGAGCAGACGACACTACATTTCTGGAGGCCTTCAACTGGTAAATATGCATTGTTATTTCTGTGATACTGAATTGCGAATATATTGTGAAATAATTGGTTTAAATCATCATTTAGGCAAAAGAAACTGATACATACTGTATTGAAAGGCAATTGCTTGAGTAGATTAAAGATTTAATTGACTCTTTTCTTTAGGTAGCCTGTTTTAACCACTTTGATAAATCTCATTTCATTTTAAATTATTTAAATTTATTGTGTTTACTTTAATAACATTATGTGTTTGTCAGTTACACTCCTGTTTCCATATACAACTCTCTCTATTATTCATCTTTACAACCAATAATTGCTAAACATCATCATATCAGATATATGTGTCACAGTTATAGTAGTTACACGTCATATCCAAATAACACATTATTTGAACAGCATTCTAGAAGTTGGTGAGTCCAAAATGAAACATACAACTCTATGGATGACAACTTCTTGTTTATTGTAAAGAACGATGTTTCGATGTAGATTCTTACACCGTTATCAAGCTAAAAGTGACTACAACCAAATGATGAAGGTATATATACATGTACAGAGTATGTTTTGTCAAATAAACATAATTTGGAGCGGCCAGTTGGGGACTAAGAACAACAAATGGATCTAGTGATGAAACCAGCGGAACCACCTACAACATGTCTTCACGGGCCTCAACCAGTAACCCACCAACTCATAGTTTGTTTGATTTCATTTGAGACCAATGAATTGCTCACTAACACAAAATCTAAAAATTGCAAGAAAACCAAATTTTGCAGTCACATGAAACGACAGACCAATGAAGAACTAATCAAACTATAGACTCTATCAAAGCACCCTATCAGCTTGTTGTTACAACTGAATCTCCCCCTGTTTATTGGCTTCATCACCATTCTATTTGTTGTTCTTAGTCCCCATCTGGCCTCTCCCAATAATGTACCAGTTGTTATTCAATTACATGTTGTTGTTAATGTCAATCTGCTGATTGTCAAAACATACTACGCATATATACTTCTCATCATTTGGTTTTAGCTTGATAACAGTGTAAGAATCTACATCCGAACGTCACTCTGTGCAATAAACAAGAAGTTTTCAATCATTAAGTTGTATGTTTCAAATAAAACATAAGGTCAAATACTATGTCCTTTTACGATAGTTCTCATGTTTAAAATTATGATATCTGTCACAGTTTCATGAAATTTTTTGGGTTGTTTTTTTCAGCAGCAGTTAAAAAAACCTGTCAGCGGCGACAGCCAAAAGACCTAAGACAAGAAATACAATAATGTTCAAATAACAATGAAAAAAAAGAATGAAATAGTTCACTTGATTAACTTGTTGTGTTGTTTATATATGTTTCTGATTGCAGAGGTCAGGAAAGAGCTAAATGTTGAAATACAGTTGTGCCAACATAAGCCCAACTAAATCACATCGTTGGGCCAAGTATGGGCCATGGTTTAGTACAAAGGTCAAAAAAGAGCTAAATGTTGAAACACGGTGGTGCCAACATAAGGCCAACAAAATCACTACGTTGGGCCAACTATGGGCCATGGTTTTGTGTGAATTTCATTCGTTGGCCCAACAATCAGCCAACATGATGGGCCAACGTGGACCCGATGAGCATATCCAAGTGGGCCCATCGTCAGTTTGCCAACAATGGGCCAACCAAACTGGTGATTATGGGCCAACTATGGGCCAACATACCAATGCTATCTGGGTACTAGTCCAGACGTAAGCTGGTTTTATAGTGCTAGCTCACTGAGATACCATGCCGCAGTGAAGCATGAATACCCCACTCAGACACATCATACTGACTCCGAGCCGACCAGTCCTTATTGTACTCATTACTGCCGAGCGCCAGGCAGGGACCAACAAGTACCATATTTTAACGTCTTTTGGTATGACGCGGCCGGGGATTGAACCCGCGACCTTCCGCTCTCCTGACGGATGCTCTAACCACTATACCACGGAGGCGGCCCCCCTCTTTTGTAGAACAAAAAGTGTTATTCAAAGCGCAAAAATGTATAATTCACTAACCAACACTTTACTCACTAACAGACCAGTGAGGATTCCGGGATAGAATAGGTAAGGGGAAAATAATAGATCAGGTAGTTTGACATCATTCCCCACATCCTGATGCAATGCTCATGCTGTCAGTCACTGGTTTGTCTCGACCAGACTCGAATACTTTATCACCATCGTCATATAGCTAAAATATTGCTGTTTAAAAAAAAAAGGAAAGAAAAAAGATAATAATATCAAACAAAGGGATCACCTGGAAGGAAGGTATGTCAATGTTCCCACGTGCTATTTCTAGCACGATGTATTTCATATTCTACGTGTTATGTGAAAAATTCGATTAACAAGATTTATTGTTGAACATTGTTTTCATGTTTGTAAATATGTAATAGACCCCGTGCATCATTCTCAGGAAAATCATCGGAAACTATAAATATAATATATGAAACAGTTTCCACAGATATGTTATGTGCTTTCCATGGGGTATTTATAGTCTGTGGTGTGAATACTAACCTTGCTGAAACAGATATCTGACGCCATTGAGTTATCTCCCTTTAGGAGGACCCCACCCTCAGAAAAGACAGCGGATCTTCTTCCAAAAACAAGTGTCACTGAGCGTGTTTTCAAAGACAGATTCGTGGTAAAGGTTAAAAGAGGTTGGTATGAAGTGTTCATGATCATGAATATTTTTCACACACATTTGTGGGAGACATATTGTCACTATGGACACAACACTGTTGAACACAAAGAGGGAATTGATTTGGTACAAGTGTTTAGAATTACTGTGACCGCGCCCGACCATGTACATGTAAAGTACCCTTTAATACAAGAAGAAATATCTGAATACAGCCATCAGACACTGTTACAGCTTAAACTAATCATATTTGTAATTGTTTGATATCTGTGACCTACACTGAACACATCCTGGGACAGTAGAGGACAAACCGAAAGTAAGAACCAGGAAGTGGGAACATAGGCAGTATTCTCAACGACACTAATATTTTTCTTTTTCAAAACGTAACATCAAACTAGTGAAATAATGTTTGCCGTCGGCAGTCAATGCAAAACGCATAGCATTTCAAATCATATATAATATTACTTACTTGTGTATTGCTGTTGTTTGACTAGGTGTGAGTTATATTTCATAATGAGTGGTAGAATCTATGAATCAATAAATGTTAACTTTTGAAATTCGGTTCACGTGTAAAATATGGATTTCATACTTCATTTGTTCATAGCACTTTGTGCTATATGTGAGTACATTTATGCGTTAAGAAATAATGCAAATGTTTCCCATGGTCAAGTGCCTACACGTACAACAGAGCGAGCGTGGGATTTTAGTTTTACGCCGCTTTTAGCAATATTCCAGCAATATCACGACGGGGGACACCAGAATGGGCTTCACACATTGTACCCATGTGGGGAGTAGAACCCGGGTCTTCGGTGTGACGAGCAAACGCTTTAACCACTAGGCTACCCCACCTGCCCGGGCACAACAGAACATAAGTGACATTTATGTAAAGTAATCATATTTAACTTCTTTGTAACCGTGTGCATTTATGTAATGACTGTCGTTCTCATCGGGATGCTGGGATCAATTTTCATTAACATGTTGTCGACAGCTGAAAATATTTATATAAACATAAAATGGAAATTATCTTTTATGTATCTCTTCGCCAGACGAATTCCATTTTATCTGTTTCGTTTTATCATCTTTTTGATATTGCTTTGGTTGGTTGGTTGGTGTTGTCCTATTATTGAATAGCTGTAACGCTTCCTTTTGTTGTGTTTATTGTTTAACGCCTCACTCAGCAATATTCCAGCTATATGGCGGCGGTCTGTAAATAATCGAGTCTGGACCAGACAATCCAGTGATCAACATCATGAGCATCTATCTACACACCTGGGATGCGATGACATGTGTCAACCAAGTCAGCGAGTTAAATATTGCAAAATAGAAATGTCAAATGAAATAATTTCTTTCCGTTTCAAATTAACTGAAAGAATCTTGTCCTCAGGTGTATCTGCTGTCTCTATATCTTTATCTCGACTTTCACATGTCGGTGTTATGTTTCACACAACAACGGGCACTGTTCGACTGAACATTGTTCGACCCAAAATATCGAGACGTGCTTTAACCATTTCCTGGAAACTGTCAACACAATGTATTGTTACCTGATGTGTCCAAATACAGCACTTTGAGAACCAGTTCTTGTTTTAAATCGGATATACCGAAGTTTTCCGTGTTTCATGTCATCAGACAGTGTGCCATGTTTATTGGAAGATGTAGGCCTGGAAGGGTTGCTATAAGCGATACATAATATATAATGTAAGATGGATAACGCTCACCAAGTTTTCTGAATACAGAATGTCGGAACCACAAGAGAAGGTTGACATAAGTGCCCTCAAAGACACATTCCTGGAATGCCCCGTGTGTGTGGAACATTTCAACCAGACAGACCGCCGTCCTCGTCTCCTCCACTCCTGCCTCCATGCCTTCTGCACACAGTGTCTTCAGCAGCTTCTTGACAAGGAGGGGAAAGGTCAGATCACATGTCCGCTATGTCGTCAAGTCCACAAGATCCCAGGAGAGCCTGGCACTTTGCCCGTGGATCCGGTCAGAGCAAAACTTGTAGATTTTGTGCAGATCAAAAACGAAGGAAAAGCTCCATGCACAGACTGCCCCGCAGGAAGCCCAGCAGAGTCAAGGTGCCAGGAGTGTTCTGTATATCTGTGTAAGGAATGCGCATATGTACACAGACGTCATCGACTGACTCATGACCATCCCGTCATATCCCTGAGTGGAGTGCTAGAACAGCCTCTGAACACATTCGCCCAGGGTCACTTCTGCACTCATCATCCAAAACACCAGCTGGAGTTCTTTTGTGCTAGTGATGAAACGCTGTGTTGCCTTTCTTGCACAGTTGTGGAACATAAGGGCCACGACTTCCAGAAACTAGATGAAGCAGCTAAGAAACGACAAACGGAATTGGAAGCATCGATGCTGGCCGTCAACGTAAATGTCCAACAACTGCGTCAGAGGCGACTGTCTGAAGAAAGACGTCAAACTGCTATCGCGGAGGCCCAGGCAAAGGCCAAATCCGATGTGAACACACACTTTACAAGACTGATACGCATAATCAATGAAAGAAAGTCACATCTGGTCCGGGATATCGACGAAAGAAGTAGTACAATGTTGTCTCTGTCTAAGAAAGAAGTAGAAGCGATAGACCAAACTCTTGCTGTTGCGGAGTCAACTGAAACGTACTTCACTCAAGCCAAGGAGAAGGCTGGTGTTGTGGAAATTCTTCAGATGTATCCTGCCATCAAGAGAAGTTTGGATGCAGCAGCCGATGGGCAAGGTCGGTCGACAAACGGCACCGGAAGTTGTGATGACATTTACTCTCACAAATGGAAATATTGTCGAAAAATTGGGATCAGAAGTAGGTTGCGTGAGCGAGTCTACTGAGACTCAGAAAGGTAGGCGCACACATCTTTCCTTGGACTAACGAGGCAAACGTATTTGCCTATGTCAATGGTTTCAATACTTCTCCATAACTGTTACATGTTAAGTTTGTAAATAGAAATGCGAACAATCTCTTTCTTCTGTTGAAAAATGTTAGCACTAGCAACATCTAAATGTAACCGTACCTGATGATCTAAACAAGTGTGAATGTATTAAGCGGGTCTATAACAGATACCTGCCTTTGAAACTCATGTAACCATGTGTAATATATTTTCAATCGTTTGTTCGTGTCGATGATTACTATAATAATGTTTTGTAATGATATTACCGTGTACCACTAAAGCAGAAGGTCGGGGTACAATTCTCAGGCCAAATCATACCAATAGACGTTAATAGATGGAACTTGTTGTTGCCTTGCCTCGAGAAGATAAAACAAGAACTCGTCTGCTTGGAATCTGTAAGCTGTGTTTGAAATTGGATTCATGCACGTCGCAGTCTTAGTACAATGATCTTGAAAGTGACATTTTTGTACATCATGCTAATTGCCTATTTTCAGAAAATGATCAACTTCTACTGTCTTTAGATGAAGTATTTGATGCTGCTTTGAAATACAAAAGCAAGAAGAAACTTATGAAACATTGTGAAGAGAAGTCTTACTCCAATGAAAGAGAAACGTGCGCTATCTGTGAGAATCATATCGAAGATGCAAAGAGGATACGGTGCGGGCACCGTTTCTGTAAGGGCTGCATTGACCAGGTGCTCAGTAGGCAACCAAATTGCCCTGTGTGTTGCAAAGTTCGATATCCGGTTTCATCGTTTTCCGAACTTGTAAGTAGGGAACTGACGCATTGTAAATCAGTAACATTTCTTCTGAACCCAAAACAAACAAAACATGAAATGTTGTAACCAGTGGTCACCTGAGTTTCTGTTCAGTATGAATACGCTTTTCCGTCGGCAGTCAATGCAAAACGCATAGCATTTCAAATCATATACAATATTACTTACTTGTGTATTGCTGTTGTTTGACTAGGTGTGTGTTATATTTCATAATGAGTGGTAGAATCTATGAATCAATAAATGTTAACTTTTAAAATTCGGTTCACGTGTAAAAAATGGATTTCATACTTCATTTATTCATAGTACTTTGTGCTATATGTGAGTACATTTATGCGTTAAGAAATAATGCAAATGTTTCCCATGGTCAAGTGCCTACACATACAATAGAGCGAGCGTGGGATTTTAGTTTTAGCAATATTCCAGCAATATCATGTTGGGGGACACAAGAAATGGGCTTCACACATTGTACCCATGTGGGGAATCGAACTCGGGTCTTCGGCGTGACGAGCGGACGCTTTAACCACTAGGCGACCCCACCACCCGATCAGGAGGTGAAATTTCTCTTATTGTAAGCTGATTATTACAGATATAGGTAGTGAGTGAGTTAAGTTTTACGCCGCAATATTCCAGCTATATGGCGGCGGTCTGTCAATAATCGAGTCTGGACCAGACAATCCCGTGATCAACAGCATGATCATCGATCTGCGTAATTGGGAACCGATGACATGTGTCAACAAAGTCAACGAGCCTGACCACTCGATCCTGTTAGTCGCCTCTTACGAGAAGAATGGTTTACTGGAGATCAATATTCTAACCCGGACCTTTACGTGTCACAGATCTCAGTAACACTGACAGATCATGATTGGTAGACTTGCGACAGAGCATTCGAAATATTGACTTAACGTAACTAGAGCATAATGCAAGTACAGAAACATTCACATTCGGACAGGCTTGATGAGTCATGTAATACCCGTACTCACAGTTTACTATTAAGACGCTCCTAGTTCAAAGGAAAATATTGGAACATAACTTCAGTCATGTTCTATTATGTATGTAGAAACTAAGATTCAAGAGAAATGATTTTCTTATTTTCTCTTGCAACCTAAGTATGTATGATATTAAAAAGAAATACTTTAGAAAGGCTCTTCCTCAGCTATGTTTGCGTCGAAAGTCGTCAAAAGGCCCCGCACATTCCTGCAAGTTGAACACCGTTCGTGCAAACATTGCATGACATGGTGTAATAAAGAATTTATTGTAGCAATTGGACCCATGTGTGACGTTTCCCACTATGTTCCGTATTTATCTTTGTTAAACGGCTCCTCTGTAATGCTTAACAATATGTTTCATTTTAATGCTAAGGATGTGTAAATAACCTTCACCCAGCAATTAACTGTATTGTCCTGGCCATGCTGCTTTGACCGTCGTTTATCGAGTACTTTGCTGACACGCCTTGATATGACTGAAATACTGATGTGTTTTTAGTATAATTGAACCGTTCTTGCTCAATCACCTTTTCCATCCAGAATGTTTTTGTTTTGGCGTTCACAGTTGCCTTCCAATTGTTTACCTTTTGCCCTGGAGACTCAGTAGTTTGTTTAATGTATTCGCTAAGTTTAATCAAGTAAACGAAGTGTAAATAGACATCATTGAAACATCAGTTTGTCTAAATCCTAACCCATTGCCTGAAGGATGGTGGTTAGTGCAACATCATGCAAGAATGACAATGTTTCCACGTAATAGGACTGTTTAACAAATAACCAAATACAAGAAACATATATTAACATGTTCTGCTGGTTCACGAAATCCCTAGTTATTATAATTATATCATAATGGTATGTGTGCGATTGAGTTGCAGGGGGACGACTATTATGGCGACGAACAGCATCGGGCAAGTTTTATAGTACGATTGCTTCAATGTATTCTCATTTAACAGGATGTGTTAGTTAGACTTTCACCTTTAATGACAGATGTTACAGAAAACCACTTATTTATTTCTTCTACCGTTGTCTCACGAAAAGTGGGAAGTTATTATCTATAAAATTGGTCTTGATAGTACTCTCCAACTTCTAAAAAACCTCCCCAAAGAAGCCTTTCAGCTTGTTTAACTTGTTCCTCCAGTATATATGTGTCATTGTCGTCAAAAGGAGTCACTGATTCCTACAAAATGAACACCGTTTATGCAAGCTGTGCATGACATGGTGTAATTAAAACTTCATTTTATCATTCGGACCTATCGTGTGATGTTTCTTTTATGTTCAATATTTATCTTTATTTAACGTCTCCTATGCAATGCGAAATAATATAGACGTTTGGCGTTCACAGTTGCCTGCCAAATATTTACTGTTTGCCCGGAGACTCGGTAGTTTGTGTAATGTATTCGCTAAGTTTGGTCAAGTATCCAAGTGTAAATAGAGATCATTGGAACATCAGTTTGTCTAAATGCTTACCCGATGCCTGAAAGATGGTGGTTAGTGCAACATCAGTCATGCAAGAATGACAATGTTTCCACGTAATAGGACTGTTTAACACCAAAAAAACAACCACAAGAAACATATTTAACATGTGTTTTCCATAAGGGACAAAAATAATTATGCGTAATTATACTTGATGTCAACATACGTTGCACGAGGTTGTGATATGCAGTATATGGACTAAATAAGTTGCTGTTGGTTATCTAATTATTCTCACTAGTTATTAAAATACAGAACGGCACGCCTGCGATTGTGTTGCAGTTTTGGCATGCACCTCCACACGAAGGTAGTAAAGGAGAATACTAAGAATTGTTTGCTGATAATATTTCTGCTGTTTCTGGCACTTGTTAATTACTCCAAAAGAAGTTCGATTTTCTGGAAAGGTTTTGTAATGGTAAGGGGAATAAAACAAATTGGAATAAGACAAAAACTATTGTCTTTAGAAATTGTGGAACGCATGCCGATATGAGAAATGGCATTATAATGGTAATCCTTTTCAAACTTTAATTTCTTGTATTCATCTAGGTGCTGACTTGTGTTCACTATTGTTTGTTGATAATATTACTGCTGTTTCTGACACTCCTAATTTACTCCAGAAGAAACTAAATGTTCTGGGAAACGTTTGTAATGATAAGTCAACATACGCACCATGAGGTTATGATATGCAGTATATAAGATATAGAAGTAGCAGCTGGTTCTCGAAATCCCTAGTTATTATAACACATAATGGTAGGTATGCCATTGTGTTGCAGGTGGACCCTAACGACTGTGATGATGACGAACAGTATCAGGCAAGTTTTATAGTACTATTGCTTCAGTGTATTCTCATTTAACAGCATGTGTTAGTTAGACTTTCACCTTTAATGACAGATGTTACAGAAAATCAATTATTTCTTGTACCACTCTCTCACCTAAAAAAGAGAAGTTATTATCCATAAAACTGGTCTTGATAGTACTCCCCAACTTCTAAAAACCTCCCCAAAGAAGCCTTTCAGCTTGTTTAACTTGTTCTGTTGGTATTCACCGGGACTGCATTTCAAGTCCACAGATGTTTATCATATTTATTGGTAAGCTCTATAAGAAAATGGAAAAAGGAGTGTGAGAAGGAAGTTTCATAAATCAGTTCTTTACTAACTTGTGTACACTGATGTTTGCTGATAATATTTCTGCTGTTTGTCACAACTGTATTGTAATTTTGTAAAGAAAAGATGTTCTGAAAAACTTTTGTAATGCTAACAGGAATGAAAGTAAATTGGAATAAGAGAACAATTGCTGTCTTTAAAAATTGTGGCCAACATGCTGATGAAATGGTATTGTAATGGTAGCCCTGGTCAAACTTTCCCATTCAAACAGGATTTGAATAGATAAATTATATAATACCCTTATGACCGTACTTAAAGTTTATTTGTATTGTGTAATGTACGGCACAAGACGCAGTATGTTCTGAAAAACTTTTGTGATGCTAACAGAAATGACAGTAAATTGGAATAAGCCAAAAATCATTGTCTATATAAATTGTGGCCCCCATGCCGATATGAGAAATGGTATTGTAATGGTATCCCAGTTCAAACCTTCCCCTTGAAAATGGATGTGAATAAATGAATTATATAATACACTTATGGCCTGACTTACTGTTGTATTGTTTGAACATATGTTCAACTGTGTTCAAATAGTTTTGCAGAAACAAATATACAAGAAAAAAGTAACATTTGTCTTAATTTCTGTTGAAGCTAAATGTGTCTAAGAAGTGTTTGAAAAGGTAGTACTTAACACTGGTAGGGAACATGGTTACAGTGAGAGTGGAGTCTTTGTGATTTTTGCGACAGAAACTTTATGATTTGTGACAGAGTCTTTGTGATTTGTCTCAGAGCCTTTGCAATAATCCGTGTTGTAATAAGATAAAATGGTAATTATAGCTTTAGTCTGTGGTATTAAAGACTACAATTTCCCTTATCAACACATGATATCATCTTGCAACTTTATAATTTACTTTAATAAATCTAGCAATAGCATATATATTAGTTCTATCATATTTTGCAATGGAAGTCATTTTGACAATGAATATGAGTAAAACACCAAGATTAATAACATATTCACAACGAATTATGTCAAGTTTTCCACATGAAGTGTGTCATAAACATCAATATTTCAACATCACTTTCACTAAAATAATATTTTAAACATGTCACAGAGTCTTTACCACTGGTAACGGAGAATTTGAGATTGAAAGGCGATGGTAATGGAAAATTCCTATTCGTGTTCATTCATGAAAAGGCAATACGTTGTTCTGTTGTATATAAACATTTCCTTGGCCAATAAATGGTGTGCATCATGCAATTTCAAGTCGCCCAAATGAACAAGATGACATGATTTCTTTATTATCCCAAGTTTACGATTGTGTTGCAGAGGCAGTTTGGCTTTGGTACGCCAGTCCCAAAGGAACCAGCTCCGGTAAGTTATACAATTCTATTGCTTAAATGTATTTTCATTAAACAGGTTGTGTTGGAACCAAATACGGCCTTTCATTTGTTGTAATTGTTTTGTTGGTACCCACCAGGGCGGCATATTGGTCCACAAATGTTAATCACAGTTATGAATAAACTTTATATGAAAATTGAAAAGAAAGTGAAGAAGGATTTTTAACAAATCAGTTGTTTGCTAAGTTGTGTACACTGATGTTTGCTGATAATATTATATCTGTTTGTGACACTTGTAATGTACTCCACAAGACGCATTATGTTCTGAAAAATCTTTGTGATGATATCAGCCATTGTCTTTTTAACTTGTGCCCCCATGCCGATATGAGAAATGGTATTGTAATGGTATCCCAGTTCAAACCTTCCCCTTGAAAATGGATGTGAATAAATGAATTATATAATACACTTATGGCCTGACTTACTGTTGTATTGGACGCCTCCTAGTTCAAAACCAATTGTTTGAACATATGTTCAACTGTGTTCAAATAGTTTTGCAGAAACTAAGATACAAGAGAAAAAAGTAACATTTGTCTTAATTTCTGTTGAAGCTAAATGTGTCTAAGAAGTGTTTGAAAAGGTAGTACTTAACACTGGTAGGGAACATGGTTACAGTGAGAGTGGAGTCTTTGTGATTTTTGCGACAGAAACTTTATGATTTGTGACAGAGTCTTTGTGATTTGTCTCAGAGCCTTTGCAATAATCCGTGTTGTAATAAGATAAAATGGTAATTATAGCTTTAGTCTGTGGTATTAAAGACTACAATTTCCCTTATCAACACATGATATCATCTTGCAACTTTATAATTTACTTTAATAATCTAGCAATAGCATATATATTAGTTCTATCATATTTTGCAATGGAAGTCATTTTGACAATGAATATGAGTAAAACACCAAGATTAAAAACTCACGAAGAACAAAATATTCACAACGAATTATGTCAAGTTTTCCACATGAAGTGTGTCATAAATATCAATATTTCAACATCACTTTCACTAAAATAATATTTTAAACATGTCACAGAGTCTTTACCACTGGTAACGGAGAATTTGAGATTGAAAGGCGATGGTATTGGAAAATTCCTATTCGTGTTCATTCATGAAAAGGCAATACGTTGTTCTGTTGCATATTAACATTTCCTTGGCCAATAAATGGTGTGCATCATGCAATTTCAAGTCGCCCAAATGAACAAGATGAAATTATTTCTTTATTATCCCAAGTTTACGATTGTGTTGCAGAGGCAGTTTGGCTTTGGTACGCCAGTCCCAAAGGAACCAGCTCCGGTAAGTTATACAATTCTATTGCTTAAATGTATTTTCATTAAACAGATTATGTTAGAACCAAATACGACCTTTCATTTGTTGTAGTTGTTTTGTTGCTACCCACCAGGACTGAATATAGGCCCAGAGATGTTAATCATATTTATGAATAAACTTTATATGAAAATTGAAAAGAAAGTGAAGAAGGATTTTTCACAAATCAGTTGTTTGCTAAGTTGTGTACATTGATGTTTGCTGATAATATTATATCTGTTTGTGACGCTTGTAATGTACTCCACAAGACGCATTATGTTCTGAAAAATCTTTGTGATGATATCAGCCATTGTCTTTTTAATTTGTGCCCCCATGCCGATATGAAAAATGGTATTGTAATGGTATCCCAGTTCAGACCTTTGCCTTGAAAATAGGATGTGAATAGATATAGTATTAGGCTCCGTCCGTCCGTCTGTCCGTCCGTCCGTATGTATCTAGGTTTATCACAGTATGGGAAAGGTCCCAGTCAGGTTTTGTGACCGTGACCTTCATTTCAAGGTCACAAGGGGACTTTAACGTCTTACCCTTGTCAGCAAGATTTCTCAAGAACCGTTAACTGGATTTTGTTTATATTCAACACCAAGCTTAACCCAGGGAAGGCGCAGGACCCAGTTGATATTGGTGACCTTCACTGAATTTTCAAGGTTACAGCGACACTTTGAAGATTTCAGCATGTTATGCTGCATGTTAAGCTTGTCAGCGAGATACCTCAAGAACCGTTGACTGGATGTTCTTCATATTTGACATCAAGCTTTATGAAGGAAAGGGACTGCCTCCGTGGTGTAGTGGGTAGAGCGTCCGCCCGGAGAACGGAAGGTCGCGGGTTCGATCCCGACCTCGTCCTACCAAAATACGTTAAAATGTGGTACTTGTTGGTCCCTGCCTGGCGCTCGGCATAAATGGGTACAACAAGGACTGGTCGGCTCGGAGTCAGTATAATGTGTCTGCGTGGGGTATTCATGCTTCACTGTGGCATGGTATCTCAGTGGGCTAGCACTATAAAACCAGCTTCAGTATGGGCTAGTACACGCAGCCGCACATACACATACACATGCATGCACGTCGTCATATGAGCGAAAAATTCTCAAGCACAACGTTAAACCCAATTTCACCTCACCTCACCTCCAGGAAAGGTGCAGGGCCCAGTCGATTTTGGTGACCTTCACATAATTTTCAAGGTCACGGCGACACTTTGAAGATTTCAGCATGTTAACCTGCATGTAAAGATTGTTAGCGAGATATCTCAAGCACCTTTGACTGGGCTTTCTTCATATTTGACGTCAAGCTTCATCTGGGAAATATGCAAGGTCCAGTTTGATGACCTTCACATAATTTTCAAGGTCACAGGAACACTTTGAAGATTTCAGCAGGTTTATCTGCATGTTAAGATTGTCAGTGAGATATCTCAAGAACCGTTGACTGGATGTTCTTCATATTTGACACATTGCTTTATTTCGGAAAGGTGCAAGGTCCAGTCGATTTTGGTGACCTTCACATAATTGTCACGGTCACAGCAACACTTTGAAGATTTCAGCATGTTAACCTGCATGTTAAGATTGTCAGTGAGATATCTCAAGAACCATTCTCTGAAGTTTCTTCATGTTTAACACCATGCTTCAACTAGGAAAGGTGCAAGGTTCAGTCGATTTTGGTGACTTTCACATAATTTTCAAGGTCACACTGACACTTTGAAGATTTCAGCATGTTAACCTGCATGTTAAACACCATGCTTCAACTAGGTAAGGCGCAAGGTCCAGTTGATTTTCGTGACCTTCACATATCTCGAGGACAGTTCACTGGATTTTCTCCATAAACTTTCAAGATTTCCCTTGAATGTTTTTCAATAAGCAATTACATGTATTACTATTTTTGCATAGTTCATACACTAAGACATTCATGTCAAGGTCAAAGTCAGTCTTGAAAATATTTGTGCGTTTGAACAACTACAAAACAAGATATCAAGAGAGTTTGACTGGTCATGCTTTTGTTGACATTTAACTTCATCTTAAATTACGACCTTCACTTTCATTACTTTTTAAGTTTGATTTCATAATTTGCGGCGGGGGATTATGTCACCTTAGTGACAATGCTTGTTATATAATAAACTTTTGGCCGTTCTTATAGTATAGTTGTAATGGACGCCTCTTGTTCAAAGGAAATTATCGGAACTTAAATTCAATTGTGTTTACATATTAATATCTAAGATACAACAGAAAAGACAATTGTCTTATTTTCTGTTTGAACCTTAATATGTCTAAGAGGGATGTAAGAAAGTATTACTCAAGAACGGGTACTCCTTCGGTATATGTGTGTCAATGTTGTCAAAGGACGTCATACATTCATACGAAATACATTCATACGAAATGAACACCGTTCATGAAACTTTGCATGACATGGTGTAATTAAGAATCTATTTTATCATTCGGACCTACCGTGTCACGTTTCCTTTATGTTCCATATTTATCTTCATTAAACGGGCCATATGAGATGCACAATAATATATTTTATTTTAGTGAATAGAATTGAGGATCAACAAATAACTGCAGTTAACCCCATTGTCATGTCCCACTGGGTAAAAAGGATGGATAGCCAAGAAGTTGCTGATATGGGTCGCCTGTTATCACTCGTTTATAAAAATGATTGATATTTGAGATTTTTATTCAGTTCATATCATTTCTAAGAATACACATATACTTATGGGAAGATAGTTTAGACTTTGTGCTGCAGGGTTATCTGTATTCGTTGTCACCTGTTCTGTCCTCAAAGAGGATGAAACGTAGAAGCTTAGAGTAAGTACAAACAACTGAAACACGAAAATCTGCTGAATGCTGACGTGATTGAACCCATAAGGATAGAATGGCAGTTCCACAGTAATGTCAGTCAACTGAAATATATACTGATACAGGAATATATGTAGCACAGTGTAATTTCATTTCTTGCGTTTAGTGATCGCCTCTGTTGTCTGGGTTGAGAGCAGAAGTATATTGTGTCTGGGGTGGTGGGGTGACCTAGTGCTTGAAGTGTTCGGTGATTGATCTGAAGACCCGTGTTTATTACCCCCACATGGGTAACATGAATGAAACCGATTTCTGGTGTCCTCGCCGGAATATTGCTGGAATATTGCCAGAAGCAGGGCTGAACATATACTCTCATTTATTAACTCACTAACTCATTCACTCAGAATTAAACCTGTATTTGTAGAAGCAGACACACAGACACCCATTGCGTTGGAATTTTGACAGATAAGATGGAGAAATAGAGAAATATTTATGATGCTTACGTATGTTATGTGTTTTACCTTTCTAACATTACAAGGCAAGTTGTACACGTCTTTCTTTGTATGTAGATGTAAAAGACGAATGTGTAGATTTGTGGTATTAAATACACTTATTCAAGTACAAGTATCTCAGAACCATATGCATATGTTATGGTATTTTTTGATTACACATTTAGATGATGTGTTACAAGGATGATATCAAACTACACAAGTTGTGTCGCATTGTCACATCATGCTCTGGGTCTGTCGCAATGCCATACCGTGCTGGCTGATCACAGTGCTGCTTTGTTTATTTACTGCAAGGTCACCTAATAGGCTGCACTTAGTTGTTAAGAAGTTAGCATAGACCGAGAAACCTATGAAAATGTCATGCTGGTTAGATGTTATATGTATATCCAGTATTTTGCTGACAAGCCTTGATAGGACTGAAATACTGTCCATAGCTTCACTGAACCGTTCTTACTCACCACTGACATTAAAAATCTCTATTGTTTGGCGTTCACATGTGCATGATGATTTACTGATCACCATCTGTCCATGTAGAATCTATAAGTCTCGCGAGGCTCTGCTTCCGGTACTAAGCTGGTACCCGGGCAACTTGCGATATGCGAGACGGGGCCCAGCTTACTTCCTGTACTAGATTTCCGGTGACAGGCGTATATTCAAAAACCAGTTCTGGTTCCAAATTGCGCCACCGCCAGATGTGCATGGATTCCTGCAAGGATTATCGGTTCCTTACTCTCAACTGACAACAATGAGACCATTCGAAGATGTATGAAACGTTGTAGGTCACCGGTTGTACTGAAGTCAAGCGATGCGCCGCGCTCAGGCAAGTTATATAATACTATTGCTATAATGTATGTTCTAATTTAACAGCCGTGTTAGAACCAAATGTTGACTTTCAGTTTGTTTCACTTGTTCTGTTGATACCTGCCAGGGCAGCTTTTAGGTCCATAAATGTTTATCATATTTATATATAGTTTTTTTTCCAGAAAATTGGAAAGGAAGGCGGAGATGGAATTTTCACAAAACTTGTGTACACTGATAATATTTCTGCTGTTTCTGACACTCGTAATTTACGCCCAAAGAAGCTAAATGTTCTGGAAAACTATTGTAATTAGTCAGCATACGCACCATGGGGTTATGATATGCAATATATAAGATATAGGAGTTGCAGCTGGTTCTCGAAATCGCTAGTTATTATAACACATGATGGTATGTGTGCGATTGTGTTGCAGCACGCGGCAAGACATGTTTGCAAGGGTAATAAGGAGCGTAGTGTTGCAATATACAAGTGTTTAGATGTATCAAATAATACTGATTAATATCTATGTATCCAGTTAAATGAATTGGTCTCAAAATTCTGGACTGGTTATTGTACTAAGTTGCGCAATAGGACGGAACCCAGTCAATTGGAAACGAGACTGTTGTGTAATCAATGTTTTGACTTGATTGCTGATTATGAAAAAAACAACAAAAAACAAATAAACAAAATTATAAGCGTACAATCGCAAATCAAAAGTGCAATATTTTGTACTTCGGTTTAGTACCCACGAAACGAAGCACCCGTGATACCGAACCCAGTCAGAGTGGAGGGGCGTGCACTTAAGTGTAACGTAGTCTTTCATTGGCTGGTTCATTTGCCGATACGCTCAGGGCTCGTTGTGTGTGTATAGAGATGTTGAGTTTTGTAAATACATGCTCAATTTATGTGTATAACATTTTGCAATCAACTGACATTATAACATGCCATGTGTGCAGGTATCACACCTGCCTGTCTCTGTAAGTACATAATGTGACAGTGATTGAACTCAGGTGCACGAGCCATAAATCAGTGTGTTTTGTTTATGGTGTATAGCCTGATAGGCGTTAAGATCAAATTGCATGTGGTCAGTGATTGAAGTTGCTTACATGTATTGCATATTGTCATTAGCAGACAGGCAGGCAGGCACATAGGTGTCAATAAAACAGATTGAGTTTTGTCTGTGACAGAGGCATATCTGTATCACAGTTAGAAATTCTGACAATGCTAATAAATGACGTTGCTGTTAAGTATCAAACTGAGAAAGTGACTCGGTAAGAAGAACGTGTGGTGAAATAGTCAAATGAAACTATATAAACAGTTAAATCGGTAATCTACTGTCATAACATATAAAAAACTCGCGAGTGTGAAATATCAAAAAACATTAGAGAAATAGCTCACATCAGGGCCTACTCTGAGTACTTACCGCCAGCGAAGGCTTTCCGTCTTGAAATGTCGAACGCCTCACTGGCAGACACAAAGCTGAGTAGATCTAGATCCTTAACAAAGTTCTTTTATGTAACTAGTAGATTATTTACTATTTTTTGTTTGTGTACACAGCCAAGTTTAGACTACGCCTGCTCACGACCTTATAACCCGGGCATCCCGGTTCAAACCGAGCGAAACTATTCACTGCGCATGCGCTATGTGCTCAGAGCAACACAGCTGTTGAAACCACTTTTCACCCCAGACATCGAGAACGATTTGTGGAAAGATATTTGAACTATTTATGATAAGTTGCAAACTTCTGATATTAGGAATATTGACGAATTCAGAAATCTCCCCTTCATGAGTTTTGTTCCTTATAAAGATTTTACACTATACATTAAATGATATCAGTGTGGAATGAGATATATTCGGGACCTAATGACTGATTCAGGACACTTAAAAGCATTCAGTGTATTGAAATACGACTTCAGATTAAATGATAATTTCATTTCTTATTTCAGACTGATAAGTTTCATACTCAACCCTTAGATTAAATTATCAAAAGATAACCCGGTTAACAGAACAAATTTAAATATTAATTGTAAGATTCTCAGGGACATTATCTCATCACTAGATTGTAAATGTATCTATAAACTGATTCGTAATGATGAGGGGATTTGTTCTCGTCAAGATCTTACTTCTAAATGGAACTTAAAGTTGGATGCACATATATCAGAAACTTACCTGTCCCAATGTTTTAATACAATACGAAATTGTGTTGAGCACAGCAAGACACGGAATTTCCTATATAAGCTCATCCTTCGTATCATACCATCAAAAATCATTTCTTTACAAAATAGGATTGATAGAGGATAATCGTTGTACATTTAACCAATCAGAAAGTGAAACACTAGAATATTGATTTTTTTCATGTAAAAAAAGTGTTCAGATTTTGATGAATGAGTTTTTGGTATGAAAGTAGAACCTATTTAATATTAGACCTAAATATGAATAATTTCCTTCTGGGCGATTCAAAGTTGAGTATCCTTGAAAACCACCCTTTTATAAAAACCAAGCGTTATATTCAAAATTGACTATTCCCATATTTACCCAATTATTACCGCTAATAAAATATATTCACAGCATAGAAAAATTCATTTCTTGAGATTAGACCAAATTTGCAGAAAAATATTTTCTTACTTTCCTATATCCCTATTCCTTTTTTTTGTACTTTATTCATAAAGCCATTGACCATGTCGTCTCCCATTTATTCTGCAGGTTGAATATATATATCATCTGTATTATCCAGCTGTATGAATTTTGTAATACTTGCTATCATAATAAAAAAAAATCACTCCAACTGGTTTTTTTAGTGAATCGTTTTCGCGGGATTTTTCTCATTGCGTCATTTTTCAACTTTATGAGTTGGAATTTGCATTTTTAAATCTGGTATTTTGCTGACACGCCATGATAGGACTGAAATGCTGTCCACAGCTTCATTGAACCGATCTCATTCACTCCCCTCTATAAAAATATTTCGTGTTTCACAATTGCATGGTGGTTTACTGATCACCATCTTTCCACGTAATAGTTCTGTTTACCGAATAGCCAAATACAAGATGCATATATGAACATGTGTTTTCAATAAAGGATAAGAAATAATGATACATAATTATACTTGAAGTCAACATAGGCCCCACGAGGTTGTGATATGGCTTATATGGAACTATAACTTGCTGTTGGTTATGTAATTGTTCTCGCAAGGTACTGAAATACAGAATAACATGTTTACAATTGTGTTGCAGACGCAGTTTGGCGTTTATCAGCCAAACCCATTCGATACAGCTCTTCCCAAATAGTATCACCGGGTACTTCCCTGAATGCCGGCAGGTATTGTCTAAAGTAGGCAAAGCAATGAAGCGTGCTAATCCTTAGACAATAGTGGATTATGGGGGACATCTCCTAATTTTAGATGAGCGAAATTCAGAAATTCCTGAAGTAAGCGAGAGTTCAAATCGAACAATTGTAATCTTGTCTTGTGTGAACGAAAGTTTACTATTTGATTGCAGGGTGATATAATGGATTAAACTTAAAACAGGTAACTTAAAACAACTCCCTGTGGGGTATATATACTGAGTCAAAAAGAAACTTCACAAAATGTAATTTGAAAAATAATGAACAATTTTTCTCTGATGATACATCTATGTATCCGAAATGGGATCCCTATCTTTCGACTCTAGAAAAACGTTAGCAAAACCCACTCAAAACCATCCATTCGTCGTGCAAATGACGTTAGTGCCAAATCAGGTTTTGCACATGCAGTCGATCACGTGATCTTCGCATCGAAGTTTTCTTCATATGCACGTGTTTGCATTGGCCTCAAGAATTGAAAAAACACTTTTAAACCAGAGTTCTAACGGTACTTGAAATGCCACGATTGTCAAATGTGCAACGTGAACGTGCCGTTGGCATTTTGCAAGCGGGAAGATCAGTTATTGACGTCGCAAAAGCAATGGGATGCAGCCGTCGTACTGTGTATGACTTGCGAGGTCGTCTACAACAAACTGGCACCACTTCTGATCGCCCAAGGTCGGGTCGTCCACGTGTGACGTCACGAGCAGAAGACCGTCAAATCGTCCTACGTGACAGATTTCTGCCGGCTACACGAACCAGGTCTGAGATGTTTAGAGGTCGACTGTCCTCACAGACCATTCGAAATCGGTTGCGGGCTGCCAATCTCCATTCTCGACGTCCATATCGTGGGCCAATATTGACGCCGTTTCATCAAGGGCAACGTCTGCTGTGGGCCCAACGTCACCTCCGATGGACCCAGAGAGAATGGAATCGAGTCGTCTTTAGCGATGAATCCAGGTTTACCCTCAGATTCGCGGACGGCAGGCATAGAGTCTGGAGATGACGTCGTGAACGGTATGCCCAATGTTGTGTACAGGAAGTCGACAGATTCGGGGGCGGAAGTTGCATGGTGTGGGGTGCTTTCTGTGGGAACAACCGTTCCCGACTTCTGGTCATCCGTGGAAACCTGACAGCTGCTGCTTACCGCGACCAGGTGCTCACCCCTGAACTCGTTCCTGTCATGGCGGCTCATGGCCCAGGTCTACAGTTCCAGCATGATAATGCTCGGCCGCATACCGCGATGTTGACACGAAATTTCCTTCAAAACACTGGAATCAACGTCATGGACTGGCCATCGAGGTCCCCTGATCTTAATTCAATAGAGCACGTTTGGTATGCACTTGGGAGAAGGCTTCGTGGTCTTAGGAACCAGCCTCAGAATTTGCAGGAACTTGGCGCTGCCTTGCAAGAGCAATGGCGCAGAATCCCCAACCACGTGTTCACAAGCATCAGGCAGTCGATGAGGAGACGGTGTTTGGCAGTGGTGAATGCGCGGGGCGGCCATACACGATACTGAACTGAGAAATTTCTCATTTTATTTTTGTGACTTGACATTCTGTATACCCATGTTTTGGAACGGCGGTGTAGCCTAGTGGAACTGATTATGGCACTGTCAGTGTATCGAGTACATCACACAGATCTCAGCAATAAATTAATAACAATTTAACCATCTTACCATCTCTTGTTCTTTTATAGTGCCCTGAAGAAAGAATGTGAAGTTTCTTTTTTGACTCAGTATATCAGCATACATTAGATCATCATGTCACTATGGATAATGTTCAAGTTACTGTGCGGTTTATTGCGAACAGACGAGGTGGTCGAAATTTAGTCGTGGGTGGCTACAAATTCAGAATCAAAAGTAGACGACAAAATAGCATCCATCGGATATGCTCAACACCAGGTTGTACTTCAGCCGTCAACCCCACAGATGACCTTGTGACGAAGCAAGGTCAGGCCGACAACAATCCTGCAGATGATACTAAGATCGCCGTAGATAGTTTTCTTTCTAATCTCAAGCAGACGTATTTGGCGGAAAGTGCAGACTCTATAACTTCTGACTTTACTGCTGATGAACAATTCCAGATGCTTGTAAGACGTGCATCTTCTTTACCCCTCCTGAGGCAATGTGACATTGAAGATATTGGTTGTGTGCTTTGGATGAATCAAATCTGGACAATCAAAAAATGTGCAGTTTCGCCGACTACGTGACAGAACAGTGGGTAGATTCTGCAGATCAGTTAATGTGGAACCATTTCCACACTACCGGCCCCAGAACCACCAACCACGGGGAAGGATGGCATTCCAGCTTCAACAAGCGTGGCGCAAGTCATCCCAACCTCTACAAATTCATTGACCCGCTGCGACAAGAGCAGAAGTAATTCTTACACAACTGAATGCTGGAGGTCGTGTCAATATAGGACTCTCGACAACGCCCTTGAATCAGCCAAATGCCAGCTTGTGAATGGCCATATTGTACATGGATATTTGACACGACCCCCATAGTTAAAACAACAACGGATTAGTTCAGCAACCGTAACATGCCGGCATTAAGGGAGTAAGCAGTATCACCTATTTCAGCACGGCTCTCTTGGGAGCTGAATAAATCGCCTTACATGCGCATGCTTCATGTTGTTGGACAGCTGAATCCTGGAGCTACACGGAGAATGTTTCCGTTTGTATTTATGCCAATTTATAGCCGAGCAATTAAGGTTTCTGTGATTTTAAGCTGTGTGTAGGTCCCTGTGGAAGAAGTTTGTTCCACCCAGCCTCCGGTGGAAGTCGCCCGCGCCATTGCATTTTGGAAGCCTTCTACTTTGTCATATCTATTGAAACCAGATTGAAACTCCGACGTGATGTTTTGTGTAATTTTACTGAAGTTCAATTCGTCTGTGATGGTATAGCAATTTTTTGCAAACATCGTGCAGTCATGTTATAACGGGTACTACTCTTACACATCACCTCAGAAAATACATTTCTGTAGTGCGTTTGAAAGCCATTTAAAGCGTGTTTTAGACAATGTATAATACGCACATGCTGCACATTTAGTGGTGGAGCTGTATAAGTATTAATGTGCTAACTGCAAAATATATGGGACATGATATAGATTGGCTGAATTTAGATGAATCTGTACACCGGCTATACCGGCGGCGTTAATATTTACATCTATAGTGCATGTGTAAGATCATTCATGTGGGATTCTGGAAATATGTAATATGTTGTTGTACAACATTAGATAGTTGAGCTATACAGGAATGAACAAGCTTGACAAAACTAAAAAGTACATGTACAATAGTTTGGAATCTAACCATAACAGCAATACCTGTAGTGTTAATATTTATACTTTTAGTGCATCGGAAAGCCCTTTAAAATGCGCTTCTAACGACGTATAAATACGTACATGTGCAACAGTTGGCTAAGGTGCTACACACATCTGAAAATGCCGATTCTGTGTCCGATGCCTCCGACATCAGCGGATGTAGTGTTCGGCTATAATTTCTATACCCGTCGTTCGATCCTTTATTTCTATAACTCATATAACACGTACATGTGCGACATTTTGCAAAGGTGGCACACACGTCTGAAGTTGCCGCCGCTTCTGGTGTCGTGTCACTTCCGCCATTAGCGGATGTTCACTTCGGCTATATTTTCTGTGTCCATGGTCCGATTTTCAGTATGTCTAATGCAGTCGAAAGCCCTCTCGCTTCAAACGACGTATAAAACGGACATGTGCGACGTTGTGCTGAGACGTTACACACGTCGGTTTATACCGCCACTTCCTGTGTCGGCCTTTGTCGCGTCTTTGTTTGCTTTGTTTGCTTCTAAATCCGTTATACCTATCTGCAACATACCTGTATTGGTATCATTAAAAACCTCTTTTGATGTCGGTGAGGGTGGTGAACGCAGATTTGATCTATCCTGAACATTAAAATATATATTGCACAATTTGTTAGAAAAAAATCGTCATTTCTTGCTTTCTTGAAAGATAGTAGTGCATAGTGGGATAATTCCGACCTCCACCATGATCAAGCACTTGGTTGACTTGATGCTTAGCTTGTGTAACGGCGCGCCACGTTGCTCATGCTCTTCATCATTCGTTCTCCCGAAGATGCTCGATGTACAGACGGCCATGGTGTAGACGAGAGGAGAGACGAGGGTGGGAAGACGGTAGTTGGCGCACCCAAACCAGTATGAATCTCGGCAGTGACTCAGAGGCGACTTGGCGGTAACTGTGCATGATTTGCCGTGTCAAATGTTTGCAATTCCCTAAGGTGTGGCATATGGGAAAGGGGAGATCTATTGCTGTAGTGTCTGCAGCTATATATGTGAGGCACCTAATTGATGGGTAGACGCGAGGGCATGACATGCCAGGCGGACATTGACGTTTTTTTATTCATGTTGGTGTAGTATGTGTTGTTCATCACACGTAGCAGCTCCACTACCATTATCAACAGTACCTGAAGAAATCACAGAGACCTGATCTACCACGACGACCTTCCTACATAGACTCAACTGCGCCTTCACAGCAATCAGACTTTGAAATCAAAGTAGTATCCTTCCAGGTTTCATGTTTCGTATTATTTATTTGTGCTGACATGTTTGAATTATCTGTCCATTATGTAATTGTTTGGGTATTGAATTCGTGAGCTATGGTTATTCATGTGGGTATATGACTGTGTTGCACAAATGCTTCGTCCTTATCATGCTGGTCATACAAATTGGGAATGCAAAAATTAAAGTACAAGTTACACCGTCCCTCTCTAAACTAAACCACTAACCCCAAACCGATAAAACATAAAATTAACGTGCAAAGGCAGTAAGTCCTTCTCTCTCTAATCTAAAACGCTAACCCAAAACCGATAGAACATAAAATTAAAATTAAAAGCCTACGGCCTTCTCTTTAAACAAAATCACTACCCCAAACCGCAATAACATAAATTTAAAGCTAAAAAGCATTAATACGTAAAATAAATAATAACAACACGAAACAAAGAACTAGTGATACTATTAAAATAAAAGGGTAAACATCGAGGTAAAGTCGTGCACATGAAACTGAAATATAATCCTTGGTTCAAGTGTTCTATAAACTCAGTCGGTGGGCCGAGGCATTGATAGTATTGTTCCCAGGTGAGTGGCACATGCTTTTAATATCTACGAACTAGCCTGGATAATTTGTCTTTGATTCCACCTGGCGTGATGGCCCGGGAGGATGCTGCCTGGGAGGATGAAATAAAACGTTTTTATTGCTGCGCTTAGCCTTGGTATTGTCTTTAATTCCACCTGGTGTGATGGCGAACTCAATTTTGCTATGTTTGCACCTAGTTTGATGCTGTCTAGAAGGATGAATAAAACGTTTTCATCGCTGCGTTTAGCCTTGGTATTGCCTTTATTTCCATATGGAGAAAAAACGGAGACACGGTTTTTGTGATATTTAATTCTTATTGTTTGTTACTAAAGGTTACCTTCACACAAGATACATTCCTTAAGTAGCTTCATGGTGAGTTCTTACTCACAACATTGTCTTCAATTGAGCTGGTGTCATGTTTGCAGAGGCACTTGTTTTGGTGGGGTACACAAGCTTTGCTCTGATGTTTTGATTGTAATGCATAATCCAAGAGTTTCTTAGTTAAACATGGAAGCCAACCAAGTGGCGGGAATTACGACTGAAATCACCAATCGTTGATTGGTTGTTAAATGCACAGATCAAACCTGGGTGTTCTCAAATCTAAGCTGTTTTGACTCCCGTCTCACGCTTGGGGCTCAGGTTCGGATGGTTTGAAGGGTGGGAAAACGTGACGACACCCGCACGTGTCGCACATGACGTGAAAGCTAAGACACAGGGCTTTCAATCCATAGTAACAACAAAAATGTGTGGTCGATGTACGAAACATGACAAGTACCTGCAGCGTGAAAAACTGCCGTAAATCGGGCTTAAAAGCGCCCCGACGTCGAACCTGTTAAAGAGAGGTCACTTCTGATGATAGCACCAGTTAGTCGCCCCCATTCCCGTGTACATAAAACACAACAAGCACATACTGAACAACAGGAACCGACGTGCGTTCCGCAGCAGAGAATAGCAAAGAAAGTTAAAGGCCCAGGGATAAGGAGACTTTCATTAATGCTGTCTTTGATGTAACCATCCTTAGCATTTTCGCTCTTCCAGTGCCCATGTCGTTTAAACATTCTGTCCGGTATACCGTTATTTGCAGCTGCCGAAGCACCACCACTGCGCAGACTGTGCAAACCATAGCTCTGAATATTAACCACGAAAGGTGACAAAGCTTCCAAGAAAATTTCCCTAAGTCTAGTATAGGATAAAAGAGCGTTAGCTTTTCTTAATTTATAACCATTACCAGTTTTAGTCAAACTTCTGAAAATGTATTCTTGAGACTCTGGTGAAATCTCCGCTGCTCTCAGGTATCTGTCGAGACATTCCACCGGACACAACTTAGAATGGGTCCGACTTATTACAAGCCATGCCCCATCTCTATATACATCTGTCTTCGCCTTTTCAATAAAAAACAGTCATATGAGAATGAAAAAAGACAATATCTGACCTTGTTATATTTAAAAGTTCTGCTGATCTCAAAAAACCCAGAATAAGCCAGTAAACATACAGCTAATATTCTCAAATCCGCCAATGATGCATTATTACTCCTGGAATCGTACACTTTATGCAGAATATCAATATCAACAGGCTCCTTCTTCGTTACAGGCTTAGCTAATTTACGTTTGGCTGCTTCTAGGACATTCTTTACCAAACCATTATCAGTGGGACTATCCATCCCCATGCTATAATGAGCATATCTCAAGCTATAATAAGCTGACATAACAGGCGGTATAGTGTCACTTTGCTGTACAACCGACAACAAATATATAGCACAGTGTAGATGAGACACTGGTAGCTGACAAGGCATATCATTCAACTCTGCCCACCTTTTCAATGCAGCAAAACCATTCTGGTACTCAGCTCTAGCGTGCGACATTAACTCTGGTAAAGCTCCCGCCAGCTCCCTAACATTGGCTGGCAACTCCTCCAAGTCCTCCTTATACAAGGATTTGAACACATCTGTAACATATAGAAAACAATCAGGAAAAATCTACTAACAGTGCCAACATATTAAAATGTAAATCATGTTCAAACATACCACCTGGTATCCTACTTGGTACATAACATTGTCTTGACGATGGTAGATACATAACGTCCTTGACTTGTGGAATAAACACTGAGTTGCAACATATCAAAGGCCAAAAACATGCTGAATGCCATTCAGGCACTACCAGGGTTCCCTTAGCTCTGCAGACAGACAAATGTTTCACTGCCCTAGGAATAAGCTGGATAGGGGGGACAACCCAGTTCATAGTCCCACTTCAGTCGACGGTAAAGCAGTCCACAGCTGTAGATCCTGGATTACTGAACTTAGAGTTAAATTTTTCAGTTTTTGCGTTGTAATAGGAAGCAAATCTATCAACTTCATGCGGTCCCCATCTTTTGTCAACACATTGAAAAGTGGCCTTAGAAATTCCCCAGTCATCATAGTCAATCAAACGACTTAGGAAATCCGCCTCTTGATTCTCATTCCTCGGAATCCATTGAAAATTAAGATCAACACAGTGTTGCGTACACAACTCACAAATCTCAAGAGCTATTGACTGCAGGTGAACTTTCATACTTCCTTTCTCAATTATAGCTGCCACATTCTGATTGTCAGTGAACCACTTGACACTTCGTTTAGCTAACTAAGGCACAAAACTTTTGAGCACCATATGCACAGCTTTTAATTCTCTCCATGTAGAACTTTGCATAGACTCGAATCTGGACCACTGACCATGAGAAAATAAACCGTCTATCTCCACACAATATCCGCCGAACCCCGTGTTACTAGCATCAGTATAGACTAATCTCTTGATGACTGTAGATGAAATCAACTCTCTGCTTTTATACTTCTGTATGTTGTTAGCCCACAACGTGAGCTATGTAACACTTCCTGCAGAAATGTAAATATTACTGTTCCAGGTTGCAGCGGCAACAACATCAATACAAAGAGATCTAGCCATAAGCTGTGAAACGGATCCAATAACAAGTTTCATTGACACAATTTGACCAACTATGGAAGCAACACTTTTTACAGGAATCCTCTGTGTATGACTTGACAACAACAACCTTATTGCTGTTAATCCTCAAGTCGAGGGCCGATTCAAACGTGGCTTTATTTCTCTCTAGTTGTGACAAAATGGCGTCTAATTTTTCGTCAGAATTCATGTTAAATGCTGAAAGGTCGGGAGTGCACTGATCGAGAATGCCAAATTCAAATATCTACACCCTTATATACTCCCATAACACGCCACCTACCGTGCAGATAACCCATGTGAACGCTTCATACCGCTAGGAGAAAATATTCCTCGTCTTGGTATCTGCGAGTTTCATTCTTTTTGCCATCCTTGCCCTTACCGGGCAGATAACCCATGTGAACGCTTCATACCGCTTGGAGAAAATAATTTCCCTCTAATTCATACTTCAAACGATAGAAATAATATTGTGAAACATGTCAATGGGTTGTATATATTCAACGCCCACGCGACGTTTAAACAACGGCACCCACCGTTTCTGGCCCCTGATATAGGCAAGTTATTTTGATTAAACATTTAGATGATGTGTTACAAGGATGATATCAAACTACACAAGTGGGTCTATCGCAATGCCATACCGTGCTGGCTGATCACAGTGCTGCTTTGTTTATTTACTGCAAGGTCACCTAATAGGCTTAGTTGTTAAGAAGTTAGCATAGACCGAGAAACCTATGAAAATGTCATGCTGGTTAGATGTTATATTTATATCCAGTATTTTGCTGACAAGCCTTGATAGGACTGAAATACTGTCCATAGCTTCACTGAACCGTTCTTACTCACCACTGACATTAAAAATCTTTATTGTTTGGCGTTCACATGTGCATGATGATTTACTGATCACCATCTGTCCATGTAGAATCTCGAGAGGCTCTGCTTCCGGTACTAAGCTGGTACCCGGGCAACTTGCGATATGCGAGACGGGGCCCAGCTTACTTCCTGTACTAGATTTCCGGTGACAGGCGTATATTCAAAAACCAGTTCTGGTTCCAAATTGCGCCACCGCCAGATGTGCATGGATTCCTGCAAGGATTATCGGTTCCTTACTCTCAACTGACAACAATGAGACCATTCGAAAAGGTATGAAACGTTGTAGGTCACCGGTTGTACTGAAGTCAAGCGAAGCGCCGTGATCTACTTATGGGCACTATAGGACCCGTAAGTAGGTCACGGCACTTCGCGAGACATTACGTTGTTTAGTACTTCCGGTGACAAACAACGTTTTTCGGCAATGGCGAGAGCACTGTTACATGGGGCATGCCATGGATAATCATACTCGACACTCGCTATGTGACTCAGAAAACTATGTCATGTCACATGCCCAGACTATAAACGCACTAAGGCAATGCTGCATGAATAGCACGTGGATACCTGCCAAACAGCTGGAGAGTTGTCACCGCGTCGTCTTCAGGCTGGCCATTAGTCGAGGTAAGTTTATTTGTTACATGGATTTCTTGTTAAAGGCTGGCACAGTTTAAGCATGACACGCACTGTAAGGGTGGAGTTGACATGTGTGCAGATTGGTGGATCGTTTGATTGCATTTGATATCTTACAGTGGGATTTTATTGTCCCCCCGAGAACGTATGTAAGACCACGTCTTTCAAAGTATGTTTAATGTCACCACATTTTTAATCATAGTATATATGTTCGTTTAAATTAATGTCTAAACTGTCAACAGCTGAGGGGATGATGTAAATCCAGCTCGGGTCCATGCAGGTAGCAAAAGTACTGAACGTTCCCGTCCCCATCTGTTGGCAACCTATAGCCCATGTTTCTATTGTACTGTTCTATTTAATAATATCGTTTTATGATAGCGTGCTAATTTTACTTTAATACATGTGATATACTAGCAGTTTTACTGTTCTTCGACAACAGACTTTTAATTTCTAATTGTATTGATCTATAATAATAAATTGTTCTCATCACGATATCTATAGCTGAAATATTGCCAATGTGACGATAAATATTATCTCACCCACTCACTACAATTGGATATTGCATTTGTTATATTTATTTAAACTTACTTAATTCATCATGGCAACTATCAATTAAGTTTATCCATAACAATGTAAAGTTATTTTGGAATCTCACAAATATTATTTGGGTCAATATTGGTGAAGTTGTGCATAAAACATTTTATCGGGAATTGTGTTAATAAAGAAAGTATCTTGCAGTTGATTATTACAAACCCATTTAGCATTTGTTTATGGTGCAGCATGTTCAGGTAAATATAACATCCACATGCTTAATTTATCAATAATATCTTGGTGTCAACACTGTAAGGAACTGTTTACATTTTTTTAAGTATACCATACCTGGTCTCACATGTGTTATGTATTTTTCAGTTGCAACAGATGCGCATCTTTAAGAGGAGAAAGGAGGAGGAATAGATCACCACAATTACCATTGACATCAAGAGCAACATAAACTGAAAAAGATCTTCAGATTTCTTTTAACATCTGGTGTTCAAGCAATACATTGACAATGAATTGCAAGTCACTGAAGTGTTGTATATACATATTAAAGGCCTACACATAATCCTTTGGACACTTGCTTGAACAGGAAATGCTTGTCATCAACTTCTTGTGATATCTTGGGACTCTCAGATAAATCAGTGAGAATTTAGATGAGTGAACATGAAAATATTCCAGTTCATACACTTACAGTATCTGGGAAATGCAAAGAATGTTTGATATGTTATGAGTAATTATGTCTTTGGAATAAAATTGCAGAATAGTTCTCAAAATTGTTTATTGTTTATTTAGTGTGGATAAAGAAAGCACAAATTGAATGGTTTGGAAGATTTCTGCTTTTAGCCATGACATTGATTTGACATTAAATATATAATGATGAATGTATGAGATTAGATTTTCAGTGTATAAAGAAAAGGTTTCCAAGTGAGAGAGTTGGGTTTTACGCCGCTTTTAGCAATATTCCAGCAACATCATGATGGGGAGAGCAGAAATTGGCTTCACACTTTGTACCCATCTGGGGAATCGAACCCAGGCCTTCAGTGTGACAAGTCAACAGTTTAACCACTAGGTTACCCTACTATCACAGTTTCCATGAAAAAACATGCTTACCAATAACAATTAAACTTAATCAATGGCATAGGCATGTATTTCTACATGCCATGGATTTTTTGTTGAAATATGAAATTCTTTGTTTATATTTGCTGTAAGATTACGACATTGGTTCATAGCACAATATCCAGTACACATTATTCTTTTCCATTATTTTAAAACATATTGGTCTAGCTGTATATTGGAAAATATGGAATGCCAGTTACCAACCTTGGCCTCGTTGGCAGAATATTTGGAATATATAAGTTACTAAAAATGGGTGAAAAACACTGTTTCATGACAAGTAATCATACTCATGCCGCTATCAGCCAGTGTCTGCAGAATCTACAGTCATGACATAGTATATATACACATTTAGTTTCCCCATGTATTGGTCAGTATATTTAACAAAACAGGAAATGTCTTTGAGTGATTACTCCATATTTGAGTATATTTGGTCTTGCATTTTTGCCAATTGTGACATGAAGGTGCCGTGTGCTGCTTCATATTTTGCAGAACCTCACCCCTGCATAACCAAGAACTAAGTAACACGCATGTACTGTTGATCATAGTACATAGTTGACAACATCCAAGACATCTAGTACAAAGTGTAATTAATATTGTCCAACAACCAGTTTTTATATATCACCCCATTAAAATAATGTTTACATAAGTTGATAAATAGTTGTGTCATGATGAATATTCATATGGCTGAAGGTTTTCACATTTTTATTTTGACATTAGTTACCGAAATAATTGTAACCTTGCCATCAAGGTTATTTTGTTGAGCTGTTGATTGATTTGTGACCCTATGACTTCTTGTGTGAATAACAATGTCACCCAAAATGGCAAAGTTCATATATCTATATTTAAAAAAAAAATGTTACAAGAACTGCTATTTTTCAATTTGTCATTATCAATATATTTACAGCAATTTGCACACAATTTGCCACATAGGCAAAAAGGCAATTGCCTACACATAGTTTTGTAAAAAAAATATTGAAAAAAAGAAATGATAAATTTGAAAGAAAAATCTTACTTGTGAATTTATTTCAACAAGCTGAAAACATGGGTATGTACGTATAATAATTGCATACTAACTTTTTGCCTACACATATTAATTGGCTCAGATACACCCCTGCCATGTCATTGATTTCCGAAATATATTTCCTGACAAACACTGTCCGCGATATTGAAAATAAACACTTTTAGCGTTAGAACTGCACTGTTTGTCAAAAATATATAATGTTTTCGAATTTACTTATGGTTGTCGGTTGTCAGTAAGGAACCGATAATGCTTGAAGGAATAATAATTGTTCGATCTTATCGTCCCAAAATGATCCAATTATTCCGACTGTCACCAGCTGTGACAGACAGGCATGGTAGTACACTTGGTCCGGTCTAGTAAGGTGATATTTGGCGGTCGCGCAATTGGGCACAAGAACTGGTTCTTGAGTAATCGCTTGTCACCGGAAACCTAGTAGCGGAATTAGCGCCTCGCGAGACTTACGGGCCCTATAGTACTGTTTGCCGATAACCAAATACAAGATGCATATATATATAAACATGTTTATTTGTCAATAAATGATAAAACTAATCATACGCAATTTTTTCTTGAAGTCAACCTAGACTCAGCGAGGTTGTAATATGCAATATATTGGATATATAACCTACTGTGGGTTGTTTAATTGTAATACGTAATGGCAAGTATGCGGTTGTGTTGCAGATGCTGCCTCCAGGACGTCATGGCAGAAGTAAAAAACTGTACAAGCACTGAACTTGTTTGCTCAAACACTCCTGTACAATCTTAATCAGATAAAGTATGTATGATTGGTGTATATAACTGTGACTACAGCTACTGACTGCTTCTCTCTGAGAATTTTTGTACCACTTCTGAGTCCTTAGGATCCATAACCCGTAGACTTTTAGTCAGATAAACTACATCTGATGGTGTTTACTATTGGCTTACAGTTATATACTTACCTCCATGTGCAAACACTATGCCTTTTTGAAACTTTTCAGGTCAATATGTATACACATCTACATTCGGATAAATCACACCAGATATGGTAGCCTATTAGCTCATAGTCATAGTGACTCTTCTTGCAGACCTTCTGCCACTGTTCAATTATTGTATTTTCAAACATGCTTGTACATCTCTAAGCTGACAAATTACATCTGATCGTGTACACTATTGGCCTTTTGGTTTGTTATTAGCCTATAGCCATATGTGCCTTTCTTGAACTTTGCATCTCAAACAGTCAGATTGTCTGTCTATATCTGATTTTATGTATCACTGGCATACAACCTTGAAGTTTACATTCTCTGTCAAACATTGTGCCAATCTTGAACCGGATTGTACCAGCCGGAGATAGAGTATATCTGGTTTTATACAACAGTTTTATAAAATACTGTATATCTGTACAGCCATAGAATTACTTCATTGCACTTTTCAATGTCCATCTCCTTGAACTTTGTTATGAAGCTTGTATACTGATGCCTGTTCGTACCCATGTGTCTGTACCCATTATGCTGGAATAACACCAAAAAAAAAGAAGAAAAGATATGGCAGAAGTTCAGACGGCGTTTAAGAAAGAAGGATCCTTGCTATGTTTCAGTTCTTTTCCCAAAGGGAACGTTACATCATATAAACGTTGTCGGAACGTTGTTGTTTGTACGTCGCAGAATGGCTAACGTTACGTCACCAAGCCTGTATGATTGTCTCAGCACAGGCAATTTTTTAATTTCTTGAAGGGTATTCTTTGATCTGTAAGAATCACATCTGACGACTATGAACTAACGCTTTCTTATTGGAAGATGAATCATTTATCAGGTATAGAAATTACAAGCAGAATTTTGAAACAACATAGTTCCTGCTACCTACTTTTTCATTGTGTCCATCTCGTGTGTACGGCCTGACATTGTTTCAGTGTTTGGGAAAAATGAAAGACCCTTTACGTAGGCGTGACAAAGTGTTTGACATTGTGTAATATATGTCGGCGTACAGTAAACTGTGCATATAAATATGTTTTGCATTTAATAATAATAATTATTATTTTCTAATGATATTGACATGACATTTGGACTTGACAAATGTAATACTCTTCATTTGAAACGTGGCAAGGTAGTTAATGATAGATAGTTCAAGTTACAAGGGGGAGGAGTTATTGAGCATCTTGTGGAAGATCAGGCCTACACCTATCTTGGAATGCAAGTTCGAGACAAGCTCAAAAATGCCCAGTTTCAAGAAAAACTTCGGGCTGAGTACAAATCTCGATTAAAGAAAATCTGGAGCTCAGAGCTAAATGCTCGAAACAAGGTCAAAGCCACCAATACTTTTGCTGTGCCAGTCCTCTCCTATTCCTTTGGAGTAGTTGATTGGACAAAACAAGACATCCAGAGTCTTGACCGCCTGACCAGAAGGATCATGTCTGATAACAGAGCCCACCACCCTCGTTCCTCTCTTAATCGTTTATACATGCCAATCAATTCTGGAGGTCGGGGTTTGATTAATGTGAGGGCTCTTCATGATAGAATTATATTGTGTACTTTTGCACATATTTATTTATCGGATGATCCTCTGGTGATGCATGTGAAGACTCATGATGAAAGAAAGGAATTCCACAGCTATTTTAAGCGTGCCAAGGTTGTTGGACAAAATCTAAAATTTGTGGTTGATTTTGCTGATGGCGATGTACTGCTGGACGGTACAGCGATGGGAGTAAGCCAGGTGAAGTCCTTCACAAAGTCTGCCCAGAGTCGGTCTTTCGTGGAGAAGCTTTCTGAGAAGCCATTGCATCGTGTGTACATGCAGTGTGTAGAACAGAATAGCAATCCCACCGACTCCTTTGCCTGGATGAAGTCGGCTGATCTTAAATGTGAAACTGAGGGCTTCCTTTTTGCTGCTCAGGACCAGTCACTTCCCACTCGTAATCGCCAAAATGTGATTCTTAAAGAAAATATTAACATGAAATGCCGACTGTGTAATGAATTTACAGAGACTGTCCAACACCTTGTCAGTGGATGCCCTTCCTTGGCACAAACAGCATATCTTAAGAGACATGATGGCATGGCTCTCTGCTTTTATTACCGTCTTCGCCATGCCTGTGGCTTTGACTCCGAGGTCCAACCATGGTACGACCCTGAACATGTCCAGGGCTTTATGGAAAATGATGCTTTCAAACCTTTGTGGAATAGGCCCATATACAGCCTGAGGAGAATTCCTGCCAACAAACCTGATCTTGTCCTTTTGATAAAGCCAATGAATCTATTTATATCATTGAATTTCTGTCCCTTTTGACAGCAATGTGATTGACAAGACTCGGGAAAAGCATGATAAATATGCGGACCTCGCCTTTGAAATGTCTCGCTTGCATCCCAAATACACTGTCGTTAGGCTCCCCATTGTTCTCGGTGCCCTTGGTTTGGTACCTCCTGATCTCTTGGCGCAGATCAGGAGAGTGCCCGGGTTCTTCACCGGGAGCACAGCCCTACTGACACTCTGGGTAATGCAGAAGGCTGCAGTGTTGGGGAGTCTACATATTCTCCGGAAAGTTCTTGGTGGGTTCGACTAGGCAGTGTTTCTTGGGAGAAGTCCCATTCGCTGTCTGGGCTGCGTGTAGAGGGGGCGAGGGCCCTGAGCTGATGATGAGCCTTACCAGCCTGACTGTGCCAGGATCACCCGAAGCCTCTCTGCTGCATTTTCATCTTTAATCTGTAAAATAATAATAATAATAATGTGTCCATTTATATAGCGCCAAACTCCACACTGGGTATGCTCATAGCGCTAACAATCAAGGCACAGCACATTATTACCCCGGATAACCCAAGCTGCCTGTTAGGCGCTAGAAGGTTATAATCATATGACTTTTTCCACCGGGTACCCATTTTCCTGCTGGGTGAACAGAGACAATTTTGAACAAACTCACTTGCCTAAGGTGAGATCACATGTGTCACATGTGCTTCGTTGTGGGGCAGGACTCAAGACCTAGAAACTCTCAGAGTCAAGCTGCCAAACACGGTCACCCATCCAAGGACTTTCCGAGCTCGACGCTGCTTAACTTCACCGATTTGTGACCCGAGCTTTGAGCACTGGACCACGCGCCACCACATTTGCAATTAACTATCATGTAGATAACTGAAAATAAAAGCTGAATCATGGTTACACTACAATAGGTCATGTAACGGTCGCAGTCCTGTATCATATTATAGGCTTTACGAAATATCATGTTTTCCCTTTCGATTAATATACCCTTCAAGTTAATGTCGGTGGATTCTAAGTGTGCATTAATGTATTAATTGTTTTCGTCACGATATGGCTGAAACATTGCCGATGTCGCGTTAAATATGAACTCACTCCAACGAAACGGATGCATTGATGCTTGAACTCAACGATTATCTACTTGTAACAATGTTTAACCACTGTAACCAGGAGGTTCTCCTGCATGTCAGACGCGTGAAGATGGTGTTTTATATAAATTCTAACTTAAACAATATTAATTTTAGGCATGATTAGTGAATAATTATATGACATCATCCAACTGCTTCTTAATTAATCTTGAAATATTTCTGCTATGATGTACGGAGTGTGAAATACAACCTTTCTGAAATGTCCACCCATACAGTTTTTAGTAAATTCTAGCTTAAACAATATTAGTCTTAAACATGTATATAATTTATTATGTATTATCTGTGACACATATTCCTCATGAGCTAAACACATTTATGATTTCGGCTCAGTATATGCAATGAACAATCACCATTGACAATACATTATTTACCGTTACTTCGTAACTTTTCGTTTTTCTCTCTATCACCCTGTGTTGATTGGATTATTTGATTGTCCTCATGTTTGCATAGATCTTTACATTGAAGTTGTTACACAGCAACACAGACTCTCAGAATGCTATCTCCCACCTAGAGGAGTGTACTATTTCCATCAAGTCTTGTAAGGCTGACTTGTAACAATTGAAGATGAATGATGGAAAAACTGAAGCAATCATTGTGGGGCAAAAACAGAAAACACGTCCTTTTGAAGACAGGGACATTTCGGTTGGTGATGCCAACATACCGTACTCTTCTGCTGTTAAAAACCTTTGAGTTGTGATTGATTCTGGTTACCAACACTTGCAGAAGCTGCTATCACCATCTTCGCAACATTGGTCACATTCGACAAATGCTCTCCAGAGAAGCCACATGTGTCCTTGTACGCTCTTTAGTCCAATCACGATTAGACTACTGCAACAGTCTGTATTACGGCTTGCCAGAGAGACTCCTCACAAAGCTCCAGAAGGTGCAGAACACTGGTGCAAGGAACAAAGAAGCGCTCTCACATCACGCCTGTCTTGAAGTCCTTGCACTGGCTGCCAGTGCGAGCAAGATTACAATTTAAGACTCTCACATCAGTGCTTTCACACAGCTGCGCCAAGTTACTTAAGTGACATGCTCTCCAAGCACAATCCTGTGAGAACATTAAGATCAGCAAATCTTGATGTTTTGGAGATACCAAACGCCATCTGATCATGGAATCAATTGGCTATCCCTCATTCAGCTATGCTGCACCTTCAATCTGGAACTCTCTTCCCCATGATATCAGACTGTCACCAACCCTAGAAAACTTCAAATCTCATTTAAAGACATGCCTTTTTCGAAAATACTGTCATTGCTAGATTTCCGTGTTCCTACTCGCTTTAAATACTATGTGTATACTCATCATAGCGCTTAGAGCAGACACTTAGTGCTTAGAGTATTTTAGCGCTTTATAAATTCACTAATTATTATTATTTTTACTACCTTTATTAAACCTTTAGATGATTTAGTGAACAGTACTTAAAGAGTAGGGATGGCTAATATTACAGGTAATCGGAAATATCGTCGATAGGAAAGATTATTAATGATTATCAACATAACAATTTTGTTATCGAAAAATAGGAAACCGTTTTATTTTCCCACACAATACACAATTCTAGGACTTTATTCGTGGTCTGCTTCCAAATTATGTTCAGGACACGCTTTTGTTAATAACCCATGCAAAATATGTCACTGCTCACCAGTGATGTCAAAAATATTAATTTCTTTCAGACATTTTTGGGTGTATTTTAGCACAAAGTTACGTCTCCGTTATTTCCAGATAATCGATCGATATTTAGTTAACGATTGTTGATCTCTATGATCTATATCGATAGCCAGCTTGTTTTCGATTTAGAGATATAGAGTCTATGTTTAACATAATTACATGTACTGGCATTGCATTTGACAACGTTATATATTTGAAGTTCTGTTTATTATATAGAGCACAAAATAGACTCCATAAACTCAAACAGTACTTTGAATCAATTTCTGTAACTCATCTTATGTTTTGCTTAATCAGAATATTTACTGACGGTATTGTGATCAGTGACAAGTGTTTCTGAGAAGTTGTATTTTGTCCGAACAATTCCATCTTTATAGCGCATCTACTATTCTAATATTTTATTACACTGGATCTTTAAATTTAAAAACATACTGATGTATACAGCTTAAAGTTTGCATTTATATATAACTCTGAATACTGCTTTTAAGCGGAAAGTATTTTTGATCTCTTAATCTTCCTATATCTTTCTAGTTACTTTGACTTGGGCTTGTATTTTTTATTTTGAATAAAACATGTATTCCTATTTTTTTTCAATGAGTTTGAGATATGTCACTGTATTCTACACAATTAACTGGGCGGCGGGGTAGCCTAGTGGTTTATGCGTCCGTTTGTCACGCCGAAGACCCGGGTTCGATTCCCCAGTTGGTACAATGTGTGAAGCCCCTTTCTGGTGTTCCTCGCCGTTATGTTGCTGGAATATTGCTAAATGCGGCGTAAAACTGGGCGGTGGAGTAAGCTAGCTGCTAAAGCGTCCGTTCTTCACGCTGAAGACCCGGGTTCGATTCCCCACATTATTAAAAATACAAGAACAAACAAAAACTCGCGCACCCTCCGCCCGAACACCCCCCGCCAACCCTGCACGCACCCCAGGAGTCACCAGACCGCCCAGACACAGGAGCAGCAGGGACGCGCCAGGGCGAGCGGCACCACAGAGGCCAAAACCCCCAGCCACAGCCCACCACTACCCAGCCGCTGAACACAAGAGAGAGAGCATAGAACGCGAGACAGGACAAGTTTTAAAAAAATTAAAAAAATTAAACATATTACAAACGCAATTAATTCAATCACACTAGACTGCTTCGCTCTCAAAAAGCTTGTGATAAAGCATCCAATCTTTATAAAACTTGTCTTGATTACTATCTTTAAACGCTATTGCTCTCTCGAGTGTATATCTGTATGCAGCTTCTTTTTTAAAAGGAGTAAAAAGTGGTTTTACATTTAGGAATTTGCACCTATAAAGGAACAACTTTGCAATGAGCAAAAGAAAGTCAAATATCTTGTCAGTAACCACATTTTCCCTTCTCTGTGGATAGTTGCTTGTTGGAGACATGATCACATTTGCCAAACCATTGGATAAATTCATTCCCAAAATTCTTAATAACATCACATTCCCATAAGAAGTGGCTAATAGTTTCCTTTTGCTCATTACGAAAAACACAAAGATCATTCTGAGCATAATTAAGTTTAAACAAAAAAGTGTTATTTGTCTAATATTCGATTAATTATTCTATACTGAAACCAGCGAAGTTTTACTTCCTGAGTTGTACTGTATAACTTTGAACACACTTCACTCCAAACCAGTTTTGGAAACTGAAGTTCCCACTTTCCTGACCTTTAGTTTTAATATCAGAAGATAATAAGGAAATATATACATTTTCAGAACCTTTCTCAACACTACATATCTTTTAATAACACAACGGAAATGTTCCACTGAAGCATTTGAGAATGTATCTACTTTAAGAGAGTTTAAATTCTTTTTAACACTGTTGACAATCCCATAAAATTCTAAAAAGGAAAAATGGACACCATACATTTTTTATCAATTCTTCAAAGTTAAAAAATTATGTTCCTCATTAACAATGTCTATTACCTGTATAACCCCTTTTTCATACCAATGCTTAAGGAAAACAGGTTTTCTGTTAATCTTAATATTGGGATTATGAAAAAGTGGTTCAGTCAAAAAGCTACTGAAAGATTCTGGCTTCAATTTCTTGTCCAAATCTATGAATGATTGAATCCCTAACGTCAAACCGACACGCCGTGATGTAACGTAAAAAACTACTCAAGCACCGACACCAAGCACTCTCCCATGCTGGTTGTCATACCATATCTCGATTCTTGGCGTACGGCGACACAGTGTAGGCTGCTGTTGATAAATCAGTGTGTTGAAACATACAGCCAGATTACTTGAAATATGAGATATAGTTAGATATTCCTAGGTCATATAACATACATTATACATTATATATACTATCCGAAAAAAACGCATCATGAAAATAGCAATTTCATGTAGCAATGAATTAAAACGTGATTCAGTTTACAAAAGGTTTTGCTCTGTTTATGAGTCCTATGGTGTTTATGTAAAAATTGAAACATCACAACAAAACGCACCATCCGTAAATTACCCGTATTTAACAGCATGATTTTCAATTTCGGCGTGTAGTGTCACTGAATACACAATTCACATGCAATGCACGTGAAAGTTGGGGATCAGATAGTCTCAATGATTGGTATAAAAGGTTGATCGCTGTATTTGGAATATTGTTGACGAACGCAAAATGCCACGTCTAATTGAAGCCAACCGTCATATCGCCATTGGTTTGCTTGAAGCAGGCCAGTCTCAACGTGCAGTTGCCCGACGCATGAATGTTCACCAAAGCACCTTTTCACGGCTCTGGGAGAGATATCGCCGACAGAATGCGGTAGCAGATGCCCCTCGTAGTGGGCAACCTCGAGCGGCGGCGCAGGATCGCTACATCCGGGTACATCACCTGCGTCATCAAACAGCTACGGCGACCAGTACCGCTCGACAAATACCCGGATTGAGGAGGCTTTCTGCACAGTCCGTCAGGAACAGGTTGAGAGAGGCTGGTTTACGTGCCAGAAGACCTTATTTTGGCCATGTGCTTCGACAACAACATCGTCGACATCGAGTTCAATGCTGCACCAACGTTCAGGCCTGGAACCTACCGAATTGGCGTAGAATCTGGTTCAGTGATGAATCACGATTTCTATTGGAACGAAGCGATGGAAGAATGTGGGTGTACAGACGTGGACGTGAACGTTTCGCCGACGCCTGCGTTCCCCAGGTGGACAGATTCGGCCGGGGCAGTGTTATGATGTGGGGGGAGTATCACCTGCCGTAGGAGAAGTGATTTGGTGATGATCAAGGGCAACCTGACAGCTCAACGGTACTGTGAAGAAATCCTACGCCCACACCTCCTTCCAATCATTGACCGCCAGAGGGAGTTGTTTCAACAGGACAATGCCAGGCCCCACACAGCACGTCACACTAGAGACTTTCTCCAGAACCACAACATCAATGTGCTCCCCTGGCCCTCAAGATCACCGGACTTAAACCCGATCGAACATCTGTGGGATGCCCTGGACAGACGGGTGCGACGCCGTAACCCTCAGCCCCAGACACTTCAGCAACTCGCACAGGCACTACAGGCAGAGTGGGCTGCGATTGGGCAACACGAGATTCTGAGACTTATTCGTTCGATGCCGAGGCGATGCCGTGCAGTTCTGGATGCCCACGGTGGTCACACGAGGTATTGACTTCAGCGCCACCACACGCTTCCATGTGACACTCAAACTTACTTTCCTTGAGTTGGTGCCAAAGACGGATAAGTCTGAATTCCCAGTGTGCAATTTCGCTATATTTCATTGACTCATAAAGCCTACAAGATGTTTCAAAATAAACATAAAAATACAGTTGAAATTCCTATATGCGTTTCTTTTTTGGGAGAGTATATATTTATCATGAATTAAAAATTAGTTTTAGTCACGGTGTGGCTGAAATAATGCCGATGTGACTTAAAATCTTAACTCACTCACTTATGCGTCACCATAGTGTTAGAGGAGGCCCGAGGTGACACACGGGACGTTTATGTTTTCCTTTCCTGTCCATCCCAGCCACTTGATCTATGACAGCTTATCTGATACAGCGTGGTGTGTCATGTCTTCCTCAGGCACATCAGGAAGTGTTGTCCGACCAGGCAAGCGACTAAATACCTTCCTTTTATAACCATTCAACATCATCGTTTACAGTTCATGTATCCAACATCATCGTGTTGAGTGGATGTATCCAGAGAGTGTGTGTTCGAGTTTGTGACCAGCAAAGGATATACGTTAACGTGTTACCGTAAGTGATCATATATATATGAATATATAATATCTATTATGAATAACAACAACTTACATTAAATATATTTAAAGAAAGTAGAATGACAGGGACCTTTTCTGTCCCCCAAGGCCATCTTACAGTAATACAAAACGAGCTAATATGTGTATTAAGGCAGATGTTGGACATTTTCTGTACGATTCATTACAATATAACACCACTATTTTCTTTAACTCATTCTGCTTATCATGGAGCTGTAGATGTATGTAGCCAATGCTCACCAAACAATACAGAAAATGTTTCGTTGTAAACCTTTCACCATATATAGGCTTCTTTCACTCATTAAAAAAAATGCAATTAAAAATGAATAAAAGTGCAAACAAAACAGTCAAACGATTTTGTTTTATCAAAGTTAGATGCACTTTCAACTATATATTGAGGATTACAGTATTACCTCATATTATTAATATTTTGATAGTGATTCTTGACTTATGATATATCCCGACTTGTACTATCGACTGTCCTTATAGCAGATATGTCTTATGGATGTGGCCGGTGGGGTAGCCTAGTGGTTAAAGCGATCGCTCGTCACGCGGACGAGCCGGGTTCGACTCCACATTAGGTACAATGTGTGAAGCCCATTTCTGGTGTCCCCCGCCGTGATATTTCTGGAATAGAATATTGCTAAAAGCGACGTAAAACCCAAATCGCTCACCCAAAAGCGGCGTAAAACTAAACTCACTCACTTACGGATGTAGAAAGGATTTTGTCACTTTTACTTTGACACCAGGAAAACGTTAGCCACCGTTTATCGACACATGTGATATTTTTTGCAGTGTTTCCAGTATGTCTGAGCCGAGAGAAAAAATAGACATTACATATCTGAAAGAAACGTTTCTGGAATGTCCTGTGTGTTTGGAACATTTCAACCAGTCGGAGAGACGTCCTCGCATCCTCCACTCCTGTCTCCATGCCATCTGTACCCAGTGCCTCCAACAACTTCTGGACACGGAGGGTAAAGGTCAGATCAACTGTCCTTTATGTCGTCAGGTACACAAGATATCAGGAAATGCAAACTCAGTGCCCATTGACTGTGTCAGGTATAAACTCGTGGAGTGTGTCGAGACGGTGCATGGCGGAACTGAACTTTGCAAAGATTGTCCAGATGGAAAACCAGCTGAATCGTCTTGTCAGGAATGCTGTCTAAATCTCTGCTGTGAATGCACGTCTGTACATAGACGCCACAGGCTTACACGTGACCACGTCATCACACCTCTTCACGACTCGCTACCACAACAGACTCAAGGTTCAAGGAGTCATTACTGTCATCGACACAAGAGCCATCTATTGGAGTTCTTCTGCATCACTGACGACACAGCATGTTGCCTTTCTTGCACAGTCCTAGATCACAAAGACCACACATTGGAGAACCTTCAGGACGTGGCCATGAAGCGAACACGGGAGCTTGAAACAGCCATGCAGAATTTACAAGCCCACACAGGACGACTGAGAAATGAAGTAAAGGCCGTGGAAAAACGTAAGCGAGAACTTCAACAGTCAGCAGATGATGCAAAATACAACGCGTCTCAATTCCTTGCCCGTTTGGAATGTGCCATAAAGAAAACAGAGGGTCACATATATGGAGAAATCGATGGAAAAGAGTAGGAATATGTTTTCCCTGGCTGAAAAGAATATTGCAACAACGAATTCGTCCTTAGCATTGATTGAGTCGAAGATATTGTACTTTAAACAGGCAAAGGAAAGGGGTGACGTTGTGGCGTTGCTCCAGATGTACCCATCCATCAAGAAGGGCTTCGAGGAATCATTTGGTCAGTGCCAGCCAGAAACCGAAGAGGCTGGTGTTAGCTTTACTCCGTTTCTTGGATCCCTTTTGGAAACACTGCTTTCAGAAGTAGGATGTGTTACGACCACAACAGATTCTACTCAACATGCCGGTAATATGATAATGATAAAATATAATAAGAAGTAGAGTACAGTTTTGTGACGACCCATGAAGATCCTGATTTGAAATGGTCTCCAGTAACCCATGCTTGTCGTAAGAGGCGACTAACGGGATCGGGTGGTCAGGCTCGCTGACTTGGTTGACATTGTATCCCAATTGCGTAGATCGATGCTCATGCTGTTGATCACTGGATTGTCTGGTCCAGACTCGATAATTTACAGACCGCCGCCATATAACTGGAATACTGTTGAGTGCGATGTTAAACAACATCTGACCAGCAAACATTTCTTCGCAGTAATATTCTTAACATGTATTCTACATAACTACACGATCATATATAACAAGTATACATTTTAGGGTGAAATGGGTGTTCCCCAATTTCCGCCCATCGTTTTGTAACCGTAAGAGGGAGATTACACATCAGGTTAATACCAGTTTGAATCGTACTTCAGGCATATCAGGCTGAGTTGATATAGGGTTTAAAGTCGCACTTAAGAATATTTCGCTCATATGACGACATGCATGTGTTTGTGTGGCTACTTGTACTAGCCCAGACTGAAGCTGGTTGTATAGTTCTAGCTCACTGAGGTAGCATGCCGCAGTTAAGAATGAATACCCCCACACGGATACATTATACTGACCCCGAGCCGACCAGTCCTTGATGTACCCATTAATGCCGAGCGCCAGGCAGGGACCAACAAGTACCATATTTTAACCTCTATTGGTATGACGCGGCCGGGGCATATCAGGGTGTGTCAGGTTAATGACCGAGGAAAACAAACATAACCCAAACCACTTGCAAATATTGGTCTGACAAACAAGTGATCAAAATTGTATATGTATTCTAACCAATGACTACCATTTCAAGGTAACGTTTAAGAAATGTTTAAAATAACGTCCAGACTGGACTTTGTAAAATTTCCTGAAATCGACATTTTACACATTTTTGTTTGTTTTACAACACTATACTGTTTTCATTACAACCGATTCCATTACAGGTTTTGATTTGATTAAGTAAATTTACAAAACTAACCTTTAGTTTGGAGATGTTATAATTCATTTGCATAAATTCAATGATGTCAAACGACCGAATATATTGCTCCAAAAACCTGATGACAGTTTTTGCTTTTTTTTAAATTAACACAGTTTCACAAAACTCAGGTTTGCAATATAGACGGAATGGACTCTCCTGTTATCAGAGATTTCATATGGTCATGGAAAAGTTTTCACCTCTTATAATGCACGCGTGTAGCAATTTACAAGAAGACGAGGCTAACAGAGGTGAACACTGAAATATAAAAAATAATTACCTGTAAAATATATATTCATGTTTTTAAACTTGTTGAAGTCCATTGTTTAGGAGACGTTCAACATGCGTCACAACTTCAAATAACATTAGATACAATTTCTGTATAACAAAAATGTTGAAATGCTTTATAACCTTTCTTTATTTCAGTCAACCATGGTTTGATGTCCCTGTTGAACAGAGTAGTCGATGCAGCTTCAGCGTCGCTGGGAAGGAAGGAACTTCTGCAATATCTAAAGCAGAAAGCGGAAGCTTTAGAAAGTGAAACTTGCAGGAAATGTCTAACAGGAAAGGCAGCTATCACTCTTCAATGTAGTCATACCATCTGTAAAGCCTGCCTCGTGGTCAAGGAACAATGGTTATGTCCCGTGTGCAAAACCGGAAATATGCCGCCTGGAGAAATGACTACAACAGTGATCCCTGACGGGCTACCAGGCTACAGGAAATATGACACCATTATGATAAAATATGTATTTCTGGGCGGAATTCAAACGGTGAGTCACTCATCTTGTTTACTCATGCTATAGATCAAGGTTAAAAGTGAACATGAACCAGTGAAGATCCGGGTTGGAGTTTATCATCAGCAACCCAGCCTTGTCGTAATAGGCGATTAACGGGATCCTTTCGTCAGGCTCGCTGACTTGTTTGACATTCATCGTATCCCAATTGCAAAGATCGATGCTCATACTGTTGACCACTGGAGTATCTGGTCTTCTGGATTATTTACATACTGCCGCCAAATAGCTCTAATATTGCTGATAAACAAACATACAAACAATAAACAAACAAACTATCAACAAACAACCAAAAAACATGATTTTGTGTAACAGGAGGGACATCCGAAACCAGGAACCCAGTATCATGGTGATACATTCACCGCCTACCTGCCCAATACTCCCGAGGGACAGAAGGTGCTGGCTTCGCTGAAGGTCGCCTGGAAGAGGAAACTGACGTTCCAGATTTACCACGACCCGCTTGGACTCTACTTACTGAAATACCGCATCCATCACAAGAAGTCAAAGGTCGTAAATGCAAGCAAGTAAATATATTTTTGTCTTTTAATTAATAAAATCATCTCGGGACGTTCCGAGTCCAGTGTTGTAGTACTGAGCACAGAATGTATCCCGTGCAAGATTTGTGCAGTATATGTCAGATTTTGGAGATGGCATCTGTAACTCAAAATACCATACGTACTAGTGTAGGTTATAAACACCAAAGAGAACAATTGCAACTTCTTCATATCGTATATGTATTATATTGCATATCACAACTTCGTGGAACATAAACTGACGTTAAGTATAATTACGTTTTACCCCTTATTGAAAACACGTGTTGACCGACAGATATAATCGGCATAAGTCGTGTGCATTTACAAACCTGTGACCCGTGAAGGTCCGGGGTAGAAAAGGTCTTTAGCAACCCATGCTTGCCACAAAAGGCGACTATGCTTGTCGTAAGAGGCGACTAACGGGATCGGGTGGTCAGGCTCGTTGACTTGGTTGACACATGTCATCGTATCCCAAATGCGCAGTACGATGGTCATGCTGTTGATCACTGGATTGTCTGGTCCAAACTGGATTATTTACAGACCGCCGCCATATAGCTGGAATATTGCTGAGTGCGGCGTAACACTAAACTCACTCACTCACTCTTTTGCATTGCCTTTAGAGAGGGTGTATCGTATCAGACGTACTGATAAGTTTTCCGTAGTATGAGCAGTAATATCCCAAACTCCAGTGCACACATTTATAAAAACCAGTAATGTACTTATGTCTGTTTTGAGTGTACCTTTTTCATGAGCTCATAGAGGCTTATTTAAAGCGTCATCAGTACAAAAGTTGTTTGTTGTTTTACGCCGCACTCAGCCATATGGCGGCGGTTTGTAAATAAACCACTTATCAGAGGGGTACACAAAGCCCGCAGTCAAGACTACCAGTTGTCCGACTTCCATGTTTGTGGAAGCCGCGGTGGCTGGGCGGTCTAGGCGTCTGACTTTGTGTGCTGGCGATGAGGATGTGGGTTCGAATTCCGGATGGGACTCATCCCAACAAAAAGTATAGAATCTGTACTTTACAAAGAAAGTGTAATCCCAAATATAACAATATGTTAGGTTTGTAAATAGTCGAGTCTGGGCCAGACAATCCAGTGATATAAACAGCATGAGCATCGATCTACGCAACTGGGATACGATGACATGTGTCAACCAAGGCAGCGAGCCCGACCACCCAATCCCGACCACCAAATGCCGTTAGTCGCCTCTTACGACAAGCATGGGCTGGTGAAGACCAATCCTAACCCGGATCACCACGGGTTCAACACCGAAGTGAGTGACTGTATATATACATATTATATTGTATTGTATCAGCCCTATCACGGTTGCCTGTATGTTTCTTGTCTTAGTCAAGGAAACCAGCTGTACATGTAAATGGCTTCACCCATCGTCTTATACCGACACGAATTATAAACAAAATCACTAAAGTCCTCTTTTTAGATTAACACGGTAATCTGTGTGGTGAGGAGAGGTGGAATGTTCAAAATAATTTAACATGTAGTAACGAAATGCACCCGCGCTAGGGTTCAACGTGGATGCCTCACGCAGAAGAAAAACCTTGATCTTGGTATCTATTGGACTCCCGAAACCCTTCTGGTGTCTAAGTTATCATCAAGGGCGATGGGGTAGCCTAGTGGTTAAAGCGATCGCTCGTCATGCTAAAGACCCGGGTTCAATTCCCCAAAAGGGTCCAAAGTGTGAAGCCCATTTCTGGTGTCCCCCTGTGATATTGCTGGAATATTACTAAAGGCGGCGCAAAACTAAACTCACTCACTCAATAAGTTATCATCAAAGCACTAGTTATTAATTCATCCTTTTTATGTATTGTCTAACTTTGTCAAAACATTAAAAGATAGCTACAGATCTGACACATGTTAACGGGTGCGTATTATTTTTCATGTTCCCAAGTACGGATGACGGTTATCCTGATCGCAACTATCTCAGAAGAGTCCAGGAGCATCTGGTTGAACTTGGGGTTACAGAAGATTGTCTCAAGTAGTTACAGAACGGTCTCTCAAGTAGTTACATAACGGCCTCTCAAGTACTTACAGAACGGTCTCTCAAGTAGTTACAGAAAGGCCATTCAAGTAGTTACAGAACGGCCTCTCAAGTACTTACAGAACGGTCTCTCAAGTAGTTACAGAACGGTCTCTCAAGTAGTTACAGAACGGTCTCTCAAGTAGTTACAGAACGGTCTCTCAAGTAGTTACAGAAGATTATCCCAAGTAGTTACAGAACGGTCTCTCAAGTAGTTACAGAACGATCTCTCAAGTAGTTACAGAATGGTCTCTCAAGTAGTTACAGAATGCTCTTTCAAGTAGTTACAGAATGGTCTCTCAAGTAGTTACAGAACGGTCTCTCAAGTAGTTGGAGAATGGTCTCTCAAGTAGTTACAGAGGCAGACAGCTGTCTCGAAGAAGAGCTTAACAGAACTTTGCAAGGTGGATTAGGCGAACCTCCAATTTACCAACATCATATGAAAGCCATTGTTATATGCTTTACATCTCACAGGACCTACTTAAATAATTATGTTTCACTATGATTGTCGAACTCATGTGTGTTATGTTTAAATTACAAAAATTGTCGATTCTTTGTGAAAGGGACCATGAGCACGTCATCGTGTGGCAAACAGAATTTACAGTCAGTATATTGATTGTTTATAGTTTATGTTTATGCAATATGGTGGCTGTCTGTAAATCCAGTGATCAACAGCATGAACATCGATCTTCGCATCTGGGATACTATATACCCGATCCAGTTAGTCGCCTCCTACGACAAGCATGGGTTGCTGAAGATCAGTTCGAACCCGGATTTTCACGGGTGACTGAGACTGAACCGCGGGACGACATTATTTGTGATCGGAAACGCCCAGAAGAACTACTTAGATCTATATGACCATTTTGGTAACTTTTATAAAGAAAACTGAATATGCGTTTCACAGTTTCACATTGTCTCAGTACATGTCTTACAGACTGGGCGAAGTCGAAATGAGACATCATAACGTGGAAATATTGCTTTCAGATGGTTTCTGCGCATATTTGTAGTGCGGAAACCGGAATCGTATTATTTCATATGCATACAATAGGTTCACTAGTCACGATTGATGTACTATTCTATGTATATTTATGTTCCCCTCGCTGGATCAGGGAACATAAACAAACATAGAGGGTACATCAACCCATGGGCCCCGAGGGACCAGGGAACAACGTATTGTTATTTACCTCAATGGTAATTTTGAACTGTTAGAAGCACAGGTATTGGATCGTAATAGGAGTACCGGAGTTAGGCAACAACCCAAACACTGCTAACACGAAGTACCAAACGAATTCCCACAGTTCGGCATTTCCAGCGGGTAACATAGAGCATGTTACTCGCTTGAAAGCGGGGAAGGGCGGATACAGATTTTTGAGAAAGTGTGTGTGTGTGTGTGTGTGTGTGTGTGTGCGCGCGCGCGCGCACACACTATTGAGAAAAGGATGGGTGCACACTTCATTTTCACCCGATTTTCATGGTCATTTAACAAACTTTCAGCACAAAAAGGGGGGTGCGCACCCCTCTGGATCCCTCTGGAAGTACAGATTGTAGTACTTTTGGGGTTGAGTCCCATCCGGGATTCGAACCCGCACCCTCAGAGTCAGGCACCTAATCGCCAGCACACAAAGTCAGACGCCTTGACCGCTCAGCCACCGCGGCTTCCACAAAATGGAGTAGTAATTCTTTAGTTCGAATAACAATGAGTCACGTATGATGTACGGAAATAAGCGATGTTTTGTAAATGCGAATCGATGGAAGGGAGATAACTCTGAATTTGATTTTCTTGTCGTCTGGTACTCCATACTATGAACCGATACCCGTGATTCAAACAGTTTAAAGTTACCATTGAGGTGTTCGGTAAGATAAATACGTTGTTTACGGGGCCCATGGGTTGATGTACCCTCGATGTTTCTTTATGTCCCCCTCGCCCTTCGGGCTCAGGTAACATAAACAAACATCGAGGGTACATCAACCCATGTCCCCATCGAGACTAGTGAACAACTTATAATATACTGCTGCAATGCATTTACTGTGTACATGGAACGTTCAAAACAACAAAAAACACCACCACATTGACACCATTGTACTGATTTGTAAACGTATTAGATTTCAAGATACATTTGTTAATTACAGCACACAGCTTTGTTATTTGTTGGTTTGACTCCAAGTCCTCGAACGGACTGATTCCCGGTGAACTATTCAGTTTCAACTTGGGAATTAACACGTACCAGTTCTTAGGGGGTTGTCTTTATGTGTTCCGATGATTATAATGATGATGAGTTCCTCTTGATGGTGTAAATTGGTCGACAACGTCATAGATGACGCCAGGTGTGGGATTTGGGATTTGTGGGATTTGATGTATCTTGTAGCTGTATTCGGACGAATCCGGCACAAATGATTTGCCAGTCTTTCCAAGAGGCTTTTAAAATGTTGTCAAGGTACTGGGCAGTAGTGTAGTGGTGATGGGAAAAGTGGACACAAAACTCAATGGCCAGATGTTGTAAGGCCCTCCTCGTTGATGGCAGTGAATGCTTTGATGTTGGCCAGGACCATGGTTGGTGAAAACGTCAAGCTTTTGAGCGTGTAAGTGAGTTTGGTTTTACGCCGCTTTTAGCAATATTCCAGCAATATCACGGCGGGGGACACCAGAAATGGGCTTCACACATTGTACCCATTTGGGGAATCGAACCCAGGTCTTCGGCGTGACGAGCGAACACTTTATCCACTAGGCTACCCCACCGCCCGTCAAGCTTTTGAACAAGAGTGCAATGTGTTGAGGTCCTTTCGGTGGTAGTCTTGAGCTGCAGATGGTCTTGCAGCCTTAAGATAGTGGGCTTCCTCCTGGAAGGTCTCGAAGCTCTACTATAACTACGGGGTGGTGTGGTAGCCTAGTGTTTAAGTGTTCCTCGTCATGCCGAAGATCCGGGTTCGATTCCCCACATGGGTACTGTGTGTGAAGCCCATTTCTGGTGTCCCCCTACGTGATATTGCTGGAATGTTGCTAAACGCGACGTGAAACAATACTCACTCACTCATTGTACACATTCCTACGGACCGCCTCCGTGGTGTAGTGGTTAGACCGTCCGCCCGGAAAGCGAAAGGTCGCGGGTTCGATCCCCGACCGCGTCATACCAAAAGACGTTGAAATATGGTACTTGTTGGTCCCTGCCTGGCGCTCGACATTAATGGGTACAACAAGGACTGGCCGGCTCGGAGTCAGTATAATGTGTCTGAGTGGGGTAATCATGCTTCACTGCGGCATGGTATCTCAGTGGGCTAGCACTATGAAACCAGCTTAAGTCTGGGCTAGTACAAGCAGCCGCACATACACATACACACGCATGCACGTCGTCATATGAGCGAAATATTCTCAAGCACGACGTTAAACCCAATTTCACCTCATCACCACACATTCCCGCGAATAGAACTATTTAGATGATGTATAGAATGTAGCAGCCAGTGGGTCTTCCAGATGTCCCTGTTCGTAATGTCATTTTCTTTACTTTTAGCGAATAAGAGTAAGCGTATGATTTTATGACCGCTTCAATGCGCATATATACATCACTGCCCCACTTCCTCCGCTTGACCACAAACATGGCTGATTTCAACACAACAGACGTAATGGGAATATTGATAATGAAACATTTATTAAAACTTTGTTTCGAAAATACAGTTAAATGAAATTTTTTCTACATTACTAGAGAATTTCCCTATCATGTTAGCTTCTATTATAAGACTAGTTTCAATCATCAGTTTGATTGGCATTTAGAAGTTGGTGACTAATAAGAAAGTAAGATTGTTTATGTTTACTTCTTTTATTATATATGGTGCGACGTTTCGGTATGGATTCTTATACCGTTGTCAAGCAAGAGTTACTTTCTTATTAGTTTCAATCACAATGTGTCGGCCCAACAGACAATGTTTCACTTATCAGAAAGATTTGTAAAATTACATCCCCATTTTACAAAGATACAGCAAAATGGCATTAAGGCACGTCAGCAAACTCACACGAGGAATATGTGAACTGACTTCACGGTGAAAGAATTACCTACAGACAGGGAAAGGGTGATGCTGCACTGACCGTTTGGTTTTACGCCGCTTTTAGCAATATTCCAGCAATATCACGGCGGGGGACACCAGAAATGGGCTTCACACATTGTACCCATTTGGGGAATCGAACCCAGGTCTTCGGCGCACCGAGCGAACACTTTATCCACTAGGTTACCCCACCGCCCGTCAAGCTTTTGAACAAGAGTGCAATGTGTTGAGGTCCTTTCGGTGGTAGTCTTGAGCTGCAGATGGCCTTGCAGCCTTAAGATAGTGGGCTTCCTCCTGGAAGGTCTCGAAGCTCTACTATAACTACGGGGGTGGTGTGGTAGCCTAGTGTTTAAGTGTTCCTCGTCATGCCGAAGATCCGGGTTCGATTCCCCACATGGGTACTGTGTGTGAAGCCCATTTCTGGTGTCCCCCGACGTGATATTGCTGGAATGTTGCTAAACGCGACGTGAAACCATACTCACTCACTCATTGTACACATTCCCTCGGACCGCCTCCGTGGTGTAGTGGTTAGAGCGTCCGCCCGGAGAGCGAAAGGTCGCGGGTTCGATCCCCGACCGCGTCATACCAAAAGACGTTGAAATATGGTACTTGTTGGTCCCTGCCTGGCGCTCGACATTAATACAACAGGGTACAACAAGGACTGGCCGGCTCGGAGTCAGTATAATGTGTCTGAATGGGGTAATCATGCTTCACTGCGGCATGGTATCTCAGTGGGCTAGCACTATAAAACCAGCTTAAGTCTGGGCTAGTACAAGCAGCCGCACATACACATACACACGCATGCACGTCGTCATATGAGCGAAATATTCTCAAGCACAACGTTAAACCCAATTTCACCTCACCACCACACATTCCCACGAATAGAACCATTTTAATAGATGATGTATAGAATGTAGCAGCCAGTGGGTCTTACAGATGTCCCTGTCCGTAATGTCATTGTCTTTACTTTTAGCAAATAAGAGTATGCGTATGATTTTATGACCGCTTCAATGCGCATGTATACATCACTGCCCCACTTCCTCCGCTTGACCACAAACATGGCTGATTTCAACACAACAGACGTAATGGGAATATTGATAATGAAACATTTATTAAAACTTTGTTTCGAAAATACAGTTAAATGATTTTTTTTCTACATTACTAGAGAACTTCCCTATCATGTAAGCTTCTATTATAAGACTAGTTTCAATCATCAGTTTGATTGGCATTTAGAAGTTGGTGACTAATGAGAAAGTAAGATTGTTTATGTTTACTTCTTTTATTATATATGATGCGACGTTTCGGTATGGATTCTTATACCGTTGTCAAGCAAGAGTTACTTTCTTATTAGTTTCAATCACAATGTGTCGGCCCAACAATAAACAGACAATGTTTCACTTATCAGAAAGATTTGTAAAATTACATCCCCATTTTACAAAGATACAGCAAAATGGCATTAAGGCACGTCAGCAAACTCACACGAGGAATATGTGAACTGACTTCAAGGTGAAAGAATTACCTCCAGACAGGGAAAGGGTGAAACATATTAACCTATCTGTGTGGTACTGAACATAACTGATCTAAGACAATTCCCGGGGACTGGTAGTTCCTCTTGCTATTGTTTTTGTCCCCTGGATACCGTAGTGATATCCTAGATATCTGGTTCGCAATATATGCTGCACCGACCGTAAACTCAATAAGTGAGTGAGTATGGTTTTTCGCCGCTTTTAGCAATATTCCAGGAATATGACAGCGGGGGACACCAGAAATGGGCTTCACACATTGTACCCATATGTGGAATCGAACCCGGGCTTCGGCGTGACGATCGGACCCCTTAACCACCAGGCTACCCCACCGCCCCTTAAACGCAATAGATGTAAATCGGCCTACTCTTATATTGATCAGCAAAGATTATATATAGTTGCCTCTGGAACATTATTGAAATAGATTTGTCATCTTTGTGACATTTAACAATTCCCTTTATGCATTACAGTCGTTTTCCAAATTAGATACAACATATGTCTATCTAACTTATTGTTAAACCAATTCCAAACATTTTGAGGTATAACTCCATCTCCCAGTGATTAGAAATGTTAGGACTGAACGAAAACGAACCATCAGTTGACATTAATTATTACATAACATGCTTAAATATCAAGTACAAAGCACAGAATTGGATCCAAATCAACCTGTTATTTTTTATCATCCACGCATCAGAAAAGTAAGTGAGTGAGTGAGTTTAGTGTTACGCCGCACTCAGCAATATTCCAGCTATATGGCGGCGATCTGTAAATAATCGAGTGTGGACCAGACAATCCAGTGGTCAACAGCATGAGCATCGACCTGCGCAAGTGGGAGCCGATGACGTGTGTCAACCAAGCCAGCGAGCCTGACCACCCGATCCCGTTAGTCGCCTCTTAAGACAAGCATGGGTTACTGAAGGTTCATTCTAACCCGGACCTTCACCATCCTCGATTATCTCCAGGGTATACGTTACGATCACTCTCCACTATACCCTGGATGCATCCACGGCTTGGCCCGATGATGTTATTACCTCCCTTGGCTGGCTTTTTATCCAAGCAGGTGTCTACGCTGGGAAGTTGAGCGAACCAATCACAACTCACTTTCGCTTCTTAAATTATCTAGCCGTTTAAACTTGGCAACACAATTGATGCAGAGGTACTCTGAAAGAGGTAGAAGGTGTTCTTTTGTATATTTTTTGAAAGTTTCAGATCTGTCAATTTGTCTGTATTATTTCCTCAAAAATCTGAGTGGCACTGCGTACAAACCTTCGCGACTACGACCGCTATCACTGTTGACACTGGTAAACTCGGATGTAACGGCGGCTTATCTGATTGGCTACTGCGAGAATGCGGAGACAGCACAGGGAGGTAATATAATTATGGGGCCAAGCCGTGGATGCATCCAGGGTATAGTGGAGAGTGATCGTAACGTATACCCTGGAGATCATCGAGGATGGACCTTCACGGGTCCATTAGAAATAAACAAATGCTTGAACTGCTGGGATACTTCCCGAATGACGGCATCTCATGGGCATTCGCTGTTTCTTTTGTCTGCTTGATTAGTTTGAAGGCATTAATCAACACGAGTCCTTTGATATGCTTGTATGCGCATATACATTGTCGCAAAGCACACGTCAGCTATCAACCAGTCTCAAGGCAGCAGCTATCAACCAGTCTCAAGGCAGCTAATGCGTACTGGATGGCACTGCTAGACAGCCAGGTTGAAGCCGTAGACGAGTGAAGCTTTCATTTCAATTTACTGTTAAGAATGCCCAATTACCATTTAGAAAGTGGTCAGTTGTAACATATGTTATATCTGGGTTTAAACTTTCTTAGTTAAGTATAGATTCTAGTACTTTTGTTGGGTTGAGTCCCATCCGGGATTCGAACCCACACCCTCAGAGTCAGGCACCTAATCGCCAGCACACAAAGTCCGACGCCTAACCCGCTCAGCCACCACGGATTCCCCAAAATGGCTTTCTTGATTGGAATGTCGTACTGTTATACCAGATGCATTTAATTACGTCATGTAAGATTCGAGCATGCTGAGTAACGAATATTTCGAGAAGCACAATACCATTTGCAAGAAGTTGAACGGGAACAACTACATCGGTGTATGAAATAAGCCCAAACCCCTGGGGGGAACATCAGGGCTGGGAATTCAAAATGCTACCAGTCCAAAATGGATTTAACCAGACCAGACACCAAGATATGACTCAGATGTATATAACATCTCAATTTATTATCAGACCATCGGGCTAATTCTAGACCGTCCTTCTGAAATCTAACCCGTCTCGGGCGGTCGGACGGGCCTTATTTCATACACTGACTACATGCGATATCGGTTTTGGGTTGCGGAATATGATCTCTTTCCCCGTTTGGGGGTAACGGGTACGTTTCTGTATTCTGACTTTGTTTAGGGTACATTTCTGTATACAAAAAACGCACCTGGGGTACATATCCGTAGCCCCTATGCCGACAACGGCCCCATCAGCCTCATTAATTGCCTTGAACTTGACGTCAGTCATAGTACCGCGTGTTAATGTAAGGTGGGAAGAAAGCTCAATGTGATGCAGTTAAAGGCCCAGGGCCCTTATTCTCGAAACGTTCGTAGCCCTAAGAATTCTTAACTTTGATCGTAGCCAATGTGTTAAGGATGGGCTTAAGAAGTTCGTAGGACTTAAGAAGTTTCGAGAATAGCTAGCCTGGTTCAGACCAATACACGCATGAGGTGTGGCCATGATGCTTTGTCAAAGCTGCCTTTCGATGCAAAGTAAAGCAATTTTCATGTACGTTCCATGAAATATAATAAAATTAACTAACCGGTTCATGATGATATTAGGTCATAGTAAAAAGAAGTATGCTATGAAGACTCACGGCACAAATTATGAATGCAGACAGTCTACAAAACATACATTTTGAAAATATATTTTCTATTATTGATGATGTTCTGACTATATGTCTTCCTCAAATGAACAAGGGAAGTTATATCTATTGATCTACTGTCAACTGAACTAAAACAACCCAATACACAATTAATCCCAACGTCAGGGAGAAATATTTTTTCAAAGAGATCAGAGTTGTTTCCGTAACAATAAGCATGGTGAAAAGGCTCTAAGGGGTCGTACTAGTAGAATAACGATTAGTCCTACAGAGAAATCATTGGAAGCCTTGAAACCGTTTACCCAAAATGCTTGGCTGTGACGAGGAGAAGCAGTGGGCGTTGTCAGATTCATGAGTGAGTGAGTTTAGTTTTTCGCCTCTTTTAGCAATATTCCAGCGATATCACGGCGAGGGGACACCATAAATGGGCTTCACAAATTGTACCAATGTGGGAAATCGAACCATTTAACCACTAAGCTACCCCACCACCCCGTCAGATTCATGACTGGGACGAATGTGTCTGTGCAAACTATAGGAACACAATTATGTACGTGTACTATCACCTAAGAAATAATGTTCTGAATATTATCGGCACAGTAGCTTGGTGCATTAATTCAATTCAATTCAATGCATTATTGCAAGAAATGCCATAGGCCCTATGCAAAAGAGATACATATCAACGATGGCGTATATAATAAACTTCTAACCAATGCTTTTCTTAACAAAAGTGCACTGTAAATAAATAGGTATACTTTGTGATGTTTTGAAGGTTCTTTGTAAGAAAGTAAGGAAGACAATAATATAACATTGATGCGAGATAAAGACATTTGTGGTAGATAATTTTTCTTAGATCTTCATATACAGGACAAAAAACAACATATAACATCATCAATAATGTTACAAAATGGACACAATCTTTGGGTCTTTTAATAGAACAATATCTTCCCCAGTTAATTTCTAAACCATTAAGGCCTAATCTAAAACGTATAAAAGCACTGCGAAAATTTCTGTAGTTAAAGTTCACTAGATAGGACTCAGGCTCAAGCAACGACTTAAAATGACGATATGAATCATATCTATAATTTTCATTAATAGTTGAATGCCTTTCCTGTTTAAACATATCAATAGCCCGCATGTGAAACTGTCTAATAAGCATATTTACATTGCCTACTGTCTGTGATAACGAAATAACACTAAACCATATCTACATAGTAAGGTGCGAATATCGGATGCCAAATTATCCTACCAAGATTATTAATATGTGCAAGCATACTGAAGGCATTTTAGGTAAAATATGCTCAGGCATATTAATTAATCTACAACAATATCCTAAACATCGACAGTAAGATGATATATACAAAGGAAATCTCTCACATTCACCATAAACCATACCACTTGGTATTGACAAACCAGCATTTAGAAACTTTTTACACGCAAGCAAATGATTTTTTTAAGCTGCGGCATAATTTGAATCATTTATGACATGCCTTTATCTTTAAAAAAACGTTGATCTTTAAAAAACAACAACATTTCTCTCGAGGCGACAAAGTACCAACTTTAAGGAATACAGCTATGTTTGTTTGATCAAGATTCATATTCAGCTTCCATTTGTCTCTGTAAACGCTGAAAGTATATCTAGTTGAATTTGAAGACCAATTACAGAACTGGACATAAGAATCATATCATTAGCAAATAGTAACATGACAAGTTTGATTAGATCAGGAGAAAGTTGCATGCCATGTTTAGCAGACTTCATGCTAAATAAATATAATTCGTTAATGTAAAACCTGTGCGAGCTTTAAAATCTCCACAAAGTAATACATGTGGTGAAGTGAAATCGGCACAATGATCCAATATAAAAGTGTCAAGTTTATCAATGAGGCAACCTGAGTTATTATTTCTGTTTCAAGATGTACAACCTACTCGCGGAACGTACATATACACAACAACATGACATCATTACTAGTTTATCTGAATGCAGCTTTAGGAAATTATGAACATGTCAAATTGTCTAATTGTATGTGTAGTTGAAAGCACTGATTCACAATTTCTTGTCTCAAACAAACACACATACCACCAGAACATGTACCTGCCTGATAAAGATAGTTTCAATCCTGGCAGAAAATATATTTGATATCCGGGTAGCCAGTTTAAGTTCCGAAATCAGTGATAAACACACTGAAACTCCATTAAACACACAATATTAAATGACTTGAGATAAGCTATATAAGGTCAAGGTCATCAGACGTTCTATACAAGCCACAAATGCTCGATAATAATACTGACATTTCATTATTACCGGTGTGCGAGTAGTTTCCATCCTGTGAGAAAAGATCCCATGCCTGGCCGGCCTGCTATATCCTATTATGAATGTCACTACTCCTCGTCTGTTGATTCTATCTCTCCTTCTTCCTACGTCACGGGGTTGTTCCTAATTACAGGGTCTAGTCATCAGCTTACCGTTCTCATATCGATCCAGACATTTTCAAAAGGGTGTGTGTGTTCGGGGTCGCCATTGCAAAACATCGACTTAAATGTGGTCTCTGTGTGTGTGTGTGTGTGTGTGTGTGTGTGTGTGTGTGTGTGTGTGTGTGTGTGTGTGTGTGTGTGTGTGTGTGTGTGTGTGTGTGTGTGTGTGTGTGTGTGTGTGTGTGTGTGTGTGTGTGTGTGTGTGTGTGTGTAACCCCTGAACCTCCCTCTGGATCCGCCACTGGTTCTTAAAAACCCCGATACATCCTTGGCTTTAATATCCTTATGTTGTTCACTTTGTCTGACAGTTAAATCACTGGACACGCCATAACCTTTGCTATAGTGTTGCTTGTGATTTCAGAACCTGAATGTTGTCGTCAGAGAGGCGTAGTTTAGCGATGAGCCGTCTCAACTTAGAAATGTCAGCAAGTTGTGAGTCGAGTCGATGTGACGTGATCAGCAACCCAGGTCTTAGTCTTTACATTTTCGTTCAAAATGTTAAGTACCTTAAATTTACAATTACTGTGCGACTCCCCTGCATCCTCTGCAACGTTGTATAGAATAATGTTGTCACGTCTGCTTCTAGTTTGTCGATCTCGTTGTCGAACTGGGATATTTCTGTTCTGCGTTTTCCATCTGGACGGAGATCAAGAAGGCGTCCTCGTACATTATGTCCTGATTGTGACGCACATTTTCCAGATCACTATGGAGGTTTGACAACTTTGATTCGAGATCTGTAAACCTTGTACTCAAATCACGGACTTTCCTCGAGAGTGAGCTCATTTGACTTCCAAGCTCATGCTTCACGTTCTGTACAGCTCCTACAATATGGAGTCCCTAACTTCGTCTAGGGTCACCGGTCCAGGGTTCATTTCCACGTTGTCAGCATACAGCATCATATGTCATATAACCCGAGCCGGCACCGGATTACGACAAGCACCGGGCGTACGTTGAGATTAAACAAACCCATCTGTGCAATCAGTTTGACAAACCATGACGTTAGTGACATATACTAGTTCATAAACATGATTTTAGGTAATTATGAGTGAAGATCGATATTTTCAAATGAGGCCATAATAGCATAATTAAATCCAATGTGCAGTGTAAACAGCATTGCACACCAAACAAATCGGAATGCACATCTGTACCAACGGCAGTAGGTCAATACTCGCCAAGTTTGTAAAGTGTTACTTGCTGGGCGCCTTTGGGTTGAGTGATTAGTTCAGTTCTTGCTCTGTATAAACCATCCTTGATAATCTCCAGGGTATACGTTCCGATAAATCTCCACCAGTACCCTGGATGCATCTACCGCTCGGCCCGATAATTTTATTACCTTCCTTATCCAGGGTCAGCCTTCTCACAGTAGCCAATCAGATAAACTGTTACAGCCGAGCTTGCCAGTGTCAACAAGGTTCCACTACACTAAATCAGAATCACATGCTTCCTGAGCGAGCACCTTATGTAAACAACTGAAGAGACAGAGACATGTGACAGCTGTGATTGGATGAAATAGTGTAAGCTGTTTATGTTTTTCAAAAGCACATCCGTCAAGTAATTACAACTGACCACAGTTTTAAGTATTTAGTGCAGTCACTTTTATCACCATGACTTATGCTTATTGTGTGTCCAGATATTTTCCAGTAGGTGACATTTGGTGCGAAACTGGGGTTGATGTGTTCCGCTTCCTGTGCTCGGAAAATTAGCAGGATAAGTTAGCCGGAATTTGTGTTTTTATTGTAGTTTAAAAGCCAGACTGTACCAATGTGTACATGGAATGGCTGTTGACAGCCTGGGTGATTGTAAAAAAATATATAACGTTACTATAGCAGTCTATGGGAAAACATTTGGTGTTGTGTAACCACAAATATAGCGGCCGCAGACGCGAAGATTTGCTAGCTGTGCGACTCAGATTGAGAGAATATACCATACAGGCAAACTGACAGGTTTGCAACAAAAAATATATGCAAGAACTTCTTCTACCCCTTTCAGAAAAACTTTGCAAATATGTTGCCAATTTTAATAGGTTAGATAAAAGAACCGAAAGTGAATTACGATAGAACCCCTGTGATTGGTACGCTCAACTTCCCAGCTTAGACACCTGATTGGATAAAAAGGCAGCAAAGGGAGGTAATCATACAGCACTGGACGGAACACATTTTAACACATATCATTTCCATAGTAGAGCCATTGTGGGTCCGAGGAGACTGTGTCTACTGATCTTGGTCGAGTGATGATTTCACAATCCCAAGCTACAGCCTTGTAGTTCACCCCAACGCAATCCTCAGTCGTGACACATTGTTGAACACACGATATCTTCGAGTCGGCGGAAACCAGGGCCATGTTCGCTGAATTCAGACGTTTGCCCGGTGTTAATGGTCTTACTGTTTTTCTGCAGGGACTAGTTCCTGAAACATCCAGGCATTTTCATTTTCGTAATTATTATTTGATGTTGGTGAGTGAATATGGTTTCACGCCGCTTTTAGCAACATCTGGAACACCAGAAATTGGCTACACACAATCTACCCATGTGTAGAATCGAACACAGTCTTCTGCGTGACAAGCGGGCGCTTTAACCAATAGAATACGACACCACCCCGTTTAATATTGGTAGTTTTATGGCATTGAACGTTTCGGTTTATTGAAATAGCTTTTGATAATAAAAACATCGATAAAAGTTTCAATGTCTTAAATGTCGATGCACATTTTTGGTTATTTTCTCACACTTTGTATTTTTTAGAAAACTAGACTAAAAAGATGTAATTGACCTCACCCGATTGTTTTCCGTGTGCTTCGACTTCACACAATGTCAGGATATCGTTATATTTCGAAATCGTAGGCTTCCAAATCCGAACAAACCTCCCTAAGATTTCTGTCTCACATTTCAGGGTTTCAGTCAAACCAAACACACCAGAATAGGTTTTGCAGACATTGGCAACTGACTTTGAACAGCGTGACGGGTTTTGTTTGTAAACCTCTATAACAAAGTCATAAGGACGGTGACCTGAAATGACAAACCATCATCTATTGTATACCGAACATGAGTTATTCCAACTCGAAAAACATGCTCTGGCATCGTAATGCAACTCATTTAGTTTAGCAAAACCGGCGTTGATCAACTATAAATGCAAACGATCAACGCCAGAGAAAAATGGTGTTGAAAATATTATTAATGAATCAATTATATGATTATGAAATTATGAAAATGGCGTGAACTACCAATTGAAAAAGGGATTCTTGGCTTGTAACATAAGAATTATATGCTGGCTTTAAATCTGAAAACAAAAACCATATTTTAAAAGTAGCAGGACATTAACTCTACTGCAACATAAATGTTTAATTCTGTCAGTATAGCAAGAGTATATTGTCTGCAAGAACGTACTAGGGTACTGTAATTTTCGTAGGAAACAAATCTGTGTCGTCAACATCTGGCCCGACAGATTCACAGCTCCAGTTTAGATCAATAGTCACCATCAGTGATGATCTATATTCTAAAATAACGTATGGAATTGAGTATCCCTATTTTGTTACGAGTATATGTATTCAAGAGACCTTGCATCAGACTACACTAGGCAATAGCCACAATACACCCTCGCAACTGTCGTAAGCAGTGGAGGACAACCACCATTTGAGGTGTGAATGGTCAACCAAGAAGTCTGACCCTGACCGAAAATCGTCATGGCGCCAATAACCTGGTTCATTCAAAGAACTGCTGGTAGTTTTGGGTCCATTGATCGTGTACCTTGAGTTGGTCGTGACTGGAATATCACTAAAATAAAGGCGGCAAACTCCTTCCCACCGATCCGGGAAGAATTGGTCTTCAGCAGCCCATGCTTGTCGTAAGAGGCAACTAACTGGATCGGGTGGTCAGGCTCGCTGACCCGGTTGACACATGTCATCATGTCCCAATTGCGTAAATCGATGCTCACGCTGTTGATCACTGGTTTGTCTCGTCCAGACTCGATTATTTACATATTTCTGAATGCGGCGTAACACAACAACCTAACCCCAACTTCCCACATCTACCAGATATCTCTCCATAACGCAAAGTCGGAAAATATTTATTCAAACTTACGGTAATCGCTTCTGTTGTAAATGGTAACGTTATGAACTTCATATTGACCAAGAAGATCCACAACGAACCATGGGGATAGGTCATGATACTCAGTGCCAGTACAGCCGCCCCAGCGTGTCGCACGGTTACCGTCAACAGCATTGTCGCCAATGGTTGATTCGTCCCTATTGATGACAGTGCTCATCCAAGTTGGTTTGTTCAACGCAAGGTTAGATACACAGGATACATACACTGAAAAGAAATATAAATCTACAATAAACGAAAATGTATAGTTATTACGAACTCGACCGAACCACTAATTAATTTGTTTTAACCGTTGTTCGTTGGACGAATTTCAACTAAAATTATTAGTAAGTGCCATGTACTCTAATACAGTTCGTCATATACGTCGGGTCGTTATAAGCGTGTTCTTTGTAAACATAGTTCACTGTATATGTATAGGGAATGAATTGTAGCTCATTCCGTATTCTTGGTTTCTCTTCATCGTCAACATTTATACACTACTGCGACTCACAGTTCGGAACTCCACCACATTTTAAGCATTCGAAACCCACGCCATCATCATTAAGCAACGGCCTTATATGAAGCAATACATGTTCCATGCCAAATGTACTCCTATCGTAACGCATCCCAATTGTGTAGGTCGTGACCCGGGAAGAAACCCATGCTTGTCATTGACTGCATCAGACGTTGAACTTGACGGTGACGTATGCAATCCATTCTTGATTTTGGGCTTGTTCCAATTTTGCACTGGCGCATCTCTCTGGATTATTCTATGACCCATAATGTCACAAATATGCTCTATGGGAATGAGATCTGGACTCTTGACGGAACAGGTAGAGTTGCTTCCGTCCTTTGACATAATAAATCACCAACGGCACGTGTATGATGTGACCTAGGATGGTCATCGAAATGTGGTACAACAACCCTCTCTAAGATGTCAGAGATATATATCGTTGTCCATGTATATTTTGTCTGATATTCACAAGGTCAAGTTTACAATATTGTGAGAGGCACCCCACACCATCAATGTGATATGTGCTCCAATATATTCCGTTCTGTATATGCAGTGTTTCTACTGTGCCAAACACAAGCTTGGCAATCAGTCAGGAACAATAGAAATCGACTTCCGTACGACCACTGGACCCTTCCATGTGATCTCAAATTCTATACTGACGTCGAGCTTGACGCAAGGCTAGTTGTGCAGCATTTTGCCCTCTTGATAGGAATATCAGAATATGGTGGCGGACATAAACATTTAGCTCTCGACGATTTCTGAAAATGCGATGGTGCGTGTATGTTACAGTGGGACAATAGATGAACTGTGAGTTGCATGAAGGATCTCAGTATCTATGAATAAGAAGAGACGACGGGAAAACGTTGTAAGAAGCCATCAAAGTGACAACTCCGGGGATAGAGTGTCGTAAACAGTGACAGCTCCGTAAACACACACACACAACTGGAGAATAACAACAAAACAAGTGAGCATTAAAGTCATGCCAGAACTATATTGTATGAAAATATGAACTTTGATAATCAACAGCACCATGTACCCCCAAACCATTCACTGGGACCCCCCGGGACTATTTCGCCTGGGTACACAGCTGCCTCACAACCGCCGCACAACTTGCACGCTTTGACCCACATACAAACAGCTACCCCCAGCATGGGTCAGCTGAGTACATTTATGATGAGGGTAGAAATGCAACTGTCAGGAATAAATCAAAGCCTGGAAACAATGGTAGGATCTGACTATTCCAAGTTAAATTTACTCGGACTCCAAATGCATGAAAACTTTAAATCTACCAGTGATCAATAACGTACGCTTCAAGACAATATTGACAACAACTGTTTTAATGTTGGAATCGCATCGGATAAGATAAGACGACTGAAAGATATTGTTCTAGATTTACAATATCGCTCTATGAGGGACAACCTGCTCATTGTGGGTGTGGGAGAGGAGAGGCGGAAGAAGAAGAAAGAGGATGGTACAGATGGCGAAGAGGACGTGGAGGATGATACGGAAGAAGTTGTCAGAAATCCCTTCAAAGAAAAGCTGCAGATAGCGGAAGGAATAGTTCAGAGCAAGACTTTTGGTAGGGTTCACAGGGTTAACAACTTCAGAAATAGACAGCCGCGTACTATAGTGGTTAACTTTAAAAAACCATAGAGACAGGGATCTTCTTAAGAAATGCGCAAACAAGCTGAAAGGATCACGGATCTATATAAATGAACAGTACCCGCCCGAAATCAATGAACAGAGACGACAACTTTTACAATTTATGAAGTCTAAGAGAGCTGAGGGAAGACGATGTAACCTGGTGTACAATAGACTGTACATCGACGGACAGCTGTACAAGCCCCCTGTGTAGGGACACGAAGAGGGTGGAACTGCAATGGACTGACACAAACTAAGAAAGAATCAGATAATTTCTGTATACAAGAAGTAAAATTGAACTGAACAATTTTAAAGCAGTACCGTTTCATAGTGCATAGAAGAAGAATTCTAAACAGAATAGTGGTGGAATGATTGTGTATGTTAAGGCCTGCTTATCAATTATTAGAAATGATCTTAATACAATAATCTGGTTAAAATTGGATAAGAAACAATTTGGTTTAAGTAGGGATTTGGTTGTTTGTGCTGTGTATATTTGGCCTGATTCGTACAACAGATTTATAGACGATGCTGATTATGTACCTGACGTACCGCTAGCTAGAGCCACCATGGATATATCTACAAACATGTTTGGAAGTCAGCTAATTGATTTGTGTAAAAACACCGGTCTGGGGATAGGAAATGACGTTTCAAACAACATTCAACAGGACAGTTTTGATCTTCTAACAAGTTTTACTCCACTGGAGTTTAATGAATTCAGCGACCAAGCACCGCTCTCTATAGCAATAGCCTGCAAACAGAGTTCCTTTTCACCGAGTGTTGAGAGACAGTCCGATGTATATTATAAATGGGAAGACAAGTATACATATTCTTACAGAGAAAGTCTACGGGGCAGGATGGATGAACTTAGTGAGTATATTGAGAACCGTACAGGTGATAGTATTAGTGAAACTGTGGGAAGTGTTACCGATATTTTAGTGCAAACAGCAAGACCATACACTGAGAAGACGTTTACCAAAACTGTGAATAAGATGGTATATTTAGGGGAAAGGAATATTACATCTTAATGGTTTGATAAGGAGTGTGAAGTGCATAAACTGCAATATTGGGATGCATTAAAAATATTTAATAGAAATATGATAGATGCGAACAGGATCGATCTATGTGAGAAGAAGAAAACATACAAGCGAATATGCAGACGAAAAAGGCGACAGTTTACAAGGAATCACTGAGGCACAAGCGGCCCAGGGAATTATGGAAATACTTTAAATCACATAGAAGTATGAGTTAAACGGACATTTCTTGTAATGACTTCATGAATTATTTTTAAAATATTGCTGGTTCTTTTAGTTCCCCATCACGTGACGATGTTGATAACGTGGTGAACTCAAGTATGACCAAAGATAATGAGGCTCTGTATGATGAACTGCAATTTGACATCACCACTAAAGAAGTGCGTCAAACAATTAGAAAACTTAAAAATAACAAATCGTCTGGACTAGACCAAGTTATGAATGAATATTTCAAATGTACATGGGAACTGATGATTAATGACGTTACTAAACTGTTTAATGTAATCTACTCATTGGTATATATCCAAAGACCTGGACCGATGGAGTTATCATTCCTCTACATAAAAACGGAGACGCTCATTTAACATCCAACTATCGCGGCATCACAATTAATAGTGGCTTTGCAAAAGTGTTTTCATCTGTATTGAATAACAGACTTATGTTATGGGTTGATGAAAATAACGTCATCTCAGATGCCCAGTTTGGATTCAAACATGGTTATTCTACCGTGGATGCATTATTTGTACTCCAAGGACTTGTCAGCAGCTATCTATAAGAAAATGCACGCCTTTATTGTTGTTTTGTTGACCTTTCAAAAGCGTTTGATATTGTCTACAGAGATGGCCTGTTGTGTAAATTACATAACTTGGGAATACGTGGTAAAATGTGGACTATTATAAATGCCATGTATGCCGAGGTTAAAGCTTGCGTTAGATATAAAAGTAATATCTCTGACTACTTCCATGTTACTGTTGGTATAAAACAGGGCGAGGTCATGTCTCCCATATTATTTTCCTTGTTCATGGAAGATCTCGAAATGAAGCTCCAAGAAAACGTCGATAGTGGACTTTGGATTGAATATGTCAACCTGTTCCTTATATTGTTTGCTGATAACATGAACTTGCTTGCTGAATCTCCGAGTGGACTTCAACATTCTCTGGATAGTTTGTATGAATATTGTAGTGACTGGGGCCTACAAGTTAATATTATAAAGACAAAAGTGATGGTTTTCCGCAAAAGACGAAAATTAAAACAGGATGAGCATTGGTATTTTAATACTATGCCGCTTGAGGTTGTAGATGAATTTAATTACTTAGGTAATATGATTACATACACAGGTAATTTCAAATTTGCTAAAATATTGTAAGCTGGTAAAGGTACAAAAGCTATGAATGTTCTGCTTCATAACATTTGAAATGGTCACTTTTCTGCTAAAACATGTTGTGGTCTGTTTGATTCTTTGGTTACATCTACTATGCACTATGGTTGTGAAGTCTGGGGTTTGCAAAACGCAATTGAAATTGAACGTGTACATTTAAAGTTTGGCAAAAACAGCCTTTAAGTTCATCACAATGTTACTAATATGGCTGTATATGGTGAACAAGGTCGTTTTCCTTTGTATATTAATAGATATTTAAGGGTTGTGAAATACTGGTTCAAACTGCAAAGTACATCAAATTGTCTCCTTAAATTAACCTATGAATTGTTGTTATCACAGTGTAATAATGGCGTCAAAAACTGGGTGTTCCATGTTAAAAATGTCTTATTTATATATGTTTTTAGATATGTATAGTGTGACCCAGGATGTGTTGACGCTAGTACGTTTTGTTGTCTTTTTAAGCAACGCTTAATTGATTGTTTTATTAAAAAAATGGCATCATGACATTACTTCAAGTAGTAAATTATGTTTATACAGTAATATTAAATGTGAATTTGGATATGAATTATACTTAGACGTTTTGCATCCAAACACTGTTAGGTATTTAACTATGTTACGAATTTCGTGTCATAAATTAAAAATTGAAACTGGGCGTTATGAAATATTGATAGGGAGAAAAGATATTGTATCTGCTGAAAAGAAAATGATGTAAGTGTAATTGAATATGAACACCATTTCGTTTTAAATGGCCCAAAACATACAGTACATCGAAAACAGCTGATTAAACCTTATGTTTGGGAAAAAAACAAAAATGTTGAAACTTTTGGAATTATTAACAAACCCATCTAAAGATAGTATTGTAAAATTATGTAAATACATAAAGTTATGCATGTAAGTACCAAATGTTTTGTCCAGCCTCCATTTGTAATGTAAAATATTATGTATATTTCAATGGAAACCATATGCTATCATGTATACAGTGTAAAATGATGACGAGGGGCATATAGCCCAAGTCTTTACTGAATAAACAATCGAATCGAATCGATAGCAATGGACGTAATGATCGGTCGACTGGGACTATACTAGGCCGATTTTAAGCGATTTCGGACCGTTTAGTTGGGCATAAGTCGACGGGGAAGATACACTGTTTTTTACTTGCCACCTGACCTATACAGATGAATGTTCAGATTCTGATGTAAATTCTGATGAAGGATGTACACTCCCTAGGTGTTGCCAGTCTTGGTCGATCTAAACGTTGACGGCCCTGAACGGCGTTAGCTTGCTGATGTTTAGCCAATCGGCTGACAGGTCGATGGGTGACAACGAACATCTTTTTCAGTAACCCCCAGTAGCATGTCAGCGTTTCGCACACCGATAGGTAGCCATCTTTGAGCGGTACTTTTGCAATTGAGAAGGAGCTATTTTTGCTTAGCAACAATGAAATCATTAATTCATGATTTTCCAGGTTATTGAAATGTAAGAACAATTTACTGAATCTTGATATTTGGTGAAAGGCATCTAAATTAAATGTGTGGATGACCCGAAGCAATTAAAAAATTATCATGCAAACAGACAAAATTATGACATGAATATACAAGACTATTTAGATATTAAAATCAAAGGCTTTGTGTGTCACATACTAGAGTAATCACAAACCTTGATTTGAAAGACAGTATAATTTATTTGCTAACACCTAAAATGATTCATACATGCCATCAATCATAAACGCATTCTCACAATCACCCATCACGCATTGTCTCTCCAATTGTTCACCAAAACACCCACACAATATCCCACCATTCACACGCACTACCATAAACACTCAAAACATTGCAGATATCTTTAAAAATCACAAAAACAGTTCATACATTGAGGATATGCAAAAAAGAAGCCCCCACCCTAAACAAAACAAAAAAAAACCCACAAAAAACCCCAAACAAACAAAAAGAAAACAACAAAAAAAGAAGAAAAAAAACCCCAAACAAAAAAACCCCTAAAAGAACAAAACAACAACAACAAAATAGCACTGTCCCCAGACACCTGAGGTGTCACACAGTCCAAACCTATTGGGTGGAAGGTCGGGTTCGATCCTTATTGATCTGTTAATGGCTGGCGTACATGAGGGGCATATCACTATCCCAAGACTCTTGAGATGTCACACAGTCCAAACCCATAGAGTGGCAGGTCAGGTTCGATCCTTATTGCTCGGTTCGGGATTGTCTTACACACGGGGCATATAATCTACCGTCGGCAACCAGTCGGCAATACAGGAGAAACATCCAACCTGACACGCACAAATAATTCCCATCTGGTTGCCAACTTTCACCATTCAAATCAGTTGTTATATACAAACAAAGCTATATCACACGACATGACTGACCCCTAGCTTAATTCCGAGATACATACAATGGTCTCTCATATTTCATACCACATACTTACAACAGACAATCGCTCACTGCTTTCAAAAGCTCAAAAACATAAAAAACACGCGTTGTACTAATTATGATCTTGACATTGTGATACGTTTTACCCATTGCAAACACAATCGACAAAATCCGAACCATAATCATTACTACTCATGCCATAAATCGCAGACAAATCTCATTGTTTTATTACCTTTCAAAATAATCTAATGTGAAAGGAAAATAACCGGATATTTCTCCACAAAACAAATACACCATAACTTTGAATGCAGAATTCAATTCAGAAAGTAATTTAAAGAAATGAAACGGCAGCTGACTTCAAATCTCCCTAAGGTATCACGTCAGATAGAGTGAGTGAGTGAGTTAAAATTTAAAGTCACATCGGCAATATTTCAACCATATCGTGACTAAAACAAGTTTTTAACTTAATCATAAATACATATAAATGACTAAAAACCTGTCAACGAAGGACATTAAAACCAATTAGAATATCACAGACACAAAAAATAAAACTAGTATCTATCTATCTATTTCACATTTGGACAGTACAATATTTAAAAAAGGGGCTATATATCGCCAGCAACCGAAGTTAGATCACTATACTAGGAACCAAGTCAGATAAAAGTTTCTGAAGAATGAAAGTGATCAGTTACTTTGAGCATTCATTACATACCATGTAAGGCATAATTCACGTATAGCCAAAACTAAGAGAAGTGGGCAAATCGATGTTACTTACCAACTAAATCGAGACAGCAAAAAAACAAACATTGGACTTGGGTTCTCATCGTTAAAAAGTGGCCCTTCCGTGCTGATCTATGTCGACAGTTATGCTTACTTGGTCCAGTGAAATCGGAGCCAGGATTTGTATGTGTGGTTTCCATGGTTGCCTCTTAGGACTATTCCAAATCATCGATCATTTCAATGTATCCTGTACGTCTTCAGTGATCAAACACAACTTTCTTATTATCCTTGTAATTGATGCTGTACGTCTCCAGTGATGACATACAATTTTGTTTCATAGTTGTGTGCAGAAAGCGTATATTTTGAGCAACCATGGCTGTTCTGTTCATTTTCCGATATACATCTAATAATAATGTTCAAACAACAGTTAGCTAAATTTATTATGGAGCTATTGTTAAAATCATCTGTGATCATGGCTGGAACCCGAGGTTCTGTCAGCAACCCATGAGAAATAGGTATAGCATAGGTGGACTTTATATAGATAATACAGTTAAGCTGTATTGTGGTATAGATGAGGGGGCCTATAAAATAAACAAATAGGGTGTAAAGAAGGGGGGGGGGGGGCAAAGAAGGCGAGTTTGCTTGGTAAGAAGATTGGGTGGGTGGCCGTGCCTGAGGGGAGAGGTGGGAGATTGTATGTGAGAGTGATTGAGACTGGATCGAAATGAAGTGATTGCTAGGGGCGCGGACGTCGGAGAAGACAATGTATGCTGTAGGGCTGGAGCTGGAGTTGTAGCCGTAGCCGGGGAAGGTGAAGGGGATCGAAATGGCTGTTTTGAGGTGCGGCGCGCAGACGTCGGAGAGGACATCCGCGCTATGGAATGTGAATTTGGATTTGGGATTAGAGAATGCACCCCTACTCTTATAATGAACCTGACTCACTGAGTCTTGATCGACTGTTGTTATAAGGATATGTAGTTGAGTAAAGACGATAAGTGCATCCACTGAGAAGTTAAAACAGGGTTAAAATAAATTTACAGGGATTAATGCATGCGATGATGAGATGTAGTTAATTTCTCACTGTGAAATACTAAGTTGTTCTAAGGATATGTAGTTGAGTAAAGAGGATTACTTTAGAAGTTCAAACAAGGTTATAATATAATGAACAAGCTAAATTGTAAAAGCAATGATGACATGTAGTTAATTTCTTACTGTAAAATACTCAGTTCTCTGCTACTAATAGGCTTTAAAACTTAACCCTTTAAAATGGAGCGTTCGCCAAGCACTGGCAGTCACAATGGCTAACCTGCTGAGTTCATCTTGTCTCAGAGAGGAGGAAGACACGTACTACATGATGGCCACAAGTGTCGACTGAATGTTGTGAAACAGGTCGCCACACACTGGAAGTGCGTCATAAATAAATGTAAAGGTAAATGCAGTACCAATGGCGACCACGTATCTTCGGTCGCAGAGCACAACCACCCTCCTCTGGTGAATGAAGAAGAGACCAGACTCCTCACCAGACTGCGACAACGTGTTCGCGATGAGATACAACCCATCCAACAAACAAACAGATAGACAAAATTTAAGCTTTTTATTGCTTATGTTTAGGTTCCTGGACAGAGACTTCAGATGGCCAGCAGTTCCTCGTGGTAGACGACGGTGATGACAACAGTGTACATGGTTGGAACATTTTATGTGTGCCCTAGTCTCTGGACCCAAGTGTATGTTTTGCACTGCCTTATACAGGAACAGATGTATCCAGTTGCCTTTTCCCTACTTTCCAGCAAACCCCGTGACACATATCTCAGACTGTTTACTCACTTAAAGGATATTGTTCTTACAACTGTCGGTGTCAATCTCTCCCCTTCTATAGTGCAAACAGACTAGGAAGCTGCTGCCACTGTTCCCAGATGCTGATATCCGTGGATGCTTTTTCCATTTTACACAAGCTGTTTGGAGACAAGTTTCAGAGAAAGGCCTAGTCAGATTTATGGAGACCAGACAGTATATACAGTTGTATACCAGCATTAGGGAGAACAGACAGTGTATACAGTTGTATACCAGCATTAGGGAGACTGGACAGTGTATACAGTTGTATACCAGCATTAGGGAGACAGGACCGTATATACAGTTGTATACCAGCATTAGGGAGACTGGACAGTGTATACAGTTGTATACCAGCATTAGGGAGACTGGACAGTGTATACAGTTGTATACCAGCATTAGGGAGACTGGACAGTATATACAGTTGTATACCAGCATTAGGGAGAACAGACAGTGTATACAGCTGTATACCAGCATTAGGGAGACCAGACAGTATATACAGTTGTATACCAGCATTAGGGAGACTGGACAGTATATACAGTTGTATACCAGCATTAGGGAGAACAGACAGTGTATACAGTTGTATACCAGCATTAGGGAGACCAGACAGTATATACAGTTGTATACCAGCATTACGGAGACCAGACAGGATATACAGTTGTATACCAGCATTAGGGAGACTGGACAGTGTATACAGTTGTATACCAGCATTAGGGAGACTGGACAGTGTATACAGTTGTATACCAGCATTAGGGAGACCAGACAGTATATACAGTTGTATACCAGCATTAGGGAGACTGGACAGTGTATACAGTTGTATACCAGCATTAGGGAGAACAGACAGTGTATACAGTTGTATACCAGCATTAGGGAGAACAGACAGTGTATACAGTTGTATACCAGCATTAGGGAGAACAGACAGTATATACAGTTGTATACCAGCATTAGGGAGAAAAGACAGTGTATACAGTTGTATACCAGCATTAGGGAGAACAGACAGTATATACAGTTGTATACCAGCATTAGGGAGAACAGACAGTGTATACAGTTGTATACCAGCATTAGGGAGAACAGACAGTGTATACAGTTGTATACCAGCATTAGGGAGAACAGACAGTGTATACAGTTGTATACCAGTGTATACCAGCATTAGGAGGAGAACAGACAGTGTATACAGCTGTATACCAGCATTAGGGAGACCAGACAGTATATACAGTTGTATACCAGCATTAGGGAGAACAGACAGTGTATACAGTTGTATACCAGCATTAGGGAGAACAGACAGTGTATACAGTTGTATACCAGCATTAGGGAGAACAGACAGTATATACAGCTGTATACCAGGATTAGGGAGACTGGACAGTGTATACAGTTGTATACCAGCATTAGAGAAAACAGACAGTGTATACAGCTGTATACCAGCATTAGGGAGACCAGACAGTATATACAGTTGTATACCAGCATTAGAGAACAGACAGTGTATACAGCTGTATACCAGCATTAGGGAGACTGGACAGTATATGTTGCTGTACACCAGCATTACGGAGACCAGACAGGATATACAGTTGTATACCAGCAGTAAAGGGACCAGACTATATGTACAATTGTATAACAACATTAGACAGACCAGACTGTACATACAGTTGTATACCAGCATTATGGAGACCAGACTGTATATACATGTACAGTCTTATACCAGAATTAGGGAGACCAGAATGTATGTATAGTTTTAAACTAGCATTATAGAGACCAGACTGTATATACAGTGTATACCTGCATTAGGGAGACCAGACTGTATATACAGTTGTGTACCAGCATAAGAGAAACCAGACTTTATATACAGTTGTATACCTGCATTAGACAGACCAGACAGTATATATAGTTGCAAACCTTTATTACGGAGAACATACAGGTAAATACAGTTGTATACCAACATTAGAGAGACCAGACAGTATATACAGTTGTATACAAGCATTAGAGAGAACAGACAGTATATACAGTTGTAAACCAGCATTAGGGAGACCAGACAGTATATACAGTTGTATACCAGCATTAGAGACCAGACAGTATATATAGTTGTAAACCAGCATTAGAGAGACCAGACAGTATATATAGTTGTAAACCAGCATTAGAGAGACCAGACAGTATATATAGTTGTAAACCAGCATTAGAGAGACCAGACAGTATATATAGTTGTAAACCAGCATTAGAGAGACCAGAAAGTATATATAGTTGTAAACCAGCATTAGAGAGACCAGACAGTATATATAGTTGTATACAAGCATTAGGGACGCCAGACAGTATATACAGTTGCATACCTGCATTAGGGACACCAGACAGTATATACAGTTGCATACCTGCATTAGGGAGACCAGACCGTAAATGCAGTTTTATGCTAGCATTAGGGAGACCAATCAGTATATATAGTTGTATACCAGTATTAGAGAGACCAGACTGCATGCCAGAATTAGGGAGACCAGACTGTATATACAGTTCCATACCAGCATTAGGGAGACCAGAGAATATATGCAGTTGTATACCAGCATTAGGGAGACAAGACTGTATATACAGTTCAATACCAGCATTAGGGAGACCAGAGAATATATGCAGTTGTATACCAGCATCATGGAGACCAGACCGTATATACAGTTGTACACCAGCATGAGAGAGACCAGACTGTATATACAGTTCCATACCAGCATTAGGGAGACCAGAGAATATATGCAGTTGTATACCAGCATTAGGGAGACCAGACAGTATATACAGTTGTATACCTGCATTAGAGAGACAAGACAGTATATTTAGTTGTATACCTGCATTATGGAGACCAAACTGAATATATTGTTGTATGCCAGATTTAGGGAGACTAGACAGTATATGCAGTTGTATACCAGCATCGGGCAGACCAGACAGTATATACAGTTGTATACCTGCATTAGAGAGACAAGACAATATCTTTAGTTGTATACCAGATTTAGGGAGACTAGACAGTATAAGCAGTTGCATACATGCATTAGAGAGACACAAGACAATATATTTAGTTGTATACCTGCATTAGAGAGACCAGACTGTTTATACAGTTGTATACCTGCATTAGAGAGACCAGACTGTTTATACAGTTGTAAACCAGCATGAGAGAGACCAGACAGTATATACAGTTGTATACCAGCATGAGAGAGACCAGACAGTATATACAGGTGTATACCAGCATTAGAGACACCAGACAGTATATATAGTTGTATACGAGCATAAGAGAGACCAGACAGTATATATAGTTGTATACCAGCATAAGGGAGAACAGACAGTATATATAGTTGTATACCAGCATGAGGGAGACGACATAGCATATACAGTTGTATACGAGCATTAGGGAGACCAGACAGTATATACAGTTGTATACCAGGATTAGAGACACCAGACTGTATATACAGATGTATACCAGCATGAGAGAGACCAAATAGTATATACAGTTGTATACCAGCATTAGGGAGACCAGACAGTGTATACAGTTGTATACCAGCATTAGAGACAACAGACAGTATATGCAGTTGTATACCAGCATTAGGGAGACCAGACAGTATATACAGTTGTATAACAGCATTATGGATACAAGACTGTATATATAGTTGTAAAACAGCATTATGCAGACCAGACAGTATATGCAGTTCCATGCCAACATTTGGGAGACTAGACAGTATATACAGTTCCATGCCAACATTTGGGAGACTAGACAGTATATACAGTTGTATAACGGCATTATGGATACAAGACTGTATATATAGTTGTAAACCAGCATTATGCAGACCAGACAGCATATGCAGTTCCATATTGTTGGATACCAGGGAGACCAGACTGTATATGCAGGTGTCCTGATCGCAACTATCTCAGAAGAGTCCAGGTGCATCTGGCTGAACTTGGAGTTACAGAAGATTGTCTCAAGTAGTTACAGAACGGTCTCTCAAGTAGTTACAGAACGGTCTCTCAAGTAGTTACAGAATGGTCTCTCAAGTAGTTACAGAAGATTGTCTCAAGTAGTTACAGAATGGTCTCTCTAGTAGTTACAGAAGATTGTCTCAAGTAGTTACAGAACGGTCTCTCAAGTAGTTACAGAACGGTCTCTCAAGTAGTTACAGAATTTTCTCTCAAGTAGTTACAGAACGGCCTCTCAAGTAGTTATAGAAAGGTATCTCAAGTAGTTACAGAATGTTCTCTCAAGTAGTTACAGAATGTTTTCTCAAGTAGTTACAGAATGTTCTCTCAAGTAGTTATAGAATGGTCTTACAGAATGTTCTCTCAAGTAGTTACAGAATGTTCTCTCAAGTAGTTACAGAATGTTCTCTCAAGTAGTTACAGAATGTTCTCTCAAGTAGTTACAGATGTTGTCTCAAGTAGTTATAGAATGGTCTTACAGAATGTTCTCTCAAGTAGTTACAGAATGTTCTCTCAAGTAGTTACAGAATGGTCTCTCAAGTAGTTACAGAATGTTCTCTCAAGTAGTTACAGATGTTGTCTCAAGTAGTTACAGAATGGTCTCTCAAGTAGTTACAGAATGGTCTCTCAAGTAGTTACAGAAGATTGTCCCAAGTAGTTACAGAATGTTCTCTCAAGTAGTTACAGATGTTGTCTCAATTAGTTACAGAATGGTCTCTCAAATAGTTACAGAATGGTCTCTCAAGTAGTTACAGATGTTGTCTCAAGTAGTTACAGAATGGTCTCTCAAGTTGTTACAGAATGGTCTCTCAAGTAGTTACAGAATGTTCTCTCAGGTAGTTACAGAATGTTCTCTTAAGTAGTTACAGAAAGGTCTCTCAAGTAGTTACAGAATGTTCTCTCAAGTAGTTACAGAATGGTCTCTCAAGTAGTTACAGAATGTTCTCTCAAGTAATTACAGAATGTTCTCTCAAGTAGTTACAGAAAGGTCTCTCAAGTAGTTACAGAATGGTCTCTCAAGTAGTTACAGAATGGTCTCTCAAGTAGTTACAGTAGATTGTCTCAAGTAGTTACTGAATGGTCTCTCAAGTAGTTACAGAATGGTCTCTCAAGTAGTTACAGATGTTGTCTCAAGTAGTTACAGAATGGTCTCTCAAGTAGTTACAGAACGGCCTCTCAAGTAGTTACAGATGTTGTCTCAAGTAGTTACAGAATGGTCTCTTAAGTAGTTACAGAATGGTCTCTCGAGTAGTTACAGAACGGTCTCTCAAGTGGTTACAGATGTTGTCTCAAGTAGTTACAGAATGGTCTCTCAAGTAGTTACAGAACGGCCTCTCAAGTAGTTACAGATGTTGTCTCAAGTAGTTACAGAATGGTCTCTTAAGTAGTTACAGAATGGTCTCTCGAGTAGTTACAGAACGGTCTCTCAAGTAGTTACAGAACTATCTCTCAAGTAGTTACAGAATGTCATCTCAAGTAGTTACAGAATGTTCTCTCAAGTAGTTACAGAATGGTCTTACAGAATATTCTCTCAAGTAGTTACAGAATGGTCTCTCAAGTAGTTACAGAACTGTGTCTCAAGTAGTTACAGAATGTTCTCTCAAGTAGTTACAGATGTTGTCTCAAGTAGTTACAGAATGGTCTCTCAAGTAGTTACAGAATGGTCTCTCAAGTAGTTACAGAATGCTCTCTCAAGTAGTTACAGAATGGTCTCTCAAGTAGTTACAGAAGCAGACCGGTTGGGAGAAGGAAGGCGAGGTGTATATAGAGCTGCCTCGAAGGAGAGCTTAACAGAACTTTGCAAGGTGGATTAGGCGAGCCTTCATTTTACCAACGTCATATGAAAGCCATTGTTATATGCTTTACATCTCACAGGACCTACTTGATAATTATGTTTCACTGTGATTGTCGAACTCATGTGTGTTATGTTTAAATTATCAAAAATTGTCGATTCTTTGTGCAAGGAATCATGTTCACGTCATCGTGTGGCAAACAGAATTTGCAGTCAGTATATTGATTGTTTATAGTTAATGTTTATGCTATATGGTGGTTGTCTGTAAATCCAGTGATCAACAGCATGAACATCGATCTACGCATCTGGGATACAATGACATCTTGGATACGTCAACCAAGCCACTTATCACCCGACCCCGTTAGTCGCCTCCTACGACAAGCATGGGTTGCTGAAGATCAGTTCGAACTCGGATTTTCACGGGTGTACATTGACTGAGACTGAACCCGCGGGACGACATTGTTATGTGATCGGAAACGCTTAGAAGAACCTACTTAGATCTATATGACTATTTTGGTAACTTTTATAAAGAAAACTGAATATGCGTTTCACAGTTTCACATTGTCTCAGTACATGTCTTGCAGACTGGGCGAAGTCGAAATGAGACATCATAACGTGGAAATATTGCTTTCAGATGGTTTTTGCGCATATTTGTAGTGCGGAAACCGGAATAGTATTATTTCATATGCATACTATAAGTTCACTGGTCACGAGGGGGACATGGGCTGATGTACCTTCCATGTTTATTTATGTTCCCCTCGCTGGATCAGGGAAGATAAACAAACATAGAGGGTACATCAACCCATGGGCCCCGAGGGACCAGGGAACAACGTATTGTTATTTACCTCAATGGTAATTTTGAACTGTTAGAAGCACACGTATTGGATCGTAATAAGGAATACCGGAGTTAGGCAACAGCCCAAACACTACTAACACGAAGTACCAAACGAGTTCCCACAGTTCGGCAGTTCCAGCGGGTAGCATAGAACATGTCACTTGCTTGTAAGCGGGTACATTGATTGGCTCTGCCAATCAGAAAACGACATTTATGTGTGAGGTAAGATAAATTAGCTTATCTTGCCTCACAGATAAATGTCGTTTTCTGATTGGATGAGCGCTCTTCTATTACTTTCAATGTACCCCGCTTACAAGCGAGTAACATTTTCCATTTACTGGGAATGTCGAACTCATTTGGTACTTCGTAGTAGTAGTTCTTTATCTCGTATAACATTGAGTCACGTATGATGTACGGAAATTACCGATGTTTTGCGAATGCAAATCGATGGAAGGGAGATAACTCTAAATCTTGTTTTTCTTGTCGTCTTGTTGTCTAGTACTCCATACTATGATTCGATACCCGTGCTTCAAACAGTTCAAAATTACCATTGAGGTGTTCGGTAAGATAAATATGTTGTTCACTGGTCCCTCGGGGCCCATGGGTTAATGTACCCTCAATATTTCTTTATGTTCCCCTCGCCCGAAGCCCATGTCTCCCTCGAGACTAGTGAACAACTTATAAATATACTGCTGCAATGCTTTTTATTGTGTACATGGAACGTTCAGAACAACAACAACAACAACACAAAAAAACAACAACCTCAAAACAACAACACCACATTGACACCATTGTACTGATTTGTAAACGTATTAGATTTTAAGAGACAATTGTTAATTACAGCACACAGCTTTGTTATTTGTTGGTTTTACTCCAAGTCTTCGTACGGACTGATTCCCGGTGAATTATTCAGTATCAACTTGGGAATTAACACGTACCAGTTCTTAGGGGGTGTCTAGAGATAGTAGGACTTCATCAATATGTGTTCCGATGATTATAATGATGATGATTTCCTCTTGATGGTGTAAATTGGTCGACAGCCTCATAGCTGACTGGGGTGCCTGGTGTGGGATTTGATGTATCTTGTAGCAGTATTCGGACGAATAGCCTAGTGGTTTCAGTGTTTCTCGTCATGCCGAAGATCCGGGTTCGATTCCCTACGTCCCCCGACGTGATATTGCTGGAATATTGCTAAACGCGGCGTAAAACAATACTCACTCACTCATTGTACACATTCCCACGGACCGCCTCCGTGGTGTAGTGGTTTGAGCGTCCGCCCGGAGAGCGGAAGGTCGCGGGTCGATCCCCGACCGCGTCATACCAAAAGACGTTAAAATATGGTACTTGTTGGTCCCTGCCTGGCGCTCGGCATTAATGGGTACAACAAGGACTGGTCGGCTCGGAGTCAGTATAATGTGTCTGAGTGGGGTAATCATGCTTCACTGCGGCATGGTATCTCACTAGGCTAGCACTATAAAACCAGCTTAAGTCTGGGCTAGTACAAGCAGCCGCACATACACATACACACGCATACACGTCGTCATATGAGCGAAATATTCTCAAGCACGTCGTTAAACCCAATTTCACCTCACCACCACACATTCCTACGAATAGGACCATTTAGATGATGTATAGAATGTAGCAGCCAGTGGGTCTTCCAGATGTCCCTGTCCGTAATGTCATTTTCTTTACTTTTAGCAAATAGGAGTAAGCGTATGATTTTATGACCGCTTCAATGCGCACGTATACATCACTGCCCCACTTCCTCCGCTTGACCACAAACATGGCTGGTTTTAACACAACAGACGTAATGGGAATATTGATAATGAAACATTTATTAAAACTTTGTTTCGAAAATACAGTTAAATGATTTTTTTTCTACATTTACTAGAGAACTTCCTTATCATGTTAGCTTCTATTCTAAGACTAGTTTCAATCACAATGTGTCGGCCCAACAATAAACAGACAATATTTCATTTATCAGAAAGATTTGTAAAATTACATCCCCATTTTACAAACGTTACAGCAAAATGGCATTAAAACATTTGCCTACGTGGTAAACGGTATGTTTCCGTTTAGAATGAGATACACCATGAGATACAGTAAGTTTATAGCATTTCCTCGACACTTTCATGCGAACTTGATCGCATCATAAGGTCAGGCGAAACCCCTATGCCACTCACAGTACCTCATGCCCCGTTGCATATACAGAAGGAATGTAGCAGCCAGTGGATCGTCCAGTCAACTGACTCACTGTCAGTAATGTTAGTTTATTTTCTTCTAGCAGGTGGGAGGACCGTTAATAACAAATATAAACAATATACAACAATATTTCAAAACTATCATTCTAGTCTGACACGTCATCAAACTCACCCGAGGAATGTGTGAACTGACTTTGTAACTTCCATAGAGGTGAAAGAATTACCTACAGATAGAGAAAGGATGAAAGATATTAACCTTTATAATCTAATGGAGGGTGTTATCGGTGCAATAAAGTAATCTGATTAACTTGGTATTCAAATCTGATAACTATGCAAATTACGTCAATCCACGAACTACTTTCACAAAACTCGATACACGCCATGCGAATCCTAAAACGTTTTAACTTTTCATTTATGACGTCGTCGCAAGTTTACATTGCGTGGACGAGTTTGTAAACAAACATGGCTGCCCCTTCTCAAAATTGGTGATTCTGTAATAATTGATGACCGAGGTTCTGGAGTCGTTACTGCAGTAATTGACTTTGGAAAACATGAAACGGAGTACTACTTTCAAATTGAAGGTACGGATCATGAGGCACGAGTGAAAGGAAGGATTTCGATTTATCGATCACAATACAGACTACGAATCGATTCCGTGCGGTATCAGAAACTGATATTGATGAGGTGATTACCCGCAATGAAAATACAAACACTTACAAGAAATCCCTGCCCGATTTTGTTGTTCTTTTAAGGCGTGAGTCATGTTTGCGCTGTATTAGCGGGTAATCACAACCATATGCCGCCGTCATGAACAGGTCGACCTGCACCTTGGTGTACTGCTAAGTATTCTTACGCGAATGTAAATTCATATAAATTCACGTACGATTTGCTTCCTATTTTAGAGTAATTTTAAGAATGGCATTATATGATAAAGAGATTATTAACCTCGTGTGTTTCCGTATCATTAATATCATATATTAGGAATAAAAGGCTCGCATAATATAATCATAATACAATTTGTATTCCTAATATGTGATCGATATTAATGATTCGGAAACACACGATGTTAATAATCTTTATATCTGTGTGGTACTGAACATGACTGATCTAAGGCAATTCCCTGTGACTGGTAGTTGCTTTTTAGTGTTTTTGTCCCCTGGATACCGTAGTGATATCCTAGAAATCTGGTTCGCGATATATGCTGCACCGACTGTAAGCGCAATAAGTGAGTGAGTGAGTATGGTTTTACGAAGCTTTTAGCAATATTCCAGGAATATGACAGCGGGGGACACCAGAAATGCGCTTCACACATAGTACCCATGTGGAGAATCGAACCCGGGTCTTCGGCTTGACGAGCGGACCCCTTAACCACCAGGCTACCCCACCGCCCCTTAAACGCAATAAATGTAAAACGGCGTACTCTTATATAGATCAGCAAAGATTATATATAGTTGAAATAGATTAGTCATCTTTGTGACAGTTAACAAATCCCTTTAAAACATTACAGTCGTTTTCCAAATTAGCAACAAAATATGTCAATCTAGTAAAAATTCTAATTAATCGTTATACCAATTCCAAGTGCTTGAACTGCTGGGGTACTTTAACCATCAAGGACATTTCCGAATGACGGGATCTCATGTGCATCCGCCGTTTCGTTTGTCTGCTTAATTAGTTTGAAGACATTAATCATCTCGAGTCCTTTGATATGCTTGTATGTGCATATACATTGTCGCAAAGCACACGTCAGTTGCGTCAGCTTTCAACCAGCCTCAAGGGAGCTTAAGCCTACTGGATGGCTGTGCTAGACAGCCAGGATGAAGCCGTAGACGAGTGAAGCTTTCACTTCCAATTTACAGTTAAGAATGCCCAATTACCATTTAGAAAGTGGTCAATTGTAAAATATGTTATATCTGGGAATAAACTTTCTTAGTAAAGTATAGATTCTAGTACATTTGTTGGGTTGAGTCCCATCCGGGATTCGAACCCACACCCTCAGAATCAGGCACCTAATCGCCAGCACACAAGTCAGACGCCTAACCCGCTCAGCCAACACGGACTCCCCCAAAATGGTTTTCTTGATTGGAACTGTCATCCTCTTATATCAGATGCATATTATTATGTCATGTAACATTCGAGCATGCTGAGTAACGACTATTTCGCGAGTAAATACCATTTTCAATAAGCTGAACGGGAACAACGACATGCGGTATCGGTTTTGGGTTGCGGAATGTGAATTCCTTCCCCGTTTAGGGTAACGGGTACGTTTCTGTATTCTGACTTTGTTTGGGGTGCATTTCTGTATACAGAAACGAACCTGGGGTACACATCTGTATGTCATCGGTTCTCAATTGCGCAGGTCGATGCTCATGCTGTTGATCACTGGATTGTCTGGTCCAGACTCGATTATTTACAGATCGCCGCCATATAGCTGGAATATTGCTGAGTGCGGCGTAAAACTAAACTCACTCACTCACATATCTGTACTACCTGTGCCGACAACGACCCCATCAGCCTCAGGGGCGTGGTGGGCGAGCTGGCTAAGGGGCCAGGCTAGTGATCCAGCGAGCATGAGGTGCCGGGGTCGAGCCCACCTGTGACCGGGTGTAAAGTCCTTGGAGTCAACTTTGTTTGCAGACTCTTTCAGTGTTGTCACATGAATACGTACAAACACCTAGTTGCGGGTACAGCAACGTGCAGTAAACTTGGACAAAGTACTGTGACTATGTGTCCCAGTCCACCCAGCTGTGAACTGGGTACCTCGTAAGGATGGGAAAGCCGCAATAACTAGGCGCGCCTTGTGGCAGCAAGAGTTGTATGATTCCCCGGGGAGTTGAGATTGATAATAAGATGTGCCGTTGAGATTGACCTCCAATGATCGAGGGAAAAAATACCAGCGCCTTGAGCATGCACTAGTGCGTGGATATGTGCGCTATATAAAGTACAATGTATCCAATAATAATAATTCCAGATGTGCATATCACAGAATTCCTTAAGCTCAGTATTACCTGGCTCTGTTTGTCAAATTGTCAAATTTAAGTCAAACTCTGTCCAGTATTACCCCATGGCTCTCTCGTCTCACACCTGTGTAATCGTAACAAACTTCAGACTAATGGCCTAAGACCAAGGGCCAGTCTGTACAGGGAGATGACCAGAGAAATATTAGGTTTGGTCGGATAAAGATATTTCACTTTGTCAGCAAGTCGATTTTATTATTTCTTTTTTAAATTGTTATTTATTTTATTTCAAACAATTATTACAACAGTCTTTTTCGCCACGGTTTAATACGCATGACCCTACATGGCCCACGCGGGTAGGGGTCGGCGAGACTTGTTCACATTGAGTTTTGCGATCATTTACTTTACATACAAAAATGACAAATTTAATAAAAAAAATTATCATTTCTTGACTCTGATAATCTTCATATTATGGCATCAACGATAAACGAACAGTGTTACAATTTACCATTGTGCGTGTTTTTTGGTGTGTCAGTAGGATTGGTGTGTCGTGGCTTGAACTTTGCGTCAGTCATTGGACCGCGTGTTAATGTAAGGCGGGAAGAACGCACACTGGGATGCAGCTAAAGGCAGGGATTCAACCTATACACAGATTGGGTGTGGCCACGATGCCTTGTCAAAGCAGAATTCATGTGAGTGAGTGAGTTTAGTTTTACGCCGCACTCAGCAATATTCCAGCTATATGGCGGCGGTCTGTAAATAATCAAATCTGGACCAGACAATCCAGTGATCAACAGCATGAGCATCGATCTGCGCAATTGGGAACGATGACATGTCAGCCAGTATTCATGTACATTCCATGAAATATAATACAATTGACTATCCGGTTCATGATGATATTAGGGCCATGGTATAAAGAAGTATGTTATGAAGACTCACGGCAATAAATATCGATGCAGACAGTCTACAAAACATACATTTTGAAAATATATTCCATTTTTTGTAAATCCAGATTTTAATTTCCCACTGTATCAGCTAGGTGACCAGAGTAGGCGTGTTTCCATTAAAACAAGCCTGTTAGTGGAGGAAAAGTTTCATTCAGGGTTCCCTATTTCAGGCAGGCTGTGAAAAAGACCCACTCCCAACTACCCTGACCCAATGCTGTGCAGGGTTAGGGCTGTACACTTATTTGATGCTGGCATCACCATTTTGAAGAATAAACTTTCAGAATATAAGTAAATTTCAAAGTTCATATATGCTAATCAAATTAATCTCTTTAGTCATCATAATACGAGAAAGGGTTGTTGGATATTGACTATAAGGCACATGTCTATTCTCGTTGTAAAATCCAAGGTTAAGCTTTGACATCGTCAGGCTCTTGCCAGTAGCCAGTGGAAGACTAATTGGAAACACATGGGATTTTTTAAAGATGCTGAAACAAACAGCCATGGGATTCTTGTATGTCTCATGGACACAACTCTTCACAGCGAATGTTGTGCTCTGACTTAACCCATGTTGAACAACAACAAAGAGGAGCTGACAGTGTGTGCTGAAATATTCTGCTTCAAGAACATGCTGACATTAATTCTTAACCACGACATGCTTTATAGGTTCTTTAGACGCATAGAACCATGTATTCTACCACCCACGTTTGATTTCCTAGAAGTCACAAAGCTGTTGTTATATTATTGATGATGTTCTCACTACATGTATATGACTTCCTCAAATGGACAAGGACAAGTAATATCTATTGATCTACTGTCAGCTGCACTAAAACAACCCATCACGCAATTAATCTCATCGTCAGGGAGAAATATTTTTTGGAAAGACATCACTCTTGTTTCCGTATCATTAAGCATGGTGAAAAGGAACTAAGGGGTCGTACTGGTAGAATAACGATTAGTCGTATACAGAAATCATTGAAACCGTTTACCCGAAACGCTTGGCTGTGACGAGGAGACGCAATGGGCGTTGTCAGATTCATGAGTGAGTGAGTGAGTTAGTTTTTGGACGCTTTTAGCAATATTCCAGCAATATCACAGCGGGGGCTCACTAGAAATGGGCTTCACACATTGCACCCGTGAGGGGAATCGAACCCGGGTCTTCGGCGTGACGAGCGAAAAACGCTTTAACCACTAGGCTACCCCACCGCCCCGTCAGATTCATGACTAGGACGAATGTGTCTGTGTAAAAATAGGAACACAATTATGTAATACTTGTAATACTATCAGCACAGTGGCTTCGTAAATAAATCAACAACAATAATTTAATTCAATGCTTTATTGCATGAAATGCCATAGACGCATATACAACAGAGGTCTATATTAACAACGGCATATATAATCAACTTCTAGCTGACCAATTCTTTTCTTAACAAAAATGCATTTTAAATAAATAGGGATACTTTGTGTTGTTTTGGAGGTTCTTGTAGATATTTATTTCTTAGATTTTCATATACAGGACAAATATACATAAGATGGAATACATCTTCAGTAATATAACAGAATGGACATAACCATTGGATCTTTTCAATAGGTGGGTGAGGTGAGGTGTAATTGGGTTTAACGTCGTGCTTGAGCATATTTCGCTCATATGACGACGTGCATGCGTGTATATCTTCCACAGTTAATTACAAAATCATTAAGGCCTAATGTAAAACGCATGGAAGCATTGTCAACATTTCTGTAGTGTAAGTTAGCTAAATAAGACTCTGACTCAAGGAACGGCTTAAAGTGATGATATGAATCATATCTAGAACTTTCATTAATAGTTTTAATGTCATTGCTGCTTAAACATATCAATAGCCCACACACGAAACTGTCTAATGAACATAATTAGATTGCCAACTCTCACCAAATATAACTAAAACCATATCTAAAGGGTAAGTGCGGATATGAGATGTCCAATTATCCTGCCAAGATTATCAAGATATGCGAAGACCTTTTAGGTAAACGATGTTCAGGCATATTAATGAATTTACACCAATATCTTAAACATCGACAATAAGATGATATGTACAAAGGAAATCTCCCGCATTCACCATAACCCATACCACTTGGTGTTGACAAATCAACATTCAGAAACTGCTTACAGGCAAGCAAATGAATTTTTCTATGGTATAATTATAATCATTTACAACGTATATCTTTGGAAACCACCCACCATTTCTATATACCCAACAAAGAAAAAGCCGCAGGAAAATAACAATGTTTGTTTTATCTAGATTCACACTGAACTGGCAATTATCTGTCTTCGCTGAAAGTACATCTAGTTGATTTTGAAGACCAATTACAGAACTGGACATAAGAATCACATCACCAGCAAGTAATAACATGAAAAGTTCTATTAGATCGGGAGAAAGTTGGATGCCATGTTTTCATGGTATCTAAATATAATTCGTTAATGAAAAAGGAGAAAAGTAAAGGACATAAAACACATCCTTGACGTTGACCAACAAGGCAATCACATACACCACTGCCACAGCAGACACATGATTTTACATTGGAATACATCGATCTTATGATACCATGTATTTTACCCCTCAAACCCCTATTTCTTAAACATTTCCACATTCTACCTCTATCTACACAATCAAACGCCATCAGCAAATAGTAACATGAAAAGTTTGATTAGATCGGGATAAAGTTGGATGCCACGTTAAGCAGACTTCATGATGCCTAAACATAATTCTGTGCGAGCATTACAATCCCCACAAAGTAATACATGTGGTGAAGTGAAATTGGCACAATGATCCAATATAAAAGTCTCAAGTTTATCAATAAGGCAACCTGAATTATTATTTCTGCTGTAAAATGTAGAACCTACTGGCGGAACGTACATATACACAACAACATGAAATCATCAGATTATCTGACTGCAGGTTTGGGAAATTTTAAACATGCCAAATTGTCTATTTGTATGGGTAGTTGAAAGCACTGGTACACAATTTCTTGTCTCACACAAACACACATACCACCAGAACATCTAACTGCCTGATAAAGATAGCTTCAATGCTGGGGGGAAATATATTTGATATCCGGGTAGCCAGTTTAAGTCTCCATTAAACACACAACATCAAATGACTTCAGATAAGCTATAAAGTCAGGGTCATCAAACGTTTTATACAAGCCATTAATGCTCGATGATAATACTGACAGTTTATTGTTACCGGTGTGCGAGTAGTTTCAATCCGGTGAGAAAAGATCCTGGGCCTGGCCGGACTGCTATTTCCTATTATCAATGGCACTTCTCGTTTGTTGATTGGTTCTCTCCGTCTTCCTGCGTCACGGGGTCGCCCCTCATTACATGGTCTAGTCATCAGCTTACCGTTCTTAAAGAAACTGATACATCCTTGTCCTTAATATCTTTAAGTGGTTGTGTGGTGGTGTTTGTTCCTGTGCGTAGAGCTCAGGTCACAATCAGTTGAAGTTAAGCAACGTTGGGCGCGGAGAGTGTTTGGATAGGTCACTGCGTTTGGCACAACGAAGCACATGTGATACATGTGGTCTCACCTTAGGCAAGTGAGTTTGTTCAAAATTGCCTCTGTCCACCCAGCAGTAAATTGGGTATCTGGTATGATACGATGGTAGTCTGAATATGAACCTGACAGGCGACCGGTTGTATTCTCCACAGGGAGTGTTCTGTACTCGTTGACCAGGGGTAATATGTCAGCGCTTTGAGTATGCCATGTGCATGGATAAATGCACAATATAAATGGACTGCTATTATCATTATTACGTTGTTCACGTTGTCTGACGGTTAAATCACTGGATACGCCATAACCGTTGCTCTTGAGTGTTACTCGTGATTTCAGAACCTCGATCTTGTCATCAGAGTGGCGTAGTTTAGCGATGAGCGGTCTTGGCTTAGAGATGTCAACACGTTGGGAGTCGAGTCGATGTGACGTCATCAGCAACCCAGGCTTTAGTCTATACATTATTATTATTAAAATGTTAAGTACTTTGAACTTACAATCGCTGTGCGACTCCCCTGTATCCTTTGCAACGTTGTATAGAATAATGTTGTCACGTCTGCTGAAGGCTTCTAAGGTGTCGATCTCTATGTCGAACTGTGATATTTTCTGTTCTACGTTTTCCATCTGGACGGAGATGAAGGAAACGTCATCGTACATTATGTCCTGATTGTGACGCGCATTTTCCAGACCACTATGGAGGTTTGACAGCTTTGATTCGAAAATCTGTAAACCTTGTACTCAAATCACGGACTTACCCCGAGAGTGAGTTGATCTGGCTTCCAAGCTCATGCTTCACGTTCTGTACTTCCTTCAATATGGTGTCCCCAACATCGTCTTGGATCACTGGTTCAGGGTTCATTTCTACGTCGTTAGCGCACAGAATCCTATGTGATATAACCCCAGCCGGCACCGGATTACCTCCTAATCGTCAAACGTCGGCGTACATTCAGATTGAAGTACCCAACCTGTACAATCAATTTCACAAACCATGACGTTAGTGACATATGGGAGTTCATAAACATGATTTTTGGGCAATCAATATTTTCACACGAGACCATAACAGCATAACTCAATCCAGTGTGCAGTGAAAACATCATTACACACCAGATAAGTCAGAATGCACATCTGTACCAATGGCAGTAGATCAATACTCGCCATGTTGTCGAATGTTACTTTCTTGGTGCCCTTGGGTTGAGTGAATAGTCCAGTTCTTGATCTGTATACACCATCCTCGATAAATCAGTATCCTGGATGCATCTAAGTTCGGCCCGATAATTTTATTACCTTCCTTTGCTGGGTCAGCCATCTCCGAGATCAGGTTGCGTTTTTGAGACCATTTCCTGGGTTCAATTCTCAGTTTGGGATAGAATATCTTTGTTCATGTAAAGTTGGAGATGTTGTCAAAAATATACAATCAAAACATGAAATGAGTTTACAGTTATCCGTTTCTGCGAAGGAAAATTCCAAACTAACGGTTCTTTTGCTGCTTAGTATATTATACATGCATTAGATAATGTTCTGAATTCCATTGACGGAACACAGTTTAACACATATCATTTCCGTAGTAGAGCCATTGTGGGTCCGAGGAGACTGTGTCTACTGGATTTGGTCGAGTGATGATTTCACACTCTCTAGATACAGCCTTGTAGTTCACCCCAACGCAATCCTCAGTCGTGACACATTGTTGAACACACGATATCTTCGAGTCGGCAGAAACCAGGGCCATGTTCGCTGAATTCAGACGTTTGCCAGGTGTTAATGGTCTTACTGTTTTTCTGCAGGGACTAGTTTCTGAAACATCCAAGCATTTTCACTTTTGTATTTATTATTTGATATTGGTGAGTGGATGAGTATGGCTTTACGCCGCTTTTAGCAGTGTTCCAGCAATATCACGGCGGGGGACACCGAAAATGGGCTTCACACATTGTACCCATGTAGGGAATCGAACTTGGGTCTTCGGCGTGACGAGCGAATACTTTAATCAATAGACTACGCCACAGCCCCGTTAAAATTGGTAGTTTTATGGCATTGACAGGGGCGTTTCCGTTTATTGAAATAGGTTTTGATATTAAAACATCGATAAAAGTCTGAATTGATTTATAATAATATTTATTGACAATGCGAAGAGCTTTATCTGGGCTTGAATGTCGATGTACATTTTTGGTTATTTTCTCAAAGTGACACTTTGAATCTTTAGATGATCAAGATAATCTAGACAAATGTAATTGATCTCACCTAGGTGTTTTCCGTGTACTTCGACTTCACACAATGTCAGGATATCGTCATATTGCAAAATCGTAGGCTTCCAAATCCGAACAAACCTCCCTAAGATTTCTGTCTCACATTTAACGGTTTCAATCAGTCCAAACACACCAGAGTAGTTTTTGCAGACACTAGCACCTGCCCTTGAACAGCGTGACGGGTTTTCTTGGTAAACCTCTATAACAAAGTCATGAAGACGGTGACCTGAAACAACAACCATCTTTTACAGTACACTGAAATGTGTCAGGTCGAGTTATTAGAATTAGAAAAACATGGTCCGGTGATCGTAATGCAACTAATGTGGCTAACCCAAACCAGCTTTGATCCACTATAAACAAAAAAGATCACCGCCATAGAATAATCAGTCCCGATTATAAGCCGAAACAGATATCTTTGACCACCAATGGCAAAAATAGTGCTCACAATATTATGAACTGATCAATTATATGATTATGAGTGAGTGAGTGAGTTAAAATTTAACGTCACATCGGCAATATCTCAGCCATATTGTGACGATATATGATTATGAAATTGAAAGAAAATGGCGTGAAATGCCAACTGAAATAAGAATTCTTGGCTTGTAACATAAGAGTTATGTGCTGGCTTTAAATCAGAAGAAAACATGTTTAAAAGTAACAGGGCATATTTTACTGCAACATAAATGTTAATTTACTTTCAGTATAGCAAGAAAATACTAGGGTGACCATATATTCGGTAGGAACACATCTGTTTCGTCAACATCTGGAACGTCAGATTCCCAGCTCCAGCTTGGCAGTCATCAGTGATGATATATATCCTAAAATGACGTATGGGATTGAGTATTTCCATATTGGTAGGAGTATATGTATTCAGGAGGCCTATACCGGGCAATACACGCTCACAACTGTCGTAAGCAGTGGCGGACAACCGCCGTTTTTTTAGGTGTGAACGGTCAATCAAGAAGCTTCATCCAAGTCTGACCCTGACTGACAATCGTCATGGCGCCAATCACCTTGTTCATTCCAAGAACTGCTGCAAGTTTTTGTCCCATTGTTCGTGTTGGTCGTGGCTAGTATATCACTAAAATAAAGGGTCAAATCCCTTCCCACAGACCCGTGAAGAATTGGTCATCAGTAACCCATGCTTGTCGCAAGAGGATAGTCAGGCTCACTGACTTGGTTGACACATATCAATTGCGTAGATCGAGGCGTTCAACAACAACCCAACTTCCCACATTCACAAGATATCTCTGTCAAATGCAAACTCTGAACACATTTATTCAAACTTACGGTAACCGTTTCTGTTGTAAATGGTAACGTTATGAACTTCATATTGCCCAAGAAGATCCACAACGAACCACGGGGATAGGTCATGATGCTCAGTGCTAGTACAGACGCCGTCAGTCCAATGTGCCGCACGGTTACCGTCAACAGCGTTGTCGACACTGGTTGAAATGTCCCTTTTGATGACAGTGCTCATCCAAGCTGGTTTGTTCAACGCAAGGTTAGATCCACAGGATACATATACTGGAAAAGAAATATAAATCTAAAGTTAACTAAAATGTATGGTTATTACGAACTCGAACGAACCACTACTATACTATAATACTGGTAATAATAACAGCATTTGTAATGCGCTGAATTCCGCACCACGGAGAGGAACGCTCAAAGCGCTGCAATCTGATTATTACCCCGGATAACCCAAGCTGCCTGTGAGGCGCTAGAAGGTTAATAGTCACATGACTTATCCGACCGGGTACCCATTTCCTGCTGGGTGAACAGAGTGAATTCATGAACAAACTCATTTGCCTAATGTGAGACCACATGTATCACATGTGTTTCGTTGTGGGGCAGGACTGAAGTCCTAGAAACTCTCAGTAGTCAAGCTACCAAACACGGTCACCGGATTTTGCACTGGCATCTCTCTGGGCTATTCTGTGACCCATAGTGTGACAAACATGCTCTATGAGATTCAGACCTGGACTCCTGACGGGACAGGAAGTGTTGCTTCCGTCCCTAGACATAAGAAATCACCAATGGCACGTGTACGATGTGACCTAGCATTGTCGTCCGTAAAATTCAGGGGATGGTCATCGAAATGTGGTACAACAACCCTCTATAGGATGTCAGAGATAAACCGTTCTCCATTTACATTTTGTTTGATCTTTACAAGGTTAAGTTTACAATCGCGTGAGAGGCATCCCTCGCCATCATTGAATTCACGTCATACGATACATTATATTCCATTCTGCATATACGACCGCCTCCGTGGTGTTGTGGTTAGAGCGTCCGCCCGGAGAGCGGAAGGTCGCGGGTTCGATCCCCGACCGCGTAATACAAAAAACCCGTTAAAATATGGTACTTGTTGGTCCCTGCCTGGCGCTCGGCATTAATGGGTACAACAAGGACTGGTCGGCTCGGAGTCAATATAATGTGTCTCAGCATGGTATCTCAGTCAGCTAGCACTATAAAACCAGCTTCAGTCTGGGCTAGTACAAGCAGCCGCACATACACATACAGGGGCGGTGGGGTAGTCTAGTGGTTAAAGCGTTGGCTCGTCACGCTGAAAACCCGGGTTCGAATCCCCACATGGGTACAATGAGTGAAGCCCATTTCTGGTGTCCCCCGCCGTGATATTGCTGGAATATTGCTAAAAGCGGCGTAAAACCAAACTCAGTCAGTCAGTCATACACATACACACGCATGCACGTCGTCATATATGCGAAATATTCCCAAGCACGACGTTAAATCCAATTTCACCTCACCTCACCGTTCTGCATATGCAGTGTTTCTACGGTGCCAAACACAAGATTGGCAATCAACCAGGAACAATAGAAATCGACTTTCGTCCGACTACTGGACCCTTGCATGTGATCTCAAATTCTATATTGACGTCGAGCTTGACGCCAGGCTAGTTGTGCAGCTTTTTGCCCTCTTGATAACAATGGACGTCTGATAGGTCGTCTGGCTCTACACTCGGCCGATTTTAGGCGCTTTCGGACCGTTTTGTTGGACAAACGACGAATTGGAAGATACTTTAATTTTAACTCGCCACCTGACATTTACGAATGAACTCTTGAGATTCTGATGAAGGGTGTATCCTCCCTGGGTGTTGCCCTGAACGGCATTAGCTTGCTGATGTTTAGCCAATCGGCTGAAAGTCGCTGGGTGACAACCAACATCTCTTTCAGTAACCCCCAGTAGCATGTCAGCGTTTCGCACACCAATAGCTTGCCATCCTTGAGTAGTGATTTTGCAATTGTGAAGGATCTGTTTCCACTTGGCAATAATGAAATCAATTGATTTTCCAGGTAATGGAAACATAAGAACAATTTCCTGAAACTTGATATTTGGTGAAACCCATCCAAATTCAATGAATGGTTTATCCGAACGGTCAAGATTATCATACAAATTAGGACATGAATATACATGACTATTTAGATATTAAAAATCAAAGGCGTTGTGTGTCACGTACAAGAGTAATCACAAACCTTGAATTTGAAAGACAATATAATTTATTTGCTAACACTTCCTAGCCTAAAATGATTCATACATGCCATCAATCATAAACGCATTCTCACAATCACCCATCACGCATTGTCTCTCCCATTGTTCACTCAGTCACCCACATAATACCCCCACCATTCACACGCACTTACATAAACACTCAAAACATTACAGATGTATTTAAAAAACACCAAACAGTTGGGTTGGGTTTAGTTTTACGCCGCACTCAGCAATATTCCAGCTATATGGCGGCGGTCTATAAATAATGGAGTCCCTACCAGTGATCAACAGCATGAGCATCGGTCTACGTAATCAGGATACGATGACATGTGTCAACCAAATCAGCGAGCCTGACCACCCGATTCCTTTAGTAGCATCTTAAGACAAGCATGGATTAATGAAAATCAGGTCTAACCCGGATTTTCACGGGTCAGTATCATATGCAAATGAATTCCACAAGTTTATGTCACTGCTGTGTGGAAATAATCACTGTTGATATCACCGTATATGGTTATTAGTTTCAGTTCAGATCTGTAGTGGTAGGCTAGGAGTACTTCTCCTATATGTAGATTTGTGACCATGGCTACTCCACACAGTGGGTTCGATCCCTATTGATCTGTCCATAATTGTCATATCACTGTCCCCAGACACTTGAGATGTCACACATCCATTGGGTGGCAGGTCGGGTTCGATCCGTGTTGATCGGTTCGGGACTGTCTTACACACGGGGCATATCATCTTCTCTTGGCGACCAGTCGAAAATACAGGAAAAACAGCCAAACTAACAGGCCCTTGTATAATTTCCTATCTAGTTGCCAACTTTCACTCTTCAAATCAATTCTTATATACACCCAAAGCTATATTACACGACCTGACTGACCCGTAACTTACTTCCCAGATACAATGGTCTCTCATACCACACACCTACAAGAGACATCTAACTGCTTACAGAACTGCACTAGCTCGCATGTCCTCACTCCAAACCTGTCACACAGTAAACAAAGAACATACATTCAATTTGTAATAATAGTGATCTTGACATTGTGATACGTTATATCCATTTGTATATCGGACCCGTGAAGATCCGGGGTAGAATAGGTCTTCAGCAACCTATGCTTGCCACAAAAGGCGACAATGCTTGTCGGAAGAGGCGACTATCGGGATAGGGTGGTCAGGCTCGCTGACTTGGTTGACACATGTCATCGGTTCCCAATTGCGCAGATGGATGCTCATGCTGTTGATCACTGTATTGTCTGGTTCAGACACGATTATTTACAGACCGCCGCCATACAGCTGGAATATTGCTGAGTGCGGCGTAAAACTAAACTTACTCACTCACTCCCATTTGTATATCGACGAAATCCTAGCCATAACCATAAAATATCCATGCCAAAAAATCGACAGACGAATCTTCCAGTTTTATTACCTTTCAAAACAATCTACTGTGAAATGAAAATAACCGGACATTTCTCCACAAAATATAGACACCATAATATTGAATGCAGTTTTCAATTCAGAAAGTGATTTAAAGAATTGAACCAGCAACTCACTTCAAATCTTCTCAAAGCAGTGTTTATACTTAACCCTGAAAACCTGCAGGCCCTAAGGACCAATAATAACCATAAAAGGTTGTGGGTCCTGATCATAAATGTAGGCCCTATATTTTAATATGGAAATATTACTCTTAGTTATTGGGGATGAAAAAGCTGTCGGCCATAAGGACCTGCAGAAAACAAAAGCTGTGGGTCCGGGTGGTTTTCAGTCGGTTTTAGGCCTAATGACTGGCGTTAATCTCGAGCGCCGCAAAAGAGTCAAGGCATATATAAGTTTCTGAAATGTGAAAGTGATCACTTACTTTGTGGTACCATGTAAAGCATAATTCACGTAAAGCAAACATTAAGAGAAGTATGTAAATCGATGTTACTTACCAACTGAATCTAGAAACCAAAACACCAAACATTGGACTTGGGGTTTCATCGTATAAGCAGTGATGATCAACCCTTCCGTGTTGATCTGTATCGACAGCTATGCTTGTTTACCCCAGTGAAATCGGAGCCAGACTCTGGTTTCCATGGATGCCTCTTGGGACTATTCCAAGTCATCGATCATGTGATTTGATGCTCTACGTCTTCAGTGATCAAACACAATTGGCTTTTTGTTATCTGAACATATATATATGTGTTAATGTTCAGAAAACAAAAAGCTATGTATATATATATGTTTAGAAACCAAAAAAAGCTAGATATATATTAATGTTCAGAAAACAAAAAGCTATGTATATATTAATGTTCAGATACCAAAAAGCTATGTATATATTAATGTTCAGATACCAAAAAGCTATGTATATATTAATGTTCAGATACCAAAAAGCTATGTATATATTAATGTTCAGATACCAAAAAGCTATGTATATATTAATGTTCAGAAAACAAAATGCTATGTATATATTAATGTTCAGAAAACAAAAAGCTATGTATATATTAATGTTCAGATACCAAAAAGCTATGTATATATTAATGTTCAGATACCAAAAAGCTATCTACATATTAATGTTCAGAAAACAAAATGCTATGTATATAGTATATATTAATGTTCAGATACCAAAAAGCTATGTATATATTAATGTTCAGATACCAAAAAGCTATGTATATATTAATGTTCAGAAAACAAAATGCTATGTATATATTAATGTTCAGAAAACAAAAAGCTATGTATATATTAATGTTCAGATACCAAAAAGCTATCTACATATTAATGTTCAGATACCAAAAAGCTAGAGATATATTAATGTTCAGAAAACAAAAAGCTATGTATATATTAATGTTCAGAAAACAAAAAGCTATGTATATATTAATGTTCAGAAAACAAAAGCTATGTATATATTAATGTTCAGAAAACAAAGAGCTATGTATATATTAATGTTCAGAAAACAAAAAGCTATGTATATATTAATGTTCAGAAAACAAAAAGCTATGTATATATTAATGTTCAGAAAACAATAAGCTATGTATATATTAATGTTCAGAAAACTAAAAGCTATGTATATATTAATGTTCAGAAAACAAAAAGCTATGTATATATTAATGTTCAGAAAACAAAAAGCTATGTATATATTAATGTTCAGAAAACAAAAAGCTATGTATATATAGCTATGTATATATTAATGTTCAGAAAGCCATAAAGATAACAAAAAGCTATGTATATATTAATGTTCAGAAAAACTAAAAAGCTATGTATATATTAATGTTCAGAAAACAAAAAGCTATGTATATATTAATGTTCAGAAAACAAAAAACAAAATGCTATGTATATATTAATGTTCAGAAAACAAAAGCTAACAAAAAGCTATGTATATGTATATATTAATGTTCAGATACCAAAAGCTATGTATATATTAATGTTCAGAAAACAAAATGCTATGTATATATTAATGTTCAGAAAACAAAAGCTATGTATATATTAATGTTCAGAAAGCTAGAGTATATATTAATGCAGAAAACAAAAAGCTATGTATATATTAATGTTCTATGTATATATTAAAGAAAACAAAAGCTATGTATATATTAATGTTCAGAAAACAAAAAGCTATGTATATATTAAAGCTATGTATATATTAATGTTCAGAAAACAATAAGCTATGTATATATTAATGTTCAGAAAACAAAAAGCTATGTATATATTAATGTTCAGAAAACAAAAAGCTATGTATATATTAATGTTCAGAAAACAAAAAGCTATGTATATATTAGCTATGTATCAGAAAAGAAAAAAAAAGCTATGTATATATTAATGTTCAGAAAACAATAAGCTATGTTTATATTAATGCTCAGAAAACTAAAAGCTATGTATGTATTAATGTTCAGAAAACAAAAAGCTATGTATATATATATGTGTTCAGAAAACAAAAAAGCTATGTATATATTAATGTTCAGAAAAAAAGCTATCTATATATTAATGTTCAGAAAACAAAGAGCTGTGTATATATTAATGTTCAGAAAACAAAAAGCTATGTATATATTAATGTTCAGATACCAAAAAAGCTATGTATGTATTAATGTTCAGAAAACAAAGAGCTATGTATATGTTAATGTTCAGATACCAAAAAGCTATGTATATATTAATGTTCAGAAAACAAAAAGCTATGTATATATTAATTTTCAGAAAACAAAGAGCTATGTCTTTTAATGTTCAGATACCAAAAAGCTATGTATATATTAATGTTCAGAAAACAAAGAGCTATGTATATGTTAATGTTCAGATACCAAAAAGCTATGTATATATTAATGTCAATCACAGGATTACTTGATTACTCCAGACGCCGTCACAAAGCTAGAAAATGGCTGAGTGCGACATTAAACAACAAAAAACACCACCACCACCACCACCACCACCACCACCAACAATAACAACAACGACAACGACAACAACAACAACAAAATCTAACTAAACACATTTAGCTGACACGATGACCCTCTCTCATTTTCGTACCTTTGTTGCCTAGTATAATATTATGGCCACAGGATGCGCACCCACCCTATTGTCCTGAAAGTTTGTTCAATGACCATTGAAACTCGGGTGAAAATGAAGTGTGCATCCCCCTCCTTTTCTCAATAGTGTGCAACAACAACCCTCCACCCCCCCCCCTCCTCCTTTTTCAAAAAGCTGCATCCGCCCCTGATGGCGCATGTCGTTTAATAAGAACTCATATTTGTGATTACACTTTCTCAGTAAAGTACAGATTCAAGTAATTATTGTTGGGGTGTGTCCCATCCGAGATTCGAACCCACAGCAGCTAATCGCTGTCTACCCCACTCAACCACCGTGGCTTGAGTGGAACATGTGTTACACTTGATCACTTTCTAAATGGCATTATGTATCCATGATGTTTCATTATTTGTAAATATTACTGATAAGTGAAAGTTTGTTCGCCAGTCTTTCTGTGTAAGATGGCACACGCTGTTTCATTACATATACAGTTGGAACCCATTATTATGATGTTTTATTATAAGCACTATGTATCGGTTTGAAGGTTAATTAACTACTATTCAGATCCGCTCGACCTACCACCAACAGCTGGACCAAATACATCTAGGTTACTTTAAACATGTATACTCCTCACAAAAAAATAAGCAACAAGTATTTTCAGTGTAATATCTTCATCAATCTCGACAGCGATTTTTGCCGACATGTTACTGAAAGGTAAATATTCAAACAATTCATAACCTTTAGTAACTGTCAAATTGATTTATCTGATAACATTGACAACACACAACCACCCTCAGAAACAACATGCAAAATGTGTGGCACGAATGTGCTTCACTCTTCACACATGCACTCTGATCGGTGTAAACCTACCTGTAATCAGTCCTCTGGTACAACAAGCGGGTCCTAACTCCATTTTTATAATAACTCAATTTTTATAATAACTTTTTATATAACTCCATTTGATAATGTCCGTCCATGGATGACAATGCCCGAGAAAGAGTTATTAATGATGTTGTTTAGATCAACAACATCACACATGTGGACTGGCCTGCAAGGTCACCTGATCTTAATCCTATTGAACATGTTTGGGGCATTATTGGAAGTTGTCTTTACGGTCTCCATGTTCACCCCCAGACTCTGGATGATCTTGAGCACTCGTTACAGAGAGAATGGCGGAACATTCCACAACAGCAACTTTAAAGGCTCATTTGGTCAATGCAAAGACGTGTGAAGCTTGTGCTCATGGCGGTCTTATGCGTTACTGAACACTGCTTCACTGTCCAAAACTGACTTGAACCTTAATGTTAACATTTTGCTTCATCAATGCAGCACATTATGCACGACTGTTTCACAGGTACAAGCTTTTGATGATTTGTAAGTCTATGATTGCTCAATACCATTTCATTTCATATTGTTAATCGTGTGTACATAAGTTTCACCTTTCTATTGCATCATTCCGTGTTTTGCAATTTCAATAAATGAAAATGCAATGAGACTAAAAAATTGTGTTGCTTAACTTTTTGTGAGCAGTATATAATAAATGCATCGCATACTCAGAAATAGTTTACGATTTCAAAACTTGTTAGGTAAATTAGTTTCTAACAATTATTGAATGATTTAACGAACAGTTGTGGAACACATTAAAACCAAGAATGTTATGATCGCGAATTTACTTGATGGTCGATAGAGTTAATTTGGAAATCAAAGTTGTTTATCAGTAGTGCGTAATGCCACTACGATTTGTTAAACATTCATTGACTCAACGAGTTCGACGATGTATGAGTGTCCCAATCGTGATTCGAGGGACTCTGTCCCTCTCCTCTTGCAACGCCTACCTTAGCAATTGTGTTCGGAGGTCTCTGACGTTGATTCATACACTGTCGTGTAATTAAAATGCTCAGTGGGGGAAATGGTCACAATGGGAATAGTGAGTGAGTGAGTGAGTTAAGAGTTATAGTCACATCGGCAATATTTCAGGCATATCATGACTTTAAAAAACCTAATTCATAATAAACGTAATTTAATTATAAAAACCTGTCCACGAAGAACAGCAAGATAACTAGATTATCACAGAGAATTAAAACTAGCATGAAACGGTAAATTAAACGAATTTATAGACGATACAACATAAAATAAACAGGCTGGAGATCACTGTAACTGAAGGTAGGTCACCATACTAGGGACCAAGGGGACTTACGATACCTTTGCTACCTGCATGGCCCCTAGCTGGATTTACACCATCCCTTCAGTGAGTGAGTGAGTGAGTTAAAATTTAACGTCACAGCGGCAATATTTCAGCCATATCGTGACGAGAACATTTGACATTGAAATAGAATATATATAGATATTATAAAAACCTGCCGACGAAGGACAGTAAAACAACTAGAATATCACAGATATACATGTAAAACTAGTAATTGAATCTAAAGTAGAAAATTATTTTTGGACAATACAATATAAAAATAGGCAATAGATCACCAACAACTGAAGATAGATCACCATACTAGGGTCCATGTGGACTTACAGTACCTTTGCCCATCCCTTCAGCCACTGGTGATTGGATACACATATAGCCATAGTCATTGCGGAATAAACGAATTGAGAAAGAGAAAGAGAAAGCATCGATAAACGTGATAACAAATGCCGTTACTGTGCTGTCGAGCGATCTCTACAGTATGGGCTTCCCTCAGTCATAGTGATGACAACCTACACCATAACCGATCCCCTCCAATATATGTCATGAGGTCTCGGGTTAACATTGCCTTGAGGTTAATTTCGACATCGCCAGACACGTACAAGCCACCAGGTGGGCTGCAAAGTGAACCGGAACTCATCTGAAACCATGACCCAATGTTAAAAACATGACGATTTGTAAGGAGTGACAAAACAGGTCGTGCATGGAGATGAGTCGAATCGTCTATTCTACAGCAATAGAAGTTCATAAATTTATTGTCATTAAATTTTATGTAGGTTGTCAGCCTAACCAATGACTAGGGTCACTTGTTTCATCATACTGGAAAGACTAGCAATGATCCCAACATATTATACGTAGTTCCAGGACAGGATCTTTCAAACTATCTTCCACAACAGAACTACGATGACGCAAGTTGCATGCTTAGCCAAAGAAACCGACAATTACGTGGATGAATGTCTTGCAATAATGTTGATTGTCAATGGAAACATTCATGGGCTGTCATACTTACTGTGTATGCTATAGCTAATTGCACAGGCATACCTTGGGATTGAACCCTAAACAATACCTTGATAGAAACTTCAGTTTGGCAAAGTATTGTACATTATCGATCCTCATCCAGGTCATGACTAGTACCTCTTTATACAAGGCTTTATACACGGCCTAAGAGGCGTGTTCCGCAACTCTAGGTAATCACTGATTGAAACAAATTATTGGGAGCTTCATGTTTTAATTATGTTGCAGTACTTGTTCGCGTTCGTTCACACAGTCAGACAAAGCCTTACTGGTTCACAATAACACTACTCTGCATTATGTGACTGTATAACCATGAGAGTTCAACAAATACAAGGGGAAAGACGTGTATAGACAGACGTTTGTGGTGTAAATAAGACATTACCCGAGAGTCAGCCTGTATGTATTTACGTAGCGTAAGACAGTACGGTCCGTTGCTGCTAAATAAACGATGGCTTTGTTTAAGTAATAAAAATTATCACCACGGCGTAATCAAAGGTAACAGGTTCTGTAATGTATCCATGGGTTTTGAAAGTGAAAACTCTTTGCATTTATGTTTTTATCTTGTTATTTTGTAACTTATAATACAGCAATACTTTACCAAGTATGCTCATTATGACCTCTGCTTTGCTCAAATGGTACTTATGAGTTGCACACATCATTTATTCTACACGAACCCAATCAGCCTTCAACTGTGCGTGTAGGAACTATTGAGCAAATAGTGATTAACAATGCAGATATATAATTCCAGCTGTACCACGTTGTATATAAAAGAGCTTAGAACAGGACATGTCATTATAAGTTATTTTGGAACCAATTGCATTATAGATTCTAAACACGATTTTGGTTTCATTAACAGTGAATATTAAAGCCTCGGTTCATGCCACTGTGCCTACTTTTGGAAATTGGCATTGTTAAAACAACAGAGGGATTAGGGTATAGTCTATATCAGGCTAGTGGGCAGTGGTATATAGTATAGTCTACTTAACTCGTAAGTCATAAACTACATACTTAATTCATAAACTAGTATGGAACTGGCTTTAACTCAGCAAGACTTAAGTGCATTATCAGTGTACTGGACGTTAAGTTGAACATTAGCCATGATGATGAATGATGAAGTTGGGTTCGTTTTATACATGACTGACATTTGTTAGTGCTCACCAATTTATGCAGACTTGTGGTCACGGTGTCACCAGACTACAATACAATACAATATAGTTTATTAAAGTCTCACCATTTGTACAGCAAGAGTTAAAATACAGCATATTGAATATTAAGAAGGTAAAAGTACAAATGCCACCCACAAGGGTTATTAGAGACCATATTTTACAGAATTAGCGTACATGTACCTTATAACTATGTTTAAAGAGATAACATGTTACATATCATTATAAACATAGGCACAATATAAAAATATGATTAGAAGGTGAGGTGAGGTGAAATTGGGTTTATCGTCGTGCTTTGAGAATATTTCGCTCATATGACGACGTGCATGCGTGTGTATGTGTATGTGCGGCTGCTTGTACTAGCCCAGACTGAAGCTGGTTTTATAGTGCTTGCCCAGTGAGATACCATGCCGCAGTGAAGCATGAATACCCCACTCAGACACATTATACTGACTCCGAGCCGACCAGTCCTTGTTGTACCCATTAATGCCAAGCGCCAGGCAGGGACCAACAAGTACCATATTTTAACGTCTTTTGGTATGACGCGGTCGGGGATCGACCCCGCGACCTTCCGCTCTCCGGGCGGACGCTCTAACCACTACACCAATGATTATAAAGAATTTAAATGATTATATACACAGTTAAAAGGTAAAATATTAAGTCTATTGTTAAATTATATATAAAGTAGTTTCCTGCGCATAAACATTTTGAAGCGCATGCTTCCTAAAAGTGGTAAGTTACAATGGTTATTTAAAATGGTAATATCAACAGGAGTATTTTAAAACTTATTCTTTAAATAAAAAGTACGGATATCGTCTTAAAAGGGACAGTGTAAAAAGGAAGTGGGTTTCGTCTTCTGCTTGGTATGTACAGTGTTTGCAGAAGCGTTGTGTAGCGGGAATAGGAGGGGAGCAGTATCGGCCCGTTTCTATCTCGAGTTTTAGAGAGCCACATCTTAAGGAAGCAAGTATCCTTCGCTGGTATCTTGGAAGTCGAGTGTAACCGTCACTGTTCAATTCAGTCTTAAAAAGTTTAAAAGTTCTCAGTTTTGGTGTTGACTGGACGCTGTCCTTCCACCGTTGTTTATCAATAGAGACAAGTCTGGATAAAATGTTATTTAAAACCCATGTAGATGATTTTTCCGTGGTGTTTAACAGGTCTGTCAGCTCAAGTTCACTGTAAATACGCTGTAGCTTCTTCTCCCAGGACTTTCCTCTTGTAAGTGACCACTGGTGAATTCTGAGGGTGAGTCTAGTCGTGGGTATTCGCTGTAAGCTATACCACAGTCGGGCAGCCTCCAGATACAGTTTAAACTGGCAGTCCAACCATCCCATATCTCCTCGTACAGCAATATTACAGGTGTTTCTAGAAACTCCGATGAAGATACGACATGCTCTGTTCTGTATAGTGTAGACTTCTTTATACTTGTTAACTCCCCACAGATCAGAACAATAAGTTAAAACCGACTGAACAATACTTTCGTAGAGTCGGCTAAAAACATCATAGTGCATATCACCGCAGGTATAAAACTTGTGACAGAGATATCCAAGAGCACGTGAAGCAGATTTTACCTGTTCGTTTACAGCACAGCGCAAGTCACAATGCACGTGCAGCCACAGACCGAGATAACGGTAGCTGTCTGCGTAGTCGAGTGTCACATGGCCACAGTGGCAAGTCCCGTTATGTTGAGGCACGCTTTTCATCCTGAAATGTACAACGCTTGTCTTGCTTGCGTTTATGCTGACTCGCCACAACTTAGTCCACAGATATAATATATTCAGTAATACTTGGAGGCTTTCGGGATCAGGGCTGAGCAAGACAATGTCGTCTGCATATAATAAAACGGAAACATTAAAATTGTCAATCTGGATACCGCAGTTGCTCTCTTTCAACTCCATAGCAAGATCATTGATGTATATAGCGAACAGCGTGGGAGATAAGACACATCCTTGCTTTACACCAGATTCAACAGGTTAGATATGCGTCTCATAGTTGTTGACTTGTACAAAACATAAAACGTTGTCATACAGTGATCTGATAGCTTGAAGAATGTTGCCTGATATACCATAGTCCACGAGTTTAAACCACAACAAGTCCCATATGTACAGAATCAAAAACTTTTTTAAATTGACGAAACAAGTAAAAGTGGATTTTTGCTGTTTTTTTCTCTTATTTACAATACTATGTAGACTATATACATGATCAAGGCAGGATCGTCCTCTTCTAAAACCACTCTGCTCGTCGACCAATATGTCCCGGGACTCGAGGTATTTACACAGTCTTTGATTGATGACGTCAGCATATATCTTTAGGAGGTATAGATAAAATAGTCAGTAGCCTGTAGCTGAGAGGGTCACGTGGGTCGGCATCTTTACTTTTCTTGGGTATGGGCAATATTATTCCACGGTTCCAGATGTTTGGCACATATCCTGTATTAAAACCTTTCCCACCTTAGCTGGATTAATCGCACTCACAACTTCTTCTCTGGAGATCGGATCATTCAGGATAGGAACATTCTCTGGATCAGCATGAGTGTCACTCAATTTCTGTTGCACATTACTTAGATGTTCGTCACTAAAATCATCAGAACCGCCTGTAGGGTTGTACAAAGATCTATAATCGTCCTCCCGTCTCTGTAGTACTGTGGGTGTGTCAGAGCTTCAAGTGGAACAAAACTTTTCCTGTCATTACCGGTCCCTATTTTCCCTAAATCTGTCCAAAAGTCTCTATTATCATCATGACATAACTGAGAAAGTTCATCTTTTGTTGGTAACCTCGCTTAGCTCTCTTCACACTTTTATCGAACAGTCGGCGAACGGCACAGAAATCCTCCTTCCTTTTAGATTTTGATTGGTTATTTCCTTTACACTTTAACCACAATTTCTCTTTCATGCAGACATCCATATAAAGCCTACCATGAAACAGACTATCACTAATCCTCCCTTTTGTTCCACGGGTCACTGCATTTTGTTGTTTTAAGAAAAGTGGGTACAGTGGAGGTACACCGAAATTCATATCATAATAAAAATAGATATATCATAAGCCAGTGTTTTAGGCCATCTCACAGCATTAGTAGCTAAAGTAGTGAATCAGATGTAATTCCTACCATGGTAACATACAGGAAGCTGAGGTATCACAAGTTCTTATAATTCTCACTGAGGTGACTAAGTGAGTGAGTTTAGCTTTACGCAGCTTTTAGCAATATTTCAGCAATATTATGGCGGGGACCACCAGGAATGGGCTTCACACATTGTACCCATGTGGGGAATCGAACCCGGGTCTTCGGCGTAACGAACGAAGGCTTTAACCACTAGGCTACCCCACCGCCCCTTGAGTGGCCCAAACATTTGTAGACAGTATCGTTATGCTTAAATATGTTTCAAAAATTTACATTGAAATATACCTCTAATATATTCATATGAGTGAGTGAGTGAGTTTAGTTTTACGCAACTTTTAGCAATATTCCAGCAATATCACGGCAGGGGACACCAGAAATGGGCTTCACACATTGTACATATTCATATGACGTGCTTGTACATATTTAATGGATAGATAGTAAACTAAAAACAGGAATGTTGATGATCAAAATACTTCAGGGTATACTTAATCTTAAACGCTTACTTAAAAAAAAAATGGAAATATCGTAAAACAGAAAGGGCAATTCGCTCAACTAACGAAAACATTCTGCAACTGAGGTGATTTTCTGGTCCCGATTTTCCCCGTGGGGTTACACGGTGTTTGGCGCGCTGCATAATGTTGTGTATAGCGCTTGGGGATTATAGCACCTGCTGATACCATTGATGTAATAACTTCCACCGAACGCTGTGATTGGTTCAACTCGTAAGACAACAGGACATTAACGTGGGTATCTCAAACTACTTTGCGAATACACGAAAACTATAAGTACACAACAAAATGTTTTATTATTTTCAAGCACATTGTACAGAGTAAAAGCATTTTTCAAATAAGACTGCGATCTCAATCCAGGAAGTTTGATGCCCCCCCAAATCGAAAAGGAGGTAGGGAACCGAGTACCTGCGAAGGAAAAGAGACAACCAGAAACCAGTCAGCCATCATCACACTGATGCCAGTGTTAGCTGGACTTCGAGTAATATATACTGAGAGAAACAAATAAAGGAACACAGGAAAATTCACAATATTTTCCAGTTTTCATCACCAGCTTTGAATAGCGATGTGGGACGAAATCTGAGAAATATATAACGGAACATTGTCAATTGGTGTTCCCTATTTGTTTCCCTCAGTATATATTTGAAATGTGAAGGAAAACGAATCTGTTGTGTCTAGTCATTGTGACTTAGACTGAATTTTGCATGGGTACAATGTGTGAAGGCCATTTCTGGTGTCCCCCTGCCGTGATATTGCTGGAATATTGCTAAAAGCGGCCCAAAGCTAAACTCACTCACTAGACTGAATATTGTCAGTGCGACGTTGACTTGTAACTCTCACTCACCCAAAAGTTTTATTTTATATTTTTTTATTTTGTTTGGTGTTTGTGAATTCGGACATAATTTTTTTGGTGAAAGGTGAATGGTCTGTTTGGTTTGTTGTTTAACGTCGCATTCAGCCGCATAGGCGGATCCAGAGGGTGTGTGTGTGTGTGTGTGTGTGTGTGTGTGTGTGTGTTTGCAGGGGTGCGCACCCCCCTTTTGTCCTGAAAGTTTATTAAATGACCATTGAAACTCGAGTGAAAATGAAGTGTGCACCCTCCCTTTTCTCAATAGTGTGCACCCCCCTTTCTCAAAAAAAGAAGACAAAGCTGTATCCGCTCCTGAGCCGTATTCCTGCTATATGGCGTCAGCCTGTACATAATCAAATCTGGACCCGACAACCAAGTGATCAACAGCAAGAGCATCGATCTACGCAATTGGGAATTACCGTTTTCTTGCTTTCATTAAGTATGTTTAGGTTGGGGAAAAATAAGCAAAATGCAGGCGAGAACGGTTGATTCAGACACAATCATGTCTATTTCCTCTCATGAAAAACAAACGCCAAATCATTAGATAAAGATAACTGATTTCATTTTTTATGGTAATCCATGTTAAAGTCATGCGTCTGAATGTTGGAGCTATAAGTTTTGATGGTGGTTCTAGGATTTTAGTAAAATATTTATTCCAGTCTTGTTTTGGTTGAGATCCATCCTGGATTCGAACCCAGTCTCTCAGAGTGAGGCACCTAATGGCCACCAGACTTAGTCAGGGGCATAACCCACTCAAAACAGTTTTAACAAAAGTACAAGTCTGGTAGCCGAGATCACCTACTTTGTATACCCCTTGTCAAGTGAAAATTGGCACAGTTCTCATTTCAGCCATAAGAAGTACTAGCATATCAGTACTTTACTGAGAAAGTGAAATCATGAGACACAAATGTCAAATCCGAGACTTTTTAAACAGCATCGTTTATTCATGAATGTTATCATGCTTATGAATCGCCTGAACCAATTGTGTTTCTGTGATTAAAAATTCCACGAATAAATAATTGATAAATAACTGCCTCCTTCTGATTGACAAAAGATTGCTTCAAGGTGTCAAATATATTTCATCTTTGAAAAGGTGAATTTGTCGGAAGTGAAACAAATAACTTTTATGTTTTACAGCTGTTGGACATGTCCTGTACTGAATAAGTGAGAGTGAGTGAGTTTAGTTTTACGCCACGTTTCGCAACATTCCAGTAGTATCGTGGGTGCGGGGACACAAGAAATGGGTTTCACACATTGTACCCGTGGAAATCGAATCCGGGTCTTCGACTCGACGAGCGAACGGTTTCACCACTAGGCTACCCCACCGCCCCTGTATTGGATATGAATAAGACATCAACAACAATTTGTATTTGATGAATCGCAACTAGTTCTGTACAAGTATCGATGTAATATGTGAAACAGGTTTATGGTTAAGACTTCTGGATCTGAACTTATGGATGAAGGTACGAGGGGCGCTCATTAAAGATTTCCCCTGACCCACTTCTGGTTTTCACATGTGTCTGAAACTTCACGTGAGTAATGACACATATGTCAAGGGTCATGTGGTAATTTTCAGCATTGAACTACTAAAGCTTTTTCTTTGACAAGTGTTATTTTGAAGTAAGGTGTGATAATGGAGCCAGTTGGGTACCGAGCAGTGATCACGTTTTTGTAATTGAAAGGTCGCACACCAAGAGAGACCTTTGATGAAATGAGAGCAACTTATAGGGAGGATGCCCCATCGTATGACGTAGTTAAACACTGGCATCGACAGTTTAAATGTGGTCGGAAATCTATGGATACTGCTCCATTCCTGGTCGACCTCATTCAGCCATTGATGAAGACACTGTCCGTCAAGTGGAGACTGCCATTTTGGAAGATTGACGTACAACTAACTGTTCGACAGTTAACCCATGATGTCAAGATCAGTTTAGGGTCTGTGGCAAATCAACTCTTGGTGGTTGCTTCGTAGAGAAGGACTATAACTGTGCCAAGTTTCGTTCCACTAAGTCCACTGCAAGTGGGTGAGGGGAAATCTTTAATGAACGCCCCTCGTTTATATCCCTTTCATGTTATTGTATGATGTATGGTTACTGATCCATGGACGCATGGAACTCTTGGAACACTTCGACTTTACTGGTTTCACCTCGCATGCTGCGCTGAGAACATGAAAAATAGTTTTTAATTTTACCACAGTATGTAGGTAATCTTGCTTGTTGATTCATTAACACCTTCCTATAACTTCACCGACTGAGATGTCTGGAGCTATTAACAGCCTGTCCGTAGGCATTATCTTCTGTTGCACTCGACAACCAGCAGACAGCATTTGCCTAAGGTGAGACCCACATGTGTCACGTGTGCTTCGTTGTGAAGCAGGACTGTAGGAGTTATCTCCCTTAGACCATTGAGGGCATGTTTGTGGTATAGCGAGTTCAAGACCGGGTGTTACATCCGGGGCCTTATGTAAAATGGAAGCCTCTGTGTATGCAGACATGTGCCAGACAATAAACCATGATTGCCTGAATACAACCTTATGAAATAACTACACATGGTGTCAGCAGTCGGATGATGATGCATAAACATCCCTGGAACCTGAATCCAGAAAGTGCGTCAAGTCCGCAAGGCGTAAGTTGAGTATAAAATTCATCCCTGAAAAATTGGCAGGACGGTGCGAGATACAGAATGGCGACATTCCAAATTCAGTCTCCAAGTCCGTTCGACTTCAAGTGTCTGGAAAGTTGGCACAGTGGAAAAAAAGGTTTGAAAAGTTCAGGCAGTCATCGAAGTTGATGGACGAAGATAAAGCTTAGCTGGTCAACACACCTGTATATATACTATGGGTCCAGAAGCTTAAGAGATATCACGTGATGATAGCAGGGACCATGACAAGGTGCTGGATAAGTTTGACTCAATTTTCGTTGTTCGGAGGAATGTTATTTTTGAACGAGTGAGCAAGTGAGTTAAAGTTTATCGTCTCATCGGCAATATTTCAGCTATATCGTGACGAGAGAACCTTATACAGCAATTAAAAAGTACGAAATATATTTAAAGGTTATAAAATCTTGTCGCCAAAGGCGGTACAACAACTGGTACATGACATTTTATTTAAAACTAGTTAGGGAGCATATAAAATATAAACTGCTAATTAACAACACAATATAAAAATGGGCTATAGATCGCCAACAACTGAAGGTAGATCACCATACCCGCAAGTTCATTATATATTTCAATAATTTCAATTAAAAGTGTATATTTAGCAGATAAGTTTTTAATAGCCTGGAGGCACGAAAGAGAGTCAGAAAAGATTATATATTATTTATGGTTGAATATATTTAAGAGCCGTTAATATGGCATTTGTTCTGCTGTAAAAAGAGAGCTGTTATCCGGTATTCTAGAAGATATTGTCTGATGTTTGAACGAGCTAAGTTCAATTCCCGGGAACAAGCAGAAGGGAAAACCAGTGGACATTTTCATCACTGATTTATGTTCACTAGTGGAATATTGTGAATATCAAGGTCTGAAAGATGAGATGATTCGTGATTGAATCGTGGTGGGATTGTGTCATACAAAACTGTCAATGAAACTACAGTTAGATCCAACACTGACATTAACATTGGCAGTAAATCAAGCGAGACAGTCAGAAAGTGTGAAACATCAACGTAAAGTTATGAGAAATAATTTCCAGACTACACAATGGGAAAGTCAGCTTGCTGCTATTCACAGGAGGTCAAAAAGTGTTAAAAGCACACAACCACACTACCAAACGAACTTTCGGAAGAAAGGTCCAGGAAAACCAAAGATTAACTTTAATCACACTAAAGGTAATAAAACTATGTCCGAATGTTTTTCAAGATGTGTATGTTCAATACATCCCAAGGCAAAGTGTCCTGCGCTCCTATCTAAGTGTCTTAAATGTAAGGTGAAAGGACATTGGGCGATAGTGTGTAGGTCTGTAAATGAAATTTACACGTCGTACCAAGAAGATCGAGGAGTAGCATTCCTGGAATCATTTGAGGCTGATGCGGGCAAACAATGGGTTACAACGGTGAAATCAGATACATCTACACACAGCATTAAGATTGACTCTGGGACAGATGTCAAGGTGATATCCATAGATGATCTTGGAAAGATTTCCGAAAGTACTGGGAAAGTTCTTACAATTTCTGACGGACAGCTGTTAGGCCCTCAAGGTAGTAAACTAACCTGTGAAGTTACATGGCGAAACAGTGTAACGAGGCAAGAAATTTATGTTACTGACAAACTGTATTCACCATTACAAGGTCGATCTGCGATTGAAGCTTTGGGGCTTGTGACTAAATTTGCGTCTCTCGACACAAATGTTGACACAAAAGACGCCTATAAAGAAATGTATCCGAAGTTAATAAAACTTAAAGCAGATGCTAAATAATTTGCATTGTCAACACCAAGAAGAATTGCTGTACCATTTCTTGTCCCAGTCAAAGAAGAACTAAACTGAATGGAAAGTCTAGGTGTTATCTCCCGTCTAGAGGAACCAACTGATTGGTGTGCTGGTATGGTTGTGATTCCAAAACCAGGGACAAAGATCGCATCTGTTTTGATCTTACAAAACTCAATAAAGCGGTTCGTCGAGAAAATTATCCGCTACCACCTGTTGATCAGACTCTTGGACAATTATCAGCTGGGAAATATTTCACCAAACTGGATGCTAAGTCTGGGTTCTATAAGTGCCCTTAGCTGAAGAATCAACCCTGTTAACCACCTTCATTACACCATATGGGATGTCCTGTTATAACAGGGTACCTTTTGGTATTTCGTCTACTGCAAGAACTCTCGAGAACTGTAAGGGATGGTTGTTGAGATGTATAACGGGCATTTACACTTATCTGTCTGCTAACATCAGCGTTTCAAGACCAACCGCTCAACTGGCCTCGTCTATATTGAACTTTCAACAGCTGTCAATAACCTTCAGTCGTTGCATCTGTTTATAGTGAGAGTATCAATACTTTGGTGAGTTAATATTTTAGATTTGTGGCTCACTTTTATTGTATTGGAAATCTGTACTGCCATTCGTTGTAACCTTGTTTATCGTTTATTCAGTATATTATTGAATATCATAAACTTGTCTGTGTTCTATTTTGTTTGTTCAAAGGGGACTCGCAGGCCTTTTATGTCAGTAATATCTAAACAGTAACAAGAATGTAACGTTTTCGAAAGCGGCACATGAGATATAAGTACAGTATGTGCTTTGTTCCCAGCAAGAAACAGACAAGCTAAACAGTCTGTGTGGTGGCCAGACCTTTCAAAGTAGTTGGGAGAGTTGGTGCAAAACTGTGGTAAATGTATCATGGAGAAGCCTAACCGTACAGAGCCATTGTTGACTTCAGTCAGGCCACAACGTCCATGGCAAAAAGTTGGTATGGTCTTGTGCATACTGAAAAACAAGATCTACCTCATAGTTATCGACTATTATTCACACAGGTTGCTTGTGCTCTGTTTGTAGACTTTGCTAAAGACTATGGGTTTACACACGTCACTACTAGCCCATTGTTACTTCAAAGCAATGGAGAAGTTGAGAGGGCCGTTCAGTCAGTGAAAGCTCTCTTGAAGAAGTCTGACGACCCTTAGCTTGCCTTACTCTCGTACTGTACAACGCCTCTGCAACATGGGTATAGTCCTGCAGAGTAACTGATGGGACGAGGTTTGAGGACAGCAGTGCCAGTAGATTCTAGATCACTTATTCCTAATTTGCCAGATCCTACTCGTGTTCAATCTCGAGATCGAGCGCTTAAAAATGTTCAGAAGTCTAACTTCGACCAATGTTAGGGGGAAAGGATTTGGGACCATCTATTGTGAAGGACGAACGTGAGCAACCTCGCTCATATGTGATGGAGTGAATGAGTGAGTTATAAAAACCTGTCAGCGAAGGATAGTAAAACAACTAGTCTATCACATATCTCAATTTAAAACAAACAACCAACACTAAAACATTTCAACTATAGATGACAACACAATATAAAAACAGGCTATATACTGAACAACTGAAATTAGATCACCATGCTTGGGACCATGGGGACTTACAGTACTTTTACTTCCTGCATGGTCCCTAGATGGATTTACACCATCCCTTCAGCTGTTAGAAATTTAGTCAAATCTAGCCATTCACTAAGATAACATATATACTACGATTAAAAATAGTAGTAGGTTTAAATTTACTTTGAATGTATTGAGACTTACGTGCCCTCTCAGGAGGACAATATTGTTTACAATACCTCAACATCCTTTGAGGGTACAGCCACCGACAATCTCAGTTACTTATCTAAAGTACCAATAATAAAATATGTATCTATATACAAACCATTCATCAAACATTATCTAATAATTCTATTTCTTTTAAAAATTGAATAATTAATTAACAGTACTAAAAAGATTCTGAACAGTTTTTACATTGAAATACTTATCCCTTGTGATATAAAAAACAATACAGTCAAGCAAGACATGCTGGACCGTGATTCTCTCATTACAAGGGATATAAAACGGAGGATCCTCACCTTTTAATAAGTATTCATGTGTATATGGCGTATGGCCAATGCGACATCGTCGCATATTGGCCTCCTCAAATCTGGACTAACAACCCAAGTAGGTGTAACCGATAGTTGGCTTAATTGGATGTAATGTATTGATACCTACTTAGGAGTCCCAACTCTTTTGCATCAGACAACGGATGTACGATCTAATCAGAGCTTTGTAACCAGAGCATAGAATAAGAAGTGGTGTCACAGATTTGTTGAGTGCTGCCTTAGAATATACGTGGTGGACTGCCTGACTGCCTGAGTTTGGTTTTACGCCGCTTTTAGCAATATACCAGCAATATCACGGCGGGGGGACACCAGAAAATGGGCTTCACACATTGTACCCATGTGGGATACGTGGTGGAAACTCCACGAGGAATATATAGGAAAAACCGACGACACCTTTCTGTTATGACTCCACTGCGTGACTCTCAACCAGCAGAAGTTCCAGGGAAAACTTCTGATCCTGAACATTCTTTTTGTACTACGAGGTCAGGAAGGACAGTTGTTCCTCCAAATAGACTCGATTTATGATTTGCTTGAAGATGTTCACATACGTTTATAAGAAAGTGTTATATGTTCTAATGTTAAACGAGTTTAAGAGTTAACGATTCTGTACTTTATAGTTCTAAAGTGTTTAAAAGACTATTCCAAAGAAAGGACTCTTAATTTCATTAGGGTTATTGTTCATTAAAATGACTGACAATCAAATTTCAAGAAAAGTAACTCGCACATCACTTTCACAAAGAAAAAGGGGATGTGAAGTTATCTCCCTTAGACCATTGAGTGCATGCTTGTGGCATGGCTAGTTCTTGATCGGTGTCACATCTGGGAGTCTTATGTAAAATGGCAGCCTCCTGTTGATCACTGGATTGTCTAGTCTAGACACGATTATTTACAGACCGCCGCCGTATAGCTGGAATATTGCTGAGTGCAGCGTAAAACAACAAACAAACAAACAAACAAACAAACAAAGCTTTCCTGAACCTATCGGCCCAGAATATTAGCACCCCGTAGACCCTGCAAATGGCTCACCGCAAATTCATACATTAATGAACAAAAAGAAGTAAATCTCAAAAGTACGAGGAACAGAATGAAAGTCATGGACTTATTGAATAATGGTTCACAGGGATTAATAGACCTGAAAAGTGTCAAATTCAGGAATGACTCCCTACGCACGTGTGTCGCAACTGCAATTTGTTTTGGTGTTAATGTTTGTTTTCATACGTGAACAATCTTGCATTATATGTTTGTTGTCAACACCAGTCTGTCTGTTTTCTCTCTAAAACTTACTGATAACATTTATATTTCTACTTTTTGTAAGAACATAGTATGTTCACAAGAGTTGTTAATTTGACAGTCACGTGTCTGCAACTATATTTTAATCATTCAATTTTACTCCAGGGAACATGGCAGTCTAAGTAAACTTAGGCTCAGTATTATTCGTTACACTGCTATACTGAGTCTAACAAAACCTAGTAGGAGGTCGCGTCAGCTAACCTTTGAGGGACCTATGACCGTCCAATCAAACGCGAGACGGCCGAACGGATTTAACCAATCAGTCAACGACTACTTGTTAGGGTTCGGCGGGACTTACAAAACGGTTTTGGATTTTCTCTTCCCTGGTCGATGACACTGATCTATCAACAAACGAAAATCCGCATAAAACACAGATATTTGACCTTCAGTATATACGCTTATGCGTTTCTTATGACATGGTTACTTTTTACTTACATTTTTGGAAGATGACATCCTTGAATATTGACAAAAACGCTATTTTCAGCGACTGTTTACTCATTGCGTGTATCAGTCGGAAGCGATCGTGAAGAAAATAGCATTCGGAATCGTTTGAGTTTTTGAGGTAAAGGTTCAAACGGTATGTGCGAATGATAACTTTCGCGATTTGGTAAGCTGTGTTCTGATTGGTCAGTCCAAATGGTTAGCTGACGCGACCTTCTACTAGGTTTTGTTAGACTCAGTATAGCAGTGTAACGAATAATACTGAGACTAAGTTTACCCAGACTGGGGAACATGGTCGAAACACTAAAAAAATCGCTTGAATAAGTACTATGGGCTCCCTTTTTATTTATTGAAAGACTTTGTCACGTTATTTAGTTATGAAGATCAACAGCAAGATATGGGAATGTATATTTACGACATCCGCCACCTTTGTGATAGCATCGCTATGCATCTCTTATGAGAAAAACACAAGAAATATGAGCAGTCTGTTTGTCGAGATAGAAACGAAGCTGAAACAAAGTCTCAATTTGCGAGGACACATTGTCGAATTGAAACCTGACGAGGAAGATCAGAAATGAAGTGGACAGTTTCAACTGTAATGTACTTTCTTATATTGGCACAGGTTAGGGCCGTTAAGTTGCCGCACGTCCAAGCATGTACAACGGTTTGTAACAAAAGTGGTATGTGTGGCCCGGCAGTTCTGCAATTTCGCTTTTTCACCTGTCATTTCACATCGAAGGGGAAACATGGGAAACGATACAAATCACACAAAATCGTAAGTACAGTTAATTTGACTTTCATAGATTAAGAAAATGGTTCTTCATTACAGCTGTATCATGTGCTTGAGGAATATATTGGAATCCACTCTAAAGGACCCTTTGCCGTCTAGAATCAGCGTGAATTACCGTTAATTATTATCGATATGTGTTAATAAGTCCTGACATATTTTCGATACGTTGCACTCGTGTAATAATCCCAACATTTAATTTCATTGGCCTGTTGAGACAATCACGTGACATCGGAATGCGGAACTACGTTTTTCATTCATAACTTTTTACTACGGATACAACGTTTACTACAACTTCAGTTACTCTCGTTTCCTCCGTCTGAGACATTTATGAACACTAATAAACACTAGATTTCAGTAAAGAAATTATACATGTCTCACTTTAATAACATACAGCGTTTTAAACAAAATATGTAAATAACTTTCACAAGTAAGGTGACAACAATGACACGGAGCTAGGATACGCCTTCAAAGTAGCAGACGACAAAATGGCAGCTCATGAGGAGAACATTTCCATAAACAGTCTAGTCAAAATAGATGGACAGTTAAAAGGACGAGTCATAGACGTTATGCAGCCGCTTGGAACATACAATGTTTACACCATCAAAACTGACAACGGACGTGTTCAAATTCTCCGATACAGACTCCAGTCAATCCCCTAGACAGTGAGTGTTCATCATGATAATGTCACTGATGTTGTAATACCCCAGGAAGTTGCTGATGCCCTTATGTACGATGATTTTTTGATGTCCAGACCCCCACCCCACCCCTTACAAATCCGAGATTACTTACTGTGACAGATTCGGATATAAAAACACTTTGCCGAAAACAAAATATGACCTAGCAATATTGAATAATTTCATGAAAACTGTTGAAAATGATAACAGACAAATTCATGACAATCCTCCCAATGACATTCTGTCCAGATTTTGTATGAGTGTGCGCAAAACCAATGCCTTGGAGTATTATTATTTCTTTTATATCATACGATATTGCTATAGCGCACATATCCAGGCAACTAGTGCTTGCTCAAGGCGCTGGTATTTTTTCCTTTGATCATTGGATGTCAATCTCAACGGCACAACGTGTTATAAATTTCAACTCCCTGGGGAGTATACAACTCTTGCAGCCACTAGGCGCACCGAGCTATTGTGGCTTTCTCATCCTAACGAGATACCCAGTTCACAGCTGGGTGAACTGGGACACATAGTCACAGTACTTTGTCCAAGTTCACTGCACGTTGCTGTAACCGCAACTAGGTGTTTGCATGTAGTCATGTGGCCACCATCTGGTCATCTACCAACGAATTCGTGGGTTCTTTTAAGCGCACATGGTCGTGTACTGTACACTAGGGGCTGCGACAACACTGAAAGAGTCTGCACACAAAGTTGACTCCAAGGTTTTTACACCCGTGCCTAAATTTCGGTACATCACTCGTTCTCGCTCGGGAAATACCAACATTTAGTACTTCGTGTTGTAAACATAGTATGATATGGGCACTCATATAATATCCTCTATTTAAGTATACAGTGATGGAGATATTAGGCTTATTTTAAATCGATCAGTCTATTAAAAACAGTTTTTAAAATAGATGTGTTCTATGAATTCCTTCAAAATGCTTTTGAATAAACACGTACAGGGAACTTTTGTATGTATTTCGTTGTCATATTCCATTAGGAACAAAGGAATGACTTAAAACATGTACAAGAAATACAATGTCTGGGCACAGGACCAAACAGCCGCAACCTGTCAACAATTTCCTGTCTATTTGGTAAGTATTTACAGTTCGTGATTTCATATAAATATAATCTTCAGGATTCAATTTCGTATCATCCGTTGTAGGTGATCTTCGCGAAACCATCGTACCCCGAAAACCACTGCCAAACCGAGCTTACACTCGACATGAATACACGTTACAGTAAGATACATAATAAAACGCATGAATTATGTTTTGAAATTCTAATGAAACCGTTATACCCTTGTGCGTTGTTTCCGGCCAGGTAAAATCAAAGTGTCACTACTATTATTTTAAATCTTCTTTTCAGAGGTCAGGAGATTATTAAGTTCGGTGGAAAATTGCCCATGGTATTAAAGGAAAAAAATGTTTAAAATGTTCTCTGGTCTGTGAGATATGAATTTTAGCCAATGAATGGACATCGTGTTTCACATACATGTGTATATCAATAATTGTACTGATTCATCATATTACTAATTCTGTCTTAGTACGTTCCTTCTGCAGATAAGTGCGAAATTACCAACAGGCATGTAATGAAACCAACCAAACCACAGTGCTCATTGGGAATCTGGGATGCTAAGCCAATTGATTCAGAATGGTACAACTGTTCCAAGAGCCTTGACGAACAAAACGTTTCCCCAAATTGCGGAAAGGAAGAAGTGCAGAATAAGTTCCTGGACAAGATCAACCAATATAAACATGCAAAAGGCAAAGATGTCGAATCTGAAAAGGAACGGAACGGTTTGTATTGTGAATAGAGTGAATAGGGTAAAATATTAATAACATCCACATTGTATCACGTCATTACATTTACTCCCGAAAGCGGTTAGGGTATGAACATAGGCCCCCATCAATCTATGCCTATCGTTAGAGGTGACTAAAGGAATCTTGGTCATGGTTGACTCCTTGTCATTGTTCTGAACTGCAGTTCTTCAGCTGTAGATTTGAGCAAACACATTCATGTAAGAGTATGTCCTTATGTCATAATCATATAATGAATGCCACATTTTAGAACAAATAATCCATTTTGGAAATTAGAAAACAATTTCGGATTTTGCTAGTGTTCATATACACAATGATTCCGACCCGGTTGATCTTCAGCAACCCATGTTTGTCGTAAGAGGCGACAAACGGGGTCGGGTGGTCAGACCTGCTGACTTCTGTTCCCCTGTTACCTTTTATTGCATACAGGAGATGGTAGAGTTCCTTCATAAACTACATAGAATGTGTCAGTAGCCATCTTATATGAAGAATTCGTTGGATGAATGTAACCTGTTTGAACTGTATATAGGTGAGTTTGAGTAGGTGAGTTTGGCATGCAATAGTTTGTTGTTATATCTACAGGTTACAAAGAAATTCGTGATGGCAAGAACATAGTGTTTGTGAAGTTATATACCGACAGCATGAGATGGGATGATGCGTTGAAAGTCTGTGAAGCTGACGGCGGAACGCTTCTGCGGGTTGACTCAAAGTATAAAGAAACTCAAATCGGAATAATCCTTCCGATCGAAGGAGATGGTACATAGAGTTGTTTATTATCCAAATTCTACTTTTGCGATGTCAATGTAATTCATTGTTATCCAATGCTGTAATTGTATTACAGTTCTAGTAAGATTTAGTAGAAGTTCATCACACTGTGCTTTGACAATAGTTAGTTGTTGAGGTAATATTATTGTCTAATATAATCAGTCAGTGATGTGTACGTTTCCTTATTAAGAGTGAGTGAGTTTAGTTGATCTCATGCTTGTCGTAAGAGGCGACTAACGGGATCGGGTGGTCAGGCTTGCTGACTTGGTTCACACATGTCATCGGTTCCCAATTGCGCAGATCAATGCTCATGATGTTGATCACAGAATTGTCTGGTCCAGACTCGATTTTTTACGAACCGCCGCCATATAGCTGGAATATTGCCGAGTGCGGCGGAAAATTAAACTCACTCACTCCTAACGTTAGACCACAGTACAGCATTAGTCCCCCATTTATTATGTAATTTCTGAAAACTAGAAAACGTAAGAGGTCTGCCTGGATTACTTGCGATATGAGCTGGGCCAAAGTGCACTTCGAATAGTGTGTCCACCAGTTTCAATAAAAAATATTCTGAAGATAGTTTTTAAATTTTATGTATTTTGTTGTTGTATAATGTGAATTTATGCCATTGGACAAGGTCCTGCCCAAGATCATATCCATAAAACGTGCCATTTTCACTGAAATATATCTTTGTAGATATTGTAAAATTATTGTGTATGTTTTATCATTTTAATACACGAATGACATTTAAAACTTATTCAGATGCAGCTAGTGTTACATTTGAGATTTCCTAATGAAGTACTGATTATAGTACCCTTTGAGTTGGGTCCAGCCCGGGATTCGAACCCGCACCGTCTAAGTGAGGCACCTAATCGCTAGCACATTTAACCAGATGTGCTTACGAAGGGTAATTAAAGGCACCGAAATATACGTATTGAAATATGCATATTAACAGCATTACGGTCACAAACATTAATACGGATAGAAACTGGCGAGATCACATGGTAAAGTAAAAATGGTTCATAATTGATTGTCCTCTTTGAAAGTTTTGGAACTTTCGACAAAAAGGTGGGTGTTGGTCTGCTCCTGTGTTGGCATGACACCTTTTCATCTGAACCAGTTCAGTGACCCTATGTGGAAATAATTACTTTTACACTTTGTATATTGTAGAATGGATTGGACTACAGGATATATACAGAAACAACACCTACTACTGGACGGACAAGACTCTCCCCAACTATACTAACTGGCGTAAAAATCAACCAAGCCACTTAGATTTCAGGCATTTTACCATTGTGAATGAAGATTGTGTACAACTTAGTGGAACCCCTTCCCAGTGGAATGACTGTTCATGTGATACGTTGAGATCGTTCTTATGCCAGATAGAACACTGACCAGCATGATCATGCGTGTGGCTGTCAACCTCTTCAGTCAACACTGATCTACACTAAACGCCATAAGAAACGTTACCCTCCTACCTTTATGAATTACTTAAAAACTATTAGAGATATGTTAGAAGGTATTATTTAACAAGAAAGCTAAACAACATAGCTTTATTCAAATCACGAAAAGAATTTCTCAAATGCATTCATATTTAGGCGAAATGCATCTTTTTCAGAATAGTTAAATTGTCCTATTTTTTTAATATGCTGAAATAACCAATAACAGTGATTAAGATGTCCCAAAGAAAAGTTGAAATAAAATTCTGCTTTGAGACAAAGATATACCATTTTAAGTCGCCATTTTTCAATTATTGACACAAGAAACAACTATTGTAGGGTGTATAAAATTGTAAGAGAATCATTCCTATGATTTCAGTCTTTTAAAACATTTTGTGCTGATTTGTATTAGTGGCAGTACGATCACACAAATGTAGTACCTGGATGTACCGATCTTGGGCTGCAGTGGTGACTGTTTGGTTGTAACGAGCTGCAAGCCGTGACATCGTGCTCAGACTAACATTCAGACGCCTGGCAACAGAAGATTGGTAATCTCAGCGTGCATTCTTGCAATGGCGCAGCGTCAAGATGTGGCGTAGTGATTTGACCTTGACACGAATTCCGATTTCCGAAATTAATCTGGATTTTTATAGCCAGACAGTGCATGCTCTTTGCCGCACAATTTCAACTGGAGGGTGATTTCTAACTTTCGTTACATATTTTGACGATTGTTTGAACAAAATAGGTAATTAATAGATTTATAAAAATACAAAACGCCTATGCGTTTCTTTTTTTGGATAGTATAATTTTGTCAATTCTCCCGCACACATGAAGGTACGGCGTGTAAAGCCTGCTGATGTCCCTACAGCTAGCATGTGCTATAAGTCCCCAAAGTATGGTGATCGACCTTCCGTTGCTGGCTATACGTGTGATTTTACTCAAAAGTTGTCTGAACCTAATGATTGACAGTGTCATTGTCAAATTTGAAGCAAAAGGTAACAGGTATCCCAGTGAGTTCCAACTGATTTTTCTTCGAAAAGAATCGGTTGTTTTGATTTCACTAGTTGTATCATTTACTTGACAACGATACAAGAAACTGTATCGAAACGTCGCATCGCGTGAATAAAGAAGTTGTTCATCCATAAAGTTTGTCTTTATTTGACTCTCGAACTTCTACAAGATGCCACTAAAGGAACAAAGGTTTACCTTAATTATGTAGGAATACTTGAATAATGTTGTGGTATTGGTTCCATGCGTATATACATGTATGTATATCACTTAGTTATAAGCTTCTGTAAATATGCAGCCACAGTCTCCAATACTGTCACTCTGCTATACACACACGCCTATATCACCAGTGGTACATTCTATTGTATACGTAAAAGCTCGCTGTGTATTATTTAGATGTATCCTAGAAGAACAGCGCTTCTCATTTCCGCTACATCTATCAGTATTGGTGTCAATGACACCAGTCGATTACAGGGTTGAGCAGGTTTTCAGGATGAAAACATGCTGTTAACAGGTGTGCTGATTTTGAAAACTGTTGGTAAGTTATATGTTGTGCATCATAGTGTTTGGAGATGGTTTTATAATGTATTATTTCAGCGCTGACGTTGGCATATTATCATTGTGTTTAGTTTGACACAACACTGTTGGTTGCAGGTTAGTATAGGCCTCCAGGAAGCAAAGGTTGTCGTGACAGGCAACCAAATGGATATGCTGGTTTATGATAACCTGTTTGCATCTTTTTATAACCCATTTGCTTGTGTGTTCTTAATATCGATCATTGGATTACCTGGTTCTGTCTTGTTTATTTACAGGCTGTCTTTATTTGGTAGGAACATTGATGAGTGCGGCTATGAGCAATCAACACTGTAATACACACACGAACTAGTTTAACTGTTCAAAATATTCTTACTTTGTTCAACTTTTGTATTTGGCAGGTTCAAATGAAAAAGGAATGAATCAAAAACTTCGCACGTTTGTTCAACCAAATCATTATGCCTTGATGTGTTCGTGAGTTTCAAATTATTTATTCAAAATGTCATATTGGACAGGTTGAAAAACCTATTTATGGCGATTACTCCATAATTTCCATTATAATAGAATCACAAGTTGTTAGCAAATCTTCGGATTCCATTTTTACTATTTTTCAAGGATTTTATTCTCTCGTCTCACTGGATTCATTTATTTTACGTTCAGTTGGTATATCAGTGGAAGGGAACTGGCTCTGTGACTGGTATTAAACGAGAACAGATGATCGATTCTGACTCATATTTTCAGCATTTGCATACTGTGGCAAGAACCTTGCGCTGAACAAAGTGAGTGAGTTTAAATTTTACATCGCGCCGGCAATATCACAGCCATATAGCGATGAAAACAAGGTAATCATTTTAAGATATCTGTCGACAAAGGACAGTAAAATAGGCGTATATATCACAGTTTTGAAAATAAAACCGTCCTGACCATAATTAAAATAAGAAGAGAGTAGATCCGATAGATGCATTCGTACCAATTAAAACTAGGCTATAAAAACCAACAACCAAAGGTTGACCACCTCACTGGAGATCAAGGGGACTAACAGTGCTTTCGCTTCCTACATGATTTCCTAGCAGGATTTATGCCATCCCTTTGGTTATCAGTGGTTGTAAGTTATGCTAGCCAATATTTAAAATACTCAAGCCAATCAAAATTCTTAAGCACTAGACAATATTATGCACTTTGATCAACAATGGACTTATATTTCACTGGAAGAAGGACAATATTTTTACACTACTTTAACCCTCTTAGTGACACCGCCATATATGTTCCCAGTTGATCATAATATTAATCCAACTTAAAACACATATCGATTTCAAAATTTATCAACCAGGAACCAAGTATAAAATGAGCATTGACATTACTAAAAAGATCCATTAGACTAGTGGAATGATAATAAAGATCCCTTGTGAGAGAGAAATCGACACTATTTAGCAAAACATGCTTGACAGTGATTCTCTCATCACAAGGGATACAGACAGGAGGATCTTCAGCTTTCAACAAGTATTCATGTGTATAACGAGTATGGCCAATACGACACCGTCGCATAATGACCTCTTCAAATCTGGACTAACATCCCAAGTAGGTGTAACCGATAGTTGGTTTTATTGCATGTAATTTATTGAAACCTACTTGGGTGTCCCACTTCTTCTGCATCAGATCACGGATATAAGATCTAATGACAGGTTTGAAATCACTATATGGTAGAAGAAGTGGTATCACAGATTTGGTAAGTGCTGTGTTTGCTGCATCATCAGCCATTGTGTTTCCCACAATGCCAACATGGCTGGGCAACCAACAAAAGACAATGTCGTATTGGCTAGTGGCAAGATCATTGTATAGTTCCAATATATCTAGAATGACGGGTTGGTCCCTGAACAAACCGGCATGGATGAGTGGCATCTATGCGGGGAGTTCAATCTCTTCCGCTGCTGAGAATTCAGTAGATGGCCACCTTGGAACAAACTGGTATTATGGGGTCTGCAGTGCCACAGCCGACAATGAGACTTCACCTTGGATTGTCATAGATCTCCTGGGTCAGTACGAAGTCCACAACATCACCATCTACAACAGAGGTTGAAATTCGCATTCTGCATGGTAAACTAGGTCGGTAATACGTATAATAATATGCAAGTATGAAACGCAGTCGTGTAATCTGGCTTTTATCGTTAAGAGCAACACTACAATAACATGGATTTTGGGAAGTTACAAATACTTTTGAGATGTAAACAGGCAGGTATTACATCACTACCTCACCGCAACAACATATTTTCAGCTGGGCACCTTCATGACTTTGTCATTGAGGTCTACAGGACAAACCCATCTCGATGTCTGCTGCGACCGTCTGATAAGCTTATGTTGGTGTGTTTGGCCTTACTGGAAACGTACAGAGTAAGAGTTCAATATCGGGAAGGTTTGTCCGGATTTGGAAACCTACGACTTCACACTATACCGATCTCCTGATAGTCTGTGAAGTAGAAGTATATGGAATACGCCCAGGTAAAGTTTTGCAAATTGTCGAAATAGAAAACAGTAGTTAACATCAAACTTTGAGCACCTCAAAGTAAAAAATATGCATCTGAACAAATATTAAGCACCTTTAAATATGCTGACCCCTAACAGAACTATGTTGTGCATGATGATACGTGTGATAATACTGTTCATTTAAGATATCGTCGCAAGTATACTTGGCGGAAAGTGTCTCCCAAACACACATTGTGAAGCATGTCCAGAAGCAAACGAACGCATTTTCACAGTGCAGGCTCACTCGACAACAGACCCGTGACGGACAGGGTTAGAATATTTATCTTCAGTAACCCATGCTTGCCGTAGGCGACTAACGGGATCGGGTGGCCAGGCTCGCTGACTTGGTTATTATTACAGACCGCCGCCGTATAGCTGGAATATTGCTGAGTGCGGCATAAAAGTAAACTCACTCACTCACTCGACAACAACCAGTCGCCTCAGCACTGTTCTGAAGCACCACAAGGAGAGTCGGGTACAACTCCAGAAGGGTAATCAAACGCCCTCTACTGAGCGATCATCACCAACAAGGATGTTTGGTTTGGTGTTTACAACGGCAACGCAAGAAACAGTGGACTTGGGGAAGAAAGCCGATTCCTTCTTTGTGTAACTGATTGACGCTTGGGCGTATGGGGGCAGCGAAATACTGCATTTGCAGCTAAAAATAAATCAACCAACTGTTGCCTCTGGTGAAAGTTCCGTGTATAAAGGCTTTCATTCAAAGTCCTCCCTTTATGCCTGATGGTTGACTCATAATCTAACTGATTTTCCTTTATACGCTTGTGTTCAAACTCTGTAGAAAAATTGGTGTCTTGAAAATATGCACTTGACATCGTGCTCGTTACATGAATGATGTTCACCTTAACTTAATATGGAAACTGTATGTCACTGAATACTCTGTATAAAGCAATCAACGTGAGAGTTATTAATTAATTCACTGTGACCGACCAACTAATGGAACCTTATAACGGTAATGTTTATATAAGTCAAGTGTTGCCTGCGAGTACTTTGTATCATGGTTTATGGATCACAATGACATGTTTTTAATGGAACACTGAGAGTATTCTAGTCAGTAAAGGTCTCCCGTTTGACGTATAGTCAAACACCATTGTGTCGAAGGTGAAGGGACCAACGGAATTACCTAAGGTTATCCAATCGTCAAGTCCGAGGGAGAAAAATACGAACAAAAATAACAGGTTGAAATATCGACCATCCTTATTTTAACCTATTGTCAGTGAAGTGGAACTCTCACATACCACCTCCAATTACATTTCTCGTCAAAACTCTTCATAGGTCGAATATATAGGCCTCAGCACATTGACGCGTTGATGTACTCATGGCAGGTTAAATGAGTGAGTGAGTGAGTGAGTTAATATTTAAGATCACATCGGCAATATTTCAGCCCTATCGTGACGAGAAACATACTTGACATTGAAATGGAATATATGTACATTATAAAAACGTGTCAACGAAGGTCAGCAAAACAACTAGAATATCACAATTACAACTAAAACTAGTGCAGAAAGTTAAAACTGATAGCACTATTAGGACAATACAATATAAATACATATAAAAACCCCAGCTGGATTTACACCATCCCTTCAGCCGCTGGCGATTGCACGAAATGTTAGCCAAAATTAAAACAACAAGAATACCACGTTCAAAAATCCTGGTAAGTTTAAATTGACCACGTACCCTCTCAGGACGACAATAATCCTACGGTACCCCAACCCCGCCTAAGGGCACAGCCACCAACAATCTCAGTTACTAATCCAAACTACCAATAATAAAATATATATCTATTTACAAACTATTCATCAAAATTTATCTAATAATTCTATTTCTTTTAAAAATTCAAGAATAAAATGAAAATTAAGAGTACGAAAACGATCCTTAACAGATTTTACATAAAAATACTTATGCCTTGTGATGGAAAAATCAATACAGTCAAGCAGGACATGCTTGACCGTGATTCGTTCATCACAAGGGATGCAAAACGGAGGATCTTCGCCTTTTAACAAATATTCATGAGTATACCTTGTATGGCCAATGCGACATCGTCGCATGATGACCTCTTCAAACCTGGACTGACAACCCAAGTAGGTGTAACCAATATAGGGTTTTATTTCATGTAATTTGTTAATACCCACTTGGGTGTCCCACTTCTTTTGCATCAGATCACGGATGTAGGTTCTAATGCTAGCTTTGTATTCAGAGTATGGAATAAGAAGTAGTGTCACAGGTTTATTGAGTGGTGCCTTGGCATCAAGATCAGCCATTGTATTCCCAGAAATACTAACATGGCTGTGTAACCAACAAAAGACGATGTCGCACTGGCCAGTAGCAAGCTCACTATACAATTCAATAATTTCTATTAAAAGTGGATGTTTACAAGAAATATTTTTAATAGCCTGAAGACACGAAAGATAATCGGAAAAGATTATGTATTGTTTCATATTTACGGTGTTTATTAATATATTTAAAGAGCTGTTAATATGGCGTTTGCTTCTGCTGTAAAATTAGAGCTGGTATCCGGTATTCTAGAAGATATTGTTCTGGATCCAATAACAGTGGCACATGCCACCGCGCCACCATCCTTAGACCCATCTGTAAATAAGGATTTGTATGTATTACATGTAATTCTTAATTGATTATATTCTTGTTTATATTGTAATTCATTAGTTTCTCATTTCTTAAACTTTGTCAGAGTTAGGTCAACTTCAGGCCTCACCAGTTGCCAAGGAGGAGAAGAGAGCAGACGGGAAGGAGATATATTTTACAGCTCAATGCCGGCTGCGAAAATGATAGTTTAATTCTGTGTCCAAGAGGCGGAACAAGAGAAGACTTTTTGTTGTACAGATCCTCATAAAGGGGATTGAAAACACAGTTAAATGCAGGATTACATTAGAATAGAGTTTTGTTATATACTGTAATGATAATTTTATACGACGTTGGTTAAGGGATGGCTCTTCTGCCTCATCATAGAGACTGTCAACAGGAGAAGTTCTAAAAGATCAAAGACATAGTCTTAGACCTTGATGGTGCACAGAATCAAGAATTTTAAGGTTTCTTTTGCAGGCTCCACCATAGACAATGTAGCCATAATCAAGTTTCGAACGGATCAATGATCGATACAGATGTAGGAGGGTAGATTGATCCCCTCCCCACTGAGAATTGGAAACGTCTTTCAACAGGTCAAGCGCCTTCAGGCAATTATTTTTGAGATATTTGTTATGCGGAATAAAAGTTAAACGGGAGTCGAAAATTAGACCCAAGAACGTGGCCTCTTTGACAACCTTGATTGGAGTGCCATTTAAATTTAGTTCTTGATCCTTATGCGGCTTATATTTCTACAGAAGTGTATACAATTAGCTTTTGACTTAATTTAAAGCCGTTTTCAAGACACCATTTATATATTTTGTTTAAACACAATTCCAGTTGCCGTTCAATAGTATGCATATTTTTACCGCGACAAGAAATATTAAAATCATCCACAAACTGCGATCCATCGGTTGAACCATTTAAAACTATAGACAAATTATTTATCTTTATGCTAAAACGTGTGACAAAAAATGCTACCTTGTGGGACACCCTGATCCTGAGTTTAATGATCAGCAGGGTAGAACCCACGCAGACTTGAAATTGCCTGTCAGTTATAAACTTGGATATGAATTCAGGCAAACGGCCTCGCAATCCAAAATTGTGTAAATGCTTTAAAATCCCATGTTTTCAAGTAGTGTCATATGCTTTTTCTAAATCGAAATAGATCGACACTGCATGTTGTTTTTGAATAATGGCATTTTTAACAAAGGATTCTAAACGCACTAAATGATCGATGGTATTTCTGTTTTATCGGAAACCACATTGAATATCCGTTATAAGGTTATTGGTTTCCAAGTACCAAACAAGTCGATTATTTATCATGCGTTCCATGGTCTTGCAAACACAGATGGCTAGTGAGATCGGTCGATAACTCGAAGGATCAGTATGGTCACGTCCCGGTTCATGGATGGGAACAATAATAGCATCGCGCCATGAAGAAGAAAATTTTCCAGATATCCAATTATCATCAAAACTGTTTAAGTGGGTGAGTGAGTTATTATTTCACGTCACATCGGCAATATTGCAGCCATATCGTGACAAGAAAATATTTGAAGATTTGGGGACTTGTGTACCCTCTCAGGAGGACAATAATTTTAAGCTTCTTCAACCCCCTTTGAGGATACAGCCACTAACAATCTAAGTTGAAAATCTGAACTTTCAACCTTATCTATTTACAAAACATATATGTAAATTCATTTAAAAGTCCATCTTTTTAAAAAAATCAATGATTAAATGATAATTAACTTTATTAAAAAGGTCCTTTACTGTTTTGATATTGAAATATTTATCCCTTATGATGGAGAATTCAACACAGTCAAGCAGGACATGCTTGACCGTTGTTCTCTCATCACAAGGGATACAAAACGGAGGATCCTCACCTTTTAATAGGTATGCATGAATACATCTTGTGTGGCCCATACGACGATGTCGCATGATGACCTCTTCAAATCTGGACTGACAACCCATGTAGGTGTAACCAATATAGGGTTTTATTTCATGTAATTTAGTAATACCCACTTGGGTGTCCCATTTCTTTTGCATCAGATCACGGATGTAGGTTCTAATGCTAGCTTTGTAATTAGAGTATTGAATAAGAAGTGGTGTCACAGATTTATTGAGTGCTGCCTTGGCAGCAAGATCAGCCATTTTATTCCCAGGAACGCCAACGTGCCTGGGTAACAACAAAAGACGATGTCGCATTGGCCAGTAGGAAGCTCATTATACAGTTGAATAATTTCTAACAAGAAATATTTTTAATAGCCTGAAGACACGAAAGATAATCGGAAAAGATTATGTATTGTTTATATTTACGGTGTTTATTAATATACTTAAGAGCTGTTAATATGGCGATAGCTTCTGCTGTGGAAATAGAGCTGTTATTTGGTAGTCGAGAAGATATTGTTCTGGATCCAATAACAGTGGCACAAGCCACCGCGGCACCCGTGAAGAGCCACCTCCTCGTGGTGGGTGCTGGGTAACGCTAAGCGCTCTTCAACCCCCGTTGTGGACCCGGGGGTATATTTGGTCCACCAACCCGTTTGCCGTGGGTTGCGCCCCTGTGTCGGTGGAGGAAGGGAGTCTGGTGGTTGAGGGCACTGGTTCCAGGAACAGTGTTCCTTTGCCCAACACACCACTTCGCCCCTGACTTCACCTAGACGGGTGGTAGAACTGGCCCGGTTCTATCAATCGGCTGGTCACGCCAAGCCCTGTGCTACATCTATGTACTATTGCACAAACATTTTGAGAATTATTCCATGGTATTTTTAAGTCTTGGCGAATTTTTTAACACAAAATTTCAAATATACAATTTCATGTATTTTTTTGCCTAGAGTCGTATGCCCAGAAGGCGGTGGCTCATGGGCCAATCTGGTGGAATCATTAATCTTTTAATTTTTCTGCTGGAGTATATCATCCGGGTATCCTTGGTGCTGCAAGTCGGAGATCCGCTTGTTTTTAGCATTGTCCTTGTGATACTCCGTGGTGGGTGGGGAGCTCGGATGACGAACCTTGAAAAATTAACCATGGCTTACGAAACCCCCCTAAAAATCCCAAACGTCCACTAGACACTGATCCAGTTGATAATGATCAAAGACTGTCCACGTCCATTGAATACTGGCCACGATTTCTTGTTATTGAAACTGTTGACAAGACTCCATTGAAGTTGAACCCTTTTGCCATATCTAAGGGTATACAGGGCATTGCTGGTGATGTCAAGAATATTAAACGTTTACGTTCCGGTGCTCTGTTGGTTGAGTGTGGGAAAAGGCAACAAGCCACCAACCTTATGAGTACAGAATCGTTTGTCAGCGTTCCGGTCACCGTCACGGCTCATAAAACATTAAACACGAGCAAGGGAATCATCAGAGACCGTGATCGATTGTTTGCAGATATGTCGGAACTTGACATCGTCTCTGAGATGAAAGATCAAGGCGTACTCTATGTCAAACGTTTCACAACCCGGAAAAACGATGCTGTTATAAAAACAAATACCTACCTGTTTTCATTTTCTTCACCAAATGCTCCAAAATCTCTAAAGGCAGGATATTGTAACATCAATGTTGACACGTACATTCCGAACCCTCTAAGGTGCTTCAAATGTCAAAAGTTCGGTCATGGCGTAAATACTTGCACATTGTCTGTTGTATGTGCTCACTGTGGTGAAAAGACACATACAACAGAAGATTGTGACAGTAATGTTAAAAAATGTACCAACTGTGAAGGGGATCATCCATCTTACTCTAAAAACTGTCCTGTTTGGAAACATCAAATGGAGATAAATAGAATCAAATTTACCCAAAACATTAGTTTTGCCGATGCCAAAAAACTAGTTCAAAGCTCAGAGCATAAGGAGAGCTATGCTTCTATCACCAGAACACCGTCAGAAGCAACCACTAGAATAACAAAGTCATCTGCATGCTGTCAGACAAACCTGACCTGGGTTAAATCGAATCTCCTCTGATATTCTCACCTGCAATATCGACCCAAACAACAGAATCAGTTCCTAGTACGTCTCAAAGCCAATGTGAAACATCCTCTGATCTTGACGCATCATCTCAGTCGACATCAAAGTCTACACAGCCCCTTAAAGGCAAAGGTAAGAAGCCAGATTCTTTGAAAAAACTCAGTGGCAGAGCCCCAAAAGGGTCAGAAAATCAAATCAACTTATACAACAAATATGGATCCCTTGAGGACATGGACGTATCCGAAACTGTCCGTTCTACGGCGCACAGCTTGTCGCCCAACAAAAAAGTTCGGGGAAGATCCCCAATAAATCCCCCCAAAAGATAGTTTATCACAATCATATTATACAGTGGAATTGTAGAGGACTGAGGACTAAATTCAGTGAATTACAACTTTTAGTCCAGGTTTTAACACCATCAGCGTTCTGTCTGCAGGAGACCTATTTAAAACAGACAGATTCTTTTATCCTGCGTTCTTTCAATGAATACCATTGTTTTTCACCTCTGGGTGACAGGGCCACTGGAGGATCTTCCATCCTAGTCAAACAGAACGTTATCCATAGCCCTGTTGCACTCACTGCTAATCTTCAGGCTGTTGCAGTGCGACTAACTTTGCACGTTGCGTTTACATTATGCTCTCTTTATATATCTCCGTCTCCAACGTTTCACAAAACTGATCTTCAAGCTCTATAGGACCAACTCCCGCAGCCCTGTATTATTATGGGAGATTTAAATGGACACAACCCACTCTGGGTTAGTGCAAATACAAAAGCTAAAGGTAAATTACTGGAGGAGTTTTGTTCAGATAATGATTTATGTATTTATAATGATGGTTCCAACACATATTTACACCCTGGTACAGGAACCTAATCTGCTCTCGACTTGTCAGTCACAAATTCAGAACTACTAAATGAATTTGAATGGTCAGTCCACGATGACCTCTGTGAAAGTGACCATTTTCCTACTACACTAAAACCTGTAAATCCATCTGATGTAACTCCGTCATCAAGGCGGAATTTTAAGAAGGCTAACTGGGCTTTATATGAAACACTGTGTGCTACAAAACTGAAACCTGAACTTTTTATTGACGTTCCTGATGCTATCAACTGTTTTTCTGATGAACTGAATACCATAGCTGATGAATGTATACCACAGTCCTCTGCAAATCCACATATCCGAAAACCATGGTTCAACGATGAGTGCAAACAAGCTAGGAAGGCAAGGAAAAAAGCAGAACATTATTTCCGTCGCCATCCTATGGTGCATAATTTAAATAAATTTAAAATGTTAAATGCTAAAGCGCGGCGTACCTTTAAACAGAATAAACGCCAATCTTGGCAAAATTATGTATCCAAAATAAATTCTCGAACGCCCATGTCCAAGGTATGGAACATGGTCCAGAAAATTAAAGGTAAAGGTACTAAATCTAGTGTCCATCATCTTAAACATGGAGATCAATTACTTACCAATAAATCAGATATTGCGAATAAACTGGGTGAAACTCTCGCTAAACACTCTTCCTCTTCTAATTATGTGCCTAAATTCCAACAATATCAAAACAAGAAGAAAAGAAAACTATTAATTTCAATTCAGATAATGGGGAAGATTATAATGAAACATTTTCTATTCATGAACTCCATACTGCTCTTGAGCAAGCTCACGATACTGCTACAGGTGCTGATAACATACATTATCAACTCCTGAAACACTTACCAGAATCATGTTTAGAGACGCTCTTACACATTTTGATGATATTTGGACGTCAGGGAAATTTCCTTCCTCATGGCGTGACGCTATAGTAGTACCAATACCTAAACCTGGACGTGATCATACGGATCCGTCCAATTATCGACCGATTTCACTAACAAGCTGTGTTTGCAAAACCATGGAACGCATGATAAATAATCGACTTGTTTGGTACTTGGAAACTAATAACCTTATAACAGATATACAATGTGGTTTCCGTAAAAACAGAAGTACTGTCGATCACCTAGTGCGTTTGGAATCATTTGTTAAAAACGCTCTAATTAATAAACAAGACGCTGTGTCTATCTTTTTTTATCTTGAAAAGGCATATGACACTACGTGGAAATATGGCATTTTAAGAGATTTACATGGCTTCGGATTGCGAGGCCGTTTGCCTCAATTTATAGCTAACTTTTTAAATGACAGACAATTTCAAGTCCGCGTGGGTTCTACCCTGTCTGATCATTACAATCAGGATCAGGGTGTCCCACTAGGCAGTATTTTGTTTGTGACTTTATTTAGTATCAAGATCAACGGTTTATCCAAGGTTTTAAATGATTCAATCGATGGATCACTTTTTGTGGATGATTTTAATATTTCTTGTCGTGGTAAAAATATGCATACTATTGAACGGCAACTGCAGTTGTGTTTAAACAAGATAAATAAATGGTGTCTTGAAAACGGCTTTAAATTTTCTAAATCCAAAACTAATTGTATACATTTCTGCCGTAAATACAAACCGCATAAAGACCCTGAACTATCTCTAAATGGCACACCCATCAAAGTTGTGAAGGAGGCCAAGTTCTTGGGTATTATTTTTGACTCACACTTAACGTTTCTACCACATATTAAATCCCTTAAAACTAAATGCCTGAAGGCACTTGACTTGTTGAAAGTCGTTTCCAATTCTCAGTGGGGAGAGGATCAAGCTACCTTCCTACATCTATATCGATCACTGGTACGTTCCAAACTTGATTATGGTTCCATCGTTAATGGTGGAGCCTGCAACAGCAACCTCAAACTATTAGATTCTGTCCACCACCAAGGTCTCAGACTTTGTCTTGGGTCCTTTAGAACTTCTCCTGTTGAGAGTCTCTACGTCGAGGCCGATGAGCCATCTCTTTACACAACGCCGTATAACATTATCCTTGCAGTATGTAACAAACCTATATTCTAATGAGTCAAATCCTGCATTTAACTGTGTTTTTAATCCTCTTTATCAACATCTGTACAACAAAAAGCCTTTTTTCTCTTGTTCCGCCTCTTGGTTTGAGAATTAAACCATTCATTTCTGCTGCCGGAATTGAGCTGGAGAATATATCTCCTTTCGTCTTCTTTCTTCTCCTCCTTGGCAATTGGTGAGGCCAGACGTTGACTTAACATTAACCACATTTAAACTATCCGAAACTAATGATTTACAGTATAAACAAGAATTTAGTCAATTAAGAAATAAATATAATACATATAAATCCTTATTTACAGATGGATCCATGGATGGTGGCGCCAGAACAATATCTTCTCGACTACCAAATAATGGCTCTATTTTCACAGCAGAAGCTAACGCCATATTAACAACTCTTAAATATATTATTATTATTATTATTATTATAGGATATTTATATATAATATATATAAATAAACACCGTAAATATAAACAATACATGATATTTTCTGATTCTCTTTCGTGTCTTCAGGCTATTAAAAATCTTTCTTGTAAACATCCACTTTTAATAGAAATTATTGAATTGTATAATGAGCTTGCTACTGGCCAATGCGACATCGTCTTTTGTTGGTTACCCAGCCACGTTGGCATTTCTGGGAACACAATGGCTGATCTTGCTGCTAAGGCAGCACTCAACAAATCTGTGACACCACTTCTTATTCCATACTCTGATTACAAAGCTAGCATTAGAACTTACATCCGTGATCTGATGCAGAAGAAGTGGGACACCCAAGTAGGTATTAATAAATTACATGAAATAAAACCCTATATTGGTTACACCTACTTGGGTTGTCAGTCCAGATTTGAAGAGGTCATCATGCGACGATGTCCCATTGGCCATACAAGGTACACTGATAAATACTTGTTAAAAGGTGAAGATCCTCCGTTTTGTATCCCTTGTGATGAGAGAGTCACAGTCATGCAGTCAAACTGTGTTGAATTCTCCATCATAAAGGATAAATATTTCAATGTTAAAACTGTTAAGGATCTTTTTAATACTATTCATCTTCATTTAATTCTTGCTTTTTTAAAAGAACTTGATTTAATTAATGAATTTTGATAAATATGTTCTGTAGATAGATGTGTTTTAATGATTGGTAGTTTTGATTAGTACCTTAGATTGTTAGTGGCTGTACCCTCAAGGGGGGTTGAAGTATCGTAAAATTATTGTCCCCCTGTGAGGGTACGTAAGTCCCAAAACTTTCAAAGTCAATTTAAACTAACCAGGATTTTTAAACGTAGTATTCTTGTTGTTTTAATTTTGGCTAACATTTCTTATAATCGCCAACGGCTGAAGGGATGGTGTAAATCCAACTAGGGTCCATGCAGGTAGCAAAGGTACTGTAAGTCCCCATGGTCCCTAGTATGATGATCTACCTTCTGTTGTTGGCGATCTATGGCCTATATTGTATTGTCCCCAATAGTGCTATTAGTTTTAAACTTTCCACGCTATTTTTAATTCTAATTGTGATATTCTAGTTGTTTTACTGTCCTTCGTCGACATATATTCCACTTCAAAATCAAATTTGTTCTCGTCACGATATGTCTGATATTGCCTGACGTTGTTTTACTGTCCTTCTTGATACGATCATCACCAGGGTTAATTTTTAAGGATGAGGAATGATACATATGTATTAGACCATCCAATCAAATTCATTATATAAGTTGGAATCGTCAGTGATAGATCCAGGGAAAAATATTGCCGTAGCTGATGTTAAATAATAACTCACTGAAAATGCATAAATTATTATCGGAAATGAATTCCTCAAGGATTTTGCCTTTTTATTGGTATGGACACTTCCCCAAAGCGGGTTGTGTTCGTTCAGGTCGCCCATGATAACACATGGCTTTGGAAGCTGATCATAGAGATTCTGAAGATCCGATTGTCGAATATTTGATGAAAGAGGAATAAGCTGCACATGCAATGTGCAGAGTTAACACGAACAGTCTGAAGATTTGTATTAAGTGGGGCAGGGCTATGTATGACGCCCTGCCGCACCAAAAATGAAGCACCCCCTGTTGCTCTATCTCCTGGAGGAGAGAATGAGTGGTAATCACTGTACTGTCGTAAATCAATATTATCTGTATTTTTTAGATATGTCTCTTGGAGACATAATGCTGACGGTCGAAAATCTTGAATTAGAAACTGTATTTCGTTAAAGTTATTTTTAAGTCCTCTGCAGTTCCACTGAATTATATTGGCCAGCTGAGTCATGGTGCCTCAATTGGCGATCGTTCACGGGTATGTGAGGAGGAGCTATTTCTTCCGCCTGTCCTGTGAGGACAGATAAACCTCCATGTCTAGAGGTTGAAACGAGTTTTGAAGAGGAACCTGGGAAGGTGAAGAGACAATAGGTAGCTGGTTTCTGTTTTCTTTTTGGTTTGGTCAGTAGCTGGCTCTGAAGCAGACGTCTTTGATGTCGCAGGCCGAATTTCAGTCTGAGACCCAGAAGTAGATCTAGACTGAGTGACTGGTGAAGTAGGTGTTTTTGCTGAATAGATAGGTTTTTCTGACTTGACCAAAGTCAAGTCAGTCTGACACGCAGTAGAGGATGTAGCTACAGTGTGGGTGACTGCAGCAGAATAAGAGATATTCAATGGAGTTGAACAGTTTTTGGCTTCAAGGTAGGAAATGTTTTTTTCGCATTTGATTTTCATTATTTTTTATTCCCTCCTTGATAAACAGGGCAGGTCCTGGATGAAGCAGCATGTGGGCCTTCACAGTTTGCGCATTTATAGTCATTCACGCAATCTGTACTCTCATGATGGTCGCCACAGCGGTGACACACCACAGAGTTTCGACACGAGTGAGACCCATGACCGAAATGCTGACACTTGTAACACCAGAGTGGATTGGGGACATACACATCCACCCCGATGTTAACATAACCTGCTTTTATTGACTGTGGCAGGGAAGATCGCGAAAGGGTCAAGAGGTAGGTATTAGTTTGAGTGATATTACCATCTTTCTTGAAGGTGAAACGTTTCACTGCTGTAACTCCTTATTCCTCAAGTTCTAGAGCCGTATCCTCCTCTGAAATATCACAGAGACAACGAGCTCGGTCTCGTATGATACCGCGGCAAGAGTTCAACGTCCTGTGTACAGACACAGCAACCTCGATATTGGCAAAGGTCTTGACTGACAGCAGATTGAGAGATTGCTGTCTCCGTGCACGCTCCACAAGAAGCGAGCCACTACGGAGACGGGTAACGTTCTTTACCTCTCCACAGATTCCAGAGATAGCTTTCGAAATTGCGAAGGGATTAAGTTTGATTGGTAGAAAGTCCTTAGACTCGATCACAAGAAATCGAGCCCAAGAATCCAAGTTCACAGAAATAGTTTCAGCTAGACGATCTGTTTCAACAAGACGCCTTTTTTTCATACCGAGATGAACCAGCTTGTGGGGATGCCAAAATGAAAAGAAAATAATTCACCATGGAGTGTCAACAAGAACGATGTCAAATAGCACCGGATCTCCAAGATGCCGACACCAGGGATACAGGGATGCTATACTAAAGCAAATATGACACATATAGCAATATTTGTGTACCGAATCAAATGCCAGGGTGGTTCTGCCCATGACAAGTAACTGGACACATACTGAATTTGGAGGTCAACAATGCCAGATTGGCCCATGAGCCACCGCCTTCTGGCATAGGACTCTAGGCAGTTGAAAGTAAGCAATAATATATACACAATAGATCTTAATATCCAAGACCCAATTATAATTCAAATGTGCAAAAATATTCACCATGCACAGGGCTTGGCGTGACCAGCCGATTGATAGAACCGGGCCAGTTCTACCACCCGTCTAGGTGAAGTAAGGGGCGAAGTGGTGTGTTGGGCAAAAGGAACACGGTTCCAGGCTCCCAGTGCCCTCAACCACCAGACTCCTGTCCTCCACCGGCACAGGGGCGCCACCAGCGGCAAACAGGTTGATGGACCAAATATGCCCCCGGGTCCACACGGGGGGTTGAAGAGTTCTAAACATGATTCCGGTAAGTGCTTGAGAAGCTGATAATGTATGCTATCAGCCCCTGTTGCAGTATCGTGAGCCCGGTCAAGAGCAGTATGAAGCTCATGAATAGAAAATAGTTCATTGTAATTTTCAACCCATTATCTGAATTGAAATTAATAGTTTGCTTTTCCTGTTGTTTTTTATATTTTTGGAGTTGAGGTAGATAATTCGATGAGGAAGAGTGTTTGGCCAAAGTTTCTCCATGTTTATTTGCAATATCAGATTTACTAGTTAATAATTCGTCTCCATCTTTAAGATGCTTAATGCTAGATTGAGCGCCCTTACCTTTTATTTTTTGGATCATATACGATACCTTTGATATCGACGTTCGTGAATTTATTTTTGATACATAATTTCGCAAGAATTGACGTTTATTTTGCTTGAAGGTACGCCGTGCCTTGCTTGTTTTAAGCACAGTGAAATTGTTGCATGACAGGTCAACACAAGTTGGACCCTAACCCTTGTGGACAATATATACCCGACATAGAGTCCTGGACCTAAACCTAGTAAATAGGTGCAGTCACTCAATGATATATATTACTTATCACGGTGCACAGCGAACGATGTACGCATGCACCTACATGTGTGTGTAATTTCAATAGGTGGACATCATCACACGACGTAGCATATGTATAAAACGAAACAAGGAAACGCCCCCACTCCACCATTAAGGGGCAGTAAGTGCTTACAGAAGATTTCTGAATTTTTTTTCGGCTGTGTTAATACATTGTGTGTTCGAATCCAAAGTACATAGCAAAACTTTGCAATTTTTACCACCTGTCTTCACATAATACGAAGAAAACCATACGCAATAAGCTGTTGATATTAAAACATCCATGCATTTCATAACAAATGGACTGAGTGAACTTCGATATCTGAAATCGATCTATCGTTTTATTCGCCAAGTTAGAATATAATAATGTGTTTATAAAACAAGTAGATATTTATCATTATTATTTGATGACATATTATACTATCTATTATTATACAATTCACGCCCTGACAATCAACGTTATTTGAGAACAAGTGAATAATTTAGTGAATATTTTCTGTAGATATAACCATGCGCCTGCAACGTTTATAACAGGCATATGTGACAGTATATGTCAATCATTTCTGTCACTTTTATGTAACTGTGCATGTCCAACGTTCATGTAAGGCATATGTGACTGTATATGTCCATCATCTCTGTCCGTTTTATGCAACCGTGTATGTCCAACGTTCATGTAAGGCATATGCGACTGTATATGTTCATCATTTCTGTCCTTTTAATGCAACCGTGCATGTCCATCGTTCATGTAAGGCATATGTGACTGTATATGTCCATCATTTCTGTCCGTTTTATGCAACCGTGCATGTCCATCGTTCATGTAAGGAATATGTGACTGTATATGTCAATCATTTCTGTCAGTTTTATGTAACTGTGTATGTCCAACGTTCATGTAAGGCATATGTGACTGTAAATGTCCATCATTTCTGTCCGTTTTATGCAACCGTGCATGTCCATCGTTCATGTAAGGAATATGTGACTGTATATGTCAATCATTTCTGTCAGTTTTATGTAACTGTGCATGTCCAACGTTCATGTAAGGCATATGTAACAGTATATGTCCATCATTTCTGTCCGTTTTATGTAACTGTGCATGTCCAACGTTCATGTAAGGCATATGTGACAGTAAATGTCCATCATTTCTGTCAGTTTCATGTAACCGTGCATGTCCATCGTTCATGTAAGGCATATGAAACTGTATATGTCCATCATTTCTGTCTCGTCATATGAGCGAAATATTCTCAAGCACGACGTTAAACCAACTTTCACCTCACCTCATCATTTCTGTCAGTTTTATGTAACTGTGCATGTCCAATGTCCATGTGAGGCATATGTGACTGTATACGTCCATCATTTCTGTCAGTTTTATGTAACTGTGCATGTCCAACGTTCATGTAAGGAATATGAAACTGTATATGTCCATCATTTCTGTCAGTTTTATGTAACCCTGCATGTCCATCGTTCATGTAAGGCATATGAAACTGTATATGTCCATCATTTCTGTCAGTTTTATGTAACCCTGCATGTCCATCGTTCATGTAAGGCATATGAAACTGTATATGTCCAACATTTCTGTCAGTTTTATGTAACTCCGTATGTCCAACGCTCCTGTAAGGCATATAAAACTGTATATGTCTACGCTATGTGTATGCGTACAAGATTTTTCGTGTAAGATGTGTATCTCTTTTTATCATACAATGGCTAGCGTTCTCGTCGGGATAAGGCCAACGATATTTTCAGGACTACTTTTACAATGTAAACAGACATGGCGTCACGCCATAGGTACAGGGGCTTGTATTGCTGAAAATAAAACGTCCTAGGTCCAACACTTGTTCACCGATAGGCATCTACATAAAGATAAGTAAAGGTATGTAACGCACACAAAGTTGACAAACACCCCGTCTCGTTTCTGGGCGAATTCTGAGTGGGTCTAAAGTCTAAAGGCGTTTTGTCCGTATTGACAGCCATGGTTACGGTACTGCTAGTGCTTTGATCTAAGAAAACTCATGTCTGGTAATCATAGATGGAGTGGAATACGAAGCGAAGACAGAAATTTATAGGCTTACGAAGATGCCAACTCCAGTTCCCCGACCGACTGTCAGTGCTAACGAGCAGTCGGCACAGTCAAATTGAGTGATCAGTAGAAAATTGTGTCACCGAGCTTGTGACGTGACGTATTACTAAATACATATTTGTGACGTCATAGATGTCTGTGCAGATTCCATGAAGTTTAGTTTCATGATTTATGGCAATTGAAATCGCATTTTTAAATAATAAAGTGAGAATGACTTGGGATGGTCAATATTCTGGATTAGGAATAAACATTCCATTTAGCGAGCCATGGCGATATTATCCAACACACGTGTTCATGTTAAACACATATAACATTACTATCTCCGGTGTGGATTTAAGTACCTTACCACTGCACTATTGCGCTCCACTGTATGTAACTGTACGTGTCCAACATTTTTTGTCAAGCATGTATAACTGTATATGTCCAACGTTTGTTGTCAAGGATATGTCCAACGTTCATTTTAGGCATATGTTTACAGTCTGGTCAAATGTGGGTGTATTTAGTGTGTGCTAGTAAATCTACGTACATAATTAATCAATCAGCGTGTTATGGGATAAGTATTTGATGGATATTTTTTAACTCAGTTGATAATTCCTCTTGCTGCACTTCCAAGCGCATATTTCATAACATGTAATAAATTTACCACATCAGACATTCATCCATTTTGTTGAGTATTTACTCCAGACACGAGAAGTGGTATATGTTAACCTCTGTTGGGTAATCTGAATGGTGTTACCACTAGTTGTACCTGATATAAATTCTATATCTGACCATCAAGTGAATGATGACAAATCAGCAGGTGTAGGTTTATATCACCAAACATGGGTTATAGCAAGGGAGTAGTAATCGCTGTAATCTGAATGGTGTTACCACTAGTTGTACCTGATATAAATTCTATATCTGACCATCAAATGAATGATGACAAATCAGCAGGTGTAGGTTTATATCACCAAACATGGGTTATAGCAAGGGAGTAGTAATCGCTGTATTGCATGCAAAACTTAGGGTTCGACGCTGTTTTGAGGATATGAAAGAAACTCCAATGTTTGCATAAGAAATACAGCATTTGCTGTGTACTAAAGCTAAAAAATGTATATACCAACTTACCTAAGCAACGTTTTAGATTTTTCGAGCAATGACAAAGTGGGGTTGATTGAGTTTTTTTCCGATTCAAATAAATCAAATGTGTTTATAATATCATACGTCATTAGACATCACATTATAACATGACATGAATAAATATCGACTTAAAACAGAGTGAGTGAGTGAGTTATTATTTAACGTCACATCGGCAATATTGCAGCCATATCGAGTTAAAACAGAAATAGGATCAAATTGGATCGGTCATCAAACAATACATGCTTCAGAAAATCCGAGATTTCAAGCTTACACTGCTGGAATACTATATTACAATCAGACTAGAACTACAGGGGATATTTTCAAATAACGGTATCTGATGGGCATCCACCGTTCTTATTGTCTGATTGTTTAGATTGAAGAAATTCTCTCAAGGTAGACAACTGCCCAGTGGTGTCAGCCCGGGACCGCCACATTTCCCAATTAGTATAGTCTCAGGAGCGCCACAATTGATTTCACTGCAGTTTGTGGCATTGTGGGGATTATATGGTTGAGTGATTACCGTTTTCTGAAAAAAGAGCTCCCTGCTTAAGTCTTAATGACCTTTGTGTTGTTACAACACTTATTAACTTACAGTATTGATCAAAGAGCCGATGGAAACAATAAGTTTGGCATCGAGTTAATGTTGCTAAGTAAGCAAGTATATGTATATAAAGACAAATCCGTTTGACACTGAGTTAAAGTTGCTAAGAAAAACACCCCAGTTTGGCACTGAGATGATATTGCTAAGTAATCAAGCGTGTGTATGAAGACAAATCAGTTGGCACTGAGTTAATGTTCCTGAGTAAACGACCATATAACACTTTTGTATTTCAAACACTTATCACCATCATGGCTAATGTACAAGTGCAAATAACAGTAGTCGAGAACGTAAGAGGTGGCCACAATGGTTTTTTTTGATGGCCACAGATACCGTTGTCTCAGCAGTCGCGGCAATAAGAAGCATTGGAGCTGTGTTGTATCACAGTGCACTGCGCGTATTTCTACCAAGGATGGAAAATTATTTGCTGTAGATCAGAATCACACACACCCTGTCATTCCTTTTGAGACTGAAGCTAGCATCCTTAAGCCTACACTAGTCCAGAGAGCGAAGACAGAGAGCACCCCCATTCCTACCATCTATGCCGAAGAGATCGCCGCCGTGAGACGTCAGCGTACGCTGGATGACTTTCTGCAGGTCCTGTCGTCATTTCAATCCATGAGAACCATAATGTACAGACAGAGGTTGAGGATGTGTGGCTTGAAGCCATTGCAGATAGTCCAGTAGGTCCGAAGATCACCCCATTCATGGACTATGTGACCACATCCTGGGTTTAAGGTCAGCAGTTCCCACCTCCTGTCTGGAACCACTTCGGCAACTTAAGTCACAGGACCAACAACCACCTGGAGGGCTACCACAATTAGAAGCAGCACACGCGCAAGTGCCACCCCAGCATCTACGAGGGAGTTGAACTGTTTCAGCTGGTGCAGTCCAACACCGAGGTGAGCGCAGCGCGTCTTCGTGTACATCCACAAGCACCACCATGCAGGCGGCGATACCGAGTTATCAACAGACGGATTGCGGAACTGAAAGATCAACTGAGGAACGGACACCTGTCTGATGAGATTGTGTACACAGATCATGTCTCGGAGCTTCTTCATCTTGAATGAACAATGATTTCATGATATGAAAATTGGGTAAACCAAAAGGTATCATTATTATTACACATTTCCCCCAGAGAGTAAATGTTTATTTTCTACAAACAATGCTTTGACAAAGTATCAACTTGTCGACTTCGTCATCACCTTGTGTTTTCAAGTGCGATATATTGATGCATTATTTGACATTAATAGCTTGGCGTGTGCAGCTTATTTTATATTATGTAGTATGCATATTATGATCGTCATATGTTCTATTAATGTTCATTCAAATGTTAAGTTTATATCAATCTAGAAATGTGATATTATAACTCTTGGTTACTTTTATGTCTTGCATTTGAATAAAACTGACTTGCATAGTCTGAGTTCTGTTTTCACTAAGTAAACACTTGACTTGAATGTGTACGGTAATCTAATTAATCACCTGTGAACGGTACCGGGACCGCCACAGCTGTATATCAGAGAACCATTCACTACGCCCAGAAGCGCCACACTACATTTCGCTCCAGAAATTACAAATGTGGCGGTCCTGGGCATAAACCTGGCCAGTCCCTGTGTCTGTCCCGGTCGAGGGAGCAGATGCTCCCCACCTCGCAGTTAGACGACGTAATAAAAACATTGCTGGTGCGAAGTATGGGTCGCTCTGGATCAGCGTCGTCCCTTTGATAAACTACTAAATACTTAATTAGACATCAACACTGGAATAATGTGGTATTGGTTCACCGCATGTATGTGTACGTGAAGAATTTATGCAGCAACAGTCTGCAATAAGTGCAAACTCCTAAACACACTCTCAGAAGTCCTATATATATCCTCTGCAATATTTACATACAGCTGAAAGGCGCATCGATCCTCCTCCGGCTCAAGTGGTAACAGTCAGTGGTGAATTGGTGAGTCGACATTAGTCGATTCCGGTTTGAACTTATGCACAACCAAGTTTCAGGATGAACACTGAAATGCAGTTAGCAGTTGTCCTGGTTTTGGAAATTGTTGGTAAGTCATACTTTGTGCATATTTGTTGACATCCCAAAAGTGGATTTTGTCTAGCAATAATGTATCATTATCACAATGCTCACTTTAGTCTAGTGACTTACGTCATTATGTTCAGTTTAAGACAATTTCGTTAGTTGAGCAACTAAGACCCAAATACACGCACGCATGACGTTGTTCAAAGTATTCTGTATTTTGATATTGATTTATCTTTCTGTTCATAGTGATAAGTGGTATTTGCATTGTCAGTAGTGGCACTCAGCACATAGTGTTCCCTCTCTCACATTCTCGCCAAATATTGTTAAACTACCTGACTGAGGAACCCGAACGTTATTCTTATAATAAAATCACAAGTTATTAGAAAATGTATGGACTTTTAGCATTTTTTTCAAAGGACTTTTGTTTGTATTCCGAAATTGAAGAACTATGTTATATAACTCCTGTAAGACGATTTAAGGCATCTAGAGTGTCTGACACATTTTTTGCGAAAACTCGTTTTTCGCTTTATCCTCTCGAATATTTTGAACCTAATGTGTGGAAACTGAGCATAACTTTTCAATTCCATGTTGATGTTGAACTATATCTAATCCACAAAGTGATTAATGCAAAGAAGCTTGATTTTTGAAAAAGAAAATTGATAAATATATTGGTTGAAATGAAAGAGCATTCATTTGGTGAAATGTAATGGAAATGTTTAATAGTTTTAAGTGTGTATACAGAAAATAATCGAACTTTTGAACTTGATTGAACAGTGTCCGCCGCCAAAATAACACACCCGAAAAGGCAAAACTGAAACCAAATGTTCCAGATAAAGCCACCAAGTCACGAACATATAAAACAATTTGGGTGTTGCAGCATCCTGTTTGGGGTGCGGTGTGCTGTCAAATGAAGGATGAATGAGGTTGCTTTCGACACCAATCTCAATGCACAACATGACATCATTTTGTGAACGCAACGTCTTAGTTATGAAATGAGTAACCCTTATTTAATTTCCATTGACCCTTGTGACAGGCGGGACTGTATCCATGTTGGCCATGGGGGCATGCTCGGTGACTTGGCTGCTCGCATGGTTCTCAACCACTAGGTCATGACTTGTTACTGTCAGCCCCAGAATATCTGGAATGTTAGTGAATGGTGTTAAACAAATAAATACCAAACTAGACAGTTTCCTTACTTAATCTCTTTATTTACAACATCAAACTCCCTCGGTTAGACGTAGACGATTGTTCATTATATTAGCCTTATTCTCAACTGGTTCATGTTCTCTTAGAGTGGCAATCCATGTTCCTGGGATATTCTTGATTTGTCCGAAGTATAACAGAAAGGTGCCCTTTAAAGAAAATTCAGTTTTTACCTCAGCGAAAGTATTAAGACTGCCATTTACACGTTGTTATATATGTATACATATTTCAACCCTTTGGTGTACCAGCTTAGGAAATTATATATATTGTTAAGTGATACGTAGTACAAGAAAGAAAGTGATAAAAAGTGATCATGAAATGTAGGAGAACGTTCCTTCAAAAAATATTTTAATACCACATGCAATTTTACGCACATCGTTAGTTAACAAGAAAAACTAGAGAAAGCATATGCCATCGTACGTGGGTAGATCAAAAGTACGCAGACTAACTGTATTCTCGATGTCCAATGTTTGAAAAGCTTCCATTCTATTTTGAAGGAATCTTTAGCAAAGACATATCCAAAATTTCTCATATATGGGTAATGTGGTTAACAAGATATTAGTCATCAAAACACATTGGGTATAATATTTCTAACAAATCTGCAGAAAATGAAACACGATCTGTCATTTGGTACCTCTTGGATAATGGTATGCCCTCAGAGTATATAATATAAAATATGTTCAGTATAGTATTGGATGACTTCCCGTCATAATCAACAGTCAAAGATTTGGATTGCTTAGTTTGCTTAGTCGAGCGCTGTTTTATAAGGCACATCCATTTCAACCTTCCTAAAACATTGAGTCCAGATATTCAAGCTGGTACTGTCTACAATGTATTGTGAGCTGACACTTGTGTGGCCATTCAGTGTTTAGTTTCTACCCTTGGCATCATGTATGAATAAGTGAATCAGTTATGTCCTCATGATTACGTCATCTGAAAGGGGGATGGGTAGTGTCTCCAAAACAATCTCTTTCAGTCAACATGAAGGGGGGAGTCACTTTAACAAGCGATTGTAATTTCAAATTGCTTTTTTATGAACTTTAATATGTAAGTGTGAGTCTAGGGGACTTCTATCAATGTCAAACACAAAAAATATTTCTTGCATATTTTGTTTCCTGAAGTTTTTTATGCATTTATTTTAGATTTTGCGTTTTTTGAGGGTACCAAAATAAAAGGTCAAACAAAATTGGGGATCGTGAGACTGGAACATAGCAAAATCAAATTGCTTGAGCTTGACAGATAATATATAGAAAAATATAACATAACAATAACTGCATTTGTATCGTTTTCTTGGTGACTCTTCATACTTTTTGATCGCCCCTCGTATCGGCAAGACATTGTCATATGCCGTTTAGGCCAATGGCTTCTTAAGCCATTTGATCTTTATGTATATGCATAAAACAGCAATATCTACCATTTTCAGACCTCCATCACTGTATTCATTTGTCAACATGTGTCATTATTTTATCAGCCCAGGTCAAATTAAATATAAATGAATTTAGTTTTTTGAAGAAATCATTGTCTGGGTTTTTTCTTTTCTAGGAAAAGCAACTTTGCAAGGATTTCTTCGATATCTAAGGAAATAAACAAGCCTAAAATGTGATTTCCTTTCACCAGCACAATAGTTGCTCATTCTATCCTTGTCATATAAATTTAGGTTTGTCACAGCAAATTGTTTCAATATTTCAACCAGTTCAAGTAAGCTATCTTCTGAACCTTCTAACGTAAAAGATGATTCATCCGTATATTGAAAGATACAAAATAGTGTTGATCTTTGACGTTTATCACTTTGATATTTTGGCTACGTTTGATTGCAATGGAGAGCAGGTCAACGCATGTAATAACTGGATATGGTAATGAGAGGTCTGCTAGACCACATCCTCTATCAATCAGGAAGAAACTTTTTTTATCATGATATTTCTGTTTGATCTGAGTACAACATTTCATACACGTTTAACAGGTCGGCATAATTGTTGTGTTATATAGCAAATCAAATTACAGTCATTATCTATGTAAATCCATTGTGGCAAGACAACCAAAATGAAATGTAACAAAAGTATCGTATTTGCAGTGAGAGTAGGCATTAAATTTCTGTAATTGGTAATTGTAATTCAATTTTGGTTTGAGACCAGCGAGAGAAGGTACAATGTTTGCTACTTTTCTAGAATGGTCAACAATCGATTAATCTGGTACTTGGAGACCAATAACCTCCTCAGTGACCTCCAATCAACAACATGCAGTATCTAGATTTAGAAAAAGCATATGAACAACGTGGAAACATGGTATCCTAAAAGAGATGGGTCCCTTTTCGTGGATGACTTCAATATTTCATGTCGTGGTAAGAACATGCACGCAATAGAAAGGCAGCTACAACTCTGCCTTAACAAAATCCAAAAATGGGCAAATGAAAATGGTTTTAAGTTTTCAAAATCCAAAACAAATTGTATTCACTTTTGTCGTACATACAAACCACACAAGGATCCAGACCTAACTTTAGATGGTACTCCCATCAAGGTAGTAGAAGAGGCCAAATTCCTTGGACTCATATTCGACCGCCACCTGACATTCTTACCACATATAAAATATTTGAAAACAAAGTGCTTGAAGGCTCTAGACTTGCTAAAAGTAGTTTCAAATACAGAGTGGGGAGGGGATCAGACCACCCTCCTTCACTTGTACAGATCATTAGTTCGCAGTAAACTAGATTATGGCTCCATTGTCTACGGTGGAGCCTGCAAAAGCAATTTAGAAAAATTAGACTCTATCCACCACCAAGGGCTGAGGCTCTGCCTGGGAGCTTTTAGGACCTCTCCGGTAGACAGTCTATATGCGGAGGCCAATGAACCTTCCCTTGAACAACGCCGCATTAAACTCTCACTGCAGTATATCACTAAATTACGTTCAAATGAGTCCAATCCAGCATACATTTGTGTTTTCTACCCGCTCTATGAAAACTTATTTCCTAAACTGCCAAGCCTGGTTCCACCACTTGGAATCAGGATCAAACCACACATATCTGCAGCTAAAATTGATCTCAACATCATTGCACCATACCGACTTCTGTCCTCACCACCATGGCAAATGGTGAAACCACATGTCGATCTTACCCTCACCAAACTCAAAAGTCTGAAACAAATCCCTTTGGTGTTCCAACAGGAATACAACCAGTTACGTTCGAAGTATAACACTCACAGATCCATTTTCACAGACGGATCCAAGGACGATGGCCAAGTTGCCAGCGCTACAGGCATTGGAGCCAAGACTGTCTCCTCTAGGATCCCCGACAACAGTTCCATTTTCACCGCTGAAGCCAAAGCTATCTTCTCAGCTTTGACCTACATTCAACAGCAAAATCAGTCCAAAAACTTCATCGTATTTACAGATTCATTATCCTGCCTTCAAGCACTTCTAAACGTGACTTCAAGTCACCCAATCATCCTGGACATATTAGAACTGTACAACAACCTTTCTACTGGCCAATTTGACATCATCCTCTTCTGGTTGCCGGGTCACGTCGGCATAGCAGGTAACACTAAGGCCGATGCTGCAGCAAAAGCAGCTCTTGAAAAGCCCCTATCTCCACTGCTAATCCCGTACAGTGATTTCAAACCAACTATCAAAACTATACTCGGGACTTGATGCAAAAAAGGTGGGACACTCAAGTAGGAAGAAACAAACTCCATGAATTGAAGCCAACAATCGGTTATACCTACTTGGGTTGCCAGTCAAGACGTGATGAAGTCATTTTACGACGATGTCGTATTGGCCACAGTCGGGTTTACATGACTATCTGCTATGAATGTATGTCTTTGAAACGAAACCATATTACAATGTATATTAAACAGACTTGTTCTCGTCACTATATGGCTGGAATAATGCCGATGTGACGTAAAGCCCAACTCAACTCAACTTTAGTTAATATGAAAATGAAATTCAGTTCATCATTTCTTCTTTCTTTGAATCCGAGAATAATGCTTTCTGTGTTTAATTTCAAACGGGTGTCTGTTTCATTTTAATCCATTTTAGCAGATCTTGCCACAGATTTTTGACATATTTGCATTCATATAGTAGAATGATCGATTCTATTTCAACATCATAAAATGTACAAAGTGGTGATTCTATCAGTTTGTATTTGTATAAGTCTTGACTTGTTGTGAGGATCCTATGGAGAATACGGTATTGAAGCCATCTGTGCCTAGCACTATAAGATGCTCGAAAAGGCATAACATTATGTGCTTTCCATAGATTAAGTGTGATATCTATGTTCAATTATTTTTCCCACTTACTTTGATAAAGCAGTTTTTGGTTTATAATTTCCTTGTGAAGAAGCCGGTTGTAAAATATGCTACATCCTTTCTTTGCTTTAAGTAGTATTTCCAGATTAGGAGGAATAAAAGGTAAATCTTTCTGGGTATTCATTTTGAACGAAACCTGTTTTAAATATGCTTTCAATGAATATATTAATCTTGTATATTCAAAGAAATTTGTTTTTACCCTATACAGTTCTACGAATTCTTTAAAAGAACGAAATGTATTGTCATCTTTTAGGAAGTCATTTGTAAATTTTACATTGGATTGTAGATAGTGGTCAAATACTACTGGTTTTCTCCCTAATGTTGTGTCATCATTTGTCCAGATGTACTGTCTACTGAGATGGTCATTTTTTTTCATGTTTGCATTGTCCTTGTAATTCTGACCAGGCTAAAAAAAACGTCTTTCTAGAAAGGGCTGATGAGTTTTCGAATATAATGTGTTTTCAGATACAATGGTCCCATTTCTATAGGGTTTAGTTTACTCACTGGTTGTGAAGTATATAAAAGATTATTTAATTTTGAGTCATGTTGGATGATATTTTCTGGGACTTAATTATTTCAAGTATAGTCGGTAATTTTAAGACCACCTTCTTGGTCTGTGTTTGTTATTGAGACATCGTTTTATTCTATCAGGTTTACCTTTCCAAATAAAGGAGAAACATTTCTTTTGAAGGTTCACTATCGTTTCTAATTTTGGGTTTGCTAGCGAGGTGAAAAGATGATTAAGTGTTGGGAAAATCAAGCTCTTTAGAATAGTTATTCTTCCAATAGGTGTAAGGTCTCTCAGAGTTTACATTTTAATTACTTTGTGTATTTTTTTAGTTTATCTTTATAATTTTTTTCCAGCATTTCTGCTTTTTTATGTACAAGAGTACAAAGGGTTTTTGAGTCCTGTCAAGGTTGTATTCTCTGTAGTATTGCAAATTTGAATACTGTTTTGAACCTATCCAAATAACTTTAGTTTTGTCAATATTTATTTTAAGTCCATAGAAGGATACGTATGTTTCAAGTACTTCTAATGTTTCCATAAATGAGCATTCATTTTATCTTTCTGCTTTGACGTAACATGTGGGCCAGGAAGAAAATCACGCCTGCTATTTAACCGGAATTGATACTGGTACTTCAACCTTTCTATGTGAGGAGATTTACCCAGTTTCTGAGAGAGGGGCCTGAATTAAGGCCCGAAAGGCACGATCAGTAAATGCACTGTTGGAATATTGTGCGACATTAAATGAAAATGGACCACTGGAAAGTTGCAGTCATCTCTCATGCCATACTGCATTGTGGAGGGGAGTCTTTTGTCACTATGAATCTTTATAAATGAAAGATTCAGAACATTGCTGCCCGTATTATAATAAGAAGCAAACCATCTTGTCACATATCACCCATTCACCAATATATCAACTGGCTTCATACATTGTATTCCTTGCACCCGTGAAGAGCAACCTCCTCGTGGTGGGTGCTGGCTAACGCTAAGCGCTCTTCAACCCCCGTGTGAACCCGGGGGCATATTTGGTCCACCAACCTGTTTGCCGCTGGTTGCACCCCTGTGTCGGTGGAGGACAGGAGTCTGGTGGTTGAGGGCATTGGGAGCCTGGAACCGTGTTCCTTTTGCCCAACACACCACTTCGCCCCTTACTTTATCTAGACGGGTAGTAGAACTGGCCCGGTTCTATCAATCGGCTGGTCATGCCAAGCCCTGTGCATGGTGACTATGTTTGCACAATACATTATCATTGGGTCTTGGTTATTTTGATCGACAATGTACTACTTTTTGGTTCATTTAAATATCCTAGAGTCCTATGCCAGAAGGCTGTGGCTCATGGGCCAATCTAGTGGTATTAGACCTCAGAAAATCTGTGATTCTTGGGAATGATGTCATGGGCCGAACCAGCCTGGTATTTATTCTTTTAGTTTTTCATGGCTTTTCATGTCTTTGTATGTCTTTGTCACTGGAATATAACGTCCCTGTATCCCTGGTGTTAGTATCTCGGAGATCCGGTGCTACTTAGCACTGTCCTTGTTGACACTCCGTGGTGGGTGGGGAGCAGGGGTGCCGAATCTATTTACATTTATCATGGATCCCATTCAATCTGGTTCAAAGCGAAACGAAAAAAAGCGACGTTTCGAAGATGTTGATGACCCATCAAAAACTGTTTTTTCGAATTCTGACTCATGGGCTCGTTTCCTTGTGATTGAGGCAACTGATTTTGTGCCTATAAAACAAAATCCTTATGCGATATAAAAGGCTGTTTCTGGAATTTGTGGAAATGTTAAGAACGTCACCCGTCTCCGTAGTGATTCACTTCTGGTGGAATGTGCATGGAGACAGCAGTCTCTCAATCTTTTGTCCATCATAACATTTGCCAATATTGAGGTTGCTGTGTCTGTGCACAGAACATTAAATTCATGTCGAGGAACCATTCGCGACAGACCTTGCTGTCTGTTCGACATATCAGAGGATAATATTGCTGCAGAGCTTGTAGATCAAGGTGTAACAGCTGTAAAACTTTTCATCGTCAAGAGAGAGGGTTCCCTTGTGAAAACCAATACCTATCTCTTGACGTTTGCCCGTGCATCTTTACCACAGTCAATTAAAGCAGGATACTAATATCAGAGTGGACGTGTATGTCCCCAGTCCACTCCAATGTTATAAATGCCAGAAATTTGAACATCCCATACCTTGACACTAAAAAAGCTCTTTAAAAGTGAGAATTCGACTCCATTACATCTGTCATACTCTGCAGCAGTTACTCGGTCTGTAGTGACATCCTCTGTTACCTGTCAAACAGATCTGACACGGGTCAAGTCAGAGAAGCCCATGACTTCTGCTTCAGTCTTACCATCGACATCCCAAGCCACTCAGTCTCCATCTGCCTCTCAGGATTCATCTGCCTCTCAGACTAAGACTCAGCCAGAGACATCACAAGCGTCAACTAAACAGTCTAACACTGGTCATTTGCCCAAAAAGGAAAAAAGTCAACAGGAAACAATTGCCAACTGTCCCAATACCTTCAGAGGTTCCTTTTGAAAACCCCTTTGAACCTCTAGATATGGAGGTGTCACCGTCCTCTCAGGGCACACGGAGGAACTTCACTTACTCACATTCACGCAGAAGATCACGAATTGAGGCACCATGACTCAATTGTCCACTATTATTCAATGGAATTCCAGAGGACTCAAAAATAATTTCAATGAGATTCAATTACTTATAGAGGATATTCAACCGTCAGCTTTATGCCTCCAAGAGACATATCTAAAAATTACAGATAACTTTACTCTGAGACGCTATAGTGATTATCACTCTTTTTCTCCTCCAGGAGATAAAGCAACTGGAGGTGCTTCCATTTTGGTACAGCAAGGTATAAAACACAGTCCTGTCCATCTTAGTACTAATCTTCAAACTGTTGCTGTTCGTATCACCCTGCATATTGCATTGACTCTGTGCAGCTTATATATTCCTCCCTCTTCTGATATTAGACAGTCGGATCTTAAAAATCTATATGACCAGCTTCCGAAGCCATGCCTCATCATGGGCGATCTGAACGGTCACAACCCGCTTTGGGGAAGTGATCATACTAATACTAAAGGTAAAATCCTTGAAGAATTCATTTCTGATAATAATCTATGTATTCTCTCCTTATTCAGCTACATTTGTAAATCCAGCTACGGGACTCCCTGGATCTATCACTCGCCGATTCCAACGTATATAATGAATTTGAACGGGGGTACATGATGACCTATGTGGGAGTGATCACTTCCCCACCATTCTCAAAACAGTCAACCCTGGTGATGATCCACCTTTATCACGACGGAACTTTGCCAGGGCTGACTGGTCATTATATCAGGCACTATGTACTGATCACTTAAAACATGACATTTTTGCGAACAGCGAAGATCCTATACAGTTATTTTTAGTTATATTGAACAACATTGCTGACCAAACTGTACCAAAGTCCTCTGCAATTCCACACATTCGTAAACCATGGTTCAATAATGAATGTAAACATGCCAGAAAGTGTAGGAAGAAAGCTGAAAAGTATTTTCGCCGACATCCTACCGTACATAATCCAGACAAGTTAACAACTTTAAATGCTAAGGCTAGACGTGCTTTTAAACAAAATAAGAGTCAGTCTTGGCGAAATTATGTTTCTAAATTAAATTCCCGCACGCCTCTGTCAAAGGTGTGGAACATGATTCAAAGAATAAAGGGCAAAGGTTCCAAATCTACTGTAGCTATTAACTAATAAAGCTGAAATAGCAAATAAAATTGCCAAGCACTCTTCATCATCAAATTATGTCCCTGAGTTTCAAAAACATCAGAAACAACAGGAGAAGAAAAAAAATCAATTTTAACTCGGACAATGGTGAAGATTATAATGAATTATAAGCAAGCTCATGATACAGCCACAGGGGCTGATGATATCCACCATCAGCTCCTGAAGCATTTGCCCGAATCATGTTTGTAAACGCTACTAAATAGGGAATTTCTCCATGGCGTAATGCCATTGTAGTCCCCATTCCAAAAGCTGGCCGGGATCATACTGATCCGTCTAATTACAGACCAATCTCTTTAACGAGTTGTGTCTGTAAAACCATGGAACGAATGGTAAATAATAGATTAACATGGTATCTTGAAACCAATAACCTTAATACAAATATTCAATGTGGTTTCAGGAAAAATCGAAGTACCATTGATCATTTGGTACGTTTAGAATTCTTCGTTAAAAATGCCATAGTAAATAAACAACATGCAGTATCGATATTCTTAGATCTCGAGAAAGCATACGATACCACCTGGAAGCATGACATTTTGAAGGATTTACATGATTTGGGTTTAAGGGGTCATTTACCTCTTTTTATATCACAGTTTTTAACAGACAGGCAATTTCAAGTCCGAGTGGGTTCAACCCTGTCTGACCATTATAATCAGGATCAGGGTGTCCCACAAGGCAGTATTTTGTCTGTAACATTGTTTAGTATTAAGATCAACAGTTTATCCAAGGTTTTAAATGATTCAGTCGATGACTCACTCTTTGTGGATGATTTTAACATTTCTTGTCGCGGTAAGAATATGCATACTATTGAACGGCAACTACAGTTGTGTTTAAACAAAATAAATAAATGGTGTCTTGAAAACGGCTTTAAATTTTCTAAGTCAAAAGCTAATTGCATACATTTCTGCCGTAAATATAAACCACATAAAGACCCAGAACCGTTTTTAAATGGCACTCCCATCAAGGTTGTAAAGGAGGCCAAGTTCTTAGGTCTGATTTTCGACTCCCATTTAACCTTTCTTCCGCATATCAAATTCCTACAAACTAAATGCCTGAAGGCACTCGAGTTATTGAAAGTCGTTTCAAATAATTCAAAGTGGGGAGGGGACCAAACTACCCTCCTACACCTATATAGATCACTCGTCCGCTCGAAGCTTGATTATGGCTCCATCGTATATGGTGGAGCCTGCAACGGCAACCTAAAACTATTACATTCTGTCCACCACCAAAGTCTGAGACTTTGTCTTGGGTCATTCAGAACATCTCCTGTTGACAGTCTCTACGTCGAGGCAGATGAGCCTTCTCTTACCCAACGCCGTATAAAATATCATTACAATATATTACCAAACTATATTCTAACGACTCTAATCCTGTATTTCACTGTATCTTTAATCCCCTTGTTGAGGATTTGTACAACAAGAAATATTCTCTTATTCCGAGGGGCGGTAGGGTAGCCTAATGGTTAAAGCGTTGGCTCGTCACGCCGACTGACTGACTGAGTTTGGTTTTACGCCGCTTTAGCAATATTCCAGCAACATCACGGCGCGGGACACCAGAAATGGGCTTCACACATTGTACCCATGTGGGGATTCGAACCAGGGTCTTCGGCGTGACGAGCCAACGCTTTAACCATTAGGCTACCCCACCGCCCCTCGTCACGCCGAAGACCCGGGTTCAAATCCCCACATAGGTTCAATGTGTGAAGCCCATTTCTGGTGTCCCCCGCCGTGATGTTGCTGGAATATTGCTTAAAGCGGCGTAAAACCAAACTCAGTCAGTCAGTCTCTTGTTCTGCCTCTTGGGCTCAGGATTAAGCCATTCATTACTGCATCCGGCATTGAGCTGGAAAATATATCTCCTTCCCGTCTTCTTTCTTCTCCTCCTTGGCAATTAGTGAGGCCACAAGTCGATCTTACACTCACTAAATTTAAAAAATCAGAAACTAATGACAATATAAACCAGAATATAATCAATTAAAAAGTAAATATAATACATATAAATCCTTATTTACAGATGGGTCCAAGGATGGTGGCGCGGTTGCTTGTGCCACTGTCATTGGATGCAGAACAAAATCTTCACGATTGCCATATAACAGCTCTATTTTCACAGCAGAAGCTAACGCCATATTAACAGCTCTTATATATAAACAATACATAATCTTTTCCGATTCTCTTACGTGCCTTCAGGGGCACCCGTGAAGAGCCAACTCCTCGTGGTGGGTGCTGGGTAACGCTAAGCGTTCTTCAACCCCCCGTTGTGGACCCGGGGGTATATTTGGTCCACAGCACCGCGTTGCTGGCCGTAAGACCAAATTTGGCAACCTGTTGCCGTGGGTTGCGCCCCTAGACTTGCGGCCCTAACTTCACCTAGACGGGTGGTTGAATGGACCCGGTTCAATCAATCGGCTGGTCACGCCAAGCCCTGTGCATGGTAAATATTTTGCACAAATTTTGATTTATTCCAAAATATATTGTATAGTCTTGGCGATAAATGTTTGTTGAAAACATAATTATTGAATTATTACTTTGCCTAGAGTCTTATGCCAGAAGGCGGTGGCTCATGGGCCAATCCGGTAGGACTTATCTTTTCAAGATTCTTCCTGCTTGAGTATACCCTCCTAGTATCCTTGGTGTCGTCTGTTGGAGATCCACAGACATGAGACATCGTCATTGTTGACACCCCATGGTGGGTTGGGAGCTAGGAGGGTGAATCATATATATTTCAACCATGGCAACCCCACTAAAACAAACGTACACACGAATCTAAAGATTCGTTGTCTTCAGAGGATGAAGTCCAAACAACTTTCACCAACCCTGATAATTGGCCTCGATTTCTTGTAATGTGTGCACCTGATGGTGGCCCTCTCAAGTTGAATCCCTTTGCTGTATCAGAGGGCATAGGTTTAGTTGGAGAGGTGAAAGAAATCAAAAAGTTGCGATCTGGTTCCCTGCTAATTGAATGCAGGAAAGAAATCCAATCAAAGATTCTCCGAAAAAACACATTATTAGCTAATGTTCCTGTGGAGGTGTCCCCTCACAGGACATTATTTCATAGCAAAGGCATCGTCCGTGATATTGGACGTTGCCTTTCAGACATGAGTGAACATGACATTGTCACAGAATAACATTCTCAAATACTCATGTCAAACGCTTCACTGCTAAAAGGAATAATGAACTCTTCCAAACTAATACCTATCTCTTCACATTCCGTTTACCAGTACACCCACAATCACTGAAAGCAGGTTATTGCAGCTTAATTATAAGGGTTGGTACTTTTATCCCCAATCCATTAAAATGTTATTCTTGCCAGAAATATGGTCACGGCTCCAAGTCTTGCAACAATCCAGCAGCATGCCAACGATGTGCTGGAGCATGCGAAGACAGTAGTCTGTGTGATAAAACACCTGTTTGTGTCAACTGCTCTGGTTGCCATCCCTCTACATCCAAGGAATGTCCTTCCTGGAAGTTGCAGTAAAAAAAATATCGCGAGTGAAACATGAGCGAAACGTATCATTTTTCGAGGCCAAACCTGGGCTAGAACAATGGGCTCCTACCTCGCTCTCTGCTGAAATTCAAGCAAGACCTGTAAAGGTGACTTCCAGTGCAAAAACAATGTCTTCACAAACATTCAGTCAGTCAAGTTCATCTTCTGAGAAAGATACATCTCCATCTCAGAAACAACCGTCTAAATCATCAGACACAAATGTGAAAGTAACTGTGAAAAATAAATCCAAACCAAACTATCAAAACAAAAAGAATCAAGGCAACAGAGCCCCAAAGGGGTCGAACAATCAGGTCAAGTTTTTTAACAAGTTTGGATCTCTTGAGGACATGGATGTGTCTGGCCATAGCCAGCCACGGTAGGACACATAGCTTGTCGCCCTCATGAAAGGTGAGGGGTAGATCTCCTGTTCATCCGCCAAAGAAATAATGTCTTCACCCATAATTCAATGGAATTGTAGAGGAATTAGGACTAATTTAAATGATTTACATTTATTAGTCCAAGATTTAAAACCGTCGGCATTTTGCTTACAAGAAACTTATCTGAAACAGACAGATAAATTAGACCTACGTCGGTTTAATGCATATCACTATTTTTCTCCTCCTGGTGATAGAACGTCTGGTGGATCATCTATTCTGGTGAGGAACAATGTTATCCATGGCCCAGTTCTGCTTAAAACAAATCTCCAAGTTGTTGCAATTCGGCTTACATTACAGGTTGCTTTTACTTTGTGCTCTTTGTACATCCCGCCTTCATCAGATGTTCAACTAACTGATCTGCAAACTCTCTATGATCAACCACCTAAATGGCCACAACCCACTCTGGGGTGGTACTAATACAAACTCCAAAGGTAAGTTACTGGAGGATTTCATTTCAAATAATGACTTATGCATTTATACTGACGGTGCAAGTACTTATTTACATTCTCACACAGGAACATATTCAGCTCTTGATTTATCTATTACGGACTCTAACCTGTTGAGTGAATTCGAATGGTCAGTCCACGACGACCTTTGTGGAAGTGACCATTCCCAACAATACTAAAACCCGTGAATCCATCTGACGTTCCTCCATCATCAAGATGGAATTTTAAAACGGCTAACTGGCCTTTATATGAAATTCTCTGTGCTGACAAACTCAAATCTGAACGTTTTAATGATATTCCTGATGCTATAAATTGTTTTTCAGATAAACTACATAACATAGCTGACGAGTGTATCCCCAAATCCTCTTCAAATCCTCACATACGAAAACCATGGTTTACAGATGATTGCAAACAGGCTAGGAAGGCACGGAAGAAAGCTGAACATTACTTCCATCGCCATCCTATGGTCCACAATTTGGAGAAATATAAAATTGTAAACGCTAAAGCACGGCATACTTTTAAGCAAAGTAAACGCCAGTCTTGGCGAAACTATGTCTCAAATATCAAAGGTGTAGAATATGATCCAGAAAATCAAAGGTAAGGGGTCTAAATCTAGCATTCACCTTCTGAAAGATGGGAACCAATTATTAACCAATAAATCTGATATTGCAAATAAGCTTGGTGAGACGTTGGCCAAACATTCTTCCTCATCTAATTATGTACCTGAATTCCAAATATATCAAAAACAGCAAGAAAAGAAAGCTATTAATTTCAATTCAGATAATGGGGAAGACTAAAATAAAACCTTTCGATACATGAGCTTCATACTGCCCTTGATCAGGCTCACGATACTGCTTCAGGAGCTGATAACATACATTATATGTCTTGAAAACGGCTTTAAATTTTCTAAATACAAAACTAATTGTATACATTTCTGCCGTAAATACAAACCGCATAAAGACCCTGAACTATCTTTAAATGGCACACCCATCAAAGTTGTGAAGGAGGCCAAGTTCTTGGGTATTATTTTTGACTCACACTTAACGTTTCTACCACATATTAAATCCCTTAAAACTAAATGCCTGATGGCACTTGACTTGTTGAAAGTTGTTTCCAGTTCTAAGTAGGGAGGGGATCAAGCTACCCTCCTACATTTATATCGATCACTGGTACGTTCCAAACTTGATTATGGTTCCATCGTTTATGGTGGAGCCTGCAAAAGCAACCTAAAACTATTCGATTCTGTCCACCACCAAGGTCTAAGACTTTGTCCTGTTGACAGTCTCAACGTTGAGGCCGATGAGCCATCTCTTACACAACGCCGTATAAAACAATCCTTGCAGAATGTAACAAAACTATATTCTAATGAGTCAAATCGTGCATTTAACTGTGTTTTTAATCTACCTAATGAGGATCTATACAATAAAAAGTCTTCTCTTGTTCCGCCTCTGGGACTAAGAGTCAAACCTTGCCTTTCGGCTGCTGGCATTGAGCTAGAAAATATCTCTCCTTCCCGTTTGCTTTCTTGTCCACCTTGGCAATTGGTTAGGCCACACGTTGACCTAACTTTAAGCACATTTAAAAAGTCAGAAAAGAATGAGTTACAGTATAAACAAGAATATAATCAATTAAAAAGTAAATATAATACATACAAGACCTTATTTACAGATAGATCCAAGTATGGTGGCGCAGTGGCTTGTGCCACTGTCGTTGGATCCAAAACAATATCTTCTCGATTACCTGATAACAGCTCTATTTTCACAGCAGAAGCAAACGCAATACTAACAGCTCTTAAATATATGGTTTAACATATTTTATTCTATTCAAGAAGAAAGAAGAGGATTGGCAAACAAGCCTAAATGGTTTATATTAATGCCGCTCCATAATACATGTAAAGGTTCACATTTGTGCATAATACATATTTATAGTGGTTATAACAAGTTATCTCTGAATAATAACAATCATGGATATCAACAATTTATCTTGGTTTTGTTTCGTGGCCAGTTGATACAAATAAAAAATAAGAGAAGTTACAAAACTTTATGAATCAAAACGTTTTGATGTAATAATGAATTGATGGACTGACCGTAGAATATCCATATTCGTCTGATGAGATACTGAGTTATTGCCATTTAGCACATCCCGTATTAGCTTGTGGTGTGATTGAATTCTTAAACTGTCCAACAGAGGAAGCGTTTGTAGCATTTGTAGGTAGGTCATTCCACAGTTTAATTGTATCGGGCAAAAACGATTTGGCATAATTAGTAGATTTGCATTTTATAGTCTGATAATTTTCATTATTCTTAAGATTGTAGTTACTGTTATCAGAAACATTCCCTGGAGCAAGATCACAAAGATAGTCAGGAACCATATGGTTTACCATTTTGTAAAATGATGTTAATTTAGAAGTTTCTCTCCGTTTCGATAAGGAAGTCAGGTTTGTCTCATGATATAGTTTCGCATGGCTTGTACCTCTAATTGCACCGCATATTGTGCCTAAGGCATCTAAGTGAAGGTTTTCTAGTGACAAGGACTGTTCGTTTGTACAATTGTCCCAGAGACAATAGTCAAATAGAGGTAAGATAAAGGATTTATACATTGTTTCGAGAGTTTTGCGTGATAGTCTATAATTAAAACTACGAAGGCAATTAATCATAGGGCTAATTTTCCTTATCATTTCATTAATGTGGGAATGCAGGAGGTTTTCCTGAAAAATAAAGCCTAGGTGTTTATGAATCTGCACTTCATTTGTAGGTGTACCATTCATCGAGAGGGGAGGTTTCGTATAAGGTTTCGTATAAGGTTTCGTTTTGGGTGAAAACTGGATAGTTTCAGTTTTGTTTGGATTAAATTTTACTTGCCAGGTTTCCGCCCATTTAGATATTCTGTCTAAATCTGAGTTAAGAATAAATGCACTCGTATGGGGATCGTCGATTATTACATAGAGTGATGTGTCGTCTGCGAAAAGGCGTATGTTGCTTTCAATTCCATCAACTATGTCGTTTATGTATATTAAGAATAAAAGAGGTCCAAGGACTGATCCTTGGGGCACTCCGGCTATTATCGGTTTTAATTCTGATTTGTAACCTTGGATAACTACTCTTTGCATTCTATTTTGCAAATAACTTCCAAACCATTTCAGTAACTTCCCATCTATCCCACGTGATTTTAGTGTATGGATAATCCCTTTGTGCCAAACTTTATCAAATGCCTTCCTTATATCGCAGAATACAGCTCTTACTTCTTTTCCGTTGTCTATAGCTTTAGCAATAAAATTATACAAATGCGTGAGTTGGTAAGCTGTTGAATCTCCTGGCATGAATCCAGATTGTAAATTTGAGAGGCAATTGTTATCTCTCATGAAGTTAAAGACCTTGGATAAACAAGATGTTAAGGCAACGGGTCTATAGTTCGAACACTCGTTAATATTAAGTTTCTTGTGGATTGGTATAACTGATGATTCTTTCCATATGTCTGGGAAAACTGATGTTTGCAGTGACTTGTTAAAGAGGTTAGTTAATGCTAGTGACAAGGAGGGGGATACCAAACGTAGGAAGCGGTTTCCAATACCATCTGGTCCACTCGCTTTGGTAATGTTTAACGATGATAGAACATCTTCAACATCCTGCTTTGATTCTGGTTCTTGATAGACTTCGTTATTGTGGGTAATAGGAGGAAAGGAGGTACTTTCGGATTTTCTGTTCATATAGTTTTTTACTAAACGCCACCATAGTTTAGTGCTATGATTATTGTTTATTTGAGTGTCTAATTTTGTTGTATAATCTTTCTTGGCTTTTCTAAGTCACTTGATTTCTTAATGATCTAAAAGTAGCACAGTCATTTTCACCATTTTTTTGTTTCGCTATTTTATGTTGTCGATTTCGTTTCCGCATGAGTTTGCGAATGTTATTATTCATCCAGGGAGTATCTTTACATCTTATTGTAACAATTTTGTTTGGTATATTGGAATCGCAGATATGAGATAAGGTTGTCACAAATGCACCTGTGCTCACATTTATGTCAGGTGCTGACAGTACGTTTTCCCAATCAGTATTATCAACGTGGAAGCAGATATCGTCTTTGTTTACCAATGTGTAATCGTAAACCTTTCTCAGATATATTTTCGTTGACTTCATACATTCTTTTATTGTTACGGATACTGGGCAATGATCGCTACAAAAAGGTTCTAAAACATTTGACTCTTTTACCATATCGAGACGAGAAACAAATATCAAATCAATAAGGGTTCTACTGTTTTGGGTGACTCTTGTTGGTGAGTTTATAAGTTGATGCAAACCGTAAGCCACCATAAGATTGGGTATTTTAGCGTCTAATTTGTTGTAAATATCAATGTTAAAATCTCCAACAATGATTGTATTTAAATCCATATTCATTGCATCTCCAATCGATTGATCTAACAGGTTCCAATACTGCTCACTTTTGTCTGCTCTATAGAATACACCAACTAGATACTTCCTGCTTTTGTAGCGGAGCTCTGTCCATAATGCTTCCAGACCAATCTAATCTAAGGTTTCTACTCGTTTGGCGATGAATGTGTTCTTAACGAAGACAGCGACCCCACCACCCCGTGTAAGTCTACCTTTTCTAAAGGGACACTGAAAGCCTGGAATAAAAATATTACTATCTAAAATACCTTCATGGAGCCAGGTTTCTGTCAAACAGATAACGTCATATTCGTTCAGTTCTAGACCTATGAGTTCAATTTTATCTTTAACACTACAGGCATTTAAATGGATAATTTTAAGATCAGTATAACACGTTGGTACTGGGTTGGGATGGATATCACCACAAAGTAATAGCAATAAGGTTAGGAGTAGAGATATTCTAGCATCGTAAAGGCACGTCATCATTGACTACAAACTTTCGAAAGTTTAATAAATGTGTTTTTTCAAAGATTTTTAGAGAGAACAAACCCACCGATTGCCTGTATTGAGAAATGTTAACTGGCATTATCGGTTGTTATGAGATCAAATGAATGGCGACAATGGTGGGGATACAAACTAGAACTGGTATAAACTGACCACGAAACATGAATTAAGTCACATCTGCAAAAATGGTAACAATCAATTACGTTCTGAATACAAAATATAACATTTAGAAACATACATGCACTATGTGAACTCAGATCATTTGTCATGAAGGGGAAAGTCACGAACAGTAATTGTTGTAAAGAACGGTAAAAAGTAAGAAGGCAGATTATAACCATGATCTGCCTGTTCGAGAGGGGTAAAAAGGACATTCATGGAGTTTACAAGAAAACGACTCTTAAATTTAGAAACACCAACTGTGAAAAGAAATTGTAAATCCGTTTACGAGATGTAAACCTGCATACTAAAACACATGCAATCAAAAAAGACATATATATTTGTCGTATAATGTTGATTAACTTCAATAACATGAAAGTGAATGGGAAAACACACACAAGAGACCAACAGAAAATCCCCAATACAATCAAGCTAACATAATGAAAAAGAAACTTACACGTGAATCACGTCGCGCCATGTCAATATCGCATGCTTTTCTCGTGCATATCTGTTTTCATGCCATTTCATATCATGTCGAGCATGATTAAAGCGTGCATCTTAAATATATTACTAGACACCCCAAATTTAAACAATACTTTTACTTCAGGCTATTAAAACCTCTCTTGCAAACATTCACTTTTATTAGAAATTATTGAATTGTATAATGATCTTGCTACTGGCCAATACGACATTGTCCTTTGTTGGTTACCCAGCCACGTTGGCATTTCTGGTAACACAATGGCTGATCTTGCTGCTAAGGCAGCACTCAACAAATCTGTGACACCACTTCTTATCCAATACTCTGATTACAAAGTTGCTATAAGATCTTATATCCGTGATCTGATGCAAAAGGAGTGGGACACCCAGGTAGGTATTAATAAATTACATGCAATAAAACCCTACATTGGTTACACCTACTTGGGTTGTCAGTCCAGATTTGAAGAGGTCATCATACGACGATGTCGTATTGGCCACACAAGATATACTCACGAGTACCTATTAAAAGGTGAGGATCCTCCGTTTTGTATCCCTTGTGATGAAAGAATCACGGTCAAGCATATCCTGCTTGACTGTGTTGAGTACTCCATCACAAGGGATATCTATTTCAAATCCCGAACTATGAAGGAAGTTTTTACTAATATAAGTCCTCATTTAATTATTGCTTTTTTAAAAGAATTGAATTTGTTAACAGATTTGTAAATAGCTAAATATTTTATGATTGGAAGTTTGAATTAGTAACACAGATTGTTCGTGGCTGTATCCTCGAGGGGGGTTAAAGTACTGTAAAATTATTGTCCTCCTGAGAGGGTACGTAAGTCCCAAAACATTCCAAGTAAATTTCAACTTTCCGTTTTTTAATCGTAGAATATGTGTAATTTTAATGTATGGCTAGATATATCTCAATTGCTAACAGCTGAAGGGATGATGTAAATCCAGCTAGGGCCCATGCAGGAAGCAAATGTACTGTAAGTCCCCATGGTCCCTAGTATGGTGATCTACCTTCAGTTGTTAGCGATCTATAGCCCGTTTTTAAATTGTGTTGTCCCCTATAGTTAAAATGTTTTAGATTCAATTACTAGTTTTACATATATATCTGTGATACTCTAGTTGCTTTACTGTCCTTTGTCGGCAGGTTTTATAATCTCTATATATATATTCTATTTCAATGTCAAGTGTTCTCGTCACGATATGGCTGAAATATTGCCGATGTGACGTTAAATAATAACTCACTCACTCACTCACTCACTCAGGGAACGCAATGGCCGATCTGGCTGCTAAGGCAGCACTCAACAAATCTGTGACACCACTAGTTGTATACACAATGGGGCTACGGGACCAGGTCCCTCCCAAGGGGCTCAATTTTTAAAAGAAAGCCAACGACGATGAAATCCGAAAGGCGAAAGGCGTGAAAAAACACACCAAGCACGACAGATACAAGGAAGCCCTGTTCAAGAATAAAACGTTCAAACACCAAGTGAACATGCTAATTAAACTATAGACTCTATAAAAGCATTCAATCAGCTTGTTATTACAACTTAATCCCCCTTGTTTATTGGCTTCGTCACCAGTCTCATTTGTTGTTCTTAGTCTCCCTCTCATAATTATGTACCAGTTGTTATTCAATTACATGTTGTTGTTAATGTTAATCTGCTGTTGTCAAAACATACTGTGTATATATACCCCACTACATCTGGTTATATTCACTTTTAGCTTGATAACGATGTAAGAATCTACATCGTAACGTCGCTCTATGCAATTAATAAGAAGTTGTAATCCATAAAGTTGTATGTTTCAGTTTTGAGTCACCAACTTCTAGAATGGCCATCAAACAATTAGTACCAACTCTGCCACTCTTCAAAAACAGACTCAAAACACACCTCTTTCAACGATATGTTCATAAATCAATGTATTTTGGTTTCATTTCTTTTACGTTCAGTTGGTAATTCAGTGGAAGGGAACTGGCTCTTTGATTGGTATTGAACGTGAACAGATTATCGATTCTGACTCATATTTTCAGCATCTGCATATTGTGGCCAGAACCTTGCGCTGAATAAACCAGCATGGACCAGTACCGTATATGCGTGGGGTTCAGTCTCTACCGATGCTGAGAATTCAGTTGATGGCCATCTTGGAACAGACTCAAAACTTGGAGTCTGCAGTTCCACAGCTTTCAATGACATCTCACCTTGGATTGTCATAGATCTTCTGGGTCAGTACGAAGTCCACAACGTCACCATCTACAACAGAGGTGACGATGTCCGTAAGTTTAAATCCGCATTCTGCATGGTAAGCTAGGTCGGTAAATAATACATATAATTATATGCAAGTATGAAACGCAGACGTGTAATTGCGTGGGTTTTATCCTTAAGAACAACACTGCGATAGGGAAGTATCACTATCTCACCGCAATTACATACTTTCAGCTGGGCGCCTTCATGACTTTGTCATTGAGGTCTACAGGACAAACCCATCTCGATGTTCAACAGCAACTGCTACCGTCTGTAAAGCCTATCCTGGTGTGTTTGGCCTTACCGAAAACGTCCAGTGTGAGAGTTCAGTGTCGGGAAGGTTCGTTCGGATTTGGAAACCTACGACTTTACAATTTGACGATATCCTGACAGTCTGTGAAGTAGAAGTATATGGAATACGTCCAGGTAAAGTTATGCAAATTGTCGAAATAGAAAACAGTAGTTAACATCAAACTTTGAGCACCTCAAAGTAAAAAATATGCATCTGAACAGTCGTTCATGGAGGCTCCTGCTGGTACTTAGTTTATTGTTGTTTCCAACCTAGCTCCCAGCTTATAACCTGGTTTCCATGAAACTGAATCTGTTGTGCTGGCCCCTTACCCGCTCCTCCAGAAAAGAGGTTGTGTTTCATGCAACACACATACCAAATCAGGTATTTTATACAATTGCACAATGGTAAAACCGTCAGGATGACAAATAACAGAATAAAACACACAAAGTCATGATAGTTTTATTTACATTCAACAATTTGCTGATAAACAACTGATATTTGGAATGTTCACATTAATAAAAACTGAATTTTCAAAATGCATAAATATTTAAAAGCAATAAGGGAATAAATAGCAGTGAGTATGGGATGTTTTCTTAAACTCATCAATGTAGATGAACCCATATGATTTGGTTTTCCAATTTGAGAAATGTTAACTCTTTCCCCAAGAGAGGAATAACTTTCTGTTTCTTCTCCAAGCAGTCAATCGTTGTCAGGACCTTCCTCCTGCTTTCCAGCTTCTGAAAGTTAGAAAACAATAAACAATCAGTACAAACAAGCATTCGTCAACAATATCGCTAGCTGGAGAAAGGAAAACGGTCCAATGTTCCTTAAGCTTGATGAAAAATAAACTGTAACCACTGTCCAATAAGCACGAAGTTCAATAAATCAAAACTGATCATTTGACCTGAAAAGTGACAAAAGTTTCAATCGCAGAAGAACTTAATGAAATTTGTAAGAGTAGAGAGACAAGCGAGAGAAGGACGTATTTCCTTAGCTTGGGTTGGACATGTGAAGACTGACAAAAAAGATTTTCTTTCACTAAATAACAGTTGTGACTTATAGAAAACATTGACATTGAATTAATAACATTTCTTAGGAATGCACACTAAATTCATGCTATCTTTGCCTATATTTCCGAGAAACTCTCATGTGAAAGCTATAACTTATTTTCTGAATGTTACATTTATTATACAATTACAAGCATTATGCTTTGATATTATATGTATAGAACTACGAATTATCCATTATTCTGAAAATATTGTGAAAAGAAATATTTGGGTTTTAAAAAAATAATAATGTGGGGTCATAGGCGGACCTCCATAACTAATATCTCATACTGCTATTGACAATGTGTTTGCAGCTACTTTTTAGTGGGGTATTGTTAATAAATTGTTAATTGATGTGTGCAAGGTGAAATATGTCCAGACCAAAACATACTGTACATTGGCACTTTTCTATGTACTATTTAAAACTCTTGTAGCTGCATATTTCTAATTATACATTGCACGTATTAAACAGTGTTTATTTTGAATGTTCTTTGGAATATCAGTGTACATTTTCAAGAAATTACATTAACTTGATTTTTTTTCAAATAAGGTTTTCCTTAAATTTTAACCTGTGTAAGATTAGAATTGACGGTTAGAATTTACTTACGCATCTGAATCTTGTTGTTCTTTGCGGACAAAGGCCTCTGCTTTCCCACTTCTTTGTCTTCTAGGTGAACGAACTCTCTTGTTCGTCCAAAACCGCCAAACTGCTTCTGAAAGGAGATGTGTATAAGTGGAAAATATTTCCAGATGTAAGTTACGAAAATAGTGGTTGTGTAATTGTTATGTATTTTTCTGATTCATAGGATTTACATTATTTGGATAATTTTATGTACATCATTTACTGAAGGGTTTGGATTACACATACCTGTTGCAGGTCAAGATCAGTTAGTCATCTTCAGTTTTTCCAACACTGCCCCAATGGAATGCTGGAAATATAGAAATTAAGGGAATAATCAGGAACTTTCTAAGTGATATTGTACTCTTGATAACAATAAGAAAATAGAAGAATAAATATCAATTTGCAAGGTTTAGATATGCTAATATAAAAAATTAACAAGTTCATATAATTTTAGGTTGACAATGTACATCAATGTATCCCCAACAGATCCTATTAAACGTTCTATATATCCCAACTTTCTTTGCAAACTTAGTTTGTGGATCCACATCTCTTCATTCAGAGTTAAATAGAGTTGACATTCTAAGTGTAAAATTGTTTACATCAGATGATTAACTTAAAGTTAAATTACCTCATACATCAGTAATCTATCCTATACTGACTTGAAAGCCTTTTAAAAAAACAGTTTCCAAAAATATTGTGTTGACAATTTATCCACGCAACAGCATTATAGTATCATGATAAATATCGTCTTAAAAGTTGGCTGAAAAATATTGTCGATTTTTTTTGGCATAGGCTGTCTTGTAACTCTAATAACTAGACAAAGAATTTTGAAACTTCATTTTAACCATGCACCAACTCTGGTCAGAGAATTCCTATAAATGCAAAATGACTCACTACCCCCCCACTGAATTGTTTTCAGTGGTACAAATATCAAACGCAATTTTCAATAACAAACTTTAAAATAGAACTTCCAATCATTGGATTTCTTGCAATAATATTCGAATACTTCTAAATACGTTTGGAAGTTATCTTGAGTCGTGACATTGCTGGATATATTTGTGGTTCATATTGTTCTTGCAAAGACAATATTTCATACATTACGATAATGAACCATTTAGTCGTATGTGACCTGATCCAAATGACAATCGAGTTCTTGAGTTGACTAAGTAAAGGAAGCCATATCTCTTGCCAACATTTCGACACGCAATTGCTTATCGAGTTCCATCAAGTCTATAACTTTAATTTCATATTTATCGTCCTAGCTACGTATGTACATTAAACGTTACACATAACATGAGCTATTGCTTAATTCAAGAAATTTACACTGTACCTGACATGGTCGTGGAATGTTCCCTTTCTCCCTCCGCGATCGACGACCTGTTTTCAGGTTTTCACGTACCCGAGCCTCCAAAGCTTCTAATGTAACTCGCATTGCCATTTTCTTGATTCAGATAACATGGACAAGCGAAGGAATAATTCATTGGGGACTGCACTTTACCGGGCGCACTCTTTCAGACTAATTAGCGCTGCTGGGGTTCCCTAACCCTAACCCTAACCCTTACCCTAACCCCTAACCCTAAGGATCGTAAAGGGTGCCTAACCCCAAGGATAGTAAAGGGTGCCTAACCCTAAACCCTAACCCTAAGGATCGTAAAGGGTGCCTAACCCTAACCCTAAGGATCGTAAAGGGAGCAGCGAGGGCTGCGCCCGGTAAAGTGCATTCTAGCCATTCATTGTGCTGGGTTCCTTGTTGTGTTAAAAACGGGAGACACTTTGGCCCACTTTCAAAACAACATCTCATGAGTTCAAGTGACAAAATGGCGGCAATTGTGTGTAGGGGCATTGTGGGTAATAACAAATACCTAATCCCTTTTCGATTTGCAGGTATGAAAACATTATCTGACCCAATTTAGTTGTGATTTCAAGACATAAAAGACGAAAATGACCACTTCAGTACATAAAAACATTGCTTGCCAACGGATTACGGACTCATTACTTCTACAGCAATTCAATTTTGATAATAGGTGCCCGTTAAGACGAGACAACCCCAAGGAAGCCGACACACAGACCCCGACATACAAATGACATGACACTGATTGTTTGTCAAGTACTTGAACTCACTGTCAAAGCTTACACTAACTTTAAATGCTTTTAATGGTAAACATTACTCACAACCTCAATTCATAGTACAATTCCCTGATATTCTAGATATCCGTAATGTATGTACCGGATTGAACAGAACAGAACAGAATTATATTTCAGTAACAGCCCTGGCCCAAAATACACGTACATAAATTGAGGATAAGTAGAGCACATATATATTTCATTTAGTTCAAGTGACAAAATGGCGGCAACTGTGTGTAGGGGCATTGTGGGTAATAACAAATACCTAATCCCTTTTCGATTGGCAGGTATGAAAACATTATCTGACCCAATTTCTTGTCAACAAAGTATAAAAATAGACATACATCCTTGATAATATTAACATTTTTACTCTGTAATATTGATATAAAATTAATAATTGATGGACATTTACTAAAATATTTTGATATGTACTTATTTCTGATTGACAATTGTTTGAATTACATTATACTAAACTTCCTAAATGCTTATACTCTTTCACATTCTAAAGCAAAAATAAGTAAACCGAGTTTTCCCTCAAATTTCACTTTTTTTGAGCTTTTTCATTACTACAGTGAAAATTGTTACTCATCGTAGAATATCACCCATCTATTTAGATTTTCAAAATTCCCCATGATATGAAATGACGATAAATAATTGGTATTTAATAACAATTAAGATTGTAATAAATGATAAAATTTGATAACTGAGGATTGTTCATCTAAGCTTGTCAGACTTCACAGTTATTGTCGATCACAAGTGAAACACTTCATGTGTCATATATATCAAAATTATAACAGTATAGTGATTTGGTGTCCCACAATATCAGTCCTTTCCACACACTCAACATATTGGTTCAACAAAAACAGGTAAATATAAAGTTGACCAATGCGTCAACACCTATTCTTGTCCATCTAAGCAATCTTACAAATTACGTACTCTTTCAAATGTAAATCTGCTGTTCCCTCCTCAGGCATATTCATTTTGAATTTTAAGACCTCATAATTATTCTACGCAATTACTGATAATGTAATATGATATGAAAGTAGTTAATCTTCGAAACTAAGTTTCAGGAATGGAAACCAACAGTATACACATGACCATTGTTTCTTGTTGGTTTCCATTACCGGAACTATAAGTTTACAGTATCCATTATGGATTCTATTAGGAAACTAGGTTACCCAGTTTCAATGAATGGATACCAACTGGATGCCAGGATGGTCAAATTCATGCCAAATACTTGCAAATTTTAAGTTACTCAGTTCAAAACAGTGCACAGGAAACCAACATGAAACTACTTTTTCTGGTTTTATGTTGGTTTCCATTTCATGAAACCTTCAATTGCAAATTCCAGGTATGGAAACCAACAAGAAACCTATAACCTTAGTTTCTTGTTGGTTTCCATTTACTGAAATGCAAAAATCAAAGAATCGAAAATGGAATCTAGTTGGAAACTCATTACTCAGTTTCAGTGAATGGAAACCAACTGGATTCCCCATTTACCCAGTATACGGATGGTTTCCAGGTTTCAGGAAACCAAGTCATTTTTGTAGTGTTAAGACATCATTGCAAGTATACTTGGCGGAAAGTGTCTCCCAAACACACATTGTGGAGCATGTCCAGAAGCAAACCAACGCATTTTCACAGTGCAGGCTCACTCGACAACAGACCCGTGACGGTCAGGGTTAGAATATTTATCTTCAGTAACCCATGCTTGTCGTAGGCAGCTAACGGGATCGGGTGGCCAGGCTCGCTGACTTGGTTGACACATGTCATCGGTTCCCAATTGCGCAGATCGATGCTTATGCTGTTGGTCACTGTATTGTCTGGTCCAGACTCAAATATTTACAGACCGCCGTCGTATAGCTGGAATATTGCTGAGTGCAGCGTAAAACTAAACTCACTCACTCAACAACAACAACCAGTCGCCTCAGCACTGTACTGAAGCACCACTGGATATCATTTTTACGGGAACAGGCCGGAATCGCATAAAGAGAGTCGGGTAAAACTCCAGAAGGGTAATAAAACGCCCTCTACTGAGCGATCATCACCAACAAGGATGTTTGGTTTGGTGTTTACAACGACAGCGCGGGAAACAGTGGCCTTGGGGAAGAAAGACGATTCCTTCTTCGTGTAACTGATGGACGCTTGGGCGTATGGAGGCAGCGAAATACTGCATTTGCAGCAAAAATAAACCAACCAACTGTTGCCTCTGTTGTAAGTTCCGTTATGGTATGGGAATGTGTCTCTCGTGACTGATTGACTTAGTGACAATACGTGGGAATTTGACGGATGTTCAGTATGTCCAAGAAGTGCTGGATCCAGTTGTCCTCCATTTTGATGATCCTCTTGCTACAAGACATGAATTTAATGATAACAACGCTTGACAACATCGTTCTCGTGCATTGACAGTTTTAATTCAGAATAATGCGGTAACTTACCTTACTGGCCCAGTTATCCAAACACGTGGAGGGTGCACACGATATTGAATGTACAACCGGATCGGGAAACAGACCTTGTGGGATTATTTAAATGCCTCTCGGGAAAAATGGTTAACATACTAGAGTCAAAGAATACAGTAACACAGACAGTTGACCATTAGACCAATTTCATCTATTACCGAATTGATATGAGTGTGTCATGAACCATGATATTGGAATGTCAAACCTATAGGGTTATGGGAGGAGTATTTACAACAATGGTTTCGGAGTAGGTTTTGAAATAGTTTCGCATTTTCTGGATTAACCTGTCATAAATCAAACATCAGAAATTATTTTGAAGTTGGAGTTGAAACAACCCGCTGCTTCTTTTTAGAATTATTTACTTTTACATAGAGAGCTGTATCGTCTTCAAAAAGACGGATTTTACTTTTGATGGCTTATTGTTACACATTGTATATATATGATGAACAATAGCGTTCCGAAGACAGAGCCTCGGGTCACACCAGCTTTAGTATCAGGTTAGGAACCATGTACAAGAACATGTTGCCTTCTAAAGATACAGGATTAACCAATGAGAATGTTACAAGTAATCCCATAGTTCGGCAGTGTAAATAACACTCTTATGCCATGCAAATGTCACAGAATACCGACCTAACCGTGGACATATTTTTTCGTAATACAGGTTCATGTGCTCCGACTTGGTATCAAGGAGTACGTGGGAAGCGCCTGCTCTCCCCTGGTGCTGCGTCCTTTCAACAGCAATCAATGATGAAGTGTTTCCTTCTTTGTGTGATGTCCGAGACCTGTGTTGGTGTCAACTACAACGGTGGATCTAAGGAGTGTCAACTCATCTCCCAACCGGAGCCAACTGACACGGTTAAATCAAACCAAGACTTGAAAGGGCGATTACAGGGCTGCACACACGAAGTCAATATAGTTTGGAAGTAACCCACAACTTACCCTCACTAAATATAAAGAAATAACTTTACTTACAAAACCAACGTGTACGATCATCATCATTTTCACATGAATACTTTTCTCTGATGGGAGACACATTCTGTATTTCAGCAGTAAAAGTTTGTCTCCTGCATGTTGTTTTTATTCAACGGTTTTCGATTTATCTCGTCACAGATAACTCGATGTCTTTACTTCAACATCGACAGCCACAATTGCTTCTGTCCAGCCAGCAGTAAATGGGTACATGCTTGACTGTAAACCTTCTAGCGCCTGACAGGCAGCTCCAGTTGAAGGCTGTTGGTGAGACAAAACACAAATAAATTATATCTGTTTCTGATCAAAGACAATACAACACACTTGATATGGATGTGCAACTTCTTTATTATTTACACACGACGTTTCTGGGCTAATACTTGCCCCTTCATCAGGTGAATGACAGTGTTGAGTTGAGTTTGGCTTTACGTCACATCGGCATTATTCCAGCCATATAGTGACGAGAACAAGTCTGCATTAATATACATTGTAAGTACAAAGTGGTTTCGTTTCAAAGACATACAGTCATTACGTTGTCATTTTAGAACAGAGAATGTCATAGCATTTAATTGAAAAGCAGGTAAATTCGTTAGTGACATTACACAGTTACATTTTATGATATAGATCAACTTCCCTCAGGTAGTTCAGTATCAGATGAGCGCTCACGCTGGAGAACAGATCTTTCAGAGTGGTTGCGTGATAATGCGAGTCCCTTTGCAGATGTAAAATCCACACAGTCAAGCAGAATATGCTTGACGGTGAAAGCCTCATCGCAGGAGAGACATATGGGGGGTCCATCCGCATCCGTTTTTAGCAGATAGTCATGTGTAAACCGAGTTTTTGCAGGTAAATGTAGCGAACGGTTCATTGTTGTGTTTGTGTGCATGCAACCGTTTGACCCGGAACCACAATACGATTCCAAAATGCATAGATAATTAAAGAAAGAAAACGTTTGGAAACCATCGAACTTCGCCGCTGTTGTTAACGTTAACCTGCAGTTTATCATAACAAACTATGCATATATACTTTTCTTCACTTGGATGTAGTCAATTTTATTGAACTTGATAACGGTGAAGGACCTTATGTGAGGAGATCAAGGGCGCCACAAACACAAGTTTCTCAACCGAAACACCTTACTACTGTTGTCACAATGATATACATCAAACAATTTGAACAGCGATTTCATAGTCATTGCTTAACAATCTGTGATTTAGTTCACATTATCCACCAAAATGATTTACTGTCTGATATAGAAGATGTCGTGATGTTAGCCGTGTTGAAAAATAACTTCAACCCAGTCACTAAACTGAAGGCCCAAGTATGTGTATAATGGCTTTCATTCAAAGTCCTCCCTTTATGCCTGACGGTTGACACATAATCTAACTGATTTTCCTTATACCCTTGTGTTTAATGGTATCTTGAAAATATGCACTTGACAGCGTGCTTGTTACATGAATGATGTTCACCTTAACTTGAAATGGAAACTGTTTGTTACTGAATACTCTGTTTAAAGCAAGCAGCATGAGGCTTTTTGGTTAATTCACTGTGATCGACCAACTAATGGAACCTTATAACGGTAATGGTAATATAAGTCACGTGATGACAGCGAGTACTTTGTATCATGGTTTATGGATGACAATGACGTATTTCATGGAACACTGAGAGTATTCTGGTCAGTAAAGGTCTCCCGTTTGACGTATAGTCAAACACCATTGTGTTGTAGGTGAATGGACCAGCGGAATTACTTAAAGTTATCCAAGCGTCCAGTCCACGGGCGAAAAATAAGAACGAAAATATCAGGTTGAAATATCGACCATCCTCGTTTTAACCTATTCTCAAACAGTCTCACGTTCGTGTCACTGCAGTCAAGGAAGTGGAACTCTCGCATACCACCTCCAATTACATTTATCGTCAAAACTCTTCATAGGTCGAATATATCGGAATCAGCACATTGACGCGTTGATGTACTCATGGCAGGTTAAATGAAAGCCTGTAACTTGAAATGGAAACTGTTTGTCACTGAATACTCTGTTTAAAGCAAGCAACGTGAGGCTTTTCGACCGACTGATGGTACTTTATAACGGTAATGGTAAAATCAGTCGATTGTTACCTGTGCGTATTTGGTATCAAGTCATATGGATGATGATGATGATAGGTGTCTCATAGACCAGAGAGTATTCCGGGCCAGTAAGGGTCCTCAGGGTCCCCCTTTCCACGTACAGTCAAACACCACTGTGTCGGAGTGTTATCCTCGAGTTATCCAAGGTTCCACTCCACGGAAAGGAAATATTACAAAGGAACGAAGCATTCACTTCGAGACGACTGAACGTTCAACCCATCAGTGTTGATTTGTATTAGCCGTTTGATATGAGAACAGTAAAACATCTGACACATTTCCACCAGATCGATGGAATTGTCAACTGATTCTAAAGAAAGAGTATTCGGATCCTTTTCAGTCATGATCAGATGTATTGAAATAGATGAGTCATTTTTGTGATAATATGAAATTACTGACAGTGTTTTAGAAAGTAATGCAAATAAACGCAATTAAACCTTTTCCATTATTAATTGTTACGGTTTAGAAATTAATACAATACAAATCTAAATTATTGGGTCACAGATGTAAAGTATCAACTCGTCAAAATCTTGATATTTCCACTAAAAACAGATGTACTAATTGACGATTGTTGACAGCTGTTGTAAGTTCCATGTAGACGAATGGTAGGTCTCTTGGGTGGTGAAACGTCGATGTTAGCAGAGAGGTGATCGGATTTCCAAAGCGGTAGTCCCCCTCATACATCTCATCAACCACCCTTTATATACCTATTGTACAGTTCTGGAGAATTCTAGCAAAAACTACACCACAAAACAATCATTTATTATTTTTTCACAGCTTCCACCGGAAGCAAATAAACAAAGAGGAGGTAACTCCAACTCCTCAGCTTACTTTCTTAACAGGTGAAATCACATAGCCTTAGTTCAAGGTCTGAGTTCAAATCCACTGTCAGGGCTTTAAACTAATGTGACCCATAATAACTAAAAGTTAAATAATGTGACATTTTAATTAACACAAACATATCCTCATAACATCATGCTATGAAAGTTGTATTAATAAAAGGGGCCACGGTGTCAGACAAAGATTTCAGTGTATAAATAGTTGGAAATTGCCAATACAGTTCTACCAATACAGTTGTGGTCTATGTAATTCAATAGCATGGTAACAGATAAAAAGAAATGATGTTCAAGGGCTATATTGCATAATGGACATACATGCACATACACAATACAACACCCGTCACCTCCTGTCATTTTGTCGAGAAGGGAAAACATTTACATCTTAATTTGATAAAAATACCACGGATGGGATTGCCATTGTAAATGGGCAAATATCTTGCACATTACAGCACAGTTAATATTCTTCATACACCACATATCGGGTTCTAATGTTCAGTGCTGACATTCGGTTTTGACGACATTCATTTATAAATGACGTTTTAAGTACAATAAGAAAAGCTATACCACATGTTTCAACACATGTGCTCCAAACATTTACGTACTTTTATGAAACAAACTTTGTCTGCCCGATCCGTCAAGTCTTTAAATATGCCGAGATGAATTCTTTATCTGTCTCCAGCGTCTCTTCAGCTTTAGATATCGACCATGATTTGAACTCAATTACAAATAGCCTCACGTTCGTATTACTGGAGTCAACGAGGTAGAACTCTCGCAGACTACCTCCGATTACATTCTCGTCGAAACTCTTCACAGCTCGAACAGCTCCTCAGCACACTGGCGCAAAGAGGTAGTCACGGCAACTGAAAAGAATAATAATGTATGGCTATATTGACAGGTTGAGTGTTGGTGTTTTTTTATTTGACACAGCTAATTGACGTAAGAATACCCCCCTGGTGTCGTAGTTACAAGATCCCAGAAATTGAGGTCAATCCCAGCACTCAGGTTGTTTCGTAAAATGATAAAACACCTCATGATTCTGCATCATTGTATATTGATGATTTGTAACAACTGTACTTATAACATCGAAGGATAAAGCGGTAATTATGAGATATGTAAATACTATAGAATGTGACCTGTATATTAATCACTTATACTGTGTGTTCTAATGTACCTGATGTAAGGATTGGAATGGCAATCGAGGTACAGCGTCTATTCCAAGCTTCAACAAGACATCTGAGGATGGTACAGCGCAGATTCTCCAGATATTTGCCAGCTGACATCTTTGATGATGACAAACCACGGCAATATATCACTAAAGTGCCGTTATCACCCAGGGACGCTACCGTTAAGTCTGTGACTGGAACAGGTGATTTCTTCTTGAATATTTCCAAAAGCCTTATTCCATGCACAGCTCTGTCAGAAAATGAATTATCCCCATGCATTAAATTTTCGTTTGTAGGATTGACAATAACATCGACTGAGAGATTGGACAGTGGGGCTGTGTATGTATTTATAGTCAATAGTTTACCCTTTATTGTAAATCCTGGAACGTCTGGAGATGGGACCTCTGTTTCCTTAAACGGAGTGATTCCATGTGACTTTCTATAATGACCAAGGCGTTTTTGTATTCGTCTTTTAGTCTTGTGGAGTGATTCCCATTCAGACGCAAAGATGACAATTTGGTTCTGCATCTCGAGATGCTTAATTAAAAAATTGTCTGCAAGAGCATCTTCAATTGCTGAACCCACTTTCGACTGTTCAGCTTCATCAACATTCACTTCATCCTGTAAGATCCCCAGGATTCGTTGATGTATGATGACTTCACGGTTGTTCCCTTTAAAACTGATCCGCTTTGCGTTACCGATGCAGTCTGGATATCACAGTGACACATTAACTTATCATCCCCAATGAGAGTTTTCAGTGCTTCCAAACTTGATTTGATCTACAGTGATAGGATCAGTAACGTGTTGCTTCCGGAACAATCTTCTTAGTCTCGCACTCATTGTTCTGTGGAGGAAACAAAATTTTACAAACATGTTTTTAGCAATATGAGTTGCTCACTGAAAATAATTGATGACACCAGGTGTTCGCTAGGGGGAAGTCCCTCCTGCTCTGCTGATAGCACCCGCCACTCAAACAAACGTTTCCCAATAATGTAAACTCGATGCATGCTTCTTTCATTACTTAACCCAGAGTGCGCTTATCAACTGTTTAACACTAAGAGAGTAGATAAGTGATCACTTTGACAAGATGTTGACGAGATTCATAGACGATGAATTAACACCTAAGACTTCATCAACTCAAGACTTTAATAAGTGAATAACCTCGGCTGCTTTTAATAGCGGAAAAACAGTAAGGGCCTAAACTTATGTGCTAAAGACTCACTTTGACTTTCCAACAGTACAATGCCTACGGAGTATCTGTGCTTTACACTCACAAATATTAAGGAAGGTACTTGAACAAAAGAGTAAAGTGTCTCCCAATAGTAAATAGATACTTAACCTAAACTATACATTCACGGGAATGCTGGTTATTTGTACACTACTAGAAAGACGGATATTTAAATATACTAAGCAGCAAAAGAAACGTCAGTTTGGAATTTGCCTTCGCAGAAACGGATAACTGTGAACTCATTAAATGTTTTGATGGTATATTTTTGACACTTTATCTGAACAAAGACATTCCTTCCCAAACTCAGAATGGAACCCAGGAAATGGTCTCAAAAACTCAACCTGATCTTGGAGATGGTACAGTGTTCTCCATGTTTTCATGCAACTCATGCTGCACGTGCTGTTCACAAGGACCAGCCCTATAAAATGCATCCCCAAACCTGGTTGAAACATTTACATTACAACGTCAGCAGGATGCCGTAGCTCACGACAGCTGAGAGGAACCAGGCGCTAGGAGTGAGTGAGTGAGTTTAGTTTTACGCCGCACTCAGCAATATTCCACCTTTATGGCGGCGGACTGTAAATAATCGAGTCTGGACCAGACAATCCAGTTGATCAACAGCATGAACATCGATCTGCGCAATTGGGAACCATGTGACATGTGTCAACCAAGTCAGCGAGTCTGACCACCCGATCCCGTTAGTCGCCTCTTACGACAAGCACAGTCGCCTTTTGTGGCAAGCATGGGTTGCTGAAGACCTATTCTACCCCGGATCTTCACGGGTCCCAGGCGCTAGGAAGACTTGAAGCTGGCCACACTGCACAAGCCGTTGCCAATCACTTCCAGGTCAACGTTCGGACCATTTACAGGCTGCAGCAACGTTTCCGGGCCACCAACACCACAAATGATCGCCCCGTACTGGCAGACCAAGGGTGACCACAAGACGAAAAGACCACCATGTTGTGCGACAGCATGTACAGAATCCCTTCATGCAGGCATCCGAAACAGCACGCCAGACAGTGGGAACACACGGAAGACCAATCAGTACTGATACAGTACGCCGACGTCTTAACATCGGGAAACACCATTGCCATTGACCTTACCGTGGACCTGTCCTCACCCCTCATCATCGGCGTGAACGTCTACAGTTTGCCCTACGACACCAAAAGTGGCGATACAGGCAATGGAGAACTGTTCTGTTCACAGATGAGAGTCGGAACTGCGTATCAACTGCAGATGGCAGAACAAGAATATGGCGACGATGTTGCCAGCGTTACTCAGACCAATGTGTTATGGAAAGAGACTCATGAGGAGGTGCAAGCATCATTGTATGGGGTGGAACAGGCCTGGGCCCCGTTCCCCAAAGCGATCGTAGCGCTACAACAGTCGTAAGTCTATGTTAAAGTATGGGAGTTACGATCAACTTTGCACTACGATCGCTTTGAGGAACGGGGCCCTGAACCAGAGAGTGGGTCCTGTGGTGTTCCAGAACCTTGGTCCAGGGAGAGGAGGCGGCAACCCAAAAGAGCAATATACTTCTACTAAACCATTACCGAAGCTATTCCAACGGCACCACTAAAGATTTACATGAGACATGTACAATGCGGACATGTACAATTAATAGACTATATACATGACTATATATACAAGGGAAATATCTTTATCTACTTGTACTGACACCAACCCACCCAACACTCCACCCCACACACCCTCCGTTGCATACAAATCAAAGGGCGACGTTAGACGAACGTGAGAAGACTGGAGTTTTGACCCCGTGACACAGGGTCATTGTGGTACAATGCCACTCTGTGAGCCATGTTGCCATATATTCATAATTTCTATGCACAGGACCATATAAGACTCTGTAAGCAAGGCTTGTTGACGCAAATCATTATGCCTTCAAAGTGAGGGGTTTGTTTTGTACCTTCAAAGTAAGGGGTTTGATTTCTAATCCGACTTTTTCAACCTAAAAAAGCTGGGGCGTGAATCAAGTGTTAAGACATAAGTGTAATTTAACAGATTCTTGAACTATGAAATGAAAGATTACCATCCCTCTTCTTACATTGTTTTGAAACCAAATTTAAGTGCCTGTTTTGTAACTGGTGAAAACTGCAATGATCCACCTCCCCGTTGTTGTATGACACGCAGTTAACCTGTGTACCTTACACAATCACTCGCTTTGATAGTCTAACTGGGTCATGTTGAAACAGCACGACTCATTGCAGCGGTGAAAACCCAACCCTAGGACGAGGATTTGTGGTAGATTGACCATCACCGTGAGGTGCAACTCGCATAACAGAGATAGAATACAGTCTGTGCATAATTTCGCCCTTCAGGCGTGTTTTGTTCAGAAAAGGTAGTTATCATTTGTTTTAAGCACAGTGAACTTCTTGCATGACAGGTCAACACAAGTTGGGTCCTAACCCTTGTGGACAATATATACCCGACATAAAGTCTTGGAGGTAAACCTAGTAAATAGGTGCAGTCACTCAATGATATATGTATGTAGATATAACCATGTGCCTGCAAGGTTTGTTATAGGCAAATGTGACAGTATATGTCCATCATTTCTGTCAGTTTTATGTAACTGTGCATATCCAACGTTCATGTAAGGCATATGTGACAGTATATGTCCATCATTTCTGTCAGTTTCATGTAACTGTATATGTCCATCATTTCTGTCAGTTTCATGTAACTGTATATGTCCATGATTTCTGTCAGTTTATGTAACTCTGTATGTCCAACGTTCCTGTAAGGCACTTGGAAGTGCATATATCTACAGTATGTGTATGCGTACAAGATTGTTCGTGTACGGGATATGTAACTCTTTTTATCATACAATGGTTAGCGTTCTCGGCGGGATAAGGCGGGTATTTTAGAGACACAGGGGCTTGTATTGCTGAAAATAACACGTCCTACGTCCAACACTTGTTCACTGATAGGCATCTACATAAAGATAAGTAAAGTAAACACACCCGCTCGTTTCTCGTTTCTGGGCGAATTCTGAGTGGGTCTAAGCTCTAAAGGCGATCGTGTCCGTATTGATGGCCTTGGTTACGGTACTGCTAGTGCTTTGATCTAAGAAAACTCATATCTGGTAATGTTAGGTGGAGTGGAATACGAAGCGAAGATAGAAGTTCATAGACTTACGAAGATGCCAACTTCAGTTCCCCGACCGAACGTCAGTGTAAGCGAGCAGACGGCACAGTCAAATTGAATGATCAGCAGAAAATTGTGTCACCGAGCTTGTGACGTGACGTATTAACCAACCGTATATTAACCAACATATAATATATACATACATACATACATACATACATACATACATACATACATACATACATACATACATACATACATACATACATACATACATACATACATACATACATACATACATACATACATACATACATACATACATACATACATACATACATAACGCTTGTTAGGCGCAATGTACTAATCACTCACATTGCCAGCACATCCTCACGGGTACCCATTTTACAGATGGGTGAACTGAGATAGTGTGGATTTAAGCACCTTGTCCAAGGATGTTAAGCAAATGTGCAAACCTTGGGACCCGAACCTTGGTGCCTCCACCGGGGATCGAACCCGGACCTTCAGCGTGATAGGCAGACGCCTAACCACTGCACTATTGCGCTCATCTGTATGTAACTGTATGTGTCCAACATATTTTGTCAAGCATGTGTAACTGTATATGTCCAACGTTTGTTGTCAAGTATATGTCCAACCTTCATTTTAGGCATATGTTTACAGTCTGGTCAAATGTGGGTGTATTGAGTGTGTGCTAGTAAATCTACGTGCATAAAGACTACCTTTTGACAAATAATTAATCAATCAGCGTGTTATCGGATAATAATTTGATGGATATTTTTTAACTCAGTAGATAATTCCTCTTGCTGCACTTCCAAGCGCATATTTCATAACAAGTAATACATTTACCATATCAGACCTTCATCCATGATGTTGAGTATTTACTCCAGACACGAGAAATGCTAAATGTCATTGTCAACCTCTGTAGGGTAATCTGAATGGTGTTACCACTAGCTGTACCTGATATAAATTCTTTATCTGACCATCAAGTGAATGATGTCAAATCAGCAGGTGTAAGTTTATATCACCAAATACGGGTTACAGCCAGGGAGTAGTAATCGCTGTATCGCATGCAAAACTTACGGGTCGACGCTGTTGTGAGGATATGAAAGAAACTTCAATGTTTGCATAAGAAATACAACATTTGCTTTGTACTAAGTTAAAAAGTGTATATACCTACTTACCTAAGTAACGTTTTAGATTTTTCGAGCAATGACAAAGTGGGGTTGATTGAGATTTTTCGGATTCAAATAAATCAAATGTGTTTATATCATACGTCATATTTTCAAATAACGGTATCTGATTGGCATCCACCGTTCTGATTGTCTTATTGTTTAGATTGAAGAAATTCTCTCTTGGTAGACAGCTGCCCAGTCCCTGTGTCTGTCGCGGTCGAGGGAACATGTGCTCCCCACCTGGCAGCTAGACGACGTAATAAAAACATTGTTGGCGCGAAATATGGGTCGCTCTTGAAGAGTGTCCCTTAAGTAATTACTTATTTAATTAGTTATTGTAAATATCTTCGGAGAGGGGTTTAATAAGTTGAAAGAACTTGTCCCCGATCCTTTTCACATTGTGAATAAAATATGTTTAAACTAAGTAACTACTAAATACTCAATTAGACATCAACACTGAAATAATGTGGTATTAGTTCACCGCGTGTATGTTACGAACTGTCAATTAGTCATTTGCTTCTGTGAAGACTTTATGCAACAACAGTCTAAAAATGGCAAACTCCTAAACACACTCTCAGAAGTCCTATATACATCCTCTGCAATATTTACATACAGCTGAAAGGCGCCTCGATCCTCCTCCGGCTCAAGTGGTAACTGTCAGCGGTGAATTGGTGAGTCGACATTAGTCGATTCCGGTGTGAAGTTATGCACAAACAAGTTTCAGGATGAACACTGAAATGCAGTTAGCAGTTGTGCTGGTTTTGGAAATTGTTGGTGAGTCATATTTTGCGCATAGTTGTTGACATCCCAGTAGTGGAAGTTGTCTAGCAATAATGTATCATTATCGCAATGCTTACTATAGTCTAGTGCATGACTTTTTTCAAAGTATTCTGTATTTTGACATTGATTTAACGTTCTGTTCATAATGATTATTGGTATTTGTATAGTCAGTAGTGGCACTGAGCACATAGTGTTCCCTCTTTATGATTTCACCCTTTAGGTATTGACAGTTTTCTCACATTCTCGTCAACTACCTGACTGAGAATCCCGAACGTAATTCTTATAATAAAATCAGAAGTTATTAGAAAATTTATGGATTTTTTGCATTTTGTCAAAGGACTTTTTATTCCGAAATTGAAGACCTATGTTCGATAACTTCTGTGAGACGATTTTAGGCATCTAGAGACACATTTATTTTGCAAAAACACGTTTTTCGCTTTATCCTCTCGAATATTTTGAACCTAATGTGCAGAAACTGAGCATAACATTTCAGTTCCATGGTGATGTTGATCTGTATGTAATCCACAAAGTGATTAATGCAAAGCAGCTTACTTTTTGGAAAAGAAAATTGATAAATGTCTTGTTTGAAATGAAAGAGCATTCATTGGTGAAATGTGATTGAAATGTAAGATGATTTAAGGCATCTAGTGAGTTTGATACATTTTTTGCGAAAACACGTTTTTCTCTTTATCCTCTCGAATATTTTGAACCTAATGTATGGAAACTGAGCATAACTTTTCAATTCCATGTTAATGTTGAACTATATCTAATCCACAAAGTGATTAATGCAAAGTAGCTTGATTTTTGAAAAAGAAAATTGATAAATATCTTGGTTGAAATGAAAGAGCATTCATTTGGTGAAATGTGATTGAAATGTTTAATAGTTTTAAGTGTGTCTACAGAAAATATTCGAACTTTTGAAGATGATTGAACAGTGTCCGCCGCCAAAATAACCCCCGAGAAGGCAAAACTGAACGCCAAATGTTCCAGATAAAGCCACCAAGTCACGAACATATCAAACAATTTGGGGTTTCATGTTTGGGGTGCGGTACGCGGTCAAATGAAGACGAATGTTGTTGTGTTCGACACCAATCTCAATGCACATCATGACATCATTCTGTTAAAGCAACGTCTTAGTTAGGCAATTAGTATCCCTTATTTAATTTTCACTGACTCTTGTTGTGACAGGCTGGACTGTATCCGTGATGGCCATGGGGGCATGCTCGGTGACTTGACCGCTTGTATGATTCTCAACCACTAGGTCATGACTTGTTACTGTCTGCCCCAGAATATCTCGAATGTTAGTGAATGGTGTTAAACAAACAGCTACCAAACTAAACAGTTTCTTTACTTACTCTCTTTATTCACAACATGAAACCCCCTTCGGTTAGACTTAGACGATGGTTCATTATATTATCCTTATTCTCAACTGGTTCTTGTTCTCTTAGAGTGGCAATCCATGTTCCTGGGATATTCTTGATTTGTCTGAAGGCTAACAGAAAGGTACCCTTTAAACAAAATTCAGTTTTCACCTCAGCGAAAGCGTTACGACTGCCATTTACATGTGGTATATATTTATACATATTACATTCCTTTGTTGTACCAGCTTAGGAAATTATATATATTGTTAAGTGATACGTAGTACAAAGAAGAAAGTGATAAGAAATGATCATGAAATGTAGGAGAACGTCACTTCAAAAATATTTTTAGGCCAGTTTAGGCCAGCAGATTCTTAATCCATTAATCTTTATGTATTTGCATAAAACAGCAGTATCAACATGTGTCATTATTTTATCAGCCCAGATCAAGTGGAATGTAAATGAATTTAGTCATTTGAAGAAATAATTTTCTGGGTTTTTCTTTTCCATGAAAAGCAACTTTGCAAGGATTTGATAACATTTATGCGATATCTGTGGAAATTAACATGCCTAAAATGTGATAGTGTTCCTTTCACCAGCACAGTAGTTGTTCATTTGATCCTTGTCATATAAATTTAGGTTTGTCACAGCAAATTGTTTCAATATCTCAACTAATTCAGATAAGCTTTCCTATGAACCATCTAACGTAAAAGTTGAGTCATCCACATATTGAAAGATACAATACTGTTGATCTTTGACGTTTTTTACTTTGATATTTTGGCTACGTTTGATTGCAATGAAGAGCAGATCAACGCATGGAATAAATGGATATGAGGATGGGAGGTCTGCTGGTCCACATCCACTATCAATCAGGAAGAAGCTTACGTCTGCTATTTAACCTGAATAGACCGATCCCGCCTGTCAATCAAAACTGGAGCATGCGTCAATTTTGCCCAATCAGCAGGCCGGGCCCGCTGTGTGGATTTGTCAGACTTATTTCCGGGGTCAAACGATGCCTCCGAAGCGATGTGCTTCGAACTATGCCATTTACACTCTATATGTATATATTACATATTGTTGCGATTTGATGTGTACCTTTTACAAAACCATTACGGTCAAGACAAAAAACTTGAGGTCGATCAGGGAGCGCGATAGGCCAAACGATCAGTTAAATGTCTGCACCATCGTTCACGAAACCTACGTTTGCCTGTAGATGAGAATTTGCACGAATTTCCGCACTTTTGCACATGTGCAAAATCATTACCAATTGATGACAACAAAAAGTAGTTTAAGACTCCGCAAGTGTTATAAACACGGACAATTCTTGTAACTACAAAAGTTGTTTAGCTTAACGTTTTCAGTCACTACTGGACTTTGAGTTGGTAGGCCATAAATCTCAAATGAGACAGGCGAGAAAGCCGTGACACAATGTAAACAAATCTGACAACGATCTGATTTCGGTTAGGGTCGACCGAAATAGCAAAACTTGTTACATGAAAGAACAATGTGGCGGATAGTGTACCCTTCGCTCTTAGATATTCTTAAATTTGTCACACGTTTTATCTAATCAATTCTAAATAATTATTTAACTGATTGACACATCAGATCCATATTATTTTAAGGCAGAACTAGGCAGACAAACACAATACATATCATAGCAGGACAATCACTTGGTATTAACTTAATTAGTTTCTTGGCTTCTGCTTTTAAATAGTTTTCAAATAATATATTTACTAATCAGATAACTCTGAAAGTGGTTGCTAGTATCATAACCCATCAAGAGAATTTAAAAAGCAAAGGCTACGTTCTGGTCACACACTGGTCAGGCATTATCCAGTCCTTGAACAGAATAACTTACAAAAATCCCAGATTTGATGTAATTCTTCTTATAAATCATCAGTTTTTCAGGAGGTTACCTATATTTGAAGACTGAGCCAAAGGTAGTGTTTATTAAGATGTTGATTTTGGCCAAATTGTTTAAGCTTTTCTGACGGTTATTTGGAAAATGAGCTCCATATTAAATTGCACACTGGCCCATTGTTTGTAGGAGGTGAACGCTTCAGGAGATTTTTTCCTAAACCTTTGTTATGACTTTTACCAAAGTTTTAATCAACTTTACTATAATTTTTATGACACTAGTAAGTATCTCAGTAAAGGAAATAGATCGAAATCAGAGTTATGTCCTCTAGGGATATGGTCTCAGATCTAATAAAACAAAGATTATCATTGTTTAAGAAGCAATAATGTCAATATGTAATTGTATTGACAAAAAGCTTTGAACATAGGATATATTCTTTGCACCTTATTTTCACTAGTAGTTAGCAGTTAAATATCTCTTAAGAAAAAAACAATACATTTGTATTTTGTGTAACATTCTGTGTCAATGCTAGGTAATTGTTCGGATAACTGTGGATGCTCTGTTCAAAGAGTTTGTATCATAGGTTTACTATTTCTGAAAAGATGGGTCAGTGTATCTTGGGTCTTCTTTGTGTTCTGGTGCTGTGACATACCTGTACATACATGCTGGCAGTTCATGAAATCCAGTATTGTGGAAGTTTGTATGTAAATTAGGATTCCACAACAAAGCACATATAGAAAAATAAAATGGAAAGGATGATTTTAAAAAATGGATTTCCTTATATTCAGGGTCATTTTAGGATGACGTACAGATTTTGAAGTGGGAAACTTTACTGAGAATTGCTGCAGATCAGCTGTTGAATATTTACTTCTGGGTTTGTCCAGATACGTCCATGGAAACATACAAGCCCAATTACCTTTTCCAGATTTCCAAATAGGATTAAATACGTTATGCTGTGATTGATTTGTTTACATTAATTATATACAGACAAATAAGGTGCACGAAGTAGTAGATGGGAAATATTTTCTGATTTATTTACCATTCTTTTTATTCATTAAAAGATAGAAACCCATCTTTTCAGATTATTGATTTAACTAAATTTGAAAAACTCCAACGGATAACCATAAATAAAGGCGCCACGCGCAGTGTTGACAATCTATTTACAGATACCGAAACGATCTGCAACATGAACATGTGGTTGTATTCACGGTTTTTATAAAATTATGATGGGAATTTTTAAAAATAACACACCCACAAACAACAAAATTCAGTTACCCTTATCCTGCTAAAATCTTTGACGGAGGTGAACTGCCGGATAGATTAAATGATTCGAAAGAAAATACGCTTCCCACTCTCAGCAGCTGGTCGAGACGATTTTTCATCGGGCATGTAATTCATTTTCACTCGCCAATTGCAATATGCCAGCTAAAATATATTTAAAATCAAATACGTATAACTTGCCTCTTTAAATATCATTCACAAACGACGGATGCCAAAGTACCACAAGGAGAATTCATCAACAACGTTCGCAATCATGTACGTTTCGCCGGCGATGACGCCATTGTGAATAGTCAGTGGTTGTCCCCCACTAACGTCAAAAACGAAGTGGGCGGGGCTTGTCGGCGGGGACTGGATCGGTCTATTGATAGTAGTACTCCAAGTTTTCAATGTGAAGAGATTTACCCAGTTTCTGAAAGAGGGACCAGAATTTAGGTCTGTAAGCCACGATCAATATATACACTGTTGGATTGTTGTGCGACATTATGCGAAAATAGACCATTGGACAGTTGCAATCATCTCTCTTGTCATACAGCCTTGTGGGGAATCTTTTGTCACTGTGAATCTTTATGCATGAATCTAATATGAAACATAAAGCCGTTTTATTGGATTCATTTGGATTTATTTTGCGTTCAGTTGGTAATTCATTGGAAGGGAACTGGCTCTTTGATTGGTATTGAACGTGAACAAATTACCGATTCTGACTCATGTTTTCAGCACATGTATACTGTGGCCAGAACCTTGCGCTGAATAAACCGACATGGATGAGTGCCGTGTATGCGGGGAGTTCAATCTCTTCCGCTGCTGAGAATTCAGTAGATGGCCATCTTGGAACAAACTGGCATCATGGAGTCTGCAGTTCCACAGCTGACAATGACAGATCACCTTGGATTGTCATAGATCTCCTGGGTCAGTACGAAGTCCACAATGTCACCATCTACAACAGAGGTGACCATGTCCGTAAGTTGAAATCCGCTTTCTGCATGGTAAGCTAGGTCGGTAATACCTATAATTATATGCTAGTATAAAACGAAGACGTGTATTGTGGCTTTTATCGTTAAGAGCAACACTACAATAACACGTAATTGGAAAACTTACAAATACGTTTGAGATGTAAACAGACAGGTATATATCACTCCCTCACCGCAATAACATAATTTCAGCTGAGCGCCTTCATGACTTTGTCATTGAAGTCTACAGGACAAACCCATCTCGATGTTCAACAGCTGCTGCAACCGTCTGTAAAGCCTATGTTGGTGTGTTTGGCCTTACTGGAAACGTCCAATGTGAGAGTTCAGTGTTGGGAAGGTTTGTTCGGATTTGGAAACCTGCGACTTCACAGTTTAACGATCTCCTGACAGTCTGTGAAGTAGAAGTATATGGAATACGCCCAGGTAAAGTTATAAAGCACATTGTCGAACTAAATAACAGCAGTTAAAATCAAACTTTGAGCACCTCACAAAGTGAATAATGGAGAAAAAGTTAAGTACCCCTACATATGTTGACCCCCTAAAAGAACTATGTTGTGTATGAAGATATGTAGGAGAATTTACTTTTCAGTATTGCAGAGAATTTTCATATTGCGATATATTGTGATGCGAAATCATATATTGCGATATGTATTGCAATAAATTGCAAGGAGTATTTTTTAACAAAAAATGACTCATAATCGAGTTAATGCTTTATTATAAAGCAAAAACACAACAAATTCACAATTGCAATGCATACATTCACCTTACGCTAAAAAGAATAACAAATGTAAATAGCAGACATGTTGAGTGAATGCTGACCTTATTAACAAAATAGATTAGACTATACAACGGAAATATTTTGGCGCCTAAACATAGTATGGAGGAGTGCGGCAAGGAGCCTAACGAACTGGTTATTTGTAAGGAAAAGTACCATCTTGTCTATTGCTGACATAGATTGGAATAAAGGATGGACACTGGTTATTTCTTTCCAAGGGTTAGATCTGAGATCTGTATAATAATCACAGTTGACCAGAAAATGTAATTCGTTTTCAACAGCTTTGCTACTACAGCGAGTACAAACTCTTTCATTAAGAGGAGTCTTCGGACGAGAATATCTACCCAGTTCTACCGCGAATGGCAAAGTGCCACAACGGAATTTACTCAAGATACTACGATGTGATCGAGGTAGAATTATTTCAACATAATGTTCAACCTGTAATAAATCTTTAAAAAGACGATAAGTACGTAATCCATTCTCCTGCCCTTTATCATTCCAAAGCCCGGAAACCAGTCACAACGGTCTAACGTCTTAAGGTGTTCTTTAGCAACAACAAACTCCTCATGTGAAATAATAAACAGGTCATATATAGGTCAATGAAAACTAACTAATACTTTATGAGTTCCAATATACCGAGATCTCCCCCAATTAAGTGACCATCTACTAATAATACTAGGTATTCTACTGAGTTCAAGTAAATGAAGTTTACGCCAAAAACGAAGAACCTCAATTTTTGTTTAGTATACTGGGAAACCCAGCCCATTTCGCCACGAACTGCTAATTTGGAGTTTTGCTAGCGACGGCTAAGAAGAATCTGGCTGCCCGATGTTGAACTGCATTAACACAACCATACTCCCGTGTTCTCCGGACAGCGGCTCTATATGAAAGAATGGGCAGAACAAGATTATCATATGATTTATTGTAAACTTTACAATCCATACCATTAACTGCCTTAACTTTACAGAAAATATCCGAAGATTTCCGAGTGTTACAAAGTTTTCCTAATGCATGTCAAATACCGGTTTTAAATCAGCGTATCGCAGTACGTATCGTTTTCATGTCTGAACCGGTAAATACCGCTTATATTACACAGCCTTAAATTTGACGTTCAGTATATCCATGAAGTGCTGGATCCAGTTGTCCTCCATTTTCATGATCCTCTTAACCTGAATTTATGGATGACAAAGCTCGGCAACATCGTTCTCATGCGGTGACAGCATTTATCCAGAATAATGCAGTAATTCACCTTACTGGCCCGGTTATCCAAGCACGTGGAGGGTGCACACGATATTGATTGTACAACATCCCCAGGCTACAAATAAACGTTTTTCTCTCATCACATACACGCCATATTGCCTGATCCTCTCTCTAGCTCCATACTTGTAAGTCCCAAACCCATCGAGGAAATTTAAACATACCAGATTTTTAAGCGTAGAATATTTGTTATTTTAAATTATGGTTAAATTGGTTAAACACCCAAATAGGTGTAACCAATATAGGGTTTTATTTCATGTACTAGTAATTTGTTAATAACCACTAGGGTGTCCCACTTCTTTTGCATCAGATCACGGATGTAGATTCTAATGCTAGCTTTGTAATCAGAGTATGGAATAAGAAGTGGTGTCAAAGATTTATTGAGTGCTGCCTTGTCAGCAAGATCAGCTATTGTATTCCCAGAAATGCCAACATGGCTGGGTAACCAACAAAAGACAATGTCGCATTGGCCAGTAGCAAGCTCATTATACATTTCAATAATTTCTATTATAAGTGGATGTTTACAAGAAAGATTTTTAATAGCCTGAAGACACGAAAGAGAATCGGAAAAGATTATGTATTGTTTATATTGACGGTGTTCATGAATATATTTAAGAGCTGTTAATATGGCGTTAGCTTCTGCTGTGAAAATAGAGCTGTTATTTGGTAGTCGAGAAGATATTGTTCTGGATCCAATAACAGTGGCACATGCCACCGCGCCACCATCCTTGGACCCATCTGTAAATAAGGATGTGTATGTATTATATAAAATCGCCAGGAGCGAAAGGATGGTGTAAATCCAGCTAGGGTCCATGCAGGCAGCAATGGTACTGTAAGTCCCCATGGTCCCTAGTTTGGTGATGTACCTTCAGTTCTTGGCGATCTATAGCCTGTTTTTATATTGTCTTGTCATGTATGGTTACAATATTTTAATATCAATTACTAGTTTTTAGAACTGATATCTGTGATAGCCTAGTTGTTTTACTGTCGTTTCTTGACAGGCTGAATTAAAAACTTACCTCACCCAATCACTCCATACACGTATCCTATTGAGCCTTTTGAGATTGTGTTTTCTACCATATCAATTATCAAAATATATATGACAACTATTACACTTCCTTGTTTACCATAATCATCACCATATAGAGGTAACATATTTATTCCATGGACATAGAGATATAACGCCGGATCGGGAAACATAGTTAACATACTAGTGTCAAGGAATACAGTGGCACAGACAGTTACAGTAGACCGACTTCATTTATTACCGAATCCATGAGAGTGTGTCATGAATCATTGTTTTGGAAAGTTAAACCTATAGGATTATGGAAGGAGTATTGTCAACAATGGTTTCGGACTAAGTTTGGACAAGTTTCACACTTTCGGGATAACCTGCCATGACACATACCAATTAGAAATTCCAATGAAGTCAGTGTTGAAATATCTGCAGCTTCTTTTTGGATTATCTATTATTACATAAGGAGATGCATTGTCTTCAAAGAGACGGATTTTACTTTGAATATTGTACAAGAACATGTTTCCTTATATTTAGAAGATACATGATTAATATCTTAAAAGTAATTGCATATTTATGCAGTGTACATAACAGACTGCCTTGCTAATGTCGCAGAATAGAGACCTAACCATGGACATGTTTTTTTGTAACAGGTGCATGTATTCCGACTTGGCATCAAGGAGTACGTGGAAAGCACCTGCTCTCCCCTGGTGCTGCGTCCTTTCCCCAGCAGTCAAGGATGACGTGTTTCCTTCTTTGTGTGATGTCCGAGACCTGTGTTGGTGTCAACTACAACGGTGGATCAAAGGAGTGTCAACTCATCTCCAAACCGATGCCAACTGACCCGGTTTCCTTAAACCAAGACTGGGTCTTCTTCGGTGATGATTTGTGTTAAGTCAAACCTTTACTTCAGTTTTATAAACAAAATTTGCAAATTACAAATCACGACATTTGGTTCAACAGTTTAACTGAAGCTCAAATATTCCCATTTCTGTTACATTGATAGATAACCATGACGGTCTTGTGGTGTGTGCTCCTGTGCATAGAGCCCAGGTGACAATTCAGTTAAAGTATAGCAACACTGGTCATGTGAAGTACTAAGATAGATGACCGTGTTAGGCATATTAACTCCGGCGATTTTTTGGAACTTCAGTCCTGCCCTGTGGTACATGTGGGTTTGTTCAAAATTGCAACTGTTCAGCCAGCAGTGAATGGGTACCCGGTTGGATACGTTCTATGACTGTTGGCCTTCTGGTGATGACAGGCAACACTACCTGGCTGTTGGTAGAGTGAGACAAAACACGAAGAAGTGATCTCTGGCTCTGATCAAAGACAGTTTATTCGTCTATGTCTGTTTCTGCGGCAATGGTTCTACTTGGTATAACAACAAGCCTATGGAGAATACACAAGCTACATTCGTGCCTGCTCTCTGCTGTCGAAACAGGGAGGCAACGAGCTTGCAGAACAGCGCAAACCTTTCAACATACGGGATGTAATGTTGCTATCAGAAAATAACTTCTCCATGTAGAATGAGTCAAGCACATTGATTCCTTTGCTTCAGCTGTTTCAGAAGCTGTTTCAGACCTTTTTTCAGTGAATTTTGTTTAGGTTAATGATGGGAAGGATTTATTGTCATCTTTGTGTACATGCAGCCGTTTCACCCGGAACCAATATACGATTCGAAAATGCATAGAAAATAAAGAAGGAAACTTTGGAAACCATCGAAATTCGCTGCTGTCGTTAATGTTAATCTGCATTTTGTCATAACATACCATGTATATATACTTGTCACCGTTTGGTTTTAGGCACTTTTAGCTTGATAATGGTGTAAGAACCGTACATGAGGAGATCAAAGGGCTTCACAGGTTAATCAGCCGAAACACCTTACTTATGTTGTCACGATATGCATAAGACAATCTGATCAGCGACTTCATAGTCATTGCTGAACCATTTGTACCCAATAAATGATATACTGTCAACAATATACAGAGTAATGTTGCACAAATGGAGACAGTCGAATATATGGAAGATGTCGTGATGCTAGCTGTGTCGAAAAACAACTTCAGCTCAGTCGCTTAACAACTAGTCTAGTTACTAGCGAAGGCTACATATGTATGGATTCCATTCAAAGTCCTCTCTTTATGTCTGACTGTTGACACACAATCTAATTGATTTACTTTTGTAGACATTTGTTCAAACTCTGTAGAAAATTCGGTTTCTTGCAAATAAACATTAGACATCGTGCTGCTACATGAATGATGTTCACGTTCACTTGAAATGGAAACTGTATGTCACTGAATACTCTGTTTAAAGCCAAGCAGCGTGAGGCTTTTTGGTTAATTCACTGCGACCGACCAACTAATGGAACCTTATAACGGTAATGGTAAAATCAGTCGAGTGTTGCCTCGAGTACTTTGTATCATGGTTTATCGTTGACGATGACTGGTCTTTCATGGAACACTGGAGAATCCTGGAGCCGAATGATCCAATGTGAATTCTGTGCTGATAAATGTGTTATTGTAGTGGTCTTTTAGTTTTGTGTGGTGATTTCCCACAAGACGCAACGATGACAGTTTTATTCTTGGGATACGTTATATATTATGAATGTTGTCTGTAAGAGCATATGCAATTGCTGCCATCACTCTCGCATGTTCAGCGTCATCAGCATTCAGTTCATCCTGTAAGTGTGAAGCCCATTTCTTGTGTCCCCGCCGTGATGTTGCTGGAATATTGCTAAAAGTGGCGTAAAACAAAACTCAGTCAGTCATCCTGTAAGATGCCATGGATTAGTTCATGTATATCTATGGCCCTTTGGTTGTTCTCATTAAAATGGACCCGCCTTTGCATTACTGAAACCTGTCTGGATATCACAGTGATGCATTGAATTATCTTTGCCATTTGTCATTGCTTCAAACTTGATTTGATATACATGTACATTGATAGTTTCAGTAATGTGTTCTATCAGGAACAATCCTCTTACACTCATTGTTCTGTAGAGTAAACAAGATTACACAGACATGTTTTATACAATATGCATCACAAAGTGGTACGAAAGTATCGTGCATATAAACCATTTCTTTCTCAAACATGTGTCATTAAGGTCATGTCATAGTATAAAAAGTGTATGGACGTTCATGTAGAATGTCGGTATGTACTCAGAAATTTATTTACATCTAGTCATGTAGTGAGGTCAAATATCAGTTATTTAATTTGGTTCAAATCAGCAACATTACAGCTTAATCGGTCATCAGCAGTTGGTCAATGCATATTCTATAAACTTAAACATCACCGCCACACGCATATTCCTCCTTTTTGGCTTAAATGGCAGAGGAGAGACAACAGTTATACTAATGTATCACCGAAAATAAATGACACACACACATACACCACATGTTTGGAGGAAGTGTAAGCGGGTTCTGGTCCTGTAAAATGCAGAAGGGGATAAAAATTATACAGAAGTATCACTGAAAAAATCATTGACACCAGGTGTTTAGGGGAAATGTAAGCTGGTTCTGCTCCTGTAAAAAGCAGAAGGGAGATAAACATTTTATGGATGTTTGAAGGAATGGTAACTGTGTCTGGCTCTATCGGTTGCCACTGACATTCACAGACAGTTTACACAATGAAGTAAACATGTTTCTGTTGCATAACGACGTCATCCTTCTCGGCCTGCTATACCACGGCGTCATGTCGGTGATCAGCATCATGAGCAGCATCACGTCGTCGTGGTGCAACGCCACGCTGTCAGTCAGTTTAAGGGCCTTAAAGGTTCATCTTGTCATACAGTTTAGTACAGGGGTTATCTTCATGTTGAACTCACATTTATAGGTCCAGATTGGGATATGGTCTCTCTTTTTACCGATTAAGGTGTAGTTAAGGCAAATCATTCTCCCCTATGAAACATCAACAGAAAGTGATCATTGTGTAAGAAGATAATTCACTCAAAGTAAGTTATCTGTTGTCTTCCTGCTATTTCCACCAAAAGTCGCTGGGGTGCGGCTGCTCTGTTAGTATCGAGTTTACTTTCATATATTTGTAAGTTTCCGAAGTATTGAAATGAAAAACTACCCATCACTTCAACACCCTCTTTCCATCTACTATTTTGGAAGCAAAGCAATATGACTATCCTTTAACTTAAAGATTGCAACAATCCACGGTGCCATGACTGCATGTAGCATTCTTCTTCATTATGACGACCTTCCTCTTTTCGCCTTCCAGATGCCTTCTGGCATGTTTTGCCTTGAAGTTATTCTTTGCTTTACGCACAACAAAGTTTGCGTGAGAGGTAAACACAATTCCAGACAATATCTACTCGTCATAAAGTCCTAAACCTAGTAGATGGGAGCAATCACTCAGTGATATGTGCACCTGGCCAAAGATTTCGCACCACCCACTATTTTTCACTAAGTAAAACTGGATCTACAACCTCAGAAAAATGGTGTTTAGAAAAGCACATTAAACTGTTTAGATGGCCTCATGTGAGCGTTCAGTTAGAAAGTGGACAACACAAGGCCGAATTTGAGCACTAATTGAAGGTTTAATTGAGACATGGCCACACGCTCTTTGATTCTGTAATGACACAAGATGTGAATTCAATGCCATTATCCGACTGCAATATGACAGGTGTTCCTAACATCACCCCAAAATGGGACTTCAGCTTAGATGTTTCTCTGATCATGTGCTGTGCCTCTCTGCCTCCAAACACGTGCCCTCCCGTCTGTATGATGCAGCAAGAATCGGCTTTCATCGTATCAGTGGATCCTTCTCAATGTCCTCAGGTTCCAGCGAGCATGTGATTGGTACCTGGCTAAACGGGCATGGCGGTGCTGATTTGTGAGGACTGGACGTCTGATTGGTTGTCTTCCTCTCAATCATGCAGAATTTAGGCGTCGTCTGATGGTGCTGATGCACACTCTGGTGTATGGATGCCATCCATGTCGCAGCTGTGTATAAGTAGACATTAGGCTTCGTCTGGCATGGCGTACGAGAGCACGATCTTCCCTGTCGTTGTTCTCTCTGGGACGTCCAGACCTGGTGCATCCTTCACTTCAGCCGGTAGCAGTACGAAGTACGAGGTTCTTCAGTGTGGTGATGTTGAGAAGCTGATAAAAAGAGGGAAAATTCTGAAGAGCCACCTATCTACTTTGCCACATTGGAGGAGACTTTAGACATCATCATATTTCCACTGTTCATGGAGGCAGAGATCGTATGCTGAAGCAACTGTCTACAAGGTACGCTAAAACCTACGCTGTGGAGACATACAGGTCATTTTGGGTTGAGTGCCAGTCCAAATCCAAGTGGTCAGTCACGACAGGTAATTTTAATGTAACAAAAACATTTAAAGCAGTGTATTTAATCAATATTTTTAATTGCTATTGAAAAGTATCGCCAATGTGTTGCCAGCCTTACTGGTAACATGTAGTTTGTGATTGAAATTCTGTTACATTCAAATTCACTCAAATGCATACACATTCCTCAAGTGAAGTTCTAAAGGGTGGAAATGTTTGCAACATGTATTACTAGAGGGAAATTGTAAACGTATAAGTTACAACACAGTAAGGTTGGCATTCATCAGAATAATAAGAAAAGCTAAATTTAAACACCTTTTATCAAGGTCCATAGCAATAAGAGTGAAAAGGAGACATTATCCATTTTCTGAATTCCAAATGTGAGTTGTAGAATTTTTAAGACAAACTTTATAAACCAATGGCAACCATTGTCTACCAAAACACTTTCACAAATACACTCAAACATTTAGATAGTGAAATTTTTTTGAATAGATAAGGCCACTTGAACACATTTCTTTTGTCAAAATTAAATTGACCAATTACAGTATAAATATAGACATGATTACATTACATCTGGATTACATGAGAACATCAGTTTATGTCCTTATAAAGCAGCTCTAATTTTACGTAATATATAGTCACCAAAAAATACATTGTGAGCTAATTACAGATGCCACATAAACCATTCACTGATCATAATTGCCACATAACATTGCCTATATACATGCAAAGTTAATAAACTTTGAATAAATAACAAACTTCACTATCATCAGAGAGAAATTAAGGGAAGTTCAAAATTCTCTAAAACATACAAAAATTATAAAATACGAAAACAAATTATGAGATGCACACCTTTAGAGTCTCTATAAAAGACATATGTGAGCTAAATGAGTTTTGTGCAGTAGTTTTGAGGTTAAGTGGATAAAGTACACACCCTGTTGTATGGGACGAACTGGATGAAATAGAGGCAATTCAAGTTCAAAAATCTGTAGAAGTGACAAAATTAAGAAATTAGATGAACAAGGTATGAGACGCACACCTTTAGAGTCCCAATGAAACACACATAGAAGGCCAATTCTGTTGAGCAGCTTTTGTGGAAAAGTTGATAGACTTCACCCCCTATAACACTATATTCAGAGAGAAATTCAACAAAATTTATTTAAGTTCAAACGGCATTAAAATTGGAAAAATCAAAATCAAAATATGAGATGCACGCCTTTAGAGTCCCAAGAAAGCCCATGTATAAGTTCATTGAATTCCACAGAGCGGTTGTGTTGGAGAAGTGGATAGAATACATTCCCTGTTCTTCGTACAGACACCGAGGGCAACCCTATATGCCCCTGCCATATATGGCGGGGCATAAAAGCAGTGTAATAAATCATGAGGAAATATACTTTCTTTCAAAAGTTTAGACTCACTATATGTTATGTACATGTGGATATATATATGGTTACATCTAAGATTGATTTCTCCACTAACTTGGGGAACCAACTGCAAACCTTATGCAGATGAATATCACGAGGATCATGCATCAAATTGCTGAAAAAGCATGTGCAAATATCGTGCATATGAACAGGTGCACTTGGGTGTAAAGTTTTGTTAAGAATTAGCTAATTTTGACTGATTTTATCATTTATTGAACTCGTGACAATAATCTTTTTTCAATGTTACGAATCTGATTGTACAATACATCAGTTCATGTGTAAACAGTACCCTTTAAACAGTATGGAATAGTTTACAAAATTTAAATTAGAACAGCTGCCAGAAGTAAGTGGCTATATTAACACTAGTGAGTCTAAACTTTTGAAAGGAAGTATATAATCTTATTGTGTTTCAAGATTTTAAATAGTCATATAGTTCACAAAAGATGTTCGATTTGTTTTTCGAGATGATCCCAAAGTGGAATTGTTGCTAGATATTGTAAATTATCATAAGACACGGTGACAGTTGCTCAAGCTTACCATTTAATCACAAAACAAGTACATCCACTTGAAGATCATAATCAAGAATGAATTGTATAGAATAATAATACTTACATCACATAGAGTACCGAAGAATCAATTAAATGAAATGAAAGAAATTTGCTTGGCAAGTACTAGCAGCTAATTAAAAATAACATGACAAAAACAAAAATAAATACTTTTAACAAGTAACTAACATTTGCTTTACAAACAACACTACAAGAGATATACAACGAATTAAGAATTAAACTTTTGACAAGAAATATATATTGGAAATATATATTTCACAAGAAGTATAATATATTTCAACATGAACCTAAAATGTCAGCTATACTCATGCCAATGGTTGTCACCCCTTCCCACCCACCCCCTCTCCAATTAAAAAAATTGAAGGGTGTGACAACCATTATTGGCATGAGTATTTCTCTTCTAGGCAGATGTGAAATGCCTAAATCTGCCTGGTGAATTCACCAGTGTACATAATCAAGTATTCTAGATAACACATTTGTGTTTCCTCCACACTGGTTGAAACGGAGTGGCAGAGTTAATCAAACCTTGAATCAAGTGGTGTGCACTCACGATTGTTTTCATCTCCATATTCACCAATGTTACTTATAGTCGTAACTTACATTTATTATTCCTCATATGAATTATACAGAACTATTTATTGTCAAAAAGAAATGTGTAATGGTATATACAATATAACTTAAAACGGTATGTAATGAACACATTAACACCATTCAGGAATGCAACATCTGACATTATCTTATAATCTGTTACATTGAACATGTTACTGTGTGCCATTGTATGAGCTTATACATGATGCACAGGTCAACTGATATTCTAGATTTAATAGTGCATGTATAGAGCATGCATGCTGGTATTGTTGTGTCACTCCTGTGTGTGCACATGGAACATCAACTAAGCATTAATGTATTTGCTCTATGTATCAGTTACTACTGTAATCCGTGCAGAGGAGAGTAGAGTGAACTGTTGTTTTATACCAGTCATATTCCAGCATTACTAACACAAAGGTTGATAGTGAGTGATTGAGTGAGTTTAGTTTTACGCTGCACTCCACCGCAATATTCCACCTATATGGCGGCTGTCTGTAAATAATCGAGTCAGGCCCAGACAATCCAGTGATCAACAGCATGAGCATCGACCTGCGCAACTGTGGGAACCGATGACATGTCAACCAAGTCAGCGAGCCTGACCAATTCGATCCCGTTAGTCGCCTCTTACGACAAGCAAAGTCGCCTTTGTGGCAAGCATGGGTTGCTGAAGACCTATTCTACCCCGGATCTTCACGGGTTAAGGTTGATAGTATTAGCAACTGTCCAAACCATAAAGCATTACACTTTACCAGGGCATGCATTTTGAATACTATTAAACTCCTGATACTAATAGAAAATAATACGAGGAAATTATGCCTAAAGTTTTACTTTTATAAAACCAAATCATCTGTAAACCAAATTCAAACAGATGATACTTTTTGTTTATCCATCTCTATTGCATATGCACTGTTTCTGATCCAACTGTACTAAGGTTAATTGTCAGTGGTAGAAGTTGGACAGTGACACTTGCAAAAGTAGATATGGTGACGGAAAGAATTGTAGCCAATGTTGTTGAAAAAAACTGTGCAATATGGCTCCTTCCTAAAAATACAAATAGTGTCATATGCAACCTGCACTATGTCTGCTGTCAGACCTACTGAGGTCATGGAAACATCCTCTGATATTCATACTTCTTCATCTCATTGGAACAGAATTGTTTGTCCACAATAATATATCACACCCGTTTCCTGATCAAGTAACTAAACAGCAAGTCACAATCTGGAAGTAGTGCAACATATTCAAACAACATGCATGTGCGTATTACATTAAATATAATTTATATAAACATGTATACATATTGAAGTAAATATACATGTAGAAATGGAAAAGTATGAGGCATGGCTGATTCAATTATTCATACACTTACAACAATGGTTTTATCAAAGGCAATATACAATAAAATATTATAACAATACATTGTCCAGTCACGAAAGTTCATAAAGCAAGGTCAAGATATTCATTTAACTCAATTTCACCAATGCAAACACAATTTTATATCATAGCATTTTGGTAATATATACTAATAACTGGTACCAACAAGAGCGCAAAATAACAAATACAATAACTTTCCAAAAACAATTCTACAAATTTACACGATCATGTACAGGTACAATGTATTGACTTCACACCACCACTGTATATACACATATTAATGTTTTGCTCATGTGCAATGGTATCTGAATACTTGCTTCAGGCACAAATCTGAGGTTTCCTACAGCAGCAGGAATATAGTATATGCATCCAATGTGTTTTCTTAAATTAGTTGATGAGATTGTTGGGAAGTGAAGACCTTCTCATGTTTCCACAATGAAACACTGCAGCAGCAGTAGTGAAAGAGATATGTACACAGCTCAAGGAACAAAAATACATACAAAGTGTACTCTAAAAAAGGAACTGTAATAGGCTTCTCTGCCCAGTGACAGTTGAAGTTGGCTAGAATAGGGTTTAGGACCTTGCGTTGTGTACTTTTTTTATGTGGTGATGGTAAAGTAGCAAACTTCAAATAGGCTCGATGAATCAGGCCTCATTGCTTGTAAAACATAACAAATAGAAAAGAGAAACTCAATAATTTATTTACAAAAAACTAAAACCTATCCTAACCTAACAGCCCTAACCTAATCTATACCTGACCGAACTGAGTAGAGCACCGGGCCACGCCCTACGGGAAATGACTGTTGACCTAGGTACCTGGAACGCCCATTGTCATTCATAGATGGAGCCCTTTGAGTTAATGATTCCGAAAAATCCATCTGCCTCTGGAGGTCTGATATTTTTCCTCATTACACCGTTCAAAATCATGAAAAGATTGGTTCATAGAGGCTTGAATTTCCGATTTAAAGTAAGATATAGAGAGCCGTAATGGACGACATATCCACTTGACTAGATGAAGAGAATTTAGATTTTGACCTAGATCTGGACTCTGATTTCTTAACCAGGGTTGGCTGAGATTGAGAATCCGATTTCTTATTCTTGGATAAATCTGAGGAGCCCGATAATTTTCTCTTCCTGGGATTATTACGGGCTTTGTCCACCATAAACCACTCATCCTTAGATAACCCTGAGCAAAGTAAGCACCGATCCTCCCATGAACAAGTCAATCCTGACAAAACACAATGCACAAAGAGAGTGAGGGTCCGAATCCGCCATAAATCTCTGACATAATAAGCACTTCTTTTGCGACATGATGAGTGAAAATGGCGGGAATTTTCCAAAGTCAATCAAGCATCAGTTTCACAAGTAAATACACTTCAACAATAAAATGCGATGGTCAAACAACGACCAATGCGATCACACTAACCAGTTCTGTTGAAATGGTGTGATCCATACAGAAAAAATTATGAGGGCTTCTGGTAGAACAATGCTGTGACATCACGGCTAGGGGAGATAACTGCGTACTTTTTTTAGGCATACCACAAAGGATAGCTATGACTTCTTTTAAAAGAGAATTTATTCTCTTTCATTTCTGTATGTCTCTGTGATTCCAGAGGAAACTGGCAACCATAATCCAGAGGGAACGTTTACGGCATAATTGAGTTGTGTTTGTTTTTCGTAATGACATCTGTAGCGTACATAGTTGTAATCTGACATAATACATAATAATGTATTTTGGTATTAAGTTAATGCTACGGTTTGTTCAATTTATAGATAAACATTGTGAATAATATAGTTGCATAACTATAAAACGTCTATGTACATATTTATTGTTTTTGAATACAGAGAATATGACACAGCACTTGTAATGACAATGGTTGGTACATGGACACAGGAGAAAACAGTATCTGCAGCAGCAGAATATGAACCAATCATGACTTTCCTGTTTATTTACGGCAAGATATTGTTGAGTTATTTTGTTTTGCAACATAATTATGTAGCATGCAGTCCTGTGTTGGACATGCAATGCAGTTATATTATACTTCTTGCACAGAATACATGTATTCAAAATCCAACATGTCAATATGGTTACTATGCTATTGAAGAGGTCCAGATGTTAATCAACAAAGATTTTCTTGTCAAGCTCTATTGCTCTTCATTACACATCATTATACTAAAAGTGAGTGAGTGAGTTTAGTGTTAAGTCGATATTAGCAATATTCCAGCAATATCATGGCGGGGACACCAGAAATGAGCTTCACATATTGTACCCAAGGGAAGATTGAACACGGGTCTTCGGCGTGAAAAGTTACACCACCGCCCCATCATAGTAGGAACTTCAACGATCAAACTTACTTCTTTTACTGAATGAAATACTTCAATGTTAATTATATGATGGCCAACAGATAGATTGTTTTCATTCATAATATCTTATTCTCAGTATATGACATGAGAAACACAGAATATGAATCCAACACAAATTTTGATATATTTGTATAACTAGGCATTGTGTTTTCCAACATAACGCCTATCTATAGTCCAGCGATTGTTTTGTTAAACAATCATTATTTCCCTCAGAATCCCTATCCCCCACAATTTACATCAATGACCTCTGCAGCCGCAGAACAAATGACTCAGTGTTCATTTAATTAGAACATGGTTACACTGATGATATTAAGAGTTACATTTTCTGGTTAATGGACAAAGGTATTGTTTGTAAAAGTTCAGTTTCCTTAGTAATGCAGAAATACCACAGCAGACAAAGTACTACCAACAAGCTTGGTGATGATACTGTTGCTTCCCTCAAATCTTGCTACTATTAGTGGGACAAACAGTGAGTGAGTTTAGTTTTACGCCGCACTCAGCAATATCCCAGCTATATGGCGGCGGTCTGTAAATAATCGAGTCTGGATCTGAAAATCCAGTGATCAACATCATGAGCATCGATCTGCGCAATTGGGAACCGATGACAGCGAAACTGACCACCCGATCCCGTTAGTCGCCTTTACGACAAGCTTAGTCGCCTTTTATGGCAAGCACATGGGTTGCTGAAGACCTATTCTACCCCGGATCTTCACGGGTCCATACATCTGAGAATCCTATCTTGGACAATGTTTCTCTAATATCAGAAGTCCAGTTTCTTTTCCTACGTTATCGAGTGATTTAAGCATTCGGTAACACTGGTGTGCGTGGCGATCGGTTGTCATTCGTAGAACTTTTATCCAGTACTTGATGGCCTTTACCTCTGTTCTATTGTTCCCTAATGAACAGTTGAAAATAGCTCGGCCCATATGGGCCACTCCCCACCTCTGCGCCAGCGACCCATGTGACAGCTAGCCGCTTGTCACTCTCTACATTTTCGAGGCCAAAGCTATTTTGGACATGCGCCAAATAGTGAAGAAGTGGGGACGGTTGGGACGGCCCTTAGACTTTGAGTCAGGATAAGAATAAAATATCAATTTTATAAAAAAAATAATACATATTTGTCCTTATCCTGACTCATACGTTATTGCTTTAATCCAACTGATAGGTGGCGGGTCAGCCATCTCTTTTTGGATTACAATAAACTGTTCAATCAACCCCGTCAGAACTCAGATACTGCGGCCAAAACTTGGGACCACCTTTTTTAAAGAAAAAGACGTAAATCATTAGACTCTGTGGATTCTTAAACTCGCAAGGAATTAGATTCCCACTTATCTTGGGTCGATCCATATGTTCAGAATAGCAATGTCTGTGAGATAGTGGCTTGTAAATACAGTGTCCGATCTCGAGAAACATCCTTCCATAATTTATGAGATGGAGCAGTTGCCATGTGGAGCTAAAGTGGATGCCACAGCTCTGACTTCGTGAGGATTGGAGGCTGTAGGTGGATCCAGTCCTGCTGCTTTAATTATAGGTTCTCAAATTCACTGCTCTCAGCCAGAAGGAGATGGTCGTTCAGGAGACTTTGTAACGGGTGATATTGGGATGAAAAGTCTCCTAAACTTCTACTCCAAGCAGTTCTTTTCAGGTAAATTTTCAATGCTCTGACTGGACACAAGGACATGTCTTGGGTATCTTCCACTGGGATGTGGAATTGTCGTAATACGTTCCATGTGTGAAACTAGCATTCTGGGGTGCGCATGAGCTTGCCTTATGTGAGGATGAATGAAAGGTTGGGCCAGTTTGGAAGTCTTAGATTTGGTTCTCTGAGAAGTCTGATGAGGTCTGGAAACCACGTTCTCGATGGCCAGTAGGGCGCTACCAAAATCAGTCATAGGATCTTCATCTGGACGATCTTCTGTTTGACTTTTGGTAGAAGTACAGGTGGTGGGAATGCATAGGCGTGGAGACCTTCCCATGATCTAGCTAAGGCGTCTAGGGTCCAGGCTAGTGGATCTGGGACCGGTGAGACGAAGATCTTTATCTGATTGAATCTTGTCACAAATAGGTCTATGAGCGGGCAACCCTGTTCTCGCATCAGTAGTTGAAAAGCCTCTGGATGTAACATCCATTCTCTTGGGGATGGTTTGATTGGTCTGGGCAACACGTCTGCTAGAATATTGACGGCTCCTGGAATATGCCTGGCCTTTATTCCCAAGTTGAGACTGTCTGTGAGGTCGTAGAGGCGAAAAGTTCTAGCAGGGTGTCAATCTTGTTGTGCCTTGCAGGTTTATGTAGAAAGTTACTGCTGTGATGTATTTGTGTATTATCAGGAATTGATTTCTGAAGAGGTGAGACCAATCAGTTATGGCTCTTATTTATTATCTTGGATACAATATGTATGAGCGGGTGAAGAATCCCCATAGGCAACGAAATCGGCAACCAATCCACCAATCCAAGCTAATAACTCTTGGTCCTCATTGATAGAAGCACTGATTTCCTCCTGAGATGTATCCTCTACAGCTGAGACACTGAGATTATCTTCCTAAGGCACCTCACAGACTGAAGGCGCATGCGTAGATTGCATAAGAGGTGTGTCAATCTCCATAGAGGATGGTACTTGTTGTTGCTGAATAGCCACCAGTACTTGTTTGCGTGATGTTCGCTAGCGCTAGAAAATCAGGTTGCTGCACAAAGGGTTGGGCCTGCATGAAGACTTGCATCTGCGCGAATGCTTCAATAAAGGGCTGAGGCTGCGTGAAGATTTGAACTCTGCACGAACATCTGAGGTTGCGTGAAGGATTGCGCCTGCGCGCAGGCCGGTTCTGTGACAAATGTGGTGGAGCAAAGGACTGCTGTAGAGCAGGGTTAAGATGACATGGCATTGCTTGCGCGAAGGCTGGCGTCTGCGTCGCAGGTTGTGACTGTGAGAAGGTCTGAGACTGGGGATAGGGCCTGAGCATGTGCGCTGGATGTCTTCTTGGCTGTCTGCGCTGAAAGCATCTGTAGTACCACTACTAAAGGTTTTAAAACCGGAGGAGGCTGAGTGAAGGAGTGATCCTCTGCTTCATGAGCTGCAGTTTTCTGAGGAGCCTGCAAACAGGCTTTGATCTCTTCTAGGGATGCTCGTACTCCCGCTGTGGTCATAGTGGATGACTTCCTGCAGACTTCTTTCTTTAATTTCGCCAACATCTGTAGGGCGGACCCTTCCCCATAGGGAACTCTTTCTATAGATCATCTAGGCTGCGTAAACGTCTCTGGGTTGGCAATGTCACACTGAGAATCCCGCAAGGGAAAACTCGATAAGTGACTGAAAGGAATCTAGATTAGTATTCAGAGAAAATAATGTCCTCAGGAGACTCTACAGGAACGAACATGTTTTAAAACGTAAACACCACTCTGACAAAGTCAGAAATTACTAAATAAATAGCCACTTTAACACATGTAGCCCCTGGTTATAATCCAAAAGGGATATAGGATGAATATTCAAGCGAACAAAAATTACATAGGGCTGAAATAACAGAGTGGTAGCGTGTATAAGGACGCGAGCAAAACCATCCAACCGTCCGGGAGGGCGAAATGGAGAGAGTGACAAGTTACTTATTCCCTGTTTAAAGAAGCATATGTGCGTTATATCAATATCAACAAAAGTAAGAACAGCCTTATCACAGTTTTGTTCCGTTTATTATGATTTAAGTTGTAATAAGGGAAAATTTCATAAGAAATCTACTGTGTGCAGATACTGGCCTTCAGTTCTGAATAAAGATTGATTGACTGATTGACTGACAAGTTGCTGGCAGTTACATGGGTTGCTGGCACAGAGGCAGGGAGTGGCCCAAGTGAGGTGAGCTATTTTTGACTGTTCATTAGGGAACAATAGGACAGTGGTTTCCACTGTACCTCGGAGGAAAAGGGAGATAAGCAATAACGTACGAGTCAGGATAATGAAACATAATCTTATTTGCAATTGTTAAACCGTATTTACAAATAAACATGTGGAAATATAAGCCAGGTGAGCAGTTGGTAATAATTACATTAGAATAAATTTTCAACAAATCATCATCATCATCCTTATAATTGTTTTATAACAGGTTAAAATATTTTAAAAGCAGAAACGCGCAAGTTCTTAAGTAAGATTTATGACTGTTGGAATTAAACAAAAGTAGAGTTATCGTTCCTGTTTGAAGTGATGGTGGCGCAGGTACTTGTGCCACTGTCATTGGATCCAGAACAATATGTTCTCGATAACAGCTCAGCTGTTTTCACAGCAGAAGCAACCGCCATATTAACAGCTCTTAAGTATATTGATAAACACCCTAAATATAAACAATCTATAATCTTTTCAGACTTTTCGTGCCTTCAGGCTATTAAAAATCTCTTGTAAACATCCACTATTAACCAAAATCATTGAATTATATAATGCTTTGCTACTGGCAAATACAACATCATCCTCCAGTTGGCCGATTCTGCTGATAAGGCAGCACTCAACAAATCTGTGACACCACTTCTCATCCCATACTGAGATAACAACAGAGTAATTAGATCTTACATCCATGATCTAATGCAAAAAGTGGGACACCCAAGTATGGATCAATAAATTTCATCAAATAAAACCATCTATCGGTTACACCTACTTGAACTGTCAGTCCTCATTTGAAGAGGTCATTATGTGATGATTGGCCATGCAAGATATAATCATGAATATTGATTGTAAGGTGAGGATCCTTCGTTTTGCAACCCTTGTGATGAAAGAATCATGGTCAAGCATGTCCTGCTTAACTGTATTAATTTTCCATCACAAGGGATAAATATTTCAATGCCAAAACAGTTAAGAAATTGACCTACTTGATATAGCTTGATTTTGTTTTGCAATTAGTACATGGTTTTAATTTGACTAAATAACTTTGATTTTTTTATACATGTTATTTTAATGTTTTGGCTAAATTGGAATACAAGCACCAACGGCAGAGGGAAATGGTGTGAATCCAGCTAGGGTCCATGTTAGTAGGAAAAGGACTGTCCCCATGGTCCCTAGTGTGGTGATCTTCCTTCACTTGCTGGCAATCTATAGGCCGTTTTTCATATTGTATTGTTATTGTTAACGATATCATTTTATAATAACATGCTAGTTTTACCTTACTATCTGTCTTGTAGTTTATTGTCCATCGCCAACAGGTTTTTATCTTCATAATGTATTTATTTTTAATTTATAAAATGTTCTTTGGTTGAAATATTGGCGATGTGACGATAAATATTAACTCACTCACTCACTCTTGTTTGAAGTAGTTCTGATGTCCACAGGCCAATATGAAATCCCTCCAGAGGGGCACGAGTCGGTATTTGGCTTGTCCCTAAATAAGTCGAGTTAGTCACGAATGTCAGTGTTTCATGTATTGCTTCATAAATCTTTCCTCATCAGGTCTTGGTGTGATCGTTGAAAGCTTGGATTGAGAGAATGTTGTGGCTATCATATGAACTATGCTTTCACTCTTATCAACAAAGTGAACTTCTGTCAAGCATCTCTTGCTGCCCGTCCACATACCAAATAGTTTTGTTGCTCTCACATATGCATTACAGCACCTTTGCTTTGGTACACAAAATATACCTACAAGAAAAGAAAAACCATGTAGTAATGTGACCTGGTGGTCAAATCATCTAACAGGAACACTGTATACACAGCAATATATGCAGTAACGTTATCATTTTCTTTCAACAGTATAAAACAGAATATGTTTACATTATGGTATGGTGTGCTTAAAGCAAGAGTTCTTTCTGTATAAATTAGTAAGTCCTCCATTCATCAGTTGCTCAAATGGACCAAATATTGATCAAGATATTAGTTAATATGGTTTCATAATGGTTGTAGCAATATTCCAGCAATATCTTAATGGGGACACACCAGTATTACCAATGCTTGGACAACTAGGTAATATCCTACCATCCCCATCCTACATATTCTTGAACATATATAAAAATGTTCATGTGACATGTCAATAGTTCCACCATCCTCATCAACACCAATTGGACTGACCTGAACTTATTGCTGGTATTGCCACTATGGCAGCTCCTGCATTAGTAGCTTCAATAAGGCATCGCAGGATGGTCTTGCACAGGTCATCTTCACACTTCATCTTGTCATAATCCTTATAGTCATTCCAGGCTGGTCCAACTGCATGGAGTACCATCCTACAAGGCATTCTGCCTGCTGTTGTTCTTACCACACCAGATACAGGGATGGGGCCATTGTTGTGAACATACCGTCTTCCTTCATCATCTAAAGCATCCCCAGCAGCATCATGTATAGCTCTGGAAACTCCACTTCCATGACCCAGATGTCTGTTTGCAGCATTGACAATTGCATCAATCTTCAGTGTTGTTATGTCTGCTGAGTAAACAAGGACGCTGACAGAACCGACTTTGAATACCTGATTAACTGGTTGATCTATCCTTCGCTCGGGTGTAGATGAGTGTTCAAGATGATTCCCAGCGAAGAAGTGTTTGAGCGTATCAGCTAAAGAATGGGTAGTATTCCTTGATAACTGTAAAGGAATGAAACAGTAAGGACTTAGTAATTACAGACTTTGTATCCATAAAGTATCAACTATAAAAAATGACCACAATTCTAACAAAACTATTTGTCAGATGATGACAAATCCTTCCTGGCTCAAACAAATTTGTTTGATTTATATTCTTACGGCACTTACAATAGAGAAATGTTCCAATTTGATTAGCACAAACCCTACCAAATCTCATTCTTATTAATCAGACAATATCAGAAAAAGGTATTCAAGAGCATGATAAACGTTCAGAGTCAAGGTTTCCAGGGATCAAGGGTCCCTGTAGTCCATCATAAGAAAGAACCACGTCTTTGAAGAGCATTCAATCCATAAAATGCAAAACTCTGGTAAATGAGGCACAAATTTCATTGGCCAATGTGAAGCTTTTCATTGGTGGACAGTTTGTGTTTGAACTTGTTTCGCTATTTTCTATCATATGAAGAGGAACAGGATGAAAAATACTACTTTTACTGATAAAGATGAATGTCGACCTGGAAGTTTCTTCTGGATAAGAATATAACAGTTGTCAAACCAATATAGTTTTGTTGTCTTTTGAGAATATCAAAGAACTACAGGGCACGGGCTTAAACATTGTTTGAAAGAAATGATCATATAAATATCATGGTTTCTTCAATTCATAATTTCACTAGAGCCTCTTCAACCTTTAACACACAACAGATGTTTATACAAAAAATAAGGTAGAAGTGTCTCAAAGCTATTTCTTCATATGCCAGTTGAGGGACAGAACATGTTGGCTCTATATCATAATCCTTTAGAGACCGTTAATTGTAATCGTAGAAAAAAACCCCACATCGACTATCAGTATTCATGAAAACAAACTGATACTATAAAGTATCACTGTCTATATACTAGTATACTAGACTGTGATTGTCATGGATTCTATTAAGTTAAAGTAAATTATAATTCAGAGTTTTGGCAAAATCATCTGTGATCCAATTTGACAGACTGCATCAACTCACCATTATTTACAACAGATTTACAAATAGATTGGTTCTGTTATTGAGATGATTATTACCTTTCAGGGAATTGATAATCCATCCTAACAAGCTATACTTTGACTCATTAAAATGTCAACATCGAAAGATAGTTATCATTGTGAAAAGGCCTAGGAACACCAACTCTATCATTGCTGTAAATTCCGTATTTGACTGCAATAACACAAATTCAAATTATCCTAAATACAAAGTCTTATTTTTAATAAATATCCTCCCCACACCAATTCTATTATCTTAGAGCTGTTCTGTGCACAGAAAGGCAAACCTCACTCCTTTCATTCCAACATCCATCAACAAGAGATCGTTGATTAGGAAGGGGAACTGTTGATGTAATCAAGGTGGCACTTATGAATCTTGTTCCTCTATTACACCATTTCCCAAAAAGAAGGCGGGTTCTACTTTGATGCTCTCCCTGTATAGTTGACAGTAATCTAATTTACTGCTTCAGATCCTCAGGAGATGACTTTCAAGCATTCACCTAAAGAGGACTTGAAAATCGGGCAGTGAGTGAGATAATCAGACAATATGTGACACCCCATTTATTATATCATTGTGTTGATACCTCAATAATAACATCCTTATGTGGCTGTTATTCTCATAAAGATTGTCTTTAACTAGACTTCAGGCATCATTTCACTGAAAATTTATTATTGTGATATCACTTCTGGTCTTTTTCTACAAATATCATACATCACTTCCCGTCCTTTGTCATAATATTTTCTCTTTTCACAAACATCTTCTGTTCCTTTATTGTTATATATGGTGTCCCTTCAATGTCCTTCTCTACCAATCTGACATCATTTCCCGTTAATGTAACAATTTTCTTCCTTTGATGAGCAATTCCCAATCTTGTATGCCTTATAATTAAACTTTTAATGTGATCACACCACAATATCAATCTCTTAATGATCAATATGTTTCACTAAAAGCTAATGATTAAAGCTGTACCACGATCTATAGGTGGTTGTGGAAACCCTCACAGCTGCACCTGACTCCCACATCCTGACTTTGTACCAAATGGGGAAAAACCCACTTTGACCTGACAATGGCCTGAGCTGTGTCCATGAGAACACGCCTTGTTATCTGGTTATAAGTCACAGTAAAAGTAGGTAAAGAGTGAGGTGGGTGAGTGAGTGAGTTCAGTTTCACGCCGCACTCAGCAATATTCCAGCTACATGGTGGCGGTCTGTAAGTAATAGAGTCTGGACCATACAATCCAGTGACAGCGTGAGCATCAATCTAGGCAATTGGGATACGATGACAAGTGTGAACCAAGTCAGCGAGTGTGACCACCTGATCCCGTTAGTCACCTCTTACAAGCATGGGTTACTGAAGACCAATTCTAATCCTGATCTGCACAGGTCAGTACTTTTAGATGTTGTGGGAACCATTCTGACATCCTGTAATTACTTGTTATAATTATAAAGACTGTGATGCGAAGTTGTAGTCAGGACCCCAATGCCATGGGCGTGGCATCAGCCTGAAATAGGCCTGTTAGTTACTTGATACTAGTGTGGACTTAAACTGATGACACTTTAGTGAGTTTTCTGGAACGTTTTACAAGATAGGTAAGTACAACATATGTTATATTTGGGATTACACTTTCTTGTGACACTACAGATTCTAGTGTTTTTGGTTGGGTTGAGTCCATACAGGATTCGAACTCACACCCTCAGAGTCGGGCACCTAATCGCCAGTAAACAAAGTCAGCCATTTAACCCACTCAGCTACCATGGCTTCCACAAAATTGGAAGTCAGAGAAAACTGGTGGTCTTGACCACGGAATTTGTGTACCCCTCTGAAAAGTGTAAATTGGCACGGCTCCCAAGTCTAGAATGACAGAGCATGCACGGGACATGATAAATGCTCAAGATGATCTGTCATAGATCTAAGTGCTGATAAAGTGAAATACCTGTGACGTACAGGACCAGTAATCATGGACTGGTTCCCAACCACAACACAGAGAAAAAGTGGCTTCCTGATATTTATAGTCAGTAGGACCTGAGTACACCAATGTGTGCAGTTCAGAGATCCACTTGTTATTATCAAAAAGCTTTTGTGATTCTTGGATTAAAGTGGCCTTTATTTAAAAGGTTCAAGTTCACCTAGGTGTGTAGATCGATAGTTTACTGATAAACTGGATTCAGGTATAGTGAACATCTTTCAAGAGGAAAGAATGCATAAATCTGTTTAGTATTTGGTGGTTACAAATGGCTAATCAATCTTTCTGAAAAACAAAAGAGGGACAGATTGATAAAACTATGTTCAAGTTCAGTTTGTGTATAATAATAATAATGTTAATTTAAGGCATTAATGCAAGTGTGCCTGGGCAAAAGTCTCTCCCTAAACACACCCTGCAGAGCATGTCCAGAAGCAAACCCACAAACATTCACAAGAGCAATTTCTCTCCGTGCCATGTCGGTATTTTATTTGCATGGGTTACAATGGTTTAATCATTCCACTGCCACTATGTTACAAAAAACTATTACAGATTGTCAGAGATGGCAAATTATTGGTATGCATAACTTCAGTATGTCTTTTACAGCAATTGGTCGGCATTGAATATCCCCTCAAAGTTGTCATTCGATCATCAACAACAAGCACGTTTGGCGTGTTGGTTACCATGGCAACTCTGGAATCTGAGATCTTGGTGAAGAATACATAGGTCTGATAAAAGCGCCTTACTTCTTCATGTAACAGATGGATGCTACAGAGTTTGAAAGCAGTGAAATAAAGCATTTGCTGTTTCAGTGACAGATTTTTATTCAGAATAATACAGTTGTAATAGGCGCCTCCGCTGAGCGAGGTCACCCAGTGACAGTAAAGGTTCATATATGTCATGGTTCGATGTTGTTATTTAACGCTCTCCGTTGTGGACTTTTGCGTTGTGTATTTTTAATTAGATGTTAATCTGGGTACCCTGGAGAGCGGAACCTTTCATGGACCTTATTTCAGGTTCTATGGTTTGTTCAAGTCATTGTAAAGATTCTTCCCAAAATAAGAACAAAGTTCAGATTTTGCCAAATAAATACAGTTTATTAATTAATAAAAACAAACTAAGCCAAACTTAACAAAATAAATAGAAGCCAGCATCACACACTCTCACAACTAGCAGTCTATAAGACCCAAAGAAAAAGAAAGTCCTAACTAATTTATTCCCCTACATACAAAGCCTACTCTAATCCTATCGTTTCCCCAACCCACTAAATGTTCTCCTACTCTACATGCAAAATAATACTATATAAAACCTAGGGAAAAGGAGGAAGACCTCCCGACTTACTGTTCGGTCAGGATGTCCTGAAGCAAGCGACTTCTCTGAGCGTTACAGGCCCTAAATACTCCAGCGCTAACCTTTGACCCGGGAAAAGTAGCCTAACTCCCATTGGCCCGCAATGGAGTCAGCCGACCAATCACGACAGCTCTACCATACCGCACTCGGAATGCAAACAGAATACACACCCGGGCCACGGCAATCCGAACACGGCATGGCAGCGCATGCCGTGACTGTCATCTGTCCGGGAAAGGAATAATTCCAACGGAATTTTACAGCCAAACGAAGGTAAAAGTGGAATTTTATTAACTACAAGCAACCTCTGAGAAATCCCTTACTCCCGGAAACTGCTACGTAAAACTTCCCACTAAATATATATATATTCCAACCCCAATAATGTGAAAAAGAAAATAACTTCTATTCCCAACAAAACCCATTTTCCTACATTCCTCCCCCTTAAGAGTAAAATTCCCAATTTTATTCCCATATTTTCTTTCACACACACATTCACACCTACAATAAATTACAACAAACAAAATGTGACAAATACAATAGAAATAATGCGACATTTACAATATAAATTTAATCACTGCCCAGTGCAGCCATAGCCTCCAGCTCTTCTTCCTCTCTCTTCCTCCCTGGACCTTCTTCGGGAAGGGAGGCGATGACGCCCTCGTGGCTTCCTCCTTCCGAAGCCGTAGCCTCCGTGGAGAGAGACTCTTCTCAAATGCGGCTTCGGGAGTCTTGGCAGGACATAAGGGCCAGGGTCAAAAAGAACTGTCTGTTGGCGACCTCTAGCTTAGTGATGGTGACATCTCCTGAATTACTGTGTGATCTAGCGTGCCATCGTGCCGAAGAAAGTTTAGCAAATTCACGGGAACATCGGGAGCATCGATGACATGTAATTTTAGGCTTATGCTTTCTAAGCCAGTGGTCCACGAACTTTGCCATATTTATGAAAGACATGTACCCCACATCTGGGGACTGGACAAGGCATTCCGCTGCAGGCCAAATCGGTCTCTCACCATCTAGGAAGTCTTGTACCTCCTCTTCAGAGACCATAATTTCGAGCGTTTCCATCGCTGAAAGCGAGAAAAGGAAGGATACTTCCCAATAAGCAGATTAACAAGCAAAAACGAAGCAAAGCAAAGAAACAAGCATCAACAACTAAACAACTCAAACACGTTTTAAGAATTTATTTGGCAAAACCAAAACAACATACTGTAACCGCTATATATATATGTCTTGCATATACATCTGTATACCCTGAAGGGTTCTCCTCCTTTCCCCATAGTACAAAACCTAGCTTGGTGAATACACAACCTTCGGCTTTACTGCCCTGCCTACCTCTGAAAGGTACGTACTGGTGATTTCATTTCAGATGCCTTGTCAAGAGTGATTGCACCCTCATCAGACCCTCCTCCTCATCCCTGGAAAACGACACAACTGGATTTGTGTCGTCCAGTGTCTTAGACAGAGATAACTCTGTATCCCTTAGCCAGTTCAAAGGAGCAGGTTGACCTTCAAAGGCTTCAAATGATCAACGTGGACGTTTGATACAGGTGAATTTTGTCTCTTCTGTATTCCATACGTTACTTCAGAGATTTTCCTGATAACCAGGTATGGACTCATCCCAACCAAGACCTACCTTTCGATTGGCCTTGGGAGGATACCATCTCAAACAAAATCTCCAATTTGAAATGATCGAACTTTCAATCCATGGTCATAATTTCGCTTCTGTGTTGCAGCAGCAACACCCAACTAATCAGAAGCAAATTGAAAAATCTTCTGAAAAACATCCTGTAACCATTGAACATATGCAACAGGACACAGTGGATACTGAACACCTGGAGGATGACCCACCATCACGTCAAGAGGCAGCTGAATTTCCCTACCTAACATCATCAGGTTAGAAGTACAATTGGTGCTCTTGTGTTCACTAGCCCTATAAGCCATAAGGAGATATGGTAAGTGGTCGTCCCAGTCTAATGGTTCCTGATGGACATAAATTGAAAGCATCTGCTTCAAAGTACGGTTGAAACGTTCTACCAATCCATCAGACTGTGGTCGGTAAGGAGTCGTACGGGTTTTTCCACACCTAACAAATCACAGATACCTGCAAAACAAGTGTGACTCAAATTCCCACCTTGATCGGTATGAATCTGTTCTGGACAACCAAATCTACACAATACCTCGGTGACTAGCTTATCTGCAACAGTAAGGGCTGTATGATCTCTAATAGCAAATGCCTCTTTCCATTTAGTGAAATAGTCCCCTACAACCATGATGTATCTATTACCATTCCGGGTAACTGAGTAAAGGACCCACAATATCAATTGCCAAACATTGCCATGGATGTCGGACCTGAGACTGCCTCAACTTGGACTTGCCTTTACCTGGAGGCCAGGCTCTTTGCAGCGAGCACAGAACAAACATGACTTACACCACAACACAATGTCTTTTGACATATTTGGCCAATAAAAATCTTGACTTGATAGCAGATAATGTTTTGTCTCGACCAAAATGACCAGCACATCGTTTCACGTAACTGTTCAAAAATACTATTTCGAACAAGTGATGGAGCAATCAGTGTCAACTGTTTATCAAAATATCAGACTCTGATATTCGATACAACAATCCATTTTCCACAACCAAACTATCCCACCTGACCCACACCCAGAGTCTTTTGCCTCTGTTGACCACTCAGTAATATCCCCTCCCTAACTGGACACTGCAATCCTTCCCTCATCAGTTTTCAAGACAGGGGCAATACCTGGATCTGCTAATTGACCTTCTAACAGCTCGTCCCTAGTCCAAACCGGTATCCAGTTAGGTGTACTAAAAGTGGGAGACCAACTCCAGAATCAGACAGGATGTTCCCATCGGTTGACACATCTAAACCTGCTGCACTATCGTCATGTAAGAGGTGATACTCTAACTAATTCTGTATTCTGGGCCCAACACCCTGAACAAACTGGCTTAACACTATTCCTCCTGTCACCATTGCAGTCTGACACTGTCTAAGGCCTACACTTCCTTTAACGTATTTCCTAGATGAAACCATCAAAGTATTAAGATGTTTCGTTAGACGATACTGAATCTGGAAGTTATAAGTCCAATGATGCTTAACGGCATCGAGCTTGTGAATTCCTTCTGGATCTTTGAAATTTTCAACTTCGAACAACGGAGCATGATCAGTCCTTAGCGAAACTTTTCCCAAACAAGTAGTGTCGAAAAGATTTCAAAATGTGACAACTGCCAACAACTCCCCTTTTGTGGTACAATAATTCTCTGTGCTGACCCAGAGTTTTACTGGCATAGGCAAGTACTTTTCTTCACCATCCTGAATCTGTGAAAGAACAGCTCCCATACCAAAGTTTTTTACATCAGCATCAGTATCCAAAATAAACTTTATCCCTCATCTTTTGGAAATGCTAAATTACCGGAGAGTCACAAGACACTTTTTTCAACTGGTTGAATGCTTCCTGACATGGCTCTGTCCATACAAAAGGAACACCTTTTCGTGTTAGTCTAACCAAGTGGAAATGCAAATGAGAGAAGGTCTGACACAAAATGCCTGTAATATCCCACCAGACCTAAAAAACTTCTGAACTTTCAGTACGACTTTCCGAATTACATGGCAGGTTCGATAGAGACTTTGATTCTTTACCAGGATTACATCTGGATCCCTTCTTCTGACACAATGTGACCTTAGAAAAGCTAACTTCCTGTTTTGAAAGAGTGTAGCACTTTCTTAGGCTTCAACTTGAGATTTGCATGACGTAACTGTGTGAACCAACCTCAGATTTAGTAGTAAAGCATCACTGAAATCTGACCCAAAACAATAACGTCATCGAAGGTAACACAGGCATTTCTTCCACCTAAGTTTCCAAGAACTTTGTCCATCAACTCTCAAATGTAGTTGGTGCATACGGATTAAACCAAACGGCATGACATTGAAATGGTACAACCCCATATGCGTGGGTAAACGTGCTCTTTGTGCTTATCCCTTGATCCATCTTTACTTGCCAATACTCCACTGAGCTTAAGTCCAGCGATGCTGAACCACTTGAACCTCCCCAGAGTCCTCGAGGAGTCCCATCAATACGAGGTAAAGGATACGCGTCCCTTTGTACCTGACAGAGTTTAACTTTCTCAAGTCCACACACAAAATCTACAACTGCTGTCCTTCTCTTAGTCACCAAGCAAACCTGAGCTGACCACGGACTATCACTTGTGGGCTCTATGACTTCCATGTTTCCAACATTTTGTCTACTCTATCCTCTATCACCTGTTTCCTACTCAAAGGCACTTCTTCTAGCAGGAAGCTTAATGGGAACGCTCCAGGAGGTTCTCATCCTATGAGCTTCCTTACAATGGTTTGTCCTAATCTCCCGTCCTCACCAATAAAATAGTCCTCAAACTCAGAAAATCCAAGTGAGTCAGGAAGCCTGTCTTTGTTCAACCGAAAGGGTTTCTGAACTTTATCAATCAAAAGGCTGCAAGTGAGAAGCCAAGTTCCTGTTTGACTGTTTCAACTTTGACGTTTTGACACTCAACCACCTGTCTAATGAGCACTGATGTTACCTTCGCTAACTAAATGATGAGCTGTTCAATGATACTCCCTGTTACTGAGGTTTAAGAAACTTCGAAACCACAACCTCATCATCGCTGGAATGCTTCAAAACTAAACCCTAGCTACAAAAGACTCCTACTACGCAGCTGGGTTATTTTGATTCTAATCAAACCATGTTCATATGAAAAGGGACCTACCATTTTACGCCTCAATAAATCTTCTGCACCTTCAGGAACAAATAACTTGTCCTGCACAAGAATACGAGAACAGCTGTATGTTTTCTCTGACTTTGCCGAAGCTTGGGCTTACCCCTGTGAACCTACTAAGCACCTTCTTTCTTGATCTTGATTTCACAATCATACGTCTTCAAAGAAATCCATACCAATGATACTACTCAAATGTCCTAGGTCTGCAACCACAAACCTTGCACAACCAGCTCTTGCAACAGTTTACTCAAATGTTGCTGACCATACACATTAACAGGAGTACCACCGGCTGTGAACTTGTCCTATCAACGAACTCAAAGTGGAATCACTGAGACCCAACTTGAAATCCATATGACAGTATTGAAACAGTAGAACATGTATGCCACAAGTACTGGAACACATATTCTGAAGCTCAATATCCGAGAAAAGATTACGAGATTTACCACTAGTACTAGCACGCAATACTACTGGCTCTCGCATATTTGAACACATTTCTCCAACATGTGATGACATCTTCCCCTGCAGTGACAACTTTCAGTCGGCCTAACATTCTGTCTTGACACTGGCTGGAATCTCGGCCTCGATCCCAGCCTGACTTAGTTTCCATTTGGTTTTGCTGCAGCAGGTCCAGGTAAGTCTAACTTTGCTAGATGTGGACATTTATCTCTCATATGTCCAGGATCCCGACAAACATAACACCTAAGTTTCCTGGGCCTCTGCAACGATTTAGCGAATATTTCTAAACGCTGATCTATCAACTTGACAACAGCATCCACAGTCAAACCCTCATTTGACACACTGGTTCGAAACCTAGCAATCCGCTCACACGTTTCGTGTTTCCTGCTTTTTGTCCCTCAACTGCCTCAAACTCTACACCATGAGCAATTGCTTCCTCTAATGTTTGGGGATGCAAACGCAATGTGTTTCTTCATATTGAAATTCAACAACCCTGTCAAAACTGGTCGATGACATGTGGCTCCAAGCGAAACAAAGGTGGCATCTGGATACGCCAAAAGTGCCAATCTCCGCAACTGGTAACCATAGTCAGCCACTGACTCATCCTTGCCCTGTCTAAGGTTCCCTAAACTCAGTCCGAAAAGCTACACCTCTTTCTCTAGGATTGAACCTCTGAGTTAGTACACCTTTAATTGCACTGTAATCACTCAACTGTAATAGCGTAAGGCTACTGAGAAGCTTTTGAGCTGTACCACGTAAACACATAGTTAACTGTTGTGCTTTTTCTCCACTAGACCACCCATTCCATGCAGCAACTTGTTCAAAATGAACAAGAAAATCGGGCCATTCAACTTTTTACCGTCAAAAGTATCCAGTCTAACTTCACGATGGGTAGGTTTCGTGTCACGAATGGTTGCACAAATGAGCTATCCCCATCACTATGATAAACCCTATCACCTGTCCAGTTAGAATCCATCAAAGAAGTATTCGACATCGGACCAGGAACCAACCCTGCTGCTGAAGGTGCCCTCTGATTGTATCTACAGAATTCATTCTGCCTATCAAAAAGTGTCTATCTACAAATGGAACACCAAAAATGTACAGAGCGTCTATCCTGTCTATCGCTTCTACCATAAGTAGACTCCTTGCTGAAAATTCAGCATTGCTTCATTCACAGATGATGGAATACCTATTATCTCACTATTACCGGCTTGTGTACTGACACTTGGGAGTGGATGAGATGAACCAATGTTTTCAACTGAACGACAAACATTAGGTGTAGAGGTTGCAAATCCCACTTGACATAAATCTGACAAGTCAATAAGAGCATGATCCAGATTATCTGGAGGGACTCAACCTGATCATGTGCCCTGGAAAATAAATCATGTGTCTCCCCTGATTCCATTTTGTTTTACTATAGATGCTGCAAAACCAAGAACTTTACAATTCTACTTCTAAACGTACTCTATGAATGTACTTTTGACCTCCAATCAGTTTCAACAGGATATACCTGTATGATGAAACAGACCTTGATTCACATAATAAAACTACAAAATGTAATACTTTTACTTGTTTTGGGGATTTTTATTTTTCTTACTTGTTACTTATTCTGTCAAGAATCAATTAGTTTTCACCCAAAAATGACAAAACAATCCTGGTCTCGGCACCAAATCTGTAATAGGCGCCTCCGCTGAGCGAGGTCACCCAGTGACAGTAAGGTTCATATATGTCATGGTTCGATGTTGTTATTTAACGCTCCTCGTTGTGGACTTTGCGTTGTGTATTTTTAATTAGATGTTAATCTGGTACCTGGAGAGCGGAACCTTTCATGGACCTTATTTCAGGTTCTATGGTTGTTCAAGTCATTGTAAAGATTCTTCCCAAAATAAGAACAAAGTTCAGATTTTGCCAAATAAATACAGTTTATTAATTAATAAAACAAACTAAGCCAAACTTAACAAAATAAATAGAAGCCAGCATCACACACACTCACAACTAGCAGCCTATAAGACCCAAAGAAAAAGAAAGTCCTAACTAATTTATTCCTACATACAAAGCCTACTCTAATCCTATCGTTTCCCCAACCCACTAAATGTTCTCCTACTCTACATGCAAAATAATACTATATAAAACCTAGGGGAAAGGAGGAAGACCTCCTGACTTACTGTTCGGTCAGGATGTCCTGAAGCAAGCGACTTCTCTGAGCGTTACAGGCCCTTAAATACCCTGGGCGCGCTAACCTTTGACTCCGGGAAAAGTAGGCCTAACTCCCATTGGCCCGCAATGGAGTCAGCCGACCAATCACGACAGCTCTACCATACCGCACTCGGAATGCAAAACAGAATACACACCGGGCCACGGCAATCCGAACACGGCATGGCAGCGCATGCCGTGACTGTCATCTGTCCGGGAAAGGAATAATTCCAACGGAATTTTACAGCCAAACGAAGGTAAAAGTGGAATTTTATTAACTACAAGCAGCCTCTGAGAAATCACTTACTCCCGAAACTGCTACGTAAAACTTCCCACTAAATATATATATTCCAACCCCAATAATGTGAAAAGAAAATAACTTCTATTCCCAACAAAACCCATTTTCCTACACAGTGATACAGAATTTGTGGCCTGCCATAAGTCCAGACCTATTACCTGAAACATACCAGAATTTGTGCGCTGACATAGCCATGTTCTACAGGGGATCAGCTACGAAGGAAATTACCTTTTTACTTCCCAGACACGGCTGATTGGGGACTATTATGTAGTGTTGACAGAGAGGAGGATGTTTGTTGAAAATGTGAAAGTTTGGATTTAGTGTAATTGCAATGCAGAATATTTGGCATTGATATAACAGGTAGAGGATTTATTACAGACCATGGTCTCCTAGCAAAGACTCGTCGTGCATTCGTACGTGCCCCTCTCTCTCTCTCTCTCTGTGTGTGTGTGTGTGTGTGCCATTTGCCATTTGCCAAATATATAATGGTTCATTTAATCTGTGACCTCTCTGATCTACACTAAGCGGCAAAAGCGTTACCCTCCTACCTTTAGGCCTAAAAAATGCTTGCGGTTGTGTGTGTGTGTGGTAAATATTCCTGCCGAACCTAACAATAATACTTCCACATAATGATGTAAATTTATTTTCTGACACCTATTAGGAATTTTGCAAAAAACAAAAACCGATATACACTAAGCGGAAAAAGAATCGGAACCATAACCCTCCTGGGCCTTATGAATTACTTCAACACTATCAAAGATATTTTACAAGGTTTTAGTTGAGAAGAAACCTTAACAACCCAGCTTTATGTAAATCACGAAAACATTCTCAAATGCATTCATATTTAGGTGTAATGCATCTTTTCAGAAGAGTTAAATTGTCCTATTTTCGTCCGTGCCGAAATGAACGAATAACAGTGATTTAGGTGTCCAAAAGAAAGGTTGAAATAAAATTCTGCTTTGAGACAAAGATAAACCATTATAGTCAACATTTTTCATCTATTAATACAAGAAACAACTGTTGTAGAGTGTAAAATTGTAAAATAATCACTCCTATGATTTCAGTCTTTTAAAACGTTTTCTGCTGATTTGCATTAGTGAAAACAAGTAAAACGTGTCTTTGATATTTTGACAAAATGTTTAGGAACATCTCAAATTATCTTTGTTAACATTTTTGCTTGCAAAGTTACATTTGTCCATTTTTTGTTTACACATAGTAATATAAATCGCCAAAACACAGCAATATTCAAGCAGTATTTGCATCCATTTCAAATGTAGGATGATTTTATAGGGTATAAAGAGAGACTAGAATGCATGATGTGATTCACAAGTACAAGAAATATGCCACAATTAACAGCTGAAGGAGAGAATGAACCATTGGGAAGGTGCAGATGGGGTCGACATACAATGCTGTTGCCAACGCTCTCAGATGCAGATCACAGTTATAAGACTTATTCAGGGCTTCAGACAGACTGGGGTCACAGCAGACAGACCAAGAAGTGGACGTCCACGCACGCATCACAACGCTAGCTGTAGATAGGTAGCTCTGTCATTAAGGAAGGAGGGTAACGCTTCTGTTGGCGTTTAGTGTATAGTATATATGAGCAGAAGGCAGGCCTGAGACTTGATGACGAATCCAGTATATGTATTATATGCTTCAAATCAGGAACAAACAAAATGTAATAAATATCACAGTACTCATTGAATGTTCATTGCATCCTTCAAGGTTATCAATTACATATAAAATAGCATGTCAGACAGAATTTGTCGACATTCACTGAGTTGTGATTCAGCATTTTCACCAACTTCCAATAAAAGCTTAGATTGGTGGCCCTTGGAAAGTAGAAACGAATTTACAGTTGATTTAACTACATTCACAAATATGAACTTGTGACCAAATAATTCCCCATCATGCCATTGTTTACTGGGGAACTGATGTGTAATAATAACATCCTGAAATTGTGTAAAGTAAACTTGCTTGGTATGTCAAATCTGTAGCTTAAACCCCTAACATACAAAATACAGACTAGGAAGAAAACCCTTATCTTAGCGCCTACTGATAGTGTGGGATGCTGAAGTTTTCATCCTCATTCGATGATTAATTTTGTCTGTTTGGAGTGATATAATATTCAAAGTACCATAATTCACGCTGACACATATAATTGACGATGTTTACCTACCTTACTGACAGTGGCCAGTTTGCATTGGCACGTAATTATATGATGATAAGTATATAATTCAATGAATGAAACAAACGACAAAATGTTTATAATTACATAAGTACTAACAGAATAACATTCTGGACAAACTTTTGTCATTTGTCATTTTCAGTTTGTACAAATGCTCATAGTTTGTTGTAACAAACACATACAATGTACACATGTTTCTATGTTAATTTACATTTGTAATCAGGAACTCTACACTACAACAACAAGACAAGATCACCAAAACTTGAGGGGCAAACATCTAAGAACTCACATCCATATTACATTCAGAACGATTACAAAAATAATAAATGACACATAAACTTACATTTGTAGGAAGAGTTACTGGCTTTAAATGTGGCCAATGATTGTTTTGCCCTAGCTGCATCTGGAACAAAGAAGATGAAATAGTTACAAGGCATAACATGCTGTACAGTAGGTACATTAATAGTGAGTTAAATGTTATAATGATAAAATGTGCCATCATTTGTCATAGTGTGTGCTCGTTAACTGGACGTGAAATGTCGTGTAATGGGGTTAGATTCCTGTGAATATCCTACCTCCATCACACCATTGACATCAGTATTGTATTTTGGCATTCATTACACTATAAAATCTTCATATTTTCAAGAGAAGCCCTCTTTTACAGTCAACTGTCCATAATATATAAGTTGCACAGACGATATTATTCAGCTGCCTAATACTTTAAGTGCAAAGGTTGGTGGAATCTGATTGGTTCCTGTGTCTCCAAGTGTCAACGTTTAAAAATTTGCTGAGCTTTTGTCCAGCACCATGTGGTAGTTTGGTACACATTAATTGATCAACATCTTTAGTACAACATTAGGAGATACATAGTATGTTGATTTGATTTGTTGTTGGCTGCCCCTTTGCAAACAATGTGGGAAACAAGAAGATGTAGTGACGTGATTTACTCTATTTTGTTGATGTTAGATGTCTCGGTGTGAATTTGCTGCTTGGAATAAGGACAGTCAGGCTGTTTGTTCTTTAGGTATTATTAGCTATTAAAGAAACACTCCTAAGGTGATCAGCTCAAACAGAATGAAAACTGTTTATATCCAACTGCTGTTGCATCTTGGGCTCATAGTTCCTACTGCCACATTTTGATGTCAAGGTTTGAAGCACATATATAAATATTTTACAGCTGCACTAAGGAATCTTATGGCCTATGCACGGTGGATCTCTAAAGATGCATGTCAAAAATGACTGTAACAAAACCATTGGTATCTTGGAAATAGGAACGTCAGAATGTTAAGTGGAATTCACAGGAACACAATGTAGAATCTTTGGCATTGATAAAAATACAGTCCCAGTAGTGCATCTGACAGGATATGGGAATTTGCGAGCGCACGCACGCACATGCACAGACAAACACATACACACTTATTGGTTGGGAAACGAGCTCAAACATGTGATGTTTGTTGATGAATCAAGAGTACACACATTGTACACACATTAATGTTAATAATAGCCGTGTCCTGGAAATTTCAATGCTCAACATTAGATAAGATGAGTTAAACCAGCCTGTGGTACTGCCTTTCCTTTACCATCATGATTTTCAAGCAAAACAATGCCAGACCTCATGGCACAATTTATTCAAGAGAGCCGTGTATAAAATAATGTTAATAATCTACCTTCATCTGCTTGCCCTCTTGACCTGTTCACATCAAGCATCTCTTAAATAGGGTGGTACAAGATCATTTGACATATACCCCACGCAACAGATATGCTGCAGGTTGTGTTGATTGCAATGTGATTCCGGTGGTTTTAATGTGAAACGGTCAGATCAATGCAACTAAAGTGCCATACCTACATTCAAACTCATGCGAGCCATACCTAGTTATGACATGTCAAACAAATTTTTTTTGTCTTTGTCCTTGTGTGTTGTTGGAATGTGGAATAACGTTGGGTAGCAAAACACTCAGAACCTATAATGGACATGTTACAGTGAAGAAGAACATGTGCTGAAAATGTCCAAAGAGTTAGACAGTATAAATTCAGGATGATGTATCATAGGTAGTATCCTCAGACTTATTAGAAAATTAACTACATATATTTGGACACAAAATATAATTGCAGTGTATAAGCAGTTTCCGTTTCCATTTACACACACAAAGATAAAAAGTGAAAACAGAACATTATCAAAGTGCCCACCGTGTGCGACAACTTTCCAAAAAATCTAAAACATTGTTTCATCTTTGTCAAAATTGTCAGTATACATGACAAAGCCATTAGAATACATTAATCATTAATTGTAACCTGGAAATCCATCAGTTATAATTAGTAACAATAAGTTCAAGTTCAGAATGGAATGATTGTTGCAATGTAATACATGTTTTGATTGGCTGGAAAAAATCACTTCTTGTAATTATACTTTCCCTGCTTACACATATCCAGTCCGAGTTGGTTTCAAGCTATATCATCTTCAATTTCTTTGTATAATGGCTGTAAAATGATTGTCCTCCTGAGAGAGGGTACCTAAGTCCCAAAACATTCAAAGTAAATGTAAACTCTCCACTTTTTTAATCGTAGAATATGTCCCCATGGTCCCTAGTATGGTTATGGTGATCTACCTTTTAGTTGTTGGCAATCTATAGCCTGTTTTATATTGTATTGTCTTGTATAGTTAAACTGTTTTAAATTTAATTACTAGTTTTAAATTTCTATCTGGGATAATCTAGTTGTTTTATTGTCCTTCGTTGACGAATTTTTATAATTTACCTTTAATTATTATTAATCTATAACTTGATTTAGTCACGATATGGCTGAAATATTGCCAAAGTGACTTTAAATTTTAACTCACTCACTCACTCACTCAATTTCTTTGTATCTTTGTATTGTCTCCAGTGTCTGACAACAGAATTCACAAAGAGTCCAGGTATATTTATGTTTTTCCACCTTATGGTCAGAAAGTATACATAATGAAGGGGCCAGCTGACGTTAATGTTTTCTAAGAATGGCTGATGAAATGAGTTTTCAATTGTTTTCGTGGACATGGCTTTGGATAGAACGGAAGAAAGTGTAATTCATTAACCCTGACTCGAAGAATGACCTGTCTTTGAACACTGTTCATTTCATATCCATGTTCCTGTGTTACCTGTACCATTTTTCACATATTTCGTTACCAGGAGAAATGCAAGGTTCTGCAGATAACCTGAATTATGACGAAATAATGATGGCCATGTTTAAAGTCAGATTGAACTCTGTGATCAATTATACTAATTGTAGCTCCATAGGCATTGTAGTTCAAGAGCTGATGAAAACCAAAATGCAGAAAAACTAAAATACTGGATGTATGTGATGGTCTAAGTTTAAACTTTGATAAAAAATCATAACATGCCAAAAAACATACATATTAGGTTGTACTGCATATCACATGCTTGCATATAATATTTCACAATGATGCATACAAAAATTACTGACCAATGAGCAAAAGTGGAAATGTGTTTTACAACCGCCATGTCCACCAAGACTCACTTTGCCCTTGACATGATGTCTTTCCATGAAATATGCAAAAATAGTAATAAAGTAATTGCTTATCAAAAACATCCAAGAGACGTCCTGAAAGTCTTTGAAGAAAATCTGGTAAAACCGTTCTTAAGATATCTTGCTGACAAGCTTAACATACAGGTTAACATGCTGAAATCTTCAAAGTGTCGAAGAGACCTTTGAAAATTATGTGAGTGAGTGAGTGAGTGAGTGAGTTATAATTTAACGTCACATCGGCAATATTTCACCATATCGTGACGAGAACATGTTACATTGTAATGGAATATGTATATATTATAAAACCTGTCATCGAAGGACAGTAAAACAACTAGAATATCACAATTAGATTTAAAACTAGTGTGGAAGGTTAAAACTAATAGCACTATTGGGACAATACAAGATAAAAACAGGCTATAGATCGCCAACAACTGAAGGTCGATCACCATACTAGGGACCATGGGGACTGAAAATTATGTGATGGTCACCAAAATCGACAGGGCATTGTGCCTTCCCTAGATGAAGCTTGATGTCAAACATCATACTGTGATGAACCTAGGTACCAAATATGAACAGAATCTAGTTAACTGTTCTTAAGATATTCCAGTTTGAATGGACGAACAGACGGAGCCCTAAATACGTGGCAGGGGATAAAAATCATGTATAAACTGTTACAAATTATGTGGAAGAAGAAAGTTGTCTCAATCAACATTTATAGCAAAATCATTTTAAAAAAAACACCGTGGTCCGGAAACTATCGAGTGTTAATCAGCAGAATGGACGTCTTGTGACCTGGCGTTAACTGGCAGCTTCAGTATTGTGTCACATATTGCGGGCAGATAACTTTGAGGGCAATATCCTGATCAGTTCATATGAAACCAATTGTCATTGACTTCACGAGGTTAATCTATCGAAAGTATCAAATTCATTTTCAAAATGAAGCATAGTATAATATTGTCGGAATATTAGAACTAAAAGCGCTGAAGTCAGGCATAGCCTTGCTATTCAATTGATATGTTCCATAACACCATTAACACAGATTTTGGTTTTGTTCATATAACAAATGATGTCTATTGCTTTCCACACTAAACGTCTGGTTATTAGTGTCCCAGTTTTGGTGATTATATCGATGCATGATTTCAGCTCCAGGCAGCTACTTTACAAAATTTCGATGAACTTTTACAACCATTTATATGCTGCTGATGATTCTTAGAAATTCAGAACAATCAATTATAGGTAAGGTGTTCATGACTCCAGAACCTAACACATAATATGTTTTCATAAGGCATAAGCATGTAAAGGAAATACTTGCCTTCCATGGGTCTTGATAAACGCCAACATTGGCCACCAGTGTTTCTATGTGAGAAGCTTCTTGTGGCACGAATCTGATGTCTAGCATAGTTTGTTCAATACCAAGCTGCAAACTGGTAGGTGTATCAATCAGTGATTCCAGGCTCCTGTTTATAGCAGGATACATCTGCAGCATCTCAACAACGTCAGCCTTCTCTTGGCCTGTGCAAAATATGTGTCAGTGGAGTCTATAACCTGCTAAAGTCTGGTCAGTAGATTCCATGTTCTTTTGGAGAATGGATAACAAACTGGCACTTCTTTGTTTTACATCAGTCTTCCAGCTGCAGTTTTCTCTTGTCCAAAACGGTCTTGAAGTGATCAAACATGGTGTTAATATCTGATAAAGATTTTGCCCTCATGTCTTCAATATGCTTTTTCTTGGCGTTTTATTTTTTTTCTTATTATTTCTTAAACGATCTGCATGGCCATGGACTTGAGCGAGTTTGGTTTCCAGTTCTGTCTTCTTTGCAGCTGATGCCTCTTCCAGCTGCTGCAAATCATGATTTTTGTGGCCTAGAACTGTACAGGAGACACAGCATAGTTTCTCTTCTGTTGCACAGTAGAATTCAAGGTTGTGTTCCGGGTGGTTAGGACAAAATGACTTTTGCAAATGACGTTATTGGCTGGTCAATAAGGTCCCAAAGAGACATGATGACATGGTCTCTGCTAAGCCGATGACGTCTGTGTACAAAGTCACATTCCTTACACAGATAGCTGTGACATTCTTGACATCGTGAAACAGCCTCATTCCTCCTCAGGACACTCACTGCAATGGGCCTTCTTATCCTGCTTGATCTGCAGGAACTCTACTAGCTTGTCCCTCAGGCCATCAACCTCGAGTGTGTCAGCGTTTCCATGGACTCTTTGGACTTGACGACATAGTGGACATGTGATCTGACCTTTCCTCTCCTTAACAAGAAGCTGCTGAAGACACTGTGTGCAGAAGGCATGGAGGCAGGAGTGGAGGAGACGAGGACGTCGGTCAGTCTGGTTGAAATGTTCCACACACACGGGGCATTCCAAGAATTTGTCTTTCAAGCTTCCAACGTCTACCTTTTCTTGAGGTTCAGACATTCTGTAAGAAAAGAAAACATACTAAGTATATGTAAGCTTACATCACAAAGTTTTCTATTCAAATGGTTGCATCACTTCCTCATAATGCTATTTTGGTTTTATTCTGAATTGAATCATTTCGGGATAGACATATTTTTTTTGGCAATCATATGGTAACAAAACACATGGAATTGCAACAGTGATCTCAACATTTGTGCAGCTGGTTCATCATTAACTGAAGTTATAAGTACTCGATAGTCACTCCATCACCACATCGATGACTACCACTATCACAATTGTAATTAATCCTTACTTCAGCCACTGTCACAGCAATAACCAACATCACTTCATAATCATCACCCCTGCAGTTCTATACAATCATCGCTGACATCATTACCATCAACCCTACCACCATCTTCACAACCCGGTTCTATCAATCGGCTGGTCACGCCATGCCCTGTGCATAGAAAGTATTTTGCACATTTGAATTGTTGGGTATTGGTAATTTTGATTGTATAGTATACAAATTATTGTTAAATGTATTGCCTAGAGTCCTGTGCCAGAAGGCGGGTGGCTCATGGGCCAATCTGGTGATGTCGACCTCTAAATTCTGTATGTCTCCAAGTTTTGTTAGAGCCGAACCAGCCTGACATTATATTTGGTAGACAGATATAGCTATTTATGTTGTATTTACTGGAGTATATCACCCCTGTATCCCTGGTGTTTGCATGCTGGATATCCGGTGCTATTAGACACTGTCCATGTTGACACTCCGTGGTGGGTGGGGAGCAGGGGTGCTGAATCACATTCCTTTCATCATGTCACAACAACAAGCTGGTTCATCTCGCCATGAAAAGAAACGTCGTATTGACGACATAGATCAATCAAGTGACCAAATAAATACAACTGTTGATTCTTGGAATCGGTTTTGGTAATAGAAGCTGCGGATTTTCTTCCTATCAAACTAAATCCTTTCGCCATTTCAAAGGCTATTTCTGGAATTTGTGGGGAGGTCAAGAATGTTACTCGTCTCCGTAGTGGATCACTTTTAGTTGAATGTTTACGGAAACAACAGTCCCTCAATCTGCTGTCAATCAAGACCTTTGCAAACATAGAAGTTACCGTCTGCAAACAGAACATTAAACTCTTGTCGTGGCATTGTGCGTGACAGGGCACGGTGTCTCTCTGATATGTCCGAGGGAAGATATTGCCGCAGAGCTGCAGAATCAGGGAGTTTCAGCGGTAAAACGGTTTTACTGTTAAGCAAAAAGAGGGTAACGTTATTAAAACTACCACCTATCTGTTGACCTTTTTCTCGCTCCTCACTTCCAACATCTATCAAAGCAGGCTATTTCAACATCCAGGGGGTGGATGTGTATGTCCCCCAATCCACTCCGATGTTACAAATATCAGCATTTCGGACACGGCTCACAATCTTGCCGAAACTCTGTAGTCTGTCATCGTTGTGGCGATCGTCATGACGATTCTTGATTGCGACAGAGAGTACAAATGTGCTAACTGTAATGGTGCTCATCCTGCGTCATCGAAAGCTTGCCCTGTGTTCCAGCGTGAATCGCAGATTATGAAACTTAAATGTGAAAAAACGTTTCATACCTGGATGCAAAAATGCTAACTCAAACCTCTACTCCATCAAACGGTACCTACGCTGCGGCAGTTACTCGCTCTGTGGCAGTGTCTTCTACTGCGTGCCAGACTGACTTGACTTGGGTCAAGTCAGAGAAACCTCTTCGTCAGCTTCAACTATTGAACCTACTGTCACAGTCACTCAATCTTACGTCTGGTGCCTCAGACTGATGAAACTCAATCTGAAACTTCATCGCAAACATCTGTTTTGCAGCCAGCCGTGCATAAACTTAAAAAGAAGAAAGGAAAAGGGATTACCAGGGATAAACTACCTGTTGTTCCTTCACCTCCAGAGGTACCTTCTTGAAAATTCTTCATTTGGACCTTTAGATATGGAGGTGTTACTCCGTCCTCACAGGACAGGCGGAGAGCTTTTATACTCCTCGCATTCACGTGAGAGATCACCAATTGAGCCGCCATGACTCAATTATCTACTCTAATGCAATGGAATTGCAGGGACTCAGCGAAATAACTTCAATGAGATACAACTGCTGATACAAGTGATATTCAGCCGGTCAGCACTCTGTCTCAAGAGACATATTTAAAACCCCATAGATAACTTTACTTTGAGACAATACAACGATTATCATTCGTTTTCTCCCCGGGAGATAAAGCAACTGGAAAGTACTTATCGACTAAAATGACAGGGGTATAATACATAGCCCTGTGCCCTTCATACTCAATCTTCTCGTAGGACTGTAGCTGTTCGACTTTGACCCTGCAAATTGCTTTGACTCTGTGCAGTTTATATAGTCCTCCATCTTCTGATGTCCGTCTGTCGGATCTTCAGAATCTGTGGCATCAGCTTCCAAAGCCATGTAATATCATCGGCGGCGGATCTGAATGGACACAATCCAGTTTTGGGGGAAGTGTCCATACCAACAATAAAAGGTAAAATCCTTGGAGGAATTTATATCAGATAATAACCCCTGTATTTTCAATGATGATTCAGCCACTTATTTACATCCAGCTACGGGAACATATTCTTCCCTGGTTTATCACTTACTGATTCAACCTTATATGATGAATTTGAATGGATGGTACATGATGACCTATGTGGGAGTGATCACTTCCCAAACCATTCTCAAAAACATCAAGCCTGGTGATGATCCACCTGTATTCAGAAGGAACTTTGCCAGGGCTGATTGGGCATTGTATAAGACTTCTGTGTGTTGTTGAACACATTACGCATGATCTTTTTAGGAACAGTGAAGATCCTTTTACAGTCTTTTTCGATATTTTAAATGACATTGCTGACAAAACAATTCCACAGTCCTCTGCAACTCCACACATACGTAAACCATGGTTTAATAATGAATGTAAACAGGCCAGAAAGTTGGGAAGAAAGGAAAAATATTTTCCTACAGTCCATAATTTTGGAAAAAGTTAAAATATCAAATGCCAAGGCTCGACGTGCCTTTAAACAAAATAAGCGTCAGTCTCTTGGAGGAATTATGTTTCCAAAATAAACTCACGTGTACACCTATGTCCAAGGTGTGGAACATGGTCCAAAAGAATTAAGCGGCAAAGGTTCTAATTTCACTGTACACACCATCTGTGAAGGATGGTGATAATCTCTTTAACTAATAAAACTGACATAGCAAAATAAAATTAGCGAAACTCTTACCAAACATTCTTCATCATCATCAAATTATGTCCCTGAATTTCAAAACACTACAGAAACAACAGGAGAAGAAAAGAATAAATTTTAACTCAGACAATGGTGAAGATTATAATGAATTATTTTCACTCCATGAGCTACATACTGCTCTTTGAGCAAGCTCATGATACAGCTACAGGGGCTGATGATATCCACTATCAGCTCCTAAAGCATTTGCCCCGGAATCGTCAAAGTTTGGAAACACTGCTAAATATATTTGATATGATATGGACTACAGGAATTTCCCAACTTCCTGGCGTGATGCCATTGTAGTCCCAGTACCAAAATCCTGGCAAGGATCATACAGATCCGTCTAATTACAGACCGATATCGCTAACTAGCTGTGTCTGTAAAACCATGGAACGTATGGTGAATAATAGATTAACTTGGTATCTTAGAACCAACAACCTAATAACCAATATTCAATGTGGTTTCAGGAAAAAAATCGTAGTACCATTGATCATTTGGTACGATTAGAAGCCTTTGTTAAAAAATGCAATCGTAAAATAAACAACATGCCGTATCGATATTCTTTGATCTCGAGAAAGCATACGATACCACCTGGAAGCATGGCATTTAAAAGGATTTACATGATTTTGGTTTGAGAGGTTGCCTGGCTTCTTTTATATCACAGTTTTTTAAAGACAGGCAATTTCAAAGTCCGATGGGTCTTCAACCTCAATCTCTGACTATTACAATCAGTGGATCAGGGTGTCCCTCAAGGCAGTATTTTGTCTGTCACTCTTATTTAGCATTAAGAGATTAACAGCTTATCCAAGGTTTTAAAACGATTCAATTGATGGATCACTTTTTGGATGACTTTTAACATTTCTTGTCGTGGTAAGAATATGCATACTATTGAACGTAATTACAGTTGTGTTTAAATAAAATACATAAATGGTGTCTTGAAAACGGCTTTAAATTTTCTAAATCAAAACCAATTGCATACACTTCTGCCGTAAATATAAAGCCACATAAAGACCCAGAACTGTTTTAAAATGGCACTCCCATCAAGGTTGTAAAGAGGCCAAGTTCTTAGAGTCTCATTTTCGACTCCCATTTAACTTTTCTTCCGCACATCAAATCTCTCAAAACTAAATGCCTGAAGGCTGCATTTGATTTTATTGAAAGTCGTGCTCCAGTCTGGCGGGAGGGATCAAGCCACGCTCCTACACCTTTTACAGATCACTTGTCCGCTCAAAGCTTGATTTTATGGCTCCAATCGTATATGGTGGAGCCCTGCAAAAAGCAACCTAAACTCTTAGATCCAGTCCACCACCAAAGGGTTCGAGACTTCGTCTTGGGTCCTTCAGAACATCTCCTGTCGACAGTCTCTAATACCGAGGCAGATGATTCCTCTCTCTTACCCAACGCCGTATAAAATTATCATTACAGCCATAGTATACATGAAGCTATATTCTTAACGAGTCTAATCCTGCGTTTCATCAGCATCTTCACTCCTCTTTATGAGGATTTTGTATAACAAAAAGCTCTCTCTCTGCTTGTTCCAGGCCTCTTGGGCACAGAATTAAACCATTCCTTTCTGCTGCCGGCATTGAGCTGGGTAATATATCTCCTTCTCGTCTTCTTCTTCTCCTCCTTGGCAATTGGTGAGGCTGTGACGTTGACTTAACATTAACCAACATTTAAAAATAGAAACTAATGATTTCCACAGTATAAACAAGAATTTAGTCAATTACGAAATAAATATAATACCTATAAATCCTTATATACAGATGGATCCAAGGATGGTGGCGCGGTTAAAGCGTAGTGCCACTGTCATTGGGTCCAAAACAATATCTTCCAGACTACCCAATGACAGTTCAAATTTCACAGCAGAAGTTAGAAACGCAATACTAACAGCTCTTAAATATATTAATAAACACCGTAAATATAAACAATATGTCATCTTTTCAGATTCTCTGTCGTGTCTTCAGGCTATTAAAAATCTTTTCTTGTAAACATCCACTTTTATTAGAAATTATTGAATTGTATAATGAGCTTGCTACTGGCCAATGCGACATCGTCTTTGTTGGTTACCCAGCCACGTTGGCATTTCTGGGAACATTAATGGCTGATCTTGCTGCTAAGGTAGCACTCAACAAAATCTGTGACACCACTTCTGCCCCATACTCTGATTACAAAGCTTGCATTAGATCTTACATCCGTGATCTGATGCAAAAGAAGTGGGACACCCAAGTAGGTATCAATAAATTACATGCAATAAAACCCCTATATCGGTTACACTTACTTGGGTTGTCAGTCCAGGATTTGAAGAGGTCATCATACGACGATGTCGTATTACACACACCAGATATAACGCATGAGAGTACCTATTGAAAGGTGAGGATCCTCCGTCTTGTATCCCTTTGTGATGAACGAATCACGGTCAAGCATGTCCTGCTTGACTGTGTCGAGTACTCTCATCACAAGGGATAAGTATTTCAATGTCAAAACTTTGAAGGATCTTTTTATCATGTTAGTTCCTCATTTAATAGTTGAATTTTTAAAAGAATTAGATTTGCTTTACTGATCTGTAAATAGTTAAATATTTTATCGTTGGTAGTTTAGGATTAATAACTGAGATTGTTAGTGGCTGTGCCCTCAAAGGGGTTGAAGTAGGGTAAAATTATTGTCCTCCTTGAGAGGGTACTGTAAGTCCCAAAGCATTCAATGTAAATTTAAATCTACTGTTATTTTAATCGTAGAATATATGTTCTTTAATTTGTGGTTTGAATATCTAAAATTGCTAATAGCTGAGGGATGGTGTAAATCCAGCTAGGGTCCATGCAGGAAGCAAAAGCACTGTAAGTCCCCATGGTCCCTAGTATGGTGATTCACCTCAGTTGTTACCAATCTATAGCCCGGTTTTATATTGTATTGTCAACTATAGTTAAACTGTTTTAGATATAATTACTAGTTTTAAATTATTCTTTGTGATAATCTAGTTATTTTACTGTCCTTCGTAGGCAGGCTTTTATAATTTTATTATTACTTACTATTATGTACCAATTAATTGTTCTCGTCACGATATGGCTGAAATATTGCCGATGTGACTCGATAAATTTTAACTCACCTCACTCTTCTCTCACAAGGATCATCACTACGTCGGACAGCCATCATTACCATTAACCCTACCACTGACTGTGTTGTCAAATTTAATATATAAATGTATATCTCATTTCTTCTACTCTTTATTTGTTCTAGTTCAATGTTGTGATTTCACAATTTCACAGTTTTAAGAACAGTTAAAAGATATCATCACATACTGCGTTTAACTGAGTACTTATGCATTTTTTCTAAACTGGGTTATGACTTTCTTTCTTTACTATCTCCACGTTTTCTATTTCCTTAACATCACCTTTAGATGTTTAAAGGGAGAGGCAGTCATCACAAAATGCCATCACATTTATTTATTTACTTCTATTTATTTATTTAGGAGTGGAAGGGGTGTGCTGGGGTGGGGTGGTGGTGGCGGGGTGGGGTTTGGGGTGATGGTGGCAATTAAAGAATGATATACAAAATGAAGAATGGCAGTTGGGGATAAGGTGTGGTGTGGTGGTAGTTAGGGTGGGGGTGGCAATTAAAGAATGATATATAAAACGAAGAATGGCAGTTGGGAATGATAGCCCACATGCAGTTCTTCCTCATGCCCCCACCTCTCTTTCTAAAATGAGTCACATAACGCGCACATAAAATGCCTACTTTCGCTTTCTGTTTAGCTCGTTGATTGTGATTGCAAACAGAAGTCTTTCCTTTGTTCAAGTTTGTTAAACAAATTGACCTCGATATGGGGACATGCATTGATAAATGTGTAACTATTCACTGCGATAACACCGTGACACCCATCCCCAAGTCCTGCGAGTTACATCGTATTCATTTACCAAGTGTTGGGTTGAAATTGACATATATTTTAACAGGTTCCTTATGTTATTGCAGTCTGAACTTTATTATTTACTCTGACATGTGGTATTCTTGATGTCATATTTAGTTGCCCAGTTCCTTCATACTCTTACCTGCTGTGACATACAGCCTGCGTAATAGATAGTCCTTTCCTACACAACCGGACGAGCAGAGGAAGAACAGGTGTCCTGAAAGTGGTGGATTTACGCCCCGACTTATCGGCGGCAGGTTACAGGGAGATAACTGCTTGCATCAAAGCAGATATTCACACCCGTGCGTTCTATCCTGTGCGGCACGTACTGAGGTGAATTGTGTTATTTTCTAATACTGGCCAACTGATTTATTTTTTTGTCTGCCAAGACGGGTCGGTGAAGCTAGCTAGCCTAATCACTTCATACAAAAGACCTGTTACTATAGCGGGATATAAAGACCTCGCACGCTCACACATCGTTCGCGTGCACACCACCTCCAAGCCACTAACACACGTGCGCGTGACTGAATAGGTTTTGGCTGTTTCCTTAGCAACAAACTGACCCACAAACAAGTGTACCATTCGTTACGTGCACAAATACTCGATACGTTTTTATGTTTCATTACACAGCACGCAGACTTTGGATATACATGACGCGATTCCATTGCATATTGGCTGGCATTTGGCTGGCATTTTGTTGTGGAAGCGTTGGACATTTTCACTCTTTTCGTGGATTTTTATGGGAGGTGTAGAAGTAACATTCGCAACAAAACATGCGTGCTGCCGTTGTAATAAAGCAAAACAGCTTTGCGCAAAGGAGATCATAAAGTCCCATACCTTCAACATAGACTTACGATAGACTTAGCGCTAATAGTGTTCTGTACAACGGCACTGGATAATAATAGCCAGAGATATAGTTGAAGAGAAAAAATGATAGAAAGTTATAGAAATATTTGTTTGTTATCTGAATGTATTGCATATATTGAAAGTAACTGAAAAATTACTATCAGTTTAATATGTAAATGTATGCTAAGAGATTTGCTTTGCGTTGCAACCAAAGTCGATAAACACGCCGACGCCAATCCTTGTTGAGAAACCTTGAACTTGTCTGTGAAGAGGGCAAACCAACCTAGAAACTCATATGTTGTTTTGATCATGCCATGCAGCTCTATGACATTGGACGTATAGCTTGGAGGGCGTGGTCTGTTGATATGCTCAATTCTTGAACTTAACAGGACGAAAGCCAGGGTTTTCAGCGAAAGCTGCCATGGATGCAGGTGAATCTCAGGCGAATATAGTTATCTTGTGGACTGGCTGACCATACTCCATGACATCCAGAACTTGTTCGGTCCTTTGTGTTGCCAGTCGGTTGGTACCTCTTAGCAACTGTACAGTGTAAGGTTGATCACAATTGCCGAAAGGTAAAATGCACCCTCAAAACCTCAGAAAAATTTAAACAGTTAAGTCACTATTTAGGGATGAAAGCGTGGTTACTTTCGTGATACCTTAAAATGCTGTCGTTGCCTTGTAATAAATTAACATATATAGAACACATCAATCGTGAGAGTCATGATATAGCAGGGATAACTAAAGTACTGTTGGAAATGCTAGAAAAATGCTTTATTAGCCTTTAATAGCTTTATAAAGGTGATAAATGCACTATGTTGTCAATATATCAACTCACCTATAGTGTACCCTAATTTTTATTTCAATCGATTTAACCTTCCCCTGCATTTAAAGGGCAGTTTACAGGAGAGAATTTGGTAACAAAACAACTACTTAGGATTTTTCAGAGTTCAACCACAGAAATAGTCTTTACATTTATGCTAATAATATAGGTGGTGTAAAATATGAATTAACGTTTTTCTTAACAAATAAATGTTGAATGTTTGTGTCGCAGGGTTTCATAACACGACCTCTGGGCTGGTGTTCAATCGCTTTATTCTGTCATTTAGGGTTGGTCAAACCGTGCTGCCATAAATGTACCTGTAATTAGGAAATTACATGAAGGGCTGCCACTGCCAGCATGGTGTGTCCATATATCAATACAACAAGTAAAACTATTGTGACATTTTACATAAAATATTATATATCTGAAAGTTAATGGTTACTAAACCATTAAATGTATTTAACTACAGGGTTCCACCTGGTTACTAAACCATTAAATGTAATTATTTAAATACAGGGTTACACCTGACTTAATTATGAGAAATTGTTATAATATGAACAATTCAAACAAACTTGCGTACCTGTAATTAGGAAATTACATGAAGGGGCTGCCACTGCCAGCATGGTGTGTGCCGGGCACATGGCACATGCAGCTTTTATATCACCTGAGTGCACAGACTGCAGGAGCAGCATGTGCCAGAGCCCAGGATGTACCGCTGGCAGCCAGCTCATCTGTATGGCAAGCTGTTAGGGACAAAAATTGTAAAATGTGCCAGTGGTGCTGTGCTGTACATTGTGTGAACAATTGAACCTGTGACATTTGTGTTACTTTACTCAAGAAATATTAATATAAATATTAAGTCTTGATAACTAAGTTTCCCGTCATGCATGCTCATCTTATCACAGCGTCCACTATGGCCAACGATTTGCAGTTGATTGTTGCTAAGGTTTATAAGTTTTTGTGCTTGAAAAGGTAAGAGGTAAACCTTTCATTAGTTTAGAAAGGGCTTATTACAGAACTTGTAGATACTCATGGTATGACTGAAATGACCAGTATGTACGTTGTTGTCGTGTTATACGTTAAGCAACAGTGTTTCACCTGATGTACCTGTAGATTTAGTGAGGGGCAGCAGTGTTATACGTTAAGCAACAGTGTTTCACCTGATGTACCTGTAGATTTAGTGAGGGGCAGCTGTGTTATACGTTAAGCAACAGTGTTTCACCTGATGTACCTGTAGATTTAGTGAGGGGCAGCAGTGTTATACGTTAAGCAACAGTGTTTCACCTGATGTACCTGTAGATTTAGTGAGGGGCAGCAGTGTTATACGTTAAGCAACAGTGTTTCACCTGATGTACCTGTAGATTTAGTGAGGGGCAGCTGTGTTATACGTTAAGCAACAGTGTTTCACCTGATGTACCTGTAGATTTAGTGAGGGGCAGCTGTGTTATACGTTAAGCAACAGTGTTTCACCTGATGTACCTGTAGATTTAGTGAGGGGCAGCTGTGTTATACGTTAAGCAACAGTGTTTCACCTGATGTACCTGTAGATTTAGTGAGGGGCAGCAGTGTTATACGTTAAGCAACAGTGTTTCACCTGATGTACCTGTAGATTTAATAGTGAGGGGCAGCTGTGTGCTATATTTAGAAGGTTCTGGAGGCTGTTTCAGGGAACTCCATTATCATTTTGTCTATGATAAGTGGGAGCTGGATACTGCCTCTCATCTTGCATTACACCTATTACAGACCAATGAAGATCCGGGCTAGAATTGATCTTCAGTAACCAACGCTTTGTCGTGAAGCGCATCGTCAGGCTCGCCGACTTGGTTGACACATGTTATCGTATCATAATTGCGAAGATCGATTCCCATGTTGTTGCTTGCTGGATTGTCTGGTCCAGACTCGATTATTTACAGACCGCCGCCATATAGCTGGAATATTGCTGAGTGAAGCGTAAAACTAAACTCACTCATTACCAGAGGACGTATACTACAAAATCGTGGATGATTTGAAGTCCGCAAGCGGTAGTTCCGGCACCAAGCAGCACGATCTGTACTATCAACTATCTAAGTAAGTAATTCTTTTTAATCTCATCAAGTTTCCATTTTCCAGTCTCTGCCCTCTGAAGTTTTGTTCTCTTGGTAATGCTTTCTTCATTTTACTTGGAATATCATGCTAGGCACACTGTGTACTTATGTGAATTTATCATGCTTCACAAGTACGATGCTTCACAGTGTGGTGATGTCGAGAAGCTGATAAAAGGAGGTTAAAATCCCGAAGAGCCACCTATCTACTTCACCACATTGGAGGAGACTTTTGACATCATCATATTTCCACTGGTCATGGAGGCAGAGATCGTATGCTGAAGGAACTGTCAAAAGGTGCGCTAATACCTACGCTCTGGAGACATAAGGTCATTTTGCGTTGAGTGCCAGCGCAAATCCAAGAAGTCAGTCGCGACAGGTGGGGTTGTAAAACCTATCCTCAGCAAAGAATTCAACAAGTCGACCTGATTAATATGCAATGTCTACGTGCCAAGAACTGCAAGTGGAGCATGGTCTACCAGGATCACCTCACCAAGTTTTGTGTTCTTCGGGCTATCACATCCAAAAGAGAGCTCAGAGGTTGCCCGCCAGCTGATGTTAGGAGCTCCTGTCATACAGCAGTCGGATAATGGCAGTGAGTTCACCTCTTGTGTCATTACAGAATTAAAGAGCGTCTGGCCATCACTCAAGCTTGTCCATGGAGAGACACGCCATCCACAGAGTCAGGGGTCGGTAGAGATAGCCAATGGGGACATCAAAGACAAGTTGGCTGCCTTTTTCTCAACCAAAAACACTACCGATTGGACCGTAGGAATCAAGTTCGTTCAATTCCAAATTCTAAAGAACTCGGCACTTCATGCAGGTATTAAGTGCAGTCAGCATGAAGCATTATTTGGATGTCTAAATCGAAAGATTAGAAACAGAAGAGCTACTCCGACTTTGTAGTAGCCTGCAGACGTCCACACCTACATCCATACCCAATGACACCGAACCAACATCCACACCAGGTGACATCAGTGAATTGGCTTCCACACCAAAGGCAACGAGGGTGACACCGTGTCTGTGGCGATCCCAAATGTGGACAGAGGAAGAGGTGACCCTAGGAACATTCTTGGTGTGGTTGTGCATCACGACCATGCTAATAACAATTATAGAATAGGCATGAAATCTGGCATCCTCAAAGGTTTGTTCACGCGTTCTCAATTTGATGTTTGTCCTCTACGTCTGCTCTCTATGAATAATGTATGGACAATGACAGAGAAGACTTAGTGTCTCTCCAGACAGCTGTCGTACTGTGGCGGTCAGGGTTTCCAGAAATGTAACTGTGGTCCTAACCGTTTATTAATCACTGACCTTTAAGCTATTTATTACTGTACACCGAAAAGAATTTGTCTCTGAGTGTAGTAAAGCTTGTGTATTCATTGATAATGTAACAAAAACACTTAAAGAGGAGTATTTAATCAATATTTTTATTTGCTATTAAAAGTATCGCAAATGTGCTGCCAGCCTTACTGGTTTCATGTAAATTGTGATTGACATTCCGTTACTTTCAAATTCACTTCAAATGTATAAATATTCCTCAAGTGAAGTTCTAAACGGTTGAAATGTTTGCAGCATGTATTACTACAGGAAATTGTAAAAGTATAAGTTACAACACAGTAAGGTTGGCATATTTGTGAATATCAAGATAATAAGAAAAGCTTTAATAATAAGAAATACCTTTATCAAGGTCCATAGCAATAAGAGTGAAAAGAGTCCTTATCCATTTTCTGAACTCCCAAATGTGCTTAAGAAATTAAGATAAACTTTATATATATATATAAACCCAATGAAACCATTCTCTTGCAAAGCACCTTTTTAAAACAAAAACAAAAACTTTCCAAATACATCGAAAACATTTAGATAACTGATTCTTTTAAATAGACAAGGCAACTTGAACACAATTTTTGTCAAAATTAAATTCATCAATGACCGTATAAATATAGACATGATTACACTGCATCTGGATTACAAGAGAAAATCAGTTATGTCATCACAAAGCAACTATATATTGTATTCAAAATACATAACGAGTCATTTAGACATAAAAAGACTAATTGATCAGAAATACCCCATAACATTGCCTATATTCATGCAAAGTGCTATACTGAGTCTAACAAAACCTAGTAGAAGGTCGCGTCAGCTAACCTTTTGAGCCATGACCAATAACGCGAGACGGCCGAACGAATTTAACCAATCCGACAACGACTACTTGTTAGGTTCGGCGGGACTTTACAAAACAGTTTTTGTTTTTTCCTCCCTGGTCTCCGGCACTGATCTATCAACAAACGGAAATCCGCATAAAACACAGATATTTGACCTGCAGTATATACGCCTAATGACATAAGTTACTATTTCCATATATTTTGCGAGATGACATCACTTTAAATATTGACAAAAATGTAATTTTAGAATTCAAATTGATATTTTATACTTATCCTGACTCATGCTCTTTTTGCTTGTCTTCTTCTTCTTGCGAACATAGTGGAACACTTGTATCTCCCTAATTGAAGCTCCTTCAATGTAAAATCACTAATTAGTACTCAGCACGAGTAACCTCCCCTTCCATCCGCCCGGGGAACGAGGGGCGCCACCTCCACCCATGTGCCTCTACTCTCTCTCCTCATATACTGAGCCCAACATTTGAATTTACAGGACAGGGAAATCCAAAGTGTTATGTGGGGAGGATGGGAGGGGTTTACCTCATGAGTCAGGATAAGTATAAAAATATCAATTTTACTCTAAAAATTACATATTTTTCCTTATCCTGACTCATGCTCTTCTTTATTTGTAGCATCTGACGGAAAAGGAGGTGGGAAATATATAATACTTTGGATTTTAATAATTAGTGATTTGAACTGTGATGATTGTAATAACCCTATGGAACTCAAAAATTACAAAGGTACTGAACTGATGAATTCCTGCTGCTAACTTATCAGCTGCCATATAAAGGTTATTACAATGTACTACATTATGATAAAGCATATATAACATTAATACAATGCTTAAGACTAATAGACTTAAGCTTGTTAATATGCTAGTATAAACTCCTACCAGAGTTTGTTAGCTAAAATCCTTTAAGATATAAACATAAGTACTAAGCTTAGATACCAGATTAAACTTAAGCTAATTATATAATAGCAAAACTCTTTTAGAGTTTGTTAGATTAATATACTTACATGATATAGATATAATGCTGAAAGCTTTAGATATGAATAAAGCTTTAGCTACATATATAATAGCAAAACTCTGTAGAGTTTGTTAGCTAATATATTTTTTACAATATGAGTATAGTACTGTGCTTAAGATATAATTAACTTAAGCTACATATATAATAGCCAAAACTCTCTGCAGAGTTTATTAGCTTATAGATTAATAATGTAACCATATTACTAAGCTTAAGATAAGATTAGACTTTAAGCTAAATGTATATAGCAAAAAAAAAACTCCTTAGAGTTTATTAACTAATATACTTTTATGAGGTTCATAAACACATAGTACTGAGCTTAAATGTAATTAATGGTTGCTGAACTTAAAGATATAATTATATTAAGCAAAATGTCCAATGGAGTTTGTTATTAATACATTTCATAAATGTAACACATACTGCTTAACTAGATATGATGAAATTTGCTGCTAAGATGTGATAATAGCAAAAAATTTCTTTAGAAACAGAACAGCTAAAATACATACGTATCCACTGAATTTTAAGTATGTGAGTTTATGAGAGGGAACCTTTGGGTGCCATATATAATAGCAAAACTTTCATAGAGCATGTTAGCTAATATACTTATATGAGAGTATAAACCTGAGTGAGTTTATGAAGGATGGAAACAGCAAACTACATATAGATGTCTTTAAAAACTCCGTAGAGTTTGTTAACTAACTAAATATAATCAAAGCTTATAGTGATGAGCTTAAGATTGTGGCGCTTCACGCCCAGCCCACTGCAAGAAACTAAGCTACATATATATAATAGCTGCCAATACGGGCGGAGGTGGTTTCACCGCTTAGCTAATACAAAGTATATAGTAACCGCTGAGTAGCACCAGCGATTGTAGTGAGCAAGCCCACCAGAGATATAATAGCAAAAATACTTTTAGAAGTTTGATAGCTAAAGAAATACCTATGTGATGTCTGACTATGGTACTAAACGAATGGACAGAAAATGATCTTAAGTTACATCGAAACATATAATTTGACCAATAATAAACAAAAATTAGAGTTTGACCATTTAAAAGCTAATACATGTTATAATGTGAGCCAAAACATTCACTTTAGATATGATGAGACTTGTCATAAGCCAAAATGTTCCGCGCATCTATGCTTAAAAACTCTTTAGAGTTTGTTAGCTAATAATATCTTATATGATATAAACATAACCACTACTACGAGCTTAAGATATGAATAAGCTTGAAGTGGAGCTACCTATAATGAAATGTCCCAAACTCTGTAGAGAGTTTGTTGAAGCTATATATTTTACAATCTGAGTATAATTGCTGTGCTTGAGATATAATTAAGTTAGGAGTAAATATATAATAGCCAACTCTTGTTGACACTGAGAGTTGTTAGCATTTTATAACTTGTATGATGTAATAATCATAGTACTTTCCAATGATGTCTAAAAGTTTTGATGAAAGCAAATCATATATAACCTTTATTTTGTGCTGTTATACATAAGATAGCGAGTTTAAAATCTGTGGTTCCAACATCTTCTCGAGAACACTATCCTTTGTTGTGCGAGACCGTGGGATCCAAGATGGTCGCCAAAATTTAACTGAGGCGTCCTGGAACTGATGATATCTCTCGAAAAAGTTGTATACCATGTCGGATCTCCAGAAAATAAACCTCGAAATTATATCAAACAATGGTTTAACATTATCAATCATGCATATTTGGTTAACTCTAATATATCATGGTATTAAAAAGCTCACTCATGGAGACGTTTTAGTTTGAGTCCATCCGTCTTGTATGCGTAATTTACATTAAATATTTTAGTTCTAAAAGTTATAAGCGAATGATGCGTGTGAATTTCATTAAACCCCATTAAGTTGATAGAAATAATCTGTTGTATTATTCCTTCTGTTTAGTTCAGTACAATATGAAAAGGAATAAATTTTACGAGTCTTGCACAGCCATCGTGATAGAATCATGTTTATCAACTATGAAGAAGTCCAAGTATGTCATCGAAACCGCGTATTCACTTACTTGTGAGGTATTGGAATTTCTCTTCAAAAAGAAATCCACAAGTTGGAGGGTGAAACTTCGTTTAGAAGAATTCTCCAATCCAGAAAGTTTAAGTAGGTTTACATATTAACCATCTAGTTGTGTTAGTAGCAACGATTATGTGTAATTCAGCTGAAATTCAAACGTCTGAGGCGCTTTTACTGCTGTGTTTGTTAGAGTCCACAAGATTCACTTATCCCGTCGTCTAGGTTATTCGTATGGACACGAAGTCCTTGACGATGTAAATGGTGCACAACCAGGTGCGGTCTGTCCTCGTTAACACTGGATAAGTTTATGTAAAATTGCTCTGACTGCCATCATTGTAGCCTTCTAAATTTCCATTCTTGATAGAGTACCCTAACCTGAAGAAAGCAGCCCAATCATGAAGGTTCAAACGAATAATTAACTGGACAGGTGAGGAGGTTTTCGCTCGTTCTACTGATATATAGTTGTCACTTGTAACGTAAGTGTTGACCTGTGAGACTAAGATCGACCGGATAGTTACCTCGTGCCGACGGTAGGTGTCGTTGTCAGGTACCAAAAATCTAGAACAAGCTGACCATTTAAGCATTCTTGTGAATAAATAGCCCTGGAGGATACTTGTGATGACACCGTAGCAGGAAAAACCTTGTGACATAATAAAATCTCTTGCCGTCGTTGATTATTGAAGCGATTCAGATGCGGGTTTCGGTCTTCGCCCTGTTATGGCTTCAACCTTGAAGTTACCCGGAGCGAGCCACATATAGACAAACTTTTACGAGTGAAGTTGTGCTGACAAACGCAGCGAAGTTCCTCCGGCGCGTAATACCTCACTCACCTGTAATATTAATGCTGGCAGGATTATTTTCCCTGGCTGTCGACAATAAGTGAAAGTCTTCTGAGCTTGAATATAATTCCGACTTTCTTAGACTATAAGGTATCGCCAATAAACTTGCATATTGTCAGCTTGTAGACTGTATACTACGCGAATGTATCGTCATAATTGTAGAATTAAGTTTCGAACTTGCTGTGCCGGTACTGTTCTTCTCAGAAACTTGACGCGATTATGAGTTAAACTTCGCTGGGTAACAAGGCTGCTGTTCAAATTTGCCTACAGTATCTTATAAATTATGGAATCTAATCCATCCAGATCCGCACAATGGTCGCATGTAATAGCATACATTCGTATCGTAGTCCGGGATTGCATATTCTACAGCAATCTATACGAGCATTCGCAATAAGATTTGTTTACTGTGAAGGAGTTGAAGCTCTCCTGAATGCAACGTCGTTAATTAATATAAAGCGACGTTCTGGTGTTGTAAATAGCCTGTGCAATTCGCCCTCTGCAGTCATGTAGATTGCCATGTATATGCGATACGCTGATGGTACAACCATAATGTCTTTTGAACGACTGGATGAGTGGCTAATATATGGAGATCTTGGAGGAGAATTCCTCGGTGATCGCCGGAGATTTCGCGAAGCTCTCGAAGCATCCAATCTTTAGATTTCCTGTGTGAGGTAGACTTGGAGCCACTTAGCCTTCGCGACCTTCGCGAAGGTATTGCGCCATCAGGGTAGCCCGATCAGTATAGTATAATTACGGTGCTATGTAGGCGCTTGTCTTGCCGAACGACCTCTGTGTTCAACAGGAGTGAGTGAGTGAGTGTATTAATTTTACGCCACCACTCAGCAATATGTGGGGTCAGTGAAGCGCTTCTCCTCCGTGACACGTCCCTTTGTAACTGGTGAGGCTACGTGCAGCTCCTTCGCGGAGGTTGCCTGGGACTTCCTTAGCGAAGTGTCTAGAAACTCGAATCGCCGGCGTATACTTCTGGTGCTGCTAGCTTCATACAGGGCGTGTGGTTCTTGCTGGCTCCGCATGGTGATTTGGGTGAGATCATCCTATCATCTTCTGTGAAGTCGTGTCACGAAATCTGGTGATAAATCCTCACCGGATCGTTCTAAGATCTATTAATGCCAATAAGCGCATACGCCGTCTGAAGCGTTTGAAACTGTTATGGCTTTTATGGTAGGCTGTGTCCACATACTGTGGCACCGCACTTCGCAATCAACGAGTCCGATTAGGGAGGTATTGGAGTGATGGCGTTCTGCCTCTGTCTTCCTTATCAGGTATGTCTGCGCCGAGGGTTGCCACTATTTGAGAGGGTGAAGAGAGATCCTAAGGTTGTTTACCATCCAATATCAAAGTATCTCAGCGTCACCTAGAGAAAATGATGCCTCCATCGTTTCGTTTCCTCTCAACATCACTACCAGGAGAGGTTGATGCTCTTCTGATGGTGGACTGTGTATTTCTATCTCTGTCGGTGACGTTTCGGGAGACCTGACTGTAGAGCTTAATGTGCAGACTGTGTGGTGATGTACGAGGAGATCGGCGCGGTTAACGGCGCGGAGATCGTGTTGGTGAACTGCGTCTATGGGTTGACCTTCTCGGAGACCTGTGAGAGGATAATGTTGATAGCCTTGCGAAGCTCGCATGTGCAGTCAGGTGTCCTTCGCGAAGGCCTTTCATGGCTTCCTCTGCGTCCGGTCCTGGGGAACGGCGATTTGACCCTTCGCGAAGGCTTTCGCGAGGTCTGACGGTCTGAGTCCGCATCAGGGATGAAGCCGAGGAAGGTGATGATCTATCCGCCTTCGCGAAGGCCTTCGCGAAGGCTGTACATCTGGGTCCTTCGTGGAGGTGGTCTGCGACTTCCTTCGCGCGCGTGGCTTCGTCGTGGCTGCTACGCTGATGGGGGTGCCTCTGGGGTGTCGTCTGCGTTGGAACCTTCAGCGAGGCTCGGGCCTTCAGGCTGGCTGCTTCCCAGTCTGTGGTGGCCCTCCATCATGATCATGATTTGCCGCAACAGTTCATCTGGGATGGTCTGCGACGAATTAGTCGGTGCCCTCTCTGCGATACAAGTTATGGCGGGACCCTCAGGAAGTCGTCTGACGTCAGTCTTAGAGACATCAGGCTGCATGGCGATCTCTGCTGATGTCACTGTAGATGTCTCAGTCGCTTCTTGTGGCGTACGTCAGGGATGATGATCAGCTGATCATCGTAGAGGCCCAGTTCAGCGGCTGGAACAATCTCGGTTGAGAAAGTCCTAGTAGACTTCGTTGATTTCCCCTCAGAGGTCGACGCTGCCCTGGGGGTGCGAAGTCTGCGTTGAGTGTTGGTAGCGACGGGACCCTCAGGAAGATCATAGAATATCATCGTTGGTACATCAGGCTGCATGTTGATCTGCGCTGACATCACTGTTGCCGACATCGGTCATTCTTTTGATGTACATCAGGTATGATGATCGGCTGATCATCATACAGGCCCAAATCTGCGACGGGAACAATCTCGGCTGAGAAAGTTCAAGTAGACTTCGTTGATTTCCCCTCAGAGGTCGCGTTGAGATGCAGTAGAAAACTCTAGTCTTCGGCTGCGACGATGGGATGTCTGGGGAAGCAGGACGCTTCTTGGAGGCGGCGGACTACGTCCCACGCCTCTCCACCACTCTAGCGGAACACCAGACGGGAGCGGGGTCGACCAACAGCAGTAGACTGGCGAGGGGTTCAGGTGTATCAGTCATGGCTAGACTCTGCATACGCGACCTATCTGCTGCGCGTCTCAAACGCAAAGTAATTATTTATTAAAGGCAGAAATGGATAAATTAGTACCGCAACTGCAACGTGAATAAAATGAACATGGCGCAGTACAACTAGGGCATATTAAATGCGGATCAGCAGCAGAATAAAAAACGTAATCTGCAACAGAACAGAATTTTTATCAACGTAATCCACTGAAACAAACACGGCGTCCCGTGAATAAACAGTAGAAACACGACTAAATATCAATATATAATTGTTGAAGGATACTAGCTAAACCTCTATAGATGTCTATACGAGGTAACTAACTAAATATAATCAAAGGATATAGTGTGTCGGGAGACACAGGTGCTCTCACGTCCAGCTCACTGGGCGAAGAAGGAGAGAGTGAGGCACATGGGTGGAGGTGGCGCCCTCGTTCCCGCGTTTGTGGAAGGGAGGTAACTCGTGCTGAGTACTAATTAGTGATTTTACATTGAAGGGAGCTTCAATTAGGGAGATACAAGTGTTCCACTATGTTCGCAAGAAGAAGAAGACAAGCAAAAAGAGCATGAGTCAGGATAAGGAAAATAACCACGACCGCGTGAGTTTAAGAATAACGTCTTCGTCATTATAACTGATAATGACGATACAGAACGTTAATAGAAGTTTAGGTTCAAATACATTGTTGAGATGTGAGCACGACAATTACAGGAAATGTATCCATTACAGTAGAGCGGGGTGTAACATTTATGAAGTTCAGCCTTCAACAAAGCTGACTCTGTCCAACGTGTACAGTGAATGTAAGACGAATTTCTCACTCATGGTATGACTGAAAATGACCAGTATGTACGTTGTTGTCGTGTTATACGTTAAGCAACAGTGTTTCACCTGATGTACCTGTAGATTTAGTGAGGGGCAGCAGTGTTATACGTTAAGCAACAGTGTTTCACCTGATGTACCTGTAGATTTAGTGAGGGCAGCTGTGTGCTATATTTAGAGGGTTCTGGAGGCTGTTTCAGGGAACTCCATTATCATTTTGTCTATATAAAGGGGAGCTGGATATCGCCTCTCATCTTGCATTACACCTATTACAGACCAATGAAGATCCGGGCTAGAATTGATCTTCAGTAACCCGCGCTTGTCGTAAGAGGCGACTAACGGAATCGGGTGGTCAGGCTCGCCGACTTAGTTGACACATGTTATCGTATCCCAATTGCGTAGATCGATTCCCATGTTGTTGCTCGCTGGATTGTCTGGTCCAGACTCGATTATTTACAGACCGCCGCCATATAGCTGGAATATTGCTGAGTGAAGCGTAAAACTAAACTCATTCCCAGAGACGTATACTACAAAATCGTGGATGATTTGAAGTCCGCAAGCGGTAGTTAGGGCACCAAGCAGCACGATCTGTACTATCAACTATCTAAGTAAGTAATTCTTTTTAATCTCATCAAGTTTCCATTTTCCAGTCTCTGCTCTCTGAAGTTTTGTTCTTGGTAATGCTTTCTTCATTTACTTGGAATATCATGCTAGACACACTTATGTGAATTTATCATGCTTCACAAGTACGATGCTTCACAGTGTGGTGATGTCGAGAAGCTGATAAAAAGGAGGTTAAAATCCCGAAGAACCACCTATCTACTTCGCCACACTGGAGGAGACTTTGACATCATCATATTACCACTGGTCATGGGGCAGAGATCGTATGCTGAAGGAAGTGTCCAAAGGTACGCTAATACCTACGCTCTGGAGACATAAGGTCATTTTAGCGTTGAGTGCCAGCGCAAATCCAAGAAGTCAGTCGCGACAGGTGGGGTTGTAAAACCTATCCTCAGCAAAGAATTCAACAAATCGACCTGATTAATATGCAATGTCTACGTGCCAAGAACTGCAAGTGGAGCATGGTCTACCAGGATCACCTCACCAAGTTTGTGTTCTTCGGGCTATCACATCCAAGAGAGCTCCCGAGGTTGCCCGCCAGCTGATGTTAGGAGCTCCTGTCATACAGCAGTCGGATAATGGCAGTGAATTCACCTCTTGTGTCACTACAGAATTAAAGAGCGTCTGGCCATCACTCAAGCTTGTCCATGGAGACACGCCATCCACAGAGTCAGGGGTCGGTAGAGATAGCCAATGGGGACATCAAAGACAAGTTGGCTGCCTTTTTCTCAGACAACACTACCGACTGGACCGTAGGAATCAAGTTCGTTCAATTCCAAATTCCAAAAGAACTCGGCACTCCATGCAGGTATTAAGTGCAGTCAGCATGAGGCATTATTTGGATGTCTAAATCGAAAGATTAGAAACAGAAGAAGACCTACTCCGACTTTTAGTAACCTGCAGACGTCCACACCTACAACCATACCCAATGACACCGAACCAACATCCACACCAGGTGACATCAGTGAATTAGCTTCTACACCAAAGGCAACGAGGGTGACACCGTGTCTGTGGCGATTCCAAACGTGGACAGAGGAAGAGGTGACCCTAGGAACATTCTTGGTGTGGTTGTGCATCACGACCATGCTAATAACAATTATAGAATAGGCATGAAATCTGGCATCCTCAAAGGTTTGTTCACGCGTTCTCAATTTGATGTTTGTCCTCTACGTCTGCTCTCTATGAATAATGTGACAATGGACAGAGAAGACTTGGTGTCTCTCCGGACAGCTGTCGTATTGTGGCGGTCAGGGTTTCCAGAAATGTAACTGTGGTCCTAACCGTTTATTAATCACTGACTCTTTAAGCTATTTATTACTGTACACCGAAAAGAATTTGTCTCTGAGTGTAGTAAAGCTTGTGTATTCTTTTGCATTGATAATGTAACAAAACACTTAAAGAGGAGTATTTAATCAATATTTTTATTTGCTATTAAAAAAGTACCGCAAATGTGTTGCCAGCCTTACTGGTTTCATGTAAATTGTGATTGACATTCCGTTACTTTCAAATTCACTCAAATGTATAAATATTCCTCAAGTGAAGTTCTAAAGGGTTGAAATGTTTGCAGCATGTATTACTACAGGAAATTGTTAAAGTATAAGTTACAACACAGTAAGGTTGGTATATTTGTGAATATCAGGATAATAAGAAAAGCTTTAATAAGAAACACCTTTTATCAAGGTCCATAGCAATAAGAGTGAAAAGAGTCCTTATCCATTTTCTGAATCCCAAATGTGCTTAAGAAATTAAGATAAACTTTATATATATAAACCCAAAGAAACCATTCTCTTGCAAAGCACTTTTTTTAAAAACAAAACAAAAAACTTTTCAAATACACGAAAACATAGAGATAACTGATTCTTTTAAATAGACAAGGCCACTTGAACACAATTTTTTGTCAAAATTAAATTCATCAATGACAGTATAAATATAGACATGATTACACTGCATCTGGATTACAAGAGAAAATCAGTTATGTCATCACAAAGCAACTATATATTGTATTCAAAATACATAACGAGTCATTTAGACATAAAAGACTCACTGATCAGAAATACCCCATAACATTGCCTATATTCATGCAAAGTGCTATACTGAGTCTAACAAAACCTAGTATAAGGTCGCGTCAGCTAACCTTTGAGCGACCTATGACCGTCCACTCAAACGCGAGACGGCCGAACGAATTTAACCAATCAGACAACGACTACTTGTTAGGGTTCGGCGGGACTTACAAAACGGTTTTGGATTTTCTCTTCCCTGGTCTCCGACACTGATCTATCAACAAACGGAAATCCACATAAAACACAGATATTTGACCTGCAGTATATACGCTAATGACATGGTTACTATTTCCATATATTTTTGCGAGATGACATCATTTGAATATTGACAAAACGCTGTTTTCAGCGACTGTTCACTCATTGCGTGTACCACTCGAAAGCGATCGTGCGGCAAATAGCATTCGGAATCGTTCGAGTTTTGAGGTACAGGTTAAAACGGTATGTGCGAATATTAACTTTCGCGAGTTGGTAAGCTGTGTTCTGATTGGTCAGTCCAAAAGTTAGCTGACGCAATCTTCTACAAGGTTAGACTCAGTATAGCAGTGTAACGATTAATACTGAGCCTAAGTTTACTTAGACTGAATATACTTTAAATATATATAACAAACTAAAGAAGCATTTGAAAAAATAATTATATATATATTATTCTGTGTCAAAATTATACATATTCATTTATGTCACAAAAGATGTTTGAATTGTCTTTTGAGATGATCCAAAAGTGGACTTGTTGCTGGATATTGTAAATCATCATCTGACATGGTGACACCTGCTCAAGTTTACTATAGAATCACAAAACAAGTACATCCACTTGAAGATCATAACCAAGAATTACCTGTGTGAAATAATATTTTCATCACATAGCGTACCAAAGAATCAATTATATGAAAAGTAAGAACATTAAAATTTGGCTAATCAAAATAACATGACAAAAACAAAAGAAAATATTCTGGAATTAACAAGTAACTAATTTGTTTTGTTTTACAAACAACACAACAAGAGATATACAACGAATTAAGAATAAACCTATGACAACAAATATGTAATGGAAATGTATATTTCACAGGAAGTAAAATACACTTTAACATGAACCTAAAATGTCAAATATTTCTCTTCTGGGCAGATGTGAAATGCCTGAATTCACTAGTATATATAACCAAGTGTTCTAAAACATTCACCATAATTATATATCTACAAGAAGTAAAATATGTTCTTAAATGTTGTGGCCTACTAAATAAATCTAATACATCTTTTTGTTTTGCCCTCACACTGGTAGTAGTGGCACAGTTAATCACACTCTGACCTTGAGTCAAATGAGGTGCACTCAGTATTGTTTTCATCACCATATTCACCAATGTTAGATGTTGTCATTACATACATTTATGGCTCTCACATCAACTATACAAACACAATTATATCATATTATATTAGAAACGTGAGATGGTATATACAATGTTACTTAATGTAATGTATGTAATGAGTTCATAAAACAATTCAGTCATGTGATATCTTGACATTATCTTATAATCTGTTACCTTGAACATGTTACTGTGTGCGTTTAACCATTGTATAAGCTATACATGATGCACAAGTCAACTGATATTCTGGATTTAACATTTCATGTATACAGCATGTCTGCAGGCAATGCTACCACTCTTGCATGTACATATGGAACATTAACCAAGCATTACTACATATGCTCCATGTACTAGGTACTACTGTAATCTGTCCAGAGGAGAGTGAGCAAACTGTTGTTTAACACCAGTCATGTTCCAACATTATAAAAACTGGGATGGGCAAACAACGGTTAATAGTATAAGCAACTACTGCCCAAACCATAAAGCATTGTCTCACAAGTGCATGGACTTTGATTAATGATAAACACCTATTATGAATAGAAAATAACCTCAGGAAAGGATTACGAAAGTTGTACAGTCAACTCTTGTTAATCCGACCTCCGTTTATCTGACAATCGGCTTTATCAGACGCTCTTGTCGGTAACAAATTGAATAAACATAAATTTAGTCTCGTTAATCCGACAGTCCCGCGTTCCGACTCTGACAGCCCAATTAACAACTGACAGTCATAATCACTTAGCCATTAATCCTGTTAATCCGACACTGAGATTAGCAACGCGTGTGATCAATTACTCTTGAAGACACTGCCATGTGTCACTCTAGATGTTATCATACGTGAGGAGCAATGAGGATTATGAACACAAATTCTGCCATGTGATGACAATCACATAACTGCCGTAAAACAAGAAGTCAAGTACTTACATCTTGTGTATAGGTTAACTCAAATCATCTGTCCCAAGATATCATACAGATATGACAATTTTGTTCATCAATTTCTATAGTAAACTGCTTTGTTTCCATCCGGTCCAACTGTACTAGTGTCATTTGTCAGTGGGAAGAAGCTGGACACTGATATTTGCGAAGTAGATACGATGAAAGAAACAGAATGTAGCTAAAGTTGTTGAAAAACGCTCTTCTGAAACATACAAATAGTGTCACATGACACACTGCAACCTGCACTATGTCTGATATGAGACCTACTGAGGTCATGGAAGCATTCTCTGATATTCATCTTTCTTCATCTCATTAGAGCAGAATTGTTTGGCCACAATAATATATTACACCAGTTTCTTGATCAAGCTATTAAACAGCAAGTCACAATCTGGAAGTTGCAACAACAACATATTCAAATAACATACATATGAATAAGTATAACATTTAATTAATATCATGTACATAATAATAATAGAAATACGAAAGTAACTAAACACGTGGAAAGGATAAATGGTAAAATATGAGGCATGGTTGATTCACCAATTTATACACTTGCAACAATGGTTTTATCAAATGTAATATATTGAAAACAACCACCTGTTGTCCCAATTCACAAAACTAGGTCAAGATATTCATTCAAACAATTTTCAGCAACTCAAACACAACAATATACCTATGTAATTCTGGGTAAAACATGGTGGCAACAAGAGCATTAAATAATCTCTCACTAATAAACCAAGTTTCTGAAATCATTCTGAAAGTATGTACATGATGATTTACAAGTATTAAACTGACACCCCTCCTGTATGTACAAATATTCTACTGTTTGCTTAAGTGCACTAATATCATCCAAAATGTTTATTTTAAATGTTGACATTAAAATCACCAATGAGTTGATGGAAAGAAATATCTACAACATTGTATTATCACACATTAGTATTTTAATAAACATTATACAACATACTTGATGGACAGAAATGTCCTTTCCAATGAAAGTATCTGTCTGGTCATGAAAAACTGAATGTAATTGTTACCATACTTGTAACAGGCACAATCCTAATATTTCCTACAGCAGCAGGAATATACCATGTGCATCTAATATGTATTTTCATAACCAGTTGATGTGATTGTATAGAAGTGAAGACAGTTTCATGTTTCCACACTTGCACAATGAGACACTGCAGCCGCAGTGAAAGACACAAATTCACAGCCTGATGAACTAACATAAATAATCCAAAAGTGTTATTTTCTGGAGTGACATCTGAGGCATACACAGCTGTAATCTACCATAATATTTTTGTACAAAGTACATGCTACAGTTTGTGGGTTGATGTATCAAGATACATTATCAATAGTTGCATAAATGTCTATGTACAGTAAATTTACTTCACAAAAGGGAGAATTATTTCATAGTTAGCACATGACCATAGTTAGGACATCATTTGCAGCAGCCAAACATAAACTTAACATGGCCTTCCCATTTATTTGTGGAAAGATGTTGTTTCTGTTTTAATTTCAGTAATATTACGCCATGATGATCATACTGTTAATCACACAGCCTCCTCTGCCCATACATTCTCTGTCCTCTATCTGACCTCTGCAGCAGCAGAACATGAACCAAACAGGAATTCCTTCATACTTTAAGGAACCTATTGTGTTGAACAACACAGGTCTGCAGTCAAGTGATGGATAGAAAATCCATACAAATCCTACTCTATCTGCTCAGCCACACCCCAATCCTTCTGTCACTGCCTATTAATTTATAATCCTGTATTTACAATATCTGATTCTGTGTCTGTATTTACAAAAACAACATGGTTACACTGTAATAGACAATAGATAAAACTATTCGTAGCTATATTTTGTTCAGCAGTCCAAGGACTCACATCAACACCAGGTAAAGTGTCACCCCTTCACCTAAATCTACATCTGCAGCAGCAGAAAAAGAATCTGGTTTGAAGTCTCACAATATTTAACACAAGGCATTGTGCTTACCAACAATATCATGATCATATTGTTATTTCCAATAGAACCCATAGGCCCAACAAGCTGAATCAGTGACAACAATAGAAGACACTCAATGTCTATGTATTTACAATCCTGTATTTACAATATCTGTGTCTGTATTTGCATTTCAGTCCAACAAAACAAATATGGTTACACTGCTATTAGACGCTACAATATCAAGATAATAGACAATGATATTCTTAGCTATTTTTTCATCTTCAGCAAATCAAGAATTCTACACGAATTAGCAAGTGTACTAATTTAATAGTCTAACAGTAAATACTTGTGATTTGTTGTATCGTAAATCTCTGGCATTTTCATTATGTACAAGAACAGGAATGTAAACATGTTTGGGGTTTTGATACAACAAAAGAGTCACAAGCTCAAAAGAAGAAAAAAGCTTTATGTTAGTACACTTGTGTAAATTACATGCCAAAATCTTGTTGGTACAATGTTTATTGAGCATCCATGCATTCAAAAACTTGTGATGTTGTTTTCCCTCTCAAACCTTTGACTGGCATGTACATGCTATTGTTTTAAGCTCATTATCTATACATATACATTTTGGCATGGCAACAAAATTTCTATATACAAGTATTAAGGTAATTGAAAGCATATATTTTTGTCTTTGTATTATTAGCACATGACAAATTCCTGGTGATGACAATGATTTATACACAAAAGATGACAATAAATTATATACAAAAGATGAGGTGTTTCTGCATCAACATAATATGAATTTTCTGTTTTTCAACATAGGTGCTGTCTTCAGTTCAGTGTAGGCATATATACCATCACAATCATGTTTAGTTACTCATCTCCTCCATCTCTACCATCTTCATCAGCAGCAGCAGAATAAGAACCTGGCATGAACTCCAAACAATGTTACACAATCATGATAGTTTTGTTATTTCCATTACAGAACCTCTGTCCCCACAATCTACCTCAACAATGTCCACAGCAGCAGAAGAAGCCATTTCCAGGTTCATTTATTTACACTCATAGCATAACAACACAGATACACTAATATGTAGAAGGTTTAGTTGTTTCATATGATATTGAGAAGATATACTTTGTCTGGTTTATGTACAAAGATATTCTCAGTTCAGTCTTGTTCCTCTTCATTTACCATGATAGACAGCTTAAATATATATCAGCAGGCTAAGAAATCAGATAAAATACAATAATCTATCAAAAATACAACATATCATAAACATGTTTTGTGTTTTATTCCAGGATACTGGGCTATTTATTATGTACAAATATAGGACAGCTAAATGTTTGACAGTAACATAATGGTAACTTCTTGTTCAGGAAATAATGTGTCAAAATGTTTCTATAACATGTGCACTAATTATCTTATGAGCAAAACAGGCATATAAACAAAGTATGAAGAATTTTTGCTATTCTTATAGCTTTGGAGAAGTATTTACATGGTTCTATTGGTTAAATGATTTGGGCACATTATCAATATCACATTTCAGTATAATTTCTTTGTACAGTAATTTTATCTCATGGTGTTTCATGGGAAGCATAATGTTTGTTTGTTTGTAAAATCGGTGAATTCTGAAAATAACACTGATTTTGTACAGAGATTAATATTTTCTACAGCAGCAGAACAAGAATCTGACATGCATTTCATTATCACTTAAGGAAGGTATTGTGTTAAACAACACAAGCGCTCTCTTCAGTCCAGTAATGGATAAACAATGTACAATAAAAACATAATCATTCTATTTCACCGTCTTCACTACTCGCAACCTCACTACAAATGACCTCTGCAGCTGCGGAACAAGCCTCGCAATGTCTATGTATTTACACAATCCTATATTTACAATATCTGTGTCTGTATTTACAATCCAACTGAACAACATGGTTACAGGTTACACTATTGTTACAGCTATTGAATAGGTATTTACAGACCACCACCATATAGCTGGAATATTGCTGGGTGCGACATGAAAGTGAGTGAGTTTAATTTTACATCTGATTTTGATGAAACTATCCACCATTGAATTCATGACTAAATACTAAAATTTAAAATGAATTATGTACAAAATCATTTAACACATGTCCATAGCCTCTGCACCATCTTTCCTCACACTCATTTCAAACTTCTGCAGCAGCAGACTGTGATCTCTTTAACTGTTTCATCATCATCAAGAAACGCTGATTCAACAGTAAAACACTACTCTATCAATGTCAACTATGCAAATGCTTGGTATCAAAATGAACATAGAGAACATATTTACAGTTCATTAAATCTGCTTCACATCTCCTGCAGCAGCAGCAGATTGTGATTCCTTAACTGTTTCATCATCAAGAAACGCTGATTCAACAGTCCAACACTACTCTATGAAGATGAACATAGAGAACATTGTTACAGTTCTCTAAATTTGCTTAACATCTTCTGCAGCAGCAGCAGATTATGATCTCCTCAACTGTTTCATCATCAAGAAACGCTGATTCAACAGTCCAACACTACTCTATGAAGATGAACATAGAGAACATTGTTACAGTTCTTTATATCTGCTTCACATCTCCTGCAGCAGCAGCAGATTGTGATCTCCTCAACTGTTTTCATCATCAAGAAACACTGATTCAACAGTCCAACACTACTCTATCAAGATGAACATAGAGAACATTGTTACAGTTCTTTATATCTGCTTCACATCTCCTGCAGCAGCAGCAGATTATGATCTCCTCAACTGTTTCATCATCAAGAAACACTGATTCAACAGTCCAACACTACTCTATCAAGATGAACATAGAGAACATTGTTACAGTTCTCTAAATTTGCTTAACATCTTCTGCAGCAGCAGAATAAGGTTCTGTGTCGATTACAATTTCTGTGTATAAGGTTTTATGGGAGGTTGTATGTGAACATTTTAAGGCAACAAGTCCAGTAATGGACAAACAAATGTACACTAACATCATAAACATTCTATTTCACTGTCTCCACTACCCTGCAACCTCATTATCAATGACCTCTGCAGCAGCAGAACAAGCCTCGCAATGTCTATGTATTTACACAATCCTATATTTACAATATCTGTGTCTGTATTTACAATCCAACTGAACAACATGGTTACAGGTTACACTATTGTTACAGCTATTGAATAGGTATTTACAGACCACCACCATATAGCTGGAATATTGCTGGGTGCGACATGAAATTGTGAGTGAGTTTAATTTTACATCTGATTTTGATGAAACTATCCACCATTGAATTCATGACTAAATACTATTATTTAAAATGAATTATGTACAAAATCATTTAACACATGTACATAGCTTCTGCACCATCTTTCCTCACACCCATTTCAAACTTCTGCAGCAGCAGACTGTGATCTCTTTAACTGTTTCATCATCATCATCAAGAAACGCTGATTCAACAGTAAAACACTACTCTATCAATGTCAACTATGCAAATGCTTGGTATAAAAATGAACATAGAGAACATATTTACAGTTCTTTAAATCTGCTTCACATCTCCTGCAGCAGCAGATTGTGATCTCCTTAACTGTTTCATCATCAAGAAAACTGATTCAACAGTCCAACACTACTCTATCAAGATGAACATAGAGAACATATTCACAGTTCTTTAAATCTGCTTCACATCTCCTGCAGCAGCAGCAGATTATGATCTCCTTAACTGTTTCATCATCAAGAAAAACTGATTCAACAGTCCAACACTACTCTATCAAGATGAACATAGAGAACATTGTTACAGTCCTCTAAATTTGCTTAACATCTTCTGCAGCAGCAGAATAAGGTTCTGTGTCGATTACAATTTCTGTGTATAAGGTTTTCTGGGAGGTTGTATGTGAACATTTTCAAGCAACAAGTCCAGTAATGGATAAACAAATGTACACTAACATCATAAACATTCTATTTCATTGTCTCCACTGGCCCTAACCTCATTATCAATGACCTCTGCAGCAGCAGAACAAGCCTCACAATGTCTGTGTATTTACACAATCCTATATTACAATATCTGTGTCTGTATGTACAATCTAAACAAACAACATGGTTACACTGCTATTGAGTAAGGACACTGTTCAGTTTATGGACAAGGATATTCTGAGCTACATTTTGTTGCTGTTCAGCAGACATACAAGAGCTCTTTGTGAGTGTACTTGTCAAAGATTAAACATACATATTTTACAGTATTGAACAATGGAGTATTTTTGTGTTGTTAATTAATGTTTCCGTTAAGTACAAGAAAGGAACAGCTCACACATTTCTTGTTTTCATTCATAACATCATCTCTCATTCAAAAAGGACAAACAACCTCATGGTAGTTTACGATATTTTAAAATCTTGTGCATTAATGATCTTATAAGCGCGAGCACATGCACACACACATACATTCCTTCAATCTGAATGTACAGGTGACAGTTTGTGGGCTGTTTCATTTATAAACATAACAAATATTTTCATGACAAATAAACATGTTTTGATATCTTTTCTATATAAACACATGATAAAATACTGGTGATGACACTGACTTAAAATCAAGAGATCTGGTTTATCTGCAGCAGCAGAATATGAATCTGGCATGAGTTTCCTCAATATTTATGGCAAAGTATTGTGTTTTTAGGACATAACTGATATTGGGAGTCTAGTGAAGAGTATATAATACCCTCACTTTTTACATAATGTTAATTGTCTCTCCTATACCTATCATCTACATCTGCAGCAGCAGAATAAGAATCTGGTTTGAACTCTCACATTACTTAACACAAGGCATTGTGCTTACCGACAATATTATGATACTATCATAGTTATATATATTGTTATTTCTAATAGAACCCACAGGTCCCAACAAGCTAAATCAATGACTGCTAAAACTGCAGAGCAAGACTCTCACTGTCTTTATATTTACAATCCTGTATTTACAATACCTGTATATGTGTTTGTATTTACAGTCCAACAAAACAACATGGTTACAATGCTATTTAGAAACTACATTTTCTGGATATTATACATAGATATTAATAGCTACTAATTCATAAAAAGTCAAACATAATTGTTATACTTTTATTCTATACTTGTATTTTGGTGGATTCATATATGAATCCCTGATATTTTCATTATGTTCAAGAAAAGGAAAGCCAACACATTTTTAAACATAAAGTATATGTCTTATGCTCAAACGGAGGAAAAGAGTTTATGTTAGTTTACTTATATAAAAACAGTATGTTAATTATTTGTGCATACCTCATCTTTGAGCATTCATGTATAGAGGCGAAAAAGAAGTGTGATGTTTTTTCCTCCTTTCAAACCTTTGAAGAAGTACATAGTGACTGAACCCTGAGTCTAATTATTTTTTACTTTTTTTTCTCCTATTAGAAGCTTTTTGTGTATAAGGTATTATGGGAGTTGTATGTGAACATTTTCAAGCAACAACCACCATACTTTGATTATTTCCATAAACTCTAAACCAAACACTTTTTCATATAACACGTGACTTCTCATTCACTAAGACCTGTCTATTTAATTCATTTAAAAATTCTTTTTGGTGAGTCAGATTAAGAATCATTTGAAATTTACAATTATGTATATTTACATGTTTAACATGTATCAAATGAAACTGTTTAATGTAAAGTCAAGTACACATGATAATAATCACATTCACCGTATACTGACCATGTTCAATAGCCAGTCTACAACAATCAAAGGAAATGTTCAAACAAATATCTACAATTTCATTTTCTTTCGAAATGATTTAGAAATCATAAACAGATGCTATGAAACTGATAATCAACATCTAAAATATTTCACAGAATCCTTTTTCTGAATTAACAAAGCAAGGAGAAAACAAAACTGAATTTGCAATTGCATCTATTGGCCAAATTCAGGGATCAAGTGTTGATTAATGAAGTCCAGACATTTTGTTCACAAGAATATCAGTAATTACTTTAGAAGACCAACAGTTATTTCCGAAATTGATCAAGTCCATTCAGCTCCCTCAAATACATTTACATTTGGTTAAAGGAATAGATCATTCCTACTACCTACAAAAGGTAAGAATGATTAATATGTTTGAGCAAGTATGCCTTAAAAAATGCTGAATGTAATTTTCATGGATAAAACCATTGACACAACCAGATATTCTCAGGAAAAACTATATACAAATGCTTTACAACTTTCATAAGGCTTAATTGTGTTTGTTGTTATGTACATGGCTAAATTATAAATATAGGTATTGTGGTTCATCTTGTTTTCACATATATCAGTATGTTATTAATCTGCATCGCATAATGCGTCAAAAGAACATAAGTCATTAGGGGACTTGCTTACAATGGACTCGGGTGGGGCAGTACTCATCATTTTGAAAACACCAGGTGTTTTATAGTTAGTTATGAAAATGCTCATGACAATGTCGGAATTGTAAAACCAACTCTGCTTTTCTCAGACATTTGTTATGGATATGGAAAGGTCTTTGTTGCTTTCCTTTCCATTCTCTTGGATCATAATTTGCTATTTGATGGGATCTCCTATCACTTATGAAAATAGTTTTATCATATTTGTATGCACTACTTTTAAAACATATACATATTGCCAATCGCAAAGAAAATAACAGACATAATAGCTTGATATTTTCACCGATATCATCAACCATGCCTCAAACAGGAATAAGATAAGATTTAACCAAATAAAAAGACATATACACTGAAATCTAATGTTACATAGTTACAAGAGACATACACTTTAAAATGCACAACACATCTTACAATTTAGCAATGATAACTACATCATGTCACTTAGTTCAAAAACTACATCAACACATTCTGCAACGAAACGAATCATAACAAACAATATTGGAGAATATTGTATTACATCATTACCGATAATGTGATACTGTGGTATAAAGAGAAAGATGGTTGGTTGTCTCTGTACTTCCTTTCTGATACCAAACACATTGTAAAATGCAGGTATTTCAACAATTCCGAATGTTCTCTTGTAACATATTTACTTTATGTAAACACACAGAGCTGATGTCAACATAGCAAGGCTGAACAATAAACCACGAATGAAACACTTCTTTTGTCAGGGCAGTTGTCGGTCAACTAGTACCCCACTGCTGTGTGTTCCAGCTTAGACAGCAGTACCTGCAGAAGAGCCAGTTGCCCCAAGATCCGCCTCTGTCACACCCCTGGGCAGCTAGCTCCTCTTCAACTCTTTTCAAGTAGCCAGGGTCTGGGTAGCCATAACTGTATTAACCAAACATGAACAAATAAAATGTGAGCAATAAAATATATGTTTATTATACATATGGCTTTGATAAGTGGGTTAATGAAATATATACAAATATATATAAAGGGCTATATTTAATGATTTCCTGCTTGCAAAAGGAGTGTTGAGACAACACAATCACATGCATAATACTAACATCATTGTTGATGTGGGGCGGTGGGGTAGCCTAATGGTTAAAGCGTTGGCTCGTCACGCCGAAGACCCGGGTTCGAATCCCCACATGGGTAGTATGTGTGAAGCTCATTTCTGCTGTCCCCGCCATGATGTTACTGGAATATTGCTGAAAGCAGCTTAAAACCAAAGTCAGTCAGTCAGTCATTGTTGATCTAATATCTAATGAAGTTATTGTCATTCATTTTCATGTTGACCCTTCTCAAACACTTAATGGCTGCAGTAAATTAGAAAGTATACATAATACAGTGTGTGGTCATATTCATTTAAAGAACAGAATCAATATCAATCCCTCCTCAGACCTATCTCCTACATTAAAACTTTTCTAATATTACTCTTGTAAAATATGTATGACAATTTCGATAATATATCTACATGTCTATCTGAGGGAGTGCAGATGAGTGAGAAGTGTATAATGCTAAGTCAGCAAATCCAAGCTACATAATGTTGGTCTGTAAGTAACTAAGTCTAGACCAGCAAACCAATAACTGACAGAAATAAGCAAAATGGGCACCTGGTGTACTTTTTGTACAATGACAAGTAATTAGCTATGAGTACATGTTCTAGTGATATAAATTCCAATGACAGAGATCACTTCCATTATGTCAAATTTGATGGTGGAAGAAAGATGCAATAAGATGACTTACTTTGTTGGACCACCACTTCTATTTGTCTTGTGATGTATTTTATTCCATGTGATGCAGCTTTCCTTGCCCATAGTAACAGACCTGCCAATAGTGAATGTCAGACGTCTTTTCCAAGCCACGGCCAGCAGAGCCAGGACCTTCTGTCCTTCAGCATGGTTTGGTAGGTAAGCTATACGTGTGATGCCACTATACCACTTCCCAGGATCTGGATGTTCTTCCTGAAGGAACATAAATCAGTTTTTAAACATTTAACATATTTCAATATTTAACCTCCAGGTTAAATAGAAAAATAACATTCCTCATCTGGTGATATTTCTGTATTCCTTCATAAAGATTTACAACTACAAACTATGGCAGTAAGAAATATCTATAACATGTTTGCACATAATGTGGCTGTGTAACTGAGTAATGTGACAGCTTGTACAAACTTCTTACATACATACTACTTAACTCAGAGCCAAGATGTTTCCCACCTGACTTATAAACCAACAGAATATCAGTTACGCTGGTTATAAATTATATTACTTTTATTATTATAATTATTATTAATAAGTGGCCAAAAAGTATGGGTTGGCAAATGTTTGTTTCCTCAAAAATATGATTCACAGTGAACAGTAGGTATTCTGACAGATGTTCCCTAAGCACAGAGAGGGAAAAATAACATAGCCAAACGCAACAATGTCAGGCTGGCGCGAGAAATTGGTAAAACAGGTTTTAAGCCTGCAGAACGTAATGCACATGCCTATGTGGTGTATAAATGTGATCACTGCACAGCATGGTAACACAGCTGATAAAAGTACAAAAAAGACTGACACATGAGGAAAGAGAGCGAGCCATTTGTATGACTGAAATAGGGAAAACATAGGTGCAGATTGCCAGAAGGTTCGGGTGTACACCACTGACGGTATCCAGGCTTCTGCAATGTTAACGGCAGATGGGAAGGACTGAGGACAGGCCGACAACAGGAAGACCACTGATTACAACCCCACAGGAGGCCCTGATGGAGGAGTAGCAAAGGATTCCACCAAACATCTTCAGACGTCTGACGATGAGACAACTTACGGCATGCACTGAGGCACTTGGAGGTCATATGTGGTATTAAGACTGTAATTGTTTCTTTACATTGTTCATTTTCCCACCAATGTTCAACTATGCCTGAAACGTGTTGTCAGTACCTTGTTGAAAATGTCACTGAATGGTCATCTGTCAATTTTCCATATGATATTATGCTTGAACCCCATCTTGTTTTGTGTCTTTTATTCACCAAACTGGACCACTTTCTTTTGCCGTCTAGTTTATATTTGTGTGTTATTAGAAAATTATATGAAATAACAATACCTTTTTTCAATCAATTGTTGTTTAATTTTTTTTATTTTAAAACATCAGAGGTTTGAAAGTCCAAATCTGGGACATTACTAATAAGGTCTTTATGGGACAAACTTATACCTTCCAAAGATGTACGAAAAAATAATTAATGTCTAAAACAATGATCAGTATCTGGGATAGGTTTATAATCTTGATTAAAATATGATCAGGTTTTTATTCTACTTGTATGCAGATAGTGGAATCTAAATTTCATTGAGTTGCTACACATTTTCAAATTACTGGATCCTAGTGGCTTTTCTAAATATATCCCATATGTTTTTCACAAGGGCTTTTTTCAAATATTTTTAAACTATCAGTATAAATTATACATTCATAACATATATCAAGTCTCACATTACGCACTGACATTCAAAATGCTACTGTCCAGAGTATTGACAGCCTCCAAAAGCAGTGTTCATTCAAGCATTTCTAAAACGTGAGCCCATGGCCCACCAGCGCTCAGTTGTGTGGGTCATTGAGAAAATATTGTGGGCCATGTCAAATTGCTTTCTAGCCATACACTACTTGTGACTAGTAATAGTTCACTTCCTTTTGAAACTTTTAATCCAGGTGAGGTCAACAAGAGAAACCAATGATGTAACTTCAGTTTCAACTTGAGTTGCCAAGCAAAACAAACTTGTGATGCGTTTCAGATTTACATTTATGGATGCTCTGACACAACTCGCCCGTACCTGTACAGTGTGCCATGTTAATATTAGTGCATGAATGGCACAAGGGCGCGGCCAAGAATGAACATTGCAAAAGTATCAATCCTGCTTCATGGCGGCACTGAGGAAGAAAGTAAATTCTTTTCTCCTAGTCTTCAGGCAGGCCAGCAAACAAAATTTGGATTATCTGTATCGACGCGTCCGATTTTTAATCACAACTGGAGTGCCAAAGTTCATCAGGATTAATTTGAAACAACCTGCTATGATGTTAAGTTGATTCAAGCAGCCATTCTGACACCATGTACCATGTTGATGATAAGGTATGGATGTGAATGTTTCCTTCGGGTGGGCATTCTTACTTGGAACACTGATTATCTGATATCGAAGTCCATAGGTGAGTGAGTGAGTGAGTTTAGTTTTAGTTTTAGGCCGCACTCAGCAATATTCCAGCTATAAATAATCAAGTCTAGACCAGACAATCCAGTGATGAACAGCATGAGCATCGATCAGCGCAACTGGGAGCCGATGACATGTGCCTGACCACCTGATCCTGTTAGTCGCCTCTTACGACAAGTATGGGTTTACTGAAGGCTCATTCTAACACGGACCTCCATGGGTCGAAGTCCATAGGTCTCACTGAAGACTGTTTATCCACTGTAATGATCTCATTATACAAGAAAGACTGATTAAGGTTGAATGGATAAAGTAGAGATGGAAGTTAATCAAGTGTCAGAAGATCAAATGAAGTATTCCTTTTCTGTATTTTAAATGGTAGGAGGACATGCCTTAGGGTCTAACTATAATAAGAGACTGAGGGAACATCCAAGAATGTATCATTGGTAGGGATCAGTGAAAGTGATGATTATCTTCAATGAGGCAAGGCTTCCATCTCGATGCAGATTCTGATACAATCAAGGTGAATGAAAATCATGCGAGGAAAAAGTCCCTTGCATCTTGTACAAACTATTGTCTTGTGTGAGCTGGATGTCGTAACTGCTGTCCATATCTTTATCTTTCATGTAGAGTTTTAGAGTTTGGGTATCTTTCAGGTGGAAATCCGATTATCAGTCAGAGCAAGTCACACTCTCTGCATGTGCTTCTGGTGACAGTCAATAATTAGGATAACATATGATAGGATAACTTAACAAATTATAAAATCTATCCCTTAACACTAGGAACCAATCTGTATCCATTTAAGTCCAAGACATTTCAACCCAGCTGAACATTAGAGTGATGTCACGAGAGGTTTATAAGAGTTTGAAAGGATTCAACAACATGCTTAAAGAGGTGTCCAAATTTTTACTAGTATTTAACTTTCAACATTCATAAAAACAAAATGTCTTTTTTATAGAGATTCTTGTTTTATGTCTCTTTTAGCCCTTCATGAAACAAACTGACAATGGGGAAATATGATCGGGCTAAAACTATGGAAAGTATCACTAAACTTCAAAGATACACAAAAGTTACCTTATTTTTGCTTTGACCACCAATGAAACTGTATGTAATTTGTATGGTTCCACATTTGTCATATCCAGGCAAACTCAACCAAGACTCAAAGACTTTCATTTGTCCTGGAGGCATGTTTCCGGTGATCACTCCACACACAGTCTTACAGGTGGGGCACATCTTCTTGTGTTTGAATACAGCATCAATGCACTCTGTACAGAATGTATGTCCACACTTAAGTGTCTTTGGATTAACAATGGCATTGAGACAGATGACACATTCCTCCCCTCCTGAGGCTTCTGTCTTCTGGTTGTCTGCTGAACCCTTACCATATCCACATGATGTCAGGTATTGCTGTAGGATCTGTTTCAAGTCATCTACAACATGCTGCTGTTGTTCTACAATATGCACATGTAATGTCGACTGTGACTTGTGCCGTGTTAAGTCACGTAGCCTGTCAACCATTGTTTCGATGAACAACTGAAGTTTATTTTTTGAAGAACCACCTGGAAAAAAATCAAACAGAATCTTATGAAGCAGCATATAATGTTTTCAGTGATAAGTGGCAAGAGAAGAATGTGAACTAATATTAGAGTGACAAATGTAGATGATAAGAGTATGGTGCAAAAACTAAATATACCGCTACAGCCCGTTTGATTTGAAACCGATGAATTGCTCACCAACACAAAATCTAATAAATGCAACAACTCCACATATTGCACAGTCACATGAATCGACAGACCAACTCTGATGATTTGGCATGAAATGCTGGAATGATCTAGAACTCTGGATTAATAACTATTTACCACGAAAAATAAACATCACAAAATATTTGATTTGGTTTGATACATTGCATAATGATGTATTACTAAATCAAATCATTATCTCTGCCAAAAACATATCAATTTATGTAATATAAAAAACAATTCCAAAATTCAGTAATTATAGAAAGGTATTAAAAGAGATATTTTCTGTAGAAAAAATTTATTTCAAAGAGAAACAATGAAATCGAGAAATTCAATCTTAAATGGAATTTGCTCATCCCAATATTCAGCAACTCTGATTATTTGTATCATAATTTTGGACACCTGAATAAAAAGTTGTTTCACAAACAATCCTTATTTTGTTGTCACTTTTGCTATTTTTAACGAGGAGGAACCCCTTGCTGGTAGAACAGCCAAGGGCGCGAGTTGCACGGTTGCAATTGAAATTTCACTGCACATACTTGTTGATTGCTTGGCTGATCTACCAGTAAGTGATAATAGATACAAATGTTTTACCAACAACACTTGTTAGAGAAATGCCCTGATAATTGCTAGGGTTATTTATATCAGGAAAAATATACATTTGCTTCCTCAACAGGAACAGTCTAACATGTCAGAGGGGAAGTACTCTACAATACACAATATATGAAGGATCAAAAGGAGGAGGTTTTGATCCTACTAATGAACAGACCGAAGAAATACATAAAATATAATTTTAATATTTGGCATTTAGTGTTGAAATCAACTGGGATGCGACTGGCAGCCAATACCTTGCCTTACATATGCAGTGCACATGCTCTGCATGCACAAAATATGTGCCACAGTCCACACACTACCAATCTAGTGAGGAACACATGGTTCATAACTGACAAACAATCACATGTTTCCTTCGTAGCCTAGTGGATAAAACCATCAAGCTAGTTAGCAAAGTATTGCAGGTTGGAAACCATGCATTGGCACAATATACAGTGAGACCCCGGACCCCAGACATCCGGAAACCTTGCTTTCCTGTCAATTTTCATTAAAAAAAACCCAATCTCTTTTATGTTATAAAAGTGAATGTCTATAACCGATATGCAGGGGACTGTTTCGGGACGGTAAATTTTACAAACCAACCAGCTAAATCAACACAAAATTGACTCACTTATCCGGTTTGAAGTGATGGAGCATGGACCAGACATGCAGTAGACTTTGATGCTACCTTCCCAAGAGCCATATGGAATCAGCATGAGAACACAGGTCCACGCTCCAACAACCATCTTGAAGGCTTCCACAGTGGTCTCATGAAGAGAATGCCCAGGGCTCACACTAACTCTTATCAATTTGTGAAAGAACTGAAGAAGATCAAGACAGCTGATAGACAATCCAGAAGGCAGATTGGTCTTGGTGGTGCCATAAGGCATCGTACTCGCGCAGACAGAGACTGAGTTGTCAGAATTGAGAGACTGAAGCTGCAGCTTGCCACTGGCAGAAGATCTGTGATTCAGTTTCTGGATGCCATCGGACATTTAATTAGACTGCAATGATTTTGTAGTGCATGATATGTAGATTATCTAAAGTTGCTACATGTATGATGTATGGAGTTTTTTAAAATATAGTATATCAAAGTATGTGAATTCATATATATCAAAATATACAAAACAAAAAAGACAAAGTCATCAATATCCCACGCAATGGCAAAATACTCTTCATGATTATGTCGAGTTATGATTATGTCAAATATTTAGGTGTGTATATAGAAAGGTGAAAGGAGAGTATTGAAATGTTTTAAAGTTCTGCTCCAGAAAGGAGCACTATCACCAATTTCAGTCTATGTCAAACTTGTTGCCATGGAAGTGCCAAAAAGATTTTATTCAGAAATCCAAAACTACCAAAAGGCACCAGTATACCACCAGATCTATGTATGTGCCAAGTTTGGTGAAGAAACATTGAACGGTTTTAGAGTTCTGCTCCGGAAAAGTGCACTACCACTAATTTCTGTTTTAGTCAAACTTGTTGCCATGGAAATGCCAAAAAATATTTTATTCAGAATTCCAAAACTACCAAAAGGCACCAGTATACCACCAGATCTATCTATGTGCCAAGTTTGGTGAAGAATTAGTGAACTGTTTTAGAGTTCTGCTCGAAAAGAGTACTACCACCAATGTCTTCAGAGCTTTTCACCTCTTAACATGCTGTTGTGTATTTCCAATGAAAACAAGAAGACAAAGTCATCAATATCCCTCGCAATGGCAAAATACTCTTCATGAATACGTCTACTAGTTATGGTTATGTCAAATATTTTGGCGTGTATATGGCAAAGTGGAAGGAGAGTATTGACTGGTTTTTAAGTTCTGCTCAAGAAAGGAACACTACCACATAATTCAGTTGAAGCCAAACTTGTTGGCATGGAAACACAAAAAATATTTTATTCAGAAATTCAAAACTACCAAAAGGCACTATTTCACCACCATACCTATCTATGTGTCAAGTTTGGTGAAGAAATCAAAGTAAAACTTGTTGCCATGGAAACTAAAAAAAAAAAATGTCAAAATCAGAAAATCCAAAACTACCAAAAGGCACCAGTTCATTACCAGATCTGTCTATGTAAGAAGTTTGGTAAAGAAATATTGAATGGTTTTAAAGTTCTGCTCCAGAAAAGAGCACCAACTCCAATTTCAGTCAAAGTCAAACTTGTTGTCATGGAAATGCAAAAAAATATTATAATCAGAAATTCAAAACTACCAAGAAGCACCAGTTCACCAACAGACCTAACAATCTGCCAAGTTTGGTGAAGAAATATTAAACGGTTTTAAACTTCAGCTCCAGAAAAATGCACTAACACCAGTTTCAGTCAAACTTGTTGCCATGGAAACGCAAAATTTTATTTTTTTTGCCTTTCCAAAACTACCAAAAGGCACCAGTTCACCACCAGACCTATCTATGTCAGAAGTTTGGTGACGAAATATTGAATGGTCTTAAAGTTCTGCTCCGGAAAAGACAAATGTGCACTGACACATGCACGGACGGACGGACGGAGTGCATTTTAAACCCCCCGCATGGGATAATAACACCTGTTTAAGACCCCGATGACCCCAACATTTTTTTTCTATCTTGAGACCTTGACCTTTTTCCTTTTCATAAAGTCCATGGAAGAATAATTTTGCATAATTATTAAAAGAAATCACTGGTGGAAGCGGTAATATTTTATCAAAACTTCTAAAATGTTTCATGAGAATGATAAATATTGTGAGTCCCTACAGAGCCGTTGAAATTATGGGTATAATAACACAGTTGTTCCACGTGGCAACCAAATGGAATGAGGCTGTGTCAGGCTTGGGGGCAGTATGGCATCATATCCCATTTGTTTGGGATCAGTGCTCATGTTTTTCTTGACCAGACTCAGTACTTTACAGAACATTCTCTTGTAGCTTAAATATTGCTAAGTGCACTGTTGTTTGTAGCTGTTTAATGTTTAATGGTTCACTCATCAATACATTAGCTGTATGGTTACAGACTCTAAATAACTGAGTCTACTCCAGGCATTTCAGTGACTGTTATCATGTGCATCCATCTAAGCAATTAGATACAATGATATATGTAGCAGCCATAAAATTTCTGAATCCTATGAATTCGAAATACAGACCTCCTGATGCCAGGTTAGACATGCCTTGTCCACATGAGGTTAAAACAAACAGTTTAACCCCTGTCAAGGTAAAAATATTATGAGGTCAGTTGGTATGATTATTATTTCATGTTGGTCATTTCATGCGAGTGAATAATTAAATTGCAAACCAACTCACTTTTCGTAAATCAAATTTCATTAACTTCTAAAAAAAACAGTACTGTAATTGCAACATGAAGTTTTAGTGTTCACTTTTTAGGACAATGAGGTTGTCATGTGGTTTCAGAGAAAAGAGAAAAAAAGTTATAAGGGATGGCAGAAACATTTCTTTTCCAATCCGAAACTAACTTACACTATTTCAACTGCTAAACTTCAGGCTTCTCATTACCTTAAAGTTTGTATATTGAATAATGAAAACTTTTTAGTCGTTTTTTGTAAATCAAACAACGAAATACAATAAGTCGTATCTCAAAGATAGATGTTTCTGTGGTCAAATGCCCCAAAACCTTGAAGCAGGCATGTTTCATTGGTTCCTAATCAGTAACTGAAGACAATAGTTTGTTGTTTGTCCTTTAATGTCGCATTCAGTAATATTCCAGCTGTATGGGACGTTGATCTTGATCAAGACACTATGCCCTTGTGCACACAATTATATTCAAGTCAAAATGAAAACGTCATAAAATGTCATGGACAAATTATTGATACTAAGAGACATCAATAATTATGTTTATCCATAAAGAATCAGCAGAACTACAAAATATTAACCTTACCTGTAATGATTTGGTTGCACACAGGAATAAGTACACAGTGGCACTCCTTCTTCACACACATGCCAAATATTTGCCTCAGAAGTGTTTCAAAGGCTGATGGAGTTATAGATGAACCAACAACGGCATGGAAAATATGATCTTGAGGCAGATTTCCGCCAGATGTTTCTGCAACTTTGCCTTGCACTGACATCTGTGGCCAAATTCTGTTCCTTTCAGCATCATAACCAGATCCCCCTGCTTTAATCATTGCCTTTATAAAAGGCCGACTATTCAAGAGTGAAGTATCTTCCCATGAAACCAGAGCATTAGCCTTTGTTTCAAAGACATCACTTTGGAAGATGTTGATTGAGACAGCATCAGAGAACTTGAAATGTCCATCGTTGATGTCATTGTGTGCAGCAGACATGGTTTCAGCTACTTGTTGATGCTTGTTACTACTCTGGTTTGAGTGATGTGGAAGTGACATACCAAAATATGTTCCCAAACATCTGTTAATAAAGTCTTTGTCCCTTTGAAAATCATTTCCTTCCAGAGGTGTTTTCCAGCTATGTGCTAACTCCTTTGCAATAGCAGTGACCATAGTATCACTGATATCCACAAAGTGAACCTCTCTAAGAGATCCTCCAGATACAACTGTATCAAATGTCTTCAGGGCTTGTACATACATCCTGGCACAGACATCCTGTGGAACCCCAAATATAGCTGAAAATACAAATCATAAAAAGGTTACAAGCAAATGAGTCTGTTTCAATACCTTAAATGACCGTTCTATGGAAGGAATTTCCAGTGAAACTGGGTAGATCTGATAATTTCAAGAGCTTTAAGAAGGTTCAATACTTATGACATTAAACATTTCATAACATCAGAGCTTGCATCTCAGACATGTTTTACCATGGAGTGATTGAGTGGCTGAGTGATTGAGTCAGTGGGTTTTTTTATATTTAGGAGAGAATCCTATTGTGTTTACATTTTGGAAGTGATTATTGTTGGTTGAAGGCTGCTAAATGTTTCATTTAGCAGCGTTCAACCAACTATAATCACTTCCAAAATGTAAACACAATAGGATTATCTCCATTCTACCATGACATATGCACCATGAATAAAACGCGTTTTAAATATGCACTCATTACCCTTGCGTAGTGTTTTGACACTACGCGCAGTAAACCGGCTCTCAGAAGTGGTTATTGAAAATTGTTCACTTCTAATTTATTAGTAACAGCTAATCAAAAAACGAACATACTTAAATGTCATGGTAGAATTATTATTTAACGTTGCATCCGGCAATATTCCATCTATATGGTGGCAATCTATAAATAATTGAATCTGGATCACACAATCCAGTGATCAACAATATGAGCATCGATCCGTTTGGATCCGATGAGATTTGTCAACCAAGTCACCTGATCCTGTAAATCGTCTCTCATGACAAGCACTGGTTGCTGAAGACCAGTTCTTACCCAGATGTTCATGTGTGATTGATTGATTGATTTCACATGTCTTTGAACAGAGTTTCAGTTACATCATGATGAAAGCTTAATGTGAAATAAAAGGGCAAAGTGATGATGGTAATTTTCTCAGTCATGGGCATGGCACTGTTTCTTCTGGAAGCATGATTGAGGCAAACTGGGACGTGAACTCAGGATCATACATTTCTAGTGCACAATTCTGCCTGATAAACCAAGGCACCTTAGATGATCCCGCCAGCAAACATGCAGGGAGGACTTTAAATAAGCACTACATTTGTAATAAATATATTATCTATTCGAAAAAGCATCTTCTGAAGTTTGTCTAACTCAATGGCAAGGATTTTCAACATAAGGAGTACGTATTCCACATTTTTTAAGTATAGGAGTACTGGAAAAACTTAAGAGTACATATAGAGTACTGAATGGAATTTAATGTCGTATGTGATATTGTGTTTCGCTTATATATGCACCACTACATTGCTACTCTTTTGTAAACAATACAATAAAACAATACTTTCTTTCAGATAAATACGTCTAAGAACGTACACCATTGCTGTGGTGCTTATTTGCTACTGTTTCTAAATTATTTCCTACCGAATGGTGCATATGTTTTATCCATACATACGCCGATAAGGCCCTTATCTGGAGCTCTGAAAACATTGTTTTGAAGAAATTTAAGAGCAAATTCAAACTTCAGAGCTCATACAATGGTCAAAGTTATGAATTTCTATAAACTAGATACTTTCAGACTTATTGCATAAACACATTGCTTTTCTGCAGTGGAAAAGACGTTCATGTTCTCAGGCTCATACCACCAAACACAAATACAATCCATTCACAACACACTCTTCCACATAACAGACCACTCTGGGTGATCCCCAGCATTTCCCAATCTAGTCTTTCTCTTACAGCAAATTGTGTAGATGTAAACAATTTGATATAGAATAAATCTTTAAAATATTCAATAGAAGTTTATCAGAAAGTCATACACTAACAAACTCATTTTATCTCACAGTGACATACTACAATTATCCCACAGTTTGGAGTTGGGTACAGATTCAGACAATTAGAACCATGAGATGTATATCAGAAAGCCGACACTGAATTCACCTAATCTTGCAATAGGAACAGTGAGTGAGTTTAGTTTTACGCCACACACTCATTATTATTCCAACTATATGGCGGCAGTCTGTTAATAATCGAGTCTGGACCAGACAATCCAGTGATCAACAGCATGAGCATCGACCTGCACAAATGGGAACCGATGACATGTGCAACCAAGTCAGCGAGCCTGCCACCCATTCCCATTAGTCGCCTCTCACGACATGCCCAATAGGAATAACAGAGTGGACATTTTGTAAGCCAGGGGTAGTGGTGACAAGCCTCCATATGCTTTAGCACTGACGATCAAAGAAGTAGATGGTAGTTTGGGGTACCTCTGTGGTGTATGCTGTTGAATATGGGATGAAAACTCACTTCTGAGTGCTCCATTGGTCCTCAGTGGCCTGGAGTTGGCACTTTAAAGCCCCGACTGGGCTCTGTAAATTAGGGATAAAAAAACAGCCTGGTACGCCTGGCCGCAGATTCTTGGCAATGAAACCCACACTGGTATAAACGTTTGTATAAACTTCCATGGGCAACTGAAGGGTGGGGCATGACAGCTCATCAGTGATCACAAGTAACTGGGATGTGTTTTGTACCTGGGATGTGTTTGACCGAACAAATTGTCTGACTAACACATCAGCATGTGGATCAACCAATTCTCTCCAATGTGTGACTACCAGAATCACTGCTAAAATTTGAAGTTGCTGATATGCTACTTGAGGGTCTTACATTTGAACTCCCCATCCTCACTTTGATGTATTTACAAAGTGACTGCAGATACTCAATTCGTAGAGCCCCAAAAGCACAAGATTGGACTCCTAATGTAGTCTTCTTGGAGGAAAGTTGCAGGAAGACCTGAAGAGGTCTGTTGTAATGGCCCTGCTCTAAGAATCTGACTCAAAGTCAGATGGACAAAGCTCTTCTGCCATTCAAAATGCCCACCTTAGATTTTGAGGGACCTACTTCTGGATCTTGTCCCAATTGAAGAACTTAAGGAGTAGAGGAGTATGTTGAACACACATGATTATCCTGAGAGATCTGCTACACATGGAGGGATAATTCCTGCGGAATGCTGAATCAATGTTGTTGGATATTCTCATGTTCATTTGATTCTGCTGGGAGTCCTGGGGATTCTAAAGATAATCCTGAGACATACGGTATGATCCCATTAAACCATTCAAATCCAAATGTTTATCCTACATTACTCTTCCATTTCTGATGGGATCAACTGATACAGACAAAATCTTGATCTGACATCCAATCCTCATGATCTATCATACAATGTGAATGTTCAATCCCATCCACCACTCCCAATCCCTCAGGTATTGGACTACGGTAATCGTATTGACTGCTACACTGATGGTGAATGTGGCGAATGGCTGATTGCTCACCATCCAATGGCATTCCCATATCATTCCTCCATTCCAAATTCCTGTCTGATTCTGAAAAATACCTGGAACAATATTGATCCTTGTTTGAGCATAATTAAGCTTCTTCACTCTCGTCCTCAACTGTCTGTTCAATCAGATGAAGGCAGATGTTGAATGTCATAACATAGAGTGGAGTCGACTAACTCAGAACCCACTACAAAGATTTCAACAGTAGATGCTAGGTTTTTTTACAACTGGATGTTGAGGTCTACAGTGAGCAAAGAGCCTGAATCCTCATCCACTACAAATGCAGGCTGCAACTGGCTGGATCTGATCAATACATTTGTTTTACAAGGGAAAATCAGAATACCAGTAAATCTTTTTCATTGGCGAGGTCTCGGCTGTCATGGAAATAGAAGAATAGGATGACAACAGTACTATCATCTCTGACTTCTTGAGATATATGTCAAATTCCATATAGGTTATGTGCTTGAATTCATCCAAATCTAAGGAACCAAGAACATGTTCCTCTACAGTCACAGCAGACACTGTGGGGGTTAGAAACTGAAAAGTTTGCTTGCTCCCACTACCTTTGCTCTTTCAACAGTCCATAGCACAATGCCTGAGTAACATAAGAAACCGAAAAGGTTGTAAATTGTAACAAAAATACACAAGAGAATAATAAAAAAAATATTGCTCTGGGATCAGACGTCACCAGTCAGCAGCAATACGAAAGAGAATGACTGGATTGGGGAAGACATGGGTTCCTCCTAGAGCATGCTGAATAAATGTAGGACTGTCCATTATGAACTGGTTGTGTTTGGGTGAGGTGTTATGAACCTGGGAACAGGAAGGATACATTCTAAATTTGGTTTATATGAAATATTTACACTTTACATATCAGAACAGACGTGATGAATCTGCTAAAAACTATGCACATATCGAACTTAATTACACTTTGAACAAACTATTGTTGAGCAATATCTAGAGCATACTTCAGTCCCTCCACCTTGCACAACCAAGTTCTTTGGGGAACTTAACAGATGATATCAAGATCGATGACAACATGGAACCAAAATCTTGTGAAACATGTGCAATGAAAAGTAACAATATTTTTAATACATACCTGCACTTATGGAAGGGAATGCAATGGAGTTAAAGCTCTTATTCCTGGCAGCACACAGACATCTCAGTATTGTGAAACATAAATCTCTTGAGCACAAATCTTTCATGGTATAATCTGACCAACGTGGTCCAACAGCATGAAAAATGTTCTTGGAAGGTAAATTACCAGCAGTTGTAACAGCTAATTCTGTTACAGGAATCTGTTTGCCTGCCACTATCTTCTGACTTTCATTTTCCATCATGGATCCAGCAGCTTTTGCAATAGCTCTGGCCACACCCCCTCCATGGCTCATATTCTCATTTGCACCATTTACAATTGCATCAACAGGCAGGGTTGTGATATCAGTTTTATAAACCTTGATGGTAAGTACAGATCCATGGACTGTGGTACAATGTGTTTGAGCTGTTCCTTGCTCAATTCTTGATTCAACCTCTGCAGCAACTGTTTTAATGGCAGCAAACCTTCGATTACCTCTTGAAGAAGTCTTTCCTGATCCTGTTTCATCCTGTACTCGCCTTTTTGCCTTTCCCATCGTGTCCCAGTTCTCAGCAAACATTATCACTGTATGCTTTTCAATGTCATAGGTGATGTACACATCATCATACCCTTTCATGGCTTCTGTAGCAATGGCGCCACCTCTTTGCCAGTCTGACTTGGGAACACGTAGTTCCTCCTGGAATATGCCCATAATTCTGTTTTGAAAGGCTTGACCCTCACTTGTGTGTCTGAAGAAGACCTTCCTCTGGCCAAGATTAGCAGGGTCATTCTTCACGTCACAGAAATTTGAAACTTCATCTTGTCCAAATAGATGGATCACAGCTTCTAACAGAGTGATTGTCATATCTGCATGTCCTTGTGCTGACGTCTGTGGGCATAGGTGATATTCATGTCCTTTCCTCTTTACAACTGTCTGGAAAAAAAATAATGCATATTGATTATGCACGTTGATTTTGTTCAAACTGTCCTTAAGTGATATTACCAAATGACATATGCTCTCCAAAAAAAGGAAATGCATAGGTGATATTGCTATATGAAATTTCATATATATTTCAAAATTATTGTTTGATTGTTATACTTCCTATTGAAAATTTAGATTCACTAGTGTAAATAAAGCCTGCACGTACTTCAGTCAACTGTTCTAAACTAAATTTTGCAAAATATTCCATACTGTTTACACATGAACTGATGTATTTTAAAACAAATTCATACCTTTGAAAAGATCATTGTCATGAGTTCAAAAAAATGATAAAAAAAGTGAAAATTGGCGAATTCTTAACGAAACTCTACACCAAAACTCAGCTGTTCACATACACGATATTTGCACATGCTTTTCTGCAATTTGATGCATGATCCTTGGGCATTTCATCTGTATAAGGTGTGTAGTTGGTTACCCAAGTTAGTGGAGAAATCAGTCTTGAATGTAACCATATATATATATATATATGCATAAAATATAGTGAGTGTTTTCAGTGAGTCTAAACTTTTAAAAGCAAGTATATTTCCACCATTATAAAGCTGGTTTGTGTACATGGAACGAATGTACAACACAAAAAATGCATCTTCAGAAACTTCAATGCACACTTACGTTCGAAAGTGTCAATTTACATGAAAATTACATGGAGAAATAGTGGTTCACAATATGCATGTGCAGTTCTGAGAAATTCTAAGCAGGTCCAGTTTGCTTTTAGATGTATATTGACATTTTTAACTAAATGAAACAAGAGTCATCAGAAGATGACATATCCCCCCGGCCCCCACATATTTGAAAGAATAAATAATCTGACAGTTACTTAAAGTCCAGCTTGACTTTTTTTTCAAGTAAGTCCAAATCGTTTCCATGGAAATCATGAAAAATATAAATGCCCCAAATCTGTATATAGCAATAGGAACCATTTCAAAATTTGCGATCGTTTCAATGGAAACCGGGACAAATAAATATGCAAAAAATCTGCCAAACAGCAAAAGGCATCACTTTGGCATCTGCCTAATATATCTGCCAAGTTGTGCTGAAAGATATTAAGAAGTTTGCCAGTTTTGCTCCGGAAACGAAGCCCACCCCTCCCTTTTGAGACAAAGTCCGAATCGTTTCCATGGAAACCGAGAAAATAATAAATCCCAAAAATCTGCAAATAGCAAAAAGCACCACTTTGGGATCTGCCTCCCATATCTGGCAAGTTTTGCTGAAAGATAATAAAAAGTTTTCGAGTTGTGCTCCGGAAACAAAACCCACCCCTCCCTTTCCAAATCATTTACGGAAACCGGGAAAAATAAAAATAAGAAAAATCTGCAAATAGCAAAGGCATCACTTTGGCATCTGCTTAATATATCTGCCAAGTTTTGTTGAAAGATATTAAGAAGTTTCTGAGTTATGCTCCGGAAAGGAAGCCCACCCCTCCCTTTTGGGACTAAGTCTGAATTGTTTCCATAGAAACCAGGAAAAATAAAAAATGCTAAAAACCTGCAAATAGCAAAAGGCACAAAGGCACCACTTAAGGATCTGTTTGATATATCGACCAAGTTTTGTTGAAAAATATTGAACGGTTCTTGAGTTATGCTCCGGAAACGAAGCCCAACCCCCTTTACGACTAAGTCCAAAACGTTTCCATGGAAACCAAGAAAATTAAAAATGATAAATATCTGTAAATAGCAAAAGGCACCACCTTAGCTACTGTTTGATATATCTACCAGTTTTTGTTGAAAAATATTGAACGGTTTTTGAGTTATGCTCTGGAAACAAAATGATTACGGACGGACGGACGGACAGACGGACGAGGCGTCGACTATATCCCCCCGCTTTACATGCCGGGGGGATAAAAATATCATTATGCCACAACTCACTGCTGTAAATGGAAACATTGCTATTGTATGTCTGGAGGCTGGCGAATCTTAATCTAACGTTGCACTTCACACCAATGTTCACCAGAGTTCCATAAGTCGTTTATGGGACCATGCTACAGGCAAAGGGCATGTTCCATTTGTCCAGGAAGCCATCAGCAATTACTTTCCACTGTTCAGGAGTAATGCATGGAGGCATGACTTTTGATGGGTATACTTTTATGACGGCCTCACAGACTTGTGGTATGAAGAGTCCAATGGTGTTCTTGACGAATAAATCTGAAATTGCAAACAAATTTGGCGAAACTTTGGCAAACCACTCCTCCTAATCAAATTATAACCCTCAGTTCCAGAAATACCAAACCCAGCAAGAAAAGAAACCAGTCAATTTTAACTCTGATAATGGGGAGGATTACAACGAAACGTTTTCCCTCCATGAATTACGTACTGCCCTAGGACAGGCTCACGACACTGCGGCAGGAGCTGATGAAATCCATTATCAGCTTCTGAAACACCTCCCTGACACAGGCTTGGAAACACTCCTAAATATATTTGATGACATCTGGACATCCGGACACTTCCCCCCTTCGTGGCACAATGCCATTATCATCCCTATACCAAAACCCGGCCGCGATCATACTGATCCCTCAAACTACCGTCCTATATCACTAACTAGCTGCGTTTGCAAAACCATGGAGCGCATGGTCAACAATCGATTAATCTGGTACTTGGAGACCAATAACCTCCTCAGTGACCTCCAATGTAGTTTCCGAAAAAACCGAAGTACCATTGACCATCTGGTGCGTCTGGAATCATTCATCAAAAACTCCATTGTCAACAAACAACATACCGTATCTATCTTTTTCGACTTAGAAAAAGCATATGATACAACGTGGAAACATGGTATCCTAAAAGATTTACACGAGTTTGGATTGAGGGGTAGACTACCTCAATTCATATCTCAGTTTTTAAATAACAGACAATTTCAAGTTCGGGTGGGTTCCACACTGTCTGACTATTTCCACCAAGATCAGGGCGTCCCCCAAGGCAGCATCCTGTCTGTCACACTTTTTAGCATCAAAATTAACAGCCTCACTAACGTTCTGAACAGTTGCGTTGATGGGTCCCTTTTCGTGGATGACTTCAATATTTCATGTCGTGGTAAGAACATGCATCGCAATAGAAAGGCAGCTACAACTCTGCCTTAACAAAATCCAGAAATGGGCCAATGAAAATGGTTTTAAGTTTTCAAAATCCAAAACAAATTGTATTCACTTTTGTCGTAAATACAAACCACACAAAGATCCAGACCTATCTTTAGATGGTTCTCCCATCAAGGTAGTAGAAGAGGCCAAATTCCTGGGACTCATATTCGACCGCCATCTGACATTCTTACCACACATAAAATATTTGAAAACAAAGTGCTTGCGAGGCTCTAGACTTGCTAAAAGTAGTCTCAAATACAGAGTCGGAGGGATCAGACCACCCTCCTTCACTTGTACAGATCATTAGTTCGCAGTAAACTAGATTATGGCTCCATTGTCTACGGTGGAGCCTGCAAAAGCAATTTAGAAAAAATAGACTCTATCCACCACCAAGGGCTGAGGCTCTGCCTGGGAGCTTTTAGGACCTCTCCGGTAGACAGTCTATATGCAGAGGCCAATGAACCTTCCCTTGAACAACGCCGCATTAAACTCTCACTGCAGTATATCACTAAATTACGTTCAAATGAGTCCAATCCAGCATACAATTGTGTTTTCAACCCGCTCTATGAAAACTTATTTCCTAAACTGCCAAGCCTGGTTCCACCACTTGGAATCAGGATCAAACCACACATATCTGCAGCTAAAATTGATCTCAACATCATTGCACCATACCGACTTCTGTCCTCACCACCATGGCAAATGGTGAAACCACAGGTCGATCTTACCCTCACCAAACTCAAAAAGTCTGAAACAAATCCCTTGGTGTTCCAACAGGAATACAACCAGTTACGTTCGAAGTATAACACTCACAGATCCATTTTCACAGACGGATCCAAGGACGATGGCCAAGTTGCCAGCGCTACAGTCATTGGAGCCAAGACTGTCTCCTCTAGGATCCCCGACAACAGTTCCATTTTCACCGCTGAAGCCAAAGCTATCTTCTCAGCTTTGACCTACATTCAACAGCAAAATCATTCCAAAAACTTCATCGTTTTACAGATTCATTATCCTGCCTTCAAGCACTTCTAAACGTGACTTCAAGTCACCCAATCATCCTGGACATACTAGAACTGTACAACGACCTTTCTACTGGCCAATATGACATCGTCCTCTGCTGGTTGCCGGGTCAAGTCGGCATAGCAGGTAACACTAAGGCCGATGCTGCAGCAAAAGCAGCTCTTGAAAAGCCCCTATCTCCACTGCTAATCCCGTACAGTGATATCAAACCCACTATCAGAAGCTATACTCGGGACCTGATGCAAAAAAGGTGGGACACTCAAGTAGGAAGAAACAAACTCCATGAATTGAAGCCAACAATCGGTTATACCTACTTGGGTTGCCAGTCAAGACGTGATGAAGTAATTTTACGACGATGTCGTATTGGCCACAGTCGATTTTACACATCATTTACATCTGCTAAAACGGTTGGGGATGGAGCCCCCATATGTCTCTCCTGTGATGAGGCTTTCACCGTCAAGCATATTCTGCTTGACTGTGTGGACTTTACATCTGCAAGGGACTCGCATTATCACGCAACCAATCTGAAAGATCTGTTCTCCAGCGTGAGCGCTCATCTGATACTGAACTACCTGAGGGAAGTTGATCTATATCATAAATTGTAACTGTGTAATGTCACTAACGAATTTACCTGCTCTTCAATTTAGTGCTATGACAGTCTCTGTTCCAAAATGACAATGTAATGAATGTGTGTCTTTGAAACGAAACCACTTTGTACTTACAATGTATATTAATGCAGACTTGTTCTCGTCACTATATGGCTGGAATAATGCCGATGTGACGTAAAGCCCAACTCAACTCAACTCAACTCAAACTTGACGACTCTGAAGGAGTATGGCAGGTCCAAGTAGCTGGTTCAAGCCTGGGCCTAGTTGTACAGAAATCGTTTTGATCGTGTACATTTAACAATCTAAGCACGATTCAAGTACAGTCCATTCATGTTGCCATCATACTGCCATCATGTTTTAGTGTGAATTGGGCTTTACTCTTCATACTGAAAGAATTTTGTCACTTTTGCAAATTATAACATATTATGCAGCAGTGAGGGGTTGGATGGTCCAGGCACAGTCAGGTTGGTAAAGCTGTTACCTGAGGGTGTCGAGGTGTTCTACCCTTTGCTCCTTAAGCAATCTTTCTAGCCAATCTGGTTCTGGGGATGATGTAGCTAAGATGGATAGTTAAAGATAAGTCCGGTATGGTGTTCAAGTCCACTTATTTTGGAATGAATTCTTTCACAAAGGTCCTCAGATATTGTCTAGCTTTCCTGGTCTACATGCAACACAGATTCACAAATCTCATGGAAGAACTTGTTGGTTTCTTGTACAATTCCTAAAGTTACAAGTTCATCTGAACCATTCTCTCAATATACAGAGAGAACCTCTCAAGTCAACGGTGGGGCCCAGAATCGCTTCTGTTCCCCTCGACATGTGAGAAAACTCTTTTCTGACAATTTTGGCTCCTCCCCCCGAAATAATGTCCTACCTCATACAAAAATGACTCATATCCAATCTTAATAATTAGTTACTTTCATTAGTCCCTTTCGGAGACTTTATTTGGTACCATCAAATTCTTCCAGTCATAAAATGACATTGCTAGTTATCCTTAAGCCATCCATCAACCAAACGTTGACATATCTAACTAATATCTCAGACTGGTAGGCGCCAGAAGATACTTAATCAAATCATTTCAGATCCTATGCGTGCCCCTTTATTGACAAACTGACCAAACTGACCATCTGTATCCCAAATGTCCATCCACCCAATTATGTAGAAACACCAGTTTGAACCTTTCACCCTCATTTATGTCAATTCAGAGAAATTGTTATTCCCCCAAGAAAGTGAATCAATAACAGTTCGGTTAGCTTGGTCAATGCACTTTCCCAGTACATTCACCCTTCTTAACTTGACTTCAAATTTTCCTTAAATATTTATAAAAGCATATAATGTTTTCAACTCTAAATATCCTGGTTATACATGCCCCTCCCGTTGTAGAGCATGTCCCATGCGACTGATAAATGGCTTAAGTTCCAACATACATACACATATATCAAATACATAACAATTGTAAAGATTTGTATACATATCAATAAGTCAAGAATACAATATCAATGAGAAATATCAAATAAGTAACTATATATCTGAGGACCAGAAAACGCAAAATTCAAATACAGGTAAGTGTCTCAGATAGGATCTGTCTTAGGTTGTACATATCTGAGAAGTGTAGAAGACATGTTAGAGCAAATAACATTTTTAAGTAACAAAATTGCTGATTGAATAAAATAAATGCAGATGTTGTTAGATATCACAAATCAAATGTAAGGATGAAAAAATTTGAAATCTTGAACCTATTTCTCTTTCCCCCGAATTTTTTTCATGCAAATCACAATAGGTTTACAAGATCAATAACCTTCTCGTTTCTCCCTATGCTTCTTGTGAACCTAATGCCGGGTTTGCTTCTCCCTGGTTCCAGTTAAAATGGTCCCAGAAAGCTTGGCTCTGTGGAGGGTAAAATAGCTTTATTTTCTGTGCCAATTGACCAACCCAATAAGGTGCCATCAGTCTCTTAACATAGAAAATAAGGCCTTTGGGAAGGTCAGGCACTGGTGACACAGTGTCCAGAAAGAGATGAACAAATGACATCTCGGGATGTGGTTCTACCCGTTTGGGACGATAATAATTTATCAGTGTCCTCACATCAAATCGGTCCAAAATATCCCTGGGTGGGAACAACACTGGATTCTTGCGGAGAATCGGTGAAATGTTGTCCGGCACTCCAATAAACGGGTCCTCATATGGTACTTGACACTCCGGGCACTTTTCAATATTGAAATAGCTAGGTAGCTGTGAGGGTGGCGGACCCTCGGCCAGGAAGGCCTCCAAACCTTCAATACCGGGTATATCATATTGTATACATGTCTCCCCGGGTGCCTGATCTTCCAGTGTTACCTGACGGAAATTGCCCCCTGTTATTTTCAACAGTGTGGCTGCACATCCTACATGTTGAACTAGTCGGCACCATTTACATAAAGTTACTGGGGAAAAGTTCCTACAATCATTGTGGATCGGAAATATCTCTTGTGTACAGAGAGCACAATAACTCAATGCCTCTTTTCCTGAATATCGGTTCCCACAGTAAAGTAGGTGACACGAAGCTTCACTGAAACTTTTAGCTACTTCGTCCGATTGAGGACCAGAGATAGCTTGCCAAAGTACCATCCTTGGTATCGGTAGCAGTCGCCAATATATTTCCATATAACCTTGCAATTCCGTGCCCATGTCAGTATGTAGCTCTTGTAAGTGGAACAAGATAGTCAAATCTTTGTTTCGAATAGCCGCTTTAACGCCTAGAACCACGAGGAGTGGAAGGTCAAAATATAGGCCATACATTAGGAGTACCGCCGCCCCGATCTCCATAGCCTTATCTATATGCCCCAAGTATGACGGATTTCTCTCGTCCAGGCGTGGTCGTGCAGCTACCATCAAAGCTCTTTCATATTCTAACTGACAAATCAGGTGGGCTGGGCAAGAACAGAATTGGTGGTCTTAAAGAGAAATTGCCTCTCTTTTATTCACTTTTTGAACTTTCAGATGAAACATTATTTCTTGGGTCCCCCATGTTATAAACATAGGTACCAAGACATCTAAAAAATAACGAAAGGCGACATAATCGGATCCACAATTTGTAGGGGATGCTAACCGGAGGGGACCAATTATAAAAAATCTTCGTCAAGGGTAGTCACCACATATTGCGGGTCTGACGAAGCCATGATAATTGCCCTAGGTTCACAAGTACCGATAAGTTAGCAGCTAGGGGTATTACAAACGATCGAAGGAGTACAATTTTTAGTACCCTATATAATAACTACAGTAACAATAGCATAACACAACAAAGCCTAACTAATGGAGGTGTACCCCTATGGTCAACGACCGGTGACTAGCCACAGTATACCACAGAATAGTGCGTCTAATAATCTTTATAAAAACGGGCGCGGAAAGCAGTGGAATTAGCGTATATTTAGCAGTAAGCAAAAAGCAGCACTATTCGAGCAGTGATATACTTGGGGGTACCAGCTAGCCACACAAAGCCACATCATCTGCTTAGGTACCATTTCCCCCTCTACGTGCAGCCCAGACAGTAAATGGGACTTGTTCTCTGAAATGCTGCCTAGTCGAACCAACAATTAACTTTCCAGAGAATATGGAGGCTCTCCTCCACTGTAGCATTCTGCATTACTATGAGTTTCAGAGAATCTGAGATTTTTTTAAGCATAGATTCTCAATTGGCAAAGAAAGTGAGTATGATCTTTTAGGGACCTGTGCTGAGGAAGTCCAGGATGATTTTGGTTAAGCAAAAAGCTCAACAACTTTTGGTAATAGACAGAAAAGGAGAGGAAGCAAATAATCGGCATGAAATATTACTCATTTAATGGTAATGGAATTTGAGCGGTTAGCACCTGCCCTTGTGAATACATCTCAAGTTGAATTGACAAGAAATTCATGAAAATCAAGTAATCAGACGGTCAATACATAAAGGATATTATATGAGTGCCCATTTCACATTATGTTTACAAAACGAGTGCCTAAATGTTGGTATATATACCGATATTTAGGCACGAGTGACGTAAACATAGTATGATATGGGCACGAATATAATATTCTGTTTATTACCGAGGTCGTCAAACTGAGGTAAACAAACCCAAATCTACTTTCAAACACAGGCTGGCTACCCGCCTTAGCCGCATGTAGAACGCAACATTCTAGGGCATCCAATGAAAAATATGAACCCTGATATTTTCGCCCTCGTAGGAAATAAGTTCTAGTAACGTCAAAATCAATTTGTCAATAACAGAAAATTTTCTGCAGTCAATCCAGGTTACGATGGAAATTTTTTGCCTCTTCAAAGATTAGGTTTTGAACCAACAAATTTTTTTTCCAATATTTTTATTCATTTCAGTTGAGCATATACAGAAGCATATAAGTATGGTTTGATGAAACAGCAGGCAATATAGACTAGCATGACGTATACAGCAAGTAATGCGTAGTACACTTTCATGAGAAGGTGTATTCAGGCTACCTATCTTTTAAGGTGAAAGTAATATAACATGTGTTATATTTGGGACCACACTTTCTTTACTAAGAAAGTGTCATCCCAAACACAACACACGTTACATTTGACCACTTTCTAAATGGCATTGTGTAACCATAATGAAAGTAATATAATGGAATATCAATGTTGGCATAGCAAACATTTTAGTCTAGCATAACCGATACAATCGGCAGTGCATGATATACTTATAAGAAAAAGTATTGTCAGGTTAAGGATATTATTACAGTTCTTTGGGCATTACCTTCTGTGGTGAATATGGTACAGTGAAATAACAATGTTGGCAAAGCAAACATTATAGTCAAGCATAATAGATACAATAGTGTAGTACACGTTTACAGTAGGTAGTGCATAATACACCTATAAGAGAAAGTATAGCCAGGCAAAGGATATTGTTTCAATTCCTTGGGCCATTACCTTGGGACTTTGCCGTGTTGTTATCTTTCTAGTGTTCAATGTGATATAATGAAATAGCAACATTGGCATAGCAAACAATATAGTATAACACATATAATAAATAGTGCATGGTACACATATAAGAGAAAGTAGAGTCAGGCTACAGATAAAAATTGATTCTACAATTTCAATTCCTTGGGCCATTTCCTCTGGAATTTTGCTATGTTGTTATTTTTTCTGGCTATATTGTAATAGAATCTAAATTGATATAGTATAAGTATTAAAAACATCATGTAAACTTTGTCAATCACAAGTGTCACCTATTTTCGTTATATCACGATCTATCTGCAAATGTCCATCCATATTTTTAACATTAAAGTAAATAATAACCTAATAACATCATAGACAGTTACCTGGTTCTGAAGTTCACAGATCTGAGGCATCTTTAAGGGGGCATATTCACTGTTGATAGCTATGTTTTATCGTACTGAACGTTCGCGGTAGCAGCACTTGTTAGACATGACCTAATTACCACTGTGTGTCACTACGCTATTTACATCCATGAAGGATTCTACTACTGACGTCATTCTGTACTATTATTGTACAGACTTATGTATTTCATGTCTCCCAAATGATGTATTTATTCACTGTCTTGAATCATTGTGTATTTTGAGTGTTAAAACCGATGTTTGTCAGGGACTATTTCTTGTGCACACTCCTGCTTCGTGGCTATTAATAGAAAGTAAGTGTGACTTTTGACCCAGATAAACAATGACTTATTACACTTGTTAATGACGATTTTCTGATAACTTTCTTGCTCAGAAGTGTTGTAAAGTGTATTCCATGATACATACTAATGAAAATTACACTTGATTGAACTGAATAACGAATTTGATCTGTTTGACATTTCTCGGGTTACGGTGACCTGTCAACAACATTTACGTTAGGCTGAGTGATTAATTATAAATTTGATGTCCGTTTTTATATGAAAGCCACATATTCATTATCTGGTATTTTCCTGCATTCTATGGTAGAAATGTTTTGATTTACGATATAGAGGACAATGTATAACCACCTGTATTTCCTACATTTGTACCTGCAATATGACAGTCGTTTCGTGTTTTGACATTTGTTGCCGACAATCATTCTAGGCACTAATTGACAGTCTGCTGTCCGTTTTCTCTGTTTGCATTTACCAAATATTTTAGCAAACTTGTTCGTGTCCGAATTGTTAAAGGTCACATAGGACAACATCAATTCCTGGATACAGGGCATATTGATTCTACACTGGGCCAAAGTTGTCAATGGTCTTAGTATACATTTGACGTCTGTCAAAATGTCGTCCCGCCGCTTGGCCTGAATATAATCGTTGTCCTTATTCTTGTTATATCACATGTTTACACAAATCTCACTTGTCCATCATGGTTGATCTCTTCGGACACTTTATTTAACATAAGGACAATACCATATGATAAAGGAAACTTATGCTTTTGTAAATTTCACTTGTCATAGAGCCGACCATAAACCAAGATGGCGGCAACTGACGCTACGTTGACGGAAAGATATTGTCCGTTTTATTATAACAAACTGTCTCGATGTCCTGATTATTTCTACTGTGTCCTAATTGTATTCGGACAAGAAGGACAACATAAGGACAATTAATAGTCACTTACTTGTGTTAGCAATGAAACTGCCTATGCAGCGTTTCTTGTATGCAAGCCATCAAACCTGTGCTCTGATTGGTTGAGAAAGGTCACATGACCTCCTGATGATGCCTATAAATATGATCACTGGTCAAGGCCTGACCATCTGCAGCCTGGCTGCCAAAGGAGAAGGAGCTCAGAGGGAAGCAGCCAAGCAAGACAGAAGATAAGGAAGGCCAGTTCACTGTGGGTTCTACTCACGGGGGACTGTTCCCAGCCCACTCATGGCGAACTCTGGGAACACCTTCTCTGTGACCGCCGAGGTTCACAGGAAACAAGAATGTGAGGTAGGGGGAGTAGCCGTGTCTACTCCCAACGGGAAAGGTAGGGGAGTGGCCGTGTCCACTCCCCATGGTGAAAGGAGGAGAGTAGCCGCGTCCACTCGCCGGAGGGAGAGCAGGGGAGCGGCCGTGACCACCCCCCAGGGAGAGAGTAGGGGAGCGGCCGTGACCACCCCCCAAGGAGAGAGAAAGGGAGTTAAGGGGGGAGTGGCCGTGACCACCACCCAGGGAGAGAGTAGGGGAGTGGCCCTGACCACCCCCCAAGGAGAGAGAAAGGGAGTGAAGGGGGGAGTGGCCGTGACCACTCCCCCAAGAGAGAGAAGGGGGAAGCAAGGGGGAAAGGCCGTGTCCGATCCCCCAGTCGAAAGCAAGGGTGTAGCCGTCAGATAGAGAAAAGGGAGCAGCCGTGACTGCCAAGGAAATTGAGCCCGAGAGTCCGCCCAACTCTCAGAGCTCCACAGCTAGCAAGGAGGTAGCCGTGTCTACCTCCACACCAACCGCCGGTAGGGTTGGCATAGATATGGGACTGCCCACCCCAATATCAATAAACATAGAAATGGACTCTGAGTCCGAAGAGGGAATGCCTAGCCCTCAAAATATCACAAGGGGAATGCCCAGCCCCAACAGAGATAGCTCAATAATGAAAGAGCCTCAGAACGGTCCCGGTCAGACCAGCAATTATTTCAGAACACTACCTCCAAACCCCAAAAAGCGCAAAATTGAGGAAACAGCAGAAAGTCCTAACAGCTCCTACGCAGAAGCTGCAATGAGTCTGCCTATGGGGAACACTAGCTACTCCGAAATAAGCCAGTCAGACCGGGCATTAGTTCAAGAGCTTTGGAACAGGAATGCTAAGAAATCCAATGACCGAACTAGACAAGCCAAAGCTTCGGCTAAGGCTGCCCCAAACAAAGCAGCAGGGGTGGGAGAGGCTAGTCTACTGTACAGACTACAACCTCACCCTCTCCAGCAGGGTCTCGGCCCAAGCTTTACGGGAGGAACTAGTGAAGTCAATCTCTGTCACTAAAATAAACAAAGCAACACGGGATATGTTGTCAGAGGTGACAACATAAATCATTGTGCCAAACTCCCCACAAAAGTCCTTGACCAAGCTATAGTTTGGAAAGTGCCAGGCTGGGTCTCGCACACAAGATGCGCGGTGCATCTTGATAAGGGTATCAGTGACGAAAGGCTCACAACCCAGCAGCAACACGATCCTACTATAACTGACATGTATAGGATTAAAAGCCAAGGCAAAAATACAAGAGTAGTAATACTCACAATATTGGGAACTACAGTCCCGGAGACGATCAAAGTGGCAGGCGAAGTAGTAGCGACACTTCCCTACCTCAGGCGACCAAAACAGTGCGTCAACTGTTTAAATTACGGGCATGTTAAGGCAAACTGCCTCAACGAGGCAAAATGCCGAACATGCTCTAGGCCAGCCAAAAGCTGCAAGGGCAACTGCTCTCTTTATTGCACCAACTGCAAAGTTAAGGGACACTCGTTCCTATCCAACTTCTGCAGGAGCAGGCAGCACAAAAAACAGAGTCTAAACACGGAGACTCTTGGCCTCAAACAGACGACGCAAACTGTTCAGGGCATTAAACAGGCAGCGACCAAGGGCAAGGTCAATGCTAAGACACGGGCAAATAAAGACGCTGAGGCAGCCAGCGCAGGCAACCCCACAGGCAAGGGCGCCAAACCAAAGCGACGTAAAGGCAAAAGAGGCAAAAGGGGCAAAAAGGGTCCAAACAAGCTGGCAAACAACACGGGCAATGTTGAATCCACCATACAACGGGAACAGGCAAAAGGCATGCTGTAATAAGCCATGACAGCAACACAAATGCCCACAACCAGACTACCCCAGACAAGCTGGTTGAATTTATGTGCGCCGCCTTAATCAAACTAGGCACACATAAGGACAGTGATGAAGGAGCAAAACTAACCATACTCTGGGAGTTGGCAACCAGCATCCTGTCCTATGGGCAATCTGCTTCCTTTCTCACACAGCAGATACAAAAGCTTAAATGAACATTTAAGCTACAAATAATAAGAACACAACTGTCATCATGTGCTTAGAAATATTACAATGGAATGCCAATGGTCTGAGGTCGCATGGCCAAGAACTCATAGCCCTAGTCAGACAACAGGTACTGAAACCCCACGTTATACTAATTCAAGAAGCGAAACTGGGGAAGAGAGCAAACTTTCGGTTACCTGGCTACACTCAATACCGCAAAGACAGAGCGGGGCGAATGGGGGATGGACTGGTCACTTTTGTCGTCGACAACTGTACATCCACTGAGGTCAAAGCAGAGGTGGGAAGCCTTGAAACCCAGGTCATCACGGTCAGCATGGCAAATAGCAAAGAGATCCGCATTGCAAACGTCTATCACAGGACTGCCGATCCCACCAACATCGAGGAGCTTAAAGAACTCAGCGACTTGGTTGGGCATTCAGGCCTGGCAGGATGGTTGAGGATTGGGTAGAGTCACAGGGACTCGTTATACTGAATGATGGCTCTCCTACAAGACATTGTCCTAATCGAGGAATATGGACTAGCATAGATCTTGCTATTGCCACTAAAAACCTAGCCCATGATTGCCAGTGGCAGGTTCATGATGACAGTTGGGGAAGTGATCACTCTCCGTGCTTCACCTTTCTCGGTATCCCACCTCTTTGCGATGAAATCTCAAACCCTAGAGAGCGGTGGAACTTCTCCAAAGCAGACTGGTCAAAATTCAGAACGGAGTGCAATAAAATCGAGCCGTCTGAAATCATCTCTGACGACGTTGATACCTTTTGCCTAAACCTAACATCGGCCATACACAAGGCAGCACTGGCCTCAATCCCACTCACCAAAGCAAAGGTCGGCGCCCGAGCCGTCCCATGGTGGAACCAGGGAATAGCCAAAGCATGACGCATTAGGAAAAAGGCATTAAACAGGTTAAAACGAGACAAGTCTGTCATAGGTGAAGTTCGTGTAGCTAGGAAACAAGTGAAAGATCTCATCGATCAGTCCAGGTCTGACTCGTGGCAAGAGTTCTGTGGATCCCTCAACCACAATACAAACAGTAAAGCAGTCTGGCAAAAGATACATGCTATCCGGGGGAAACGCAGGTCCGCCCGCATTCCCAAACTAACAGGGGCTACCAAAGTAACGGATAAAGCAAGTATCTTAGCCACCCACTTTGCCCCTGTCAGTAGCAACAACAATTTTTCTGAAGAGTTTAAAAAGAAAGAAAAATTGCCACCACGGCCCAAACAGCCCCCGTGCAATCAGCACGCATACAACCATGGTTTCAGTGTGGAGGAGTTCAGAACTGCTATACACCACAAAAAGGGTACTTGTCCAGGGGAGGACATGGTCAGCTATGAGATGCTCAAAAGGTTGCCAGACAGCATCGCCAGCGTCGTCGTACAACTGTACAATTTGATTTGGGATCAGGGGGAGGTACCTGCAGCATGGAAACATGCAGCAGTAATACCTCTGCTCAAACCAGGGAAGGAGGCGGCATCGGCCAACTCATATCGCCCAATATCCCTCACATCAAATCTGTGCAAGAGTATGGAGGCAATGGTCAACATTCGCTTAAAGCACCACCTTGAGACAAACGCACTCTTATCTGACGACCAGAACGGTTACAGAACAAACCGCTCATAAATCTTGACCACATTTTCCGACTGGAAAATGATATCAAATTAGCCCAGATCAAGAAACAGTACCTAGCTGCTGTCTTTTTTAGACTTCAGCAAAGCCTTTGACATGGTATGGCACGATGGACTCCTCCAAAACTAGAGAATGTTGGTGTACAAGGGAAATTGGCAAACTATGTTCAAAGTTTTCTGCAAGAAAGGTCAATATCAGTCTTAGTTGGAGACCACCTGTCTGATCCACACAGGTTAGATAATGGCACGCCGCAAGGAAGCATTATCAGTCCCACACTCTTCAACATCATGATTGACGACCTATTTGAACATGTCCGAAAGGACGATAACATCAACACCTCTAAGTTCGCTGACGATGGGGCTGTCTGGATCAGACATCCAGAGGTTTTCAAGATCCAGGCTCTGATCCAGAAAACCCTCGATGGTGTGGAAAAATGGTGCGACATCTCACCTGAGAAAACAATCGGAGTGGTATTCAAGCGGAAGGGTAGCAGAATATGCAACACACCCAGTCTCAAACTCAAGGGCAAAACGGTCAAATTTGAGAAATCAGCTTAGTTCCTCGGGGTTACTTTCGACCAACATCTCACATGGGCAAAACACATAGAGAGCATAGCCCATAGGTGTCAGAAAGACCTCAATGCAATAAGAGCTGCATCCGGCAGCTCTTGGGGAGCAAACAGCGATACTCTCCTGACCCTATATAAGACCCTCATCAGAAGCAAAATTGACTATGGGTGTGAAGCATACCACAGCGCCTCAAAAACGTGTTCTTCACCGGCTTGAAACGATTCAATATCGTGCTCTTAAACTGGTTACGGGCGCAGCGGCCCATACCTCCCACCAGGCCCTACTAGTGGAAACTGGGGAGCTACCACTCAATCTCAGGCGTGATAAGATGACATTGAACTATTGGAGTCGCTGCTCCAATCCACATGTCACTAGACTATGGGAAGAGACACTCTACCCCGGATGCATAAAAGCATTGCTCCAAAAGAGACCTGACATAACACCAGGCGGGCTCAGAGTCATTCAGCTCAGGCGAGAACACGGATGCGACCGGGTAGAGCCTCCAACATGTCAAATGACTGTGCAATGTCCCCCATGGGAATTAAAATCACCAAATGTCGATACCACTCTCACAAAAGAAGTGCCTAAAAGTGAGAACCCAATGTTGCTACGAAGCATTGCGCTTAGTAGGATTGACTCACTTTACGAAGACTCCGCTCACATATATACTGACAGATCCAAGGATCCTGTGAGAAATAGAACTGCCTATGGTATCCAGATATACACAGCCTCTACCAACCAAACAATCTCGGTCCGCATCCCTGACGGACAGTCAGTCTACACAGCGGAGCTAGAAGCCATACACCATGCACTAAGGTACAGCGAAAACCTTAGAGAGAAAAGAGTGGTCATCCTCTCTGACTCTCTCAGTGCACTACAGTCACTGGCAACTAAGCATTCGAGCAGTAGACCTGACACCATCCGAGACATTTTGGTTCTCATTCAGAAACTAAGAAGGGAAAATGAGAAAGAGATCACACTGTGCTGGATACCATCTCACATAGACATTCCCGGTAATGAGAGAGCTGACAAACTAGCTAAACAGGCGCTAGAATTGATCGTGTCACTGGATCATCCTTACTCAAAAGCGAAATTCGAAGTATGATCCAAGGTTCGATCACTAGCAAGTGGTAAAGGCAATGGGACACCTCAGACAAAGGCAGATAGTATCATGGACTCCGCCCCAGTGTGAAAGGGACGCGAACTACTCCCTCACAAAACAGGCGAGTCGACATCATGATCACCCGCCTAAGACTAGGTACCACCAAAACCTCATATAAAAACTGTCCAACATGCCACACCAAAGCTACAGTCCCTCACATTATGCTGGATTGCCAACGGTTTGACACAACCAGGCAAACACTCAGAGAGGAAACAGGGCTAGGTACATTGACAGCCATGCGACTGCTGGCTCCCACAGAGCACCTTGCAATGTACAGACCGCTAGCCAATTTCCTCTTGGAAAGTGAACTATGTCAGTATATCTAAAAAAGAAATTATATCAATCAAGCCAGTCTTCAGTTTGCTCGAGGGCGCCAAGGACATTATACCACCCAAGCTCCTGACCTCAGAGGACCAGCCCAGCCAACAGGGAGACAATATCACCCAGGCTCCCCCCCCACCACGCTCACGCCGGTCGCTCAGCCTGCCAACATGCCCGGTCGCCAGACTGGCCCACCAGTCCACCATGCGTCCCAAAGAGGGACAACACATGCGTCCCAAAGAGGGTCTTGCAACAGGGCGTGGCCGTGTCCACACCCTAGGGTAACAGCAGGGGAGTGGCCGTGTCCGCTCCCCAGGGTAAGTAAGCAATGAGTGTGAGCAAGGGAGTGGCCGTGTCTGCCCCCCAGAGTGACAGCAGGGGAGCGGCCGTGTTCGCTCCCCAGAGTGACAGCAGGGGAGCGGCCGTGTCTGCTCCCCAGAGTGTGAGCAGGGGAGTGGCCGTGTCTGCCCCCCAGAGTGACAGCAGGGGAGCGGCCGTGTCTGCTCCCCTGAGTGTGAGCAGGGCAGTGGCCGTGTCCACTCCACACAAAAAAAAACAACAACAACAACAACAACAAAAACCAAACATGTTTGTACACATAACACTTGTGTACTCACAACCACAACCATGCGACCCGAAGAGGGTCAACACAAGCTGAGACAGCCATGTCCAGCCATGCGTCCCGAGGTGGGACACACCTCACCAGCCCCAAGCGTCCCAAGGAGGGACACACCAGTCCAGGCCCAAGAGTCCCAAGGAGGGACACTCCAACCCAAGCGCCCATGGAGAGATGCCCACACCCAACGCCACAAGACAACCCGGTCCAGCCCCAAGAATCCCAAGGAGGGACACCGCCACCACACCCACGAGTCCCAAGGAGGGACACCCCACGCATCCCAAGGAGGGATAGGTCTGCCGACATGCCAACCCGCGAAGGCGACCTCCAAAGCACCAAACCCTACTACTACTACTACAGGCCTGACACACTCGATTCGGATTCGATTCACTCGGGTCACTCGATTTAGATACAATAAGACTTTCGGTCTGATTAAAGGCTCCTGCTCTAGTTTTTACCTGGCACCTCTACTGACTTAGATTTATCATCATAACTGCTTCTAGGTATATATTTTAAGTCAAATTACAATCAATTTAATAACTATATTACATACTCAGTAACATTTCTGCAAGATATTTGAGTTGAAATAACAAAATAACCATTTCCTTGGAGACTGAGCCTTGTCATTAGATATATATATATATATAGGCCGAGTAGTGTGTGATATTTATTGGCATCATTTATTTTATTGCATTGCTAACAAAATCCCATCTACATTCTTGCCATTGAAACAAAATTAAAACAAAGTTTGCACATATCACTGCAAACTTTGCTCTCTACCTCATCGTCTCCTTGTGTTATTTGTTTTCCCACGTGCACCCCAAGGGTGTTACAATATATCTTTCAATTCATACAAGATTTTTTTAGCGAATTTAGAAATTTGTCCAAAGTCGGTTTTCTGTCATTTATATTGGCTAGGTATATGAACCTTTTTCCAGCAAGAATAATATTATTAATAAAAGGATAGCCAGTGTTAATCCCCAACAATATTGCAAAGTCCGTGAATAAGATATTAATATTGACAGTATTTTTAATATATAAACTTCAGTCTTTCCAGAATGTGTGAACAATATCACATAAAACATACACATGTACAATGTTTTCAGATTCTTTTTTTAAGAATGCACAGCGATCATTATGTATTATTTTCATCCTTACTAATTCTTTTCTTGTATAAATAACTTTGTGAATGAATCTGTACTGAAAGCCTAAGAGTTTAATATCATTTGTACACTTTCTATAATTTAAGAAAATAACATCCCAAGATAAAGTAATGTTTGTCAAAACTTCCCATTCTCTACAAACATCAGGCAATCTATCTGTTTTGATCAATTTATCATAAAATATTCTACAACCCATAGAGGGTGTAAGCAGAGTTAATATCACTTCATTAATACCAAGATTTTGATTTTCAAGTTTATGATTGCTTATTGTGGCTTTCCAATTAAGTAATGGGAACATTACTCAAAACTCTGTTGTAATCTAAAAAAGTACCTTTAACTAAGAATCTATTTTAAAACTCATCAAAGGATAATAGCCCGACAGAGTTACATATGTCTTTAATCTCGGTCACACCCTTATTGAACCAATTATGAATAAATGAGAAGGGTTTGCAAAATGATGGTTTAGCCACAACGGTTCATGAAGTATTTTCTGATAATCACATTGGTCAACTCTGAAGGAAGATCTGTACCTCTTCCATGCCTGAAAAACATCTTTCCAATACAGGTTATCAACTTCCTTAGATAGATCAATATTAGCTCCTAATTGGAGTAATGGTATAATAGGACTGACTGAGTTTAGTTTTACGCCGCTTTTAGCAATATTCCAGCAATATCACGGCGGGGGACACCAGAAATGGGCTTAACACATTGTGCCCATGTGGGGAATCGAACCCGGGTCTTCGGCGTGACAAGCCAACGCTTTAACCACTGAGCTTCCCCACCGCCCCGGTGTAATAGGAACATTGCAGGGACTGTTGCAGGTAGCTCTACAGAGGCATCTCTTCAATGCTGCTATTTTAAGTGAATCAGTGAAAGAAAGGATATCTGTCATCCTAATTCCCCCCTTCCCGGTAGTCCTTTTTCAATGCTACTCTATTTATTTTGTCAGGTTTCCCATTCTATAGAAAAGAAAAGAACATTTGCTCTAAGTCTTTAATAAAAAACTTTCCAATAAGAGTTAAATTTCTTCTTCGCCAGTTTCCTAAAATGTTCGATATCAAAGTCATTCTTTTCTAGTGTTGATAACCCAGAGATCGTTCAAATTAACATTTAACACCCAAGACCACAAAGTTACCAGAAGCCCAATCCAAAATATATTCACTACAAATAATATATTTACTATTAATCATAGCCCCTAACCATATTGCTTTGGTTTTATCAACATTAATTTTCAATCCTGAAATTTGGTAAAAAAGAGAGAGAGTATCCATTACTACGAACTGTGCCTTCAATATCGGTTATTTTAGCTTCCAGATCGTTAGCTTTTTCTTTTTTTAGTTTCTTAATGTGGGTGCTGTATGATATCGATTTACCTCTAATGTTCATCAACAAAGTTTCCAGAAAAAGACAGTCATCAATACTTAAGACTACCGGGTAGGTCATTATCATCAATATTCTTTATATCCTCAGTGTGACTGCGAAGAGCATATTGCTGTTTAGCTAAGTCTATCTCAGTCCTATTTTTATGTATTCTTTATCCCGCAATAAAGAGGTGTTAAATTTCCAATAACCTTTTCCTCTTGTATTAGTATTATTTGAAAAAGTAAGTGTTATAGTAGAATAGTAAGATTTATAGCCAGGGAGGATTTCAGTGTCTACGGTCGTATTACCAACATCGTGGGAGACCCCAAAAAAGTCGAGCCTGGCTTGCTGTCTAGGGGTTTTTTTCCACCAAGTATACTTTCTCGTATCACTATTAAGATCATGCCAGATCTATAAACTGGTCTATTTTTTCCAAAATTACACTTCCTGCGTTAGGGTTATTAATATGTTTGTAGTTCTCAAGATCCATAGTTGGGTCAAGTACCACATTCCAATCTCCACAGAGAACAATAGATTCGTTGTCGAATGCATCAATTTGGTAAAAATAAATCTCTATAAAAGTTAGGCACATCTTTGTTAGGGCCGTAAATAGTGGCTAAGGGTAGTCTTATGCCGTCAATACTTGTGTCAACAATGATAAAATTGCCATTCTCATCTTCCTTGTATTTATGAACATCAATCTCTTTATCATTGTTAAACAATATTGCAACACCTCTAGAGTTTGACTAATGGTGATATGATACATTTCAAATGTTTATTTTCTACAAACAATGCTCTAGCAAAGTATCACCTTGTCAACTTCGTCATCACCTTGTGTTTTTAAGTGCAATATATTGATGAATTATTTGACTATAAATAGCGTTGTGTGTCCAGCTTATTTTATATATTGTATTATGATCGTCATATGTTCTATTAATGTTCTATCATTCAAGTGTTAAGTTTATATCAATCTAGAAATGTTATATTATAACTCTTTGTTACTTTTATGTCTTGCATTTGAATAAAACTGACTTGCATAGTCTGAGTTCTGTTTTCACTAAGTAAACACTTGACTTGAATGTGTACGGTAATCTAATTAATCACCTGTGAACGGTACCGGGACCGCCACAGCTGTATATAAAGTGACTTAATCATTGATTTGGTCTGTTTCTCTAGTGAATAAATTATTTATGAATCCTACTCAAGTCAAGAATGTTGAGAAATTAATTATATGCATTATTTGTTTATTTTGTTTAACATATACCTTTAAACAAGATAACGCAATTTCTGGCACTAAATGTCAGTCTAGCTTTGATCATCTCTTTTACCAGTTACACGCATGTACGTGATTATTATTAAAGCTTAACCCATCTGTAACCACTGACTAACTACAAACTGCTTTCTAGTACTGAACTCACAGCATTTCATGTGCACAATGATTGATTAATGATTTGGTCTTCCCTGAGTGTTCAGGGTTCAATGCCAGCTGGGCTCAAGGCCTATTGTAATCGTTCGGATTAATAGTATTTATCATTCCTCCGTATTTTGCATAAATCATAACTCAATCACCAGAGTGTAGAATCTGACAAAAACATTCACAAATGTGTCCAAGGTGCTGAGGTTGTTACTGCAAACGTGTCAAGGTTCTGGGTTTAAGGACCAAAAATTAGGACAGATGATTCAAAATCAATACACAAATGTGTAAAAGCAATAATCTGTGCAACTACTCATCTAATGACTTCCAAATTTCTTGCATGTATGCCTGATGGGATGCCCTTTAATTATGGACTGAAGGACTACAGTCGCTATAAGGTACGGTTTGGCAGTTTTGACCTTGCACTTTAGCACATTTCATAGAACTTGACTGCCAAAATCTCCTCCTCTGAAACAATCACAGCTATAGTTTCCACTCTATGAATACTTTGTCTCGCTTCACCTTCCCACAAAGCTTCCTTAACAAATGTGGCTATGTCTCTTGCTGGCTGAGATTATGAATGCTACTTCTTGGCCTAAGTTGTCTCCAAAAAGACTTATTCTTTACGATGTTTTCACACAGAAAATTGTTTAATAGCCTGTGTAATGTGACGTGTGTGTCTGTATGATAGCTAAGGTCCGAGCGAACTAGCGAAAGAAATTGTGGGGTGTTGGTATGATTTATGAAATTGGGCTTCTAGGCAGTGATGTAGGGTCATCGGGGCTCCAGTAACAGCTGCTGACAGTGGCTGTTGAATTTGCACCAAATGTCATACGTTTAAAAAATGGTAAAGAATTACCTCCCTTGACAAAATCCAGCTGTCATCCTTGAGTGTAGAAACCTTAAATGATATTATTGTGTGAGGCATGTATATTTCTGCTGAACAATTATTTCGAACACAATATCAATTAACTATTTCAGTTCGACTGACTCATAATGAATGTTAAAGTATAACTGGCATGAATGTTTTAGATTAATTTTACAGTAGTTCATCTGCCATGTGAATACAGGCAAAGAAATGTTTCGACACAGATATAAGGCATCCAACAAAAATATATTAAATAAGTCAATTAAGTATGTTTAACTCAATGATAATCTGATGTAGCATAAACTAATGTTCTTGGAAATTTCTGTATTTAAACTTGAAATTCCATTATTGTAAACTTATGGTTTTGTTGTTAAAGACAGTGTTTAAATTTCAATGCATCTTGTACTTATTCATCTAGGTTTTGTGATCTAAGCTTATAAGACTTCCACTTGAAAAGTTGGATAAGCAGCATAAATAAGCCAATACACAGCTGGAACTAATAACTATGTCACAATGTAACCTACAACAATCATACCATTTCTTTTGATGTTTTAATAAGCTCAACAGCTGTTTCGAAAACAGCAAGTTATATCATTCAAGCCAGAATACAGAACACTTTGTACCTAAGCTAGGATGAGAATACCATTGTATAGTAAAGGGAAGAAGCATTTCCCACCACTGGAAGTTCTGTAATCAATACTAAGAGTGCCATCTTTTTTAAGAATAATGTGACATGTAGATATCATGTTGTAACACAGTAAAAACAAGAAGACAAAGTCATCAATATCCCCCGCCATGGCAAAATACTCTTCATGATTATGTCTACGAGTTATGATTATGTCAAAATTTTAGGTGTGTATATAGAAAAGGGGAAGGAGAGTATTTAAAGGTTTTTAAAGTTCCGCTCCAGAAAGGAGCACTATCACCAATTTCAGTCTATGTCAAACTTGTTGCCATGGAAATGCCAAAATATTTTATTCAGAAATCCAAAACTACCAAAGGGCACCAGTACACCACAAGATCTATGTATGTGCCAAGTTTGGTGAAGAAACATTAAACGGTTTTAGAGTTCTGCTCCGGAAAAGAGCACTACCACCAATTTCTGTTTTAGTCAAACTTGTTGCCATGGAAATGCCAAAAATATTATATTCAGAATTCCAAAACTACCAAAAAGAAACCAGTACACCACCAGACCAAACTATGTGTCAAGTTTGGTGAAGAAATAATGAACGGTTTTAGAGTTCAGCTCCGGAAAAGAGCACTACCACCAATTTCAGGCTAAGTAAAACTTCTTGCCATGGAAATGCCAAAAATATTTTATTAAGAATTCCAAAACTACCAAAAGGCACCAGTACACCACCAGATCTATCTATGTGCCAAGTTTGGTGAAGAAATAGTGAACGTTTTTTGAGTTCTGCTCCGGAAAAGAGCACTACCACTATTTTCATTCTAAGTCCATTTTGTTGCCATGGAAACGCCAAAAATGTTTTATTCAGAAATCCAAATCTACCAAAAGGCACCAGTACACCACCAGATCTATCTATGTGCCAAGTTTGGTGAAGAAATAGTGAACGGTTTTAGAGTTCAGCTCCGGAAAAGTGTACTACCATCAATTTCAGGCTAAGTCAAAACTTGTTGCCATGGAAACGCCAAAAATGTTTTATTCAGAAATCCAAATCTACCAAAAGGCACCAGTACACCACCAGATCTATCTATGTGCCAAGTTTGGTGAAGAAATATTGAGGTTTTAGAGTTCTGCTCCGGAAAAGGCAAATGCGCACGGACGGACGGACGGACGCACGCACGCACGCACGCACGGAGTCCATTTTAATACCCCCCGCAAAACGCGTTGCGGGAGATAAGTATACACTGAACGCGTTGCGGGGGATAATTATACACTGAAAGCAGAAATTGGTTTGGAGCGATTTGGGCAAAGAGAGCAAGTTCTGAAAAGAACTTACTGCATAATGGGTCTAAATGGTCTAAAGCCTACAGAGCCATCATTGCTACTTGCAGTTATATTTACTGTTAGTTTCATTTTGGATATCTGAAACATGGTTATTGGCAATAGCTAAAATGCCATGCTAAATATTATAAACGACATGTAATTATAGGGTGACCTCTCAAATGTCACAAGAGAAAATCAGAATTCTTCAGTTCTTCACTAAATAAGTCCGTAAAGTATGTTCAAATCGATGATAATCTGGGGACAATTCTCTCAAGGCAGTTAGTTTCTGCAAATTACTGTTCAACAATAATAACTGATGTGTTCATCACAAAGTAAATCAATTTATGATTTTCAATATTGTTCAGCCTTTTGTTTAGTCCAGAAACTCTCAAAAACAAAAATGCTCCTTTTCTGTTAGCCCCAAAAAATATATAAAATAAACTTTAAATATATTTACCGTAAGACCTGCTGTTTGATCGTCCATGTGCTGTGGCACTAGACCTTCTGCGAGGATTCCTGGTTGTAAAAATGTCACATTTTTACCACATCAATACAAAAAAGTGGATGCCCACAGCCATCTCAGAACTGAGTTGTCTAACATCAGTTGTGATGTTGGATTTAGAAGTTCCATTAACAAGAGTATACTCCAGTTCTTTTAAAGAGGAAAAGTGTCTACCCAAAATACATTCAATTCCAAATCAGTAGTATTTCCAATGATATAATGACTATCACACTGGGCTAAAAGAAGAAAACTGCATACTTAGAGATGTTTAAGTAAAAGTGTCCTTGAATGTGACTTAAATAGGAAGGGGCGATTTGATCAATTAATACGATGTACGAGTAAGGACACCAATATGGTCTGTTTATATAAAACCATTGATTCATGGATTCATGAAGCTATTCTACTGAAGCAGTTAAATGGAGCATCTCACAAGGACTGGTATTGAATTGATATTTCCCACGACACCATAACCCTAGAATTTGGTTTAGTTAATATAAAACAAACGTTGGTTGTCTGTTGCTTCCCACACTAATCGTCTCTGATGTCTAGCATAGTTTGTGTTTATGTCTCAGCTTTTCTTGGCATTTTATTTGTTTTTATTATTTCTTTTTGGAGATCAAATCAGCCACTGTCACAGCCATAACCAACACCACTTCATAATCATCACCCCTGCAGTCTTCACAATCATCGCTGACATCATCAGAACAAAAAGATATCATCACACATCTGTCAGGAGCCATCAAAGTACCTTCACAAGCATATATACATTGCTTCACAAGAATCATCTCTACATAACTACCATCAACCCTACCACCACCTTCACAAGAATCATCACTACATGCACTACATCTGTTCATTACCTAAACATGAATCATCTTATCTGTGACTTTCTTTCTTTACCCTATCTCCATGAATCATCTCTACATCTTTCATTACCATCAACCCTACCACCACTTCTATCTCTACATCCTTAACATTACCACCTTTAGTTGATTCAAAGAGAGAGGCAGTCATCAACCCACAAAATGCCATCACCTTTATTTATTTACTTACCTTCACAAAGAATCATCTTATTTATTTAGAATCATCTCTACATCTGTGGAAGCCATCATTACCATCAACCTTACCACCACCTTCCACAAGAATCATCACTACATCTGTCGGGGGGTGGGGTCGGGGGGGCAATTAAAGAATGATATATAGAACGAAGAATGGTAAGGTTGGGGATGATAGCATTTTTCCCACATATCTCCAGTTCTAACATTACCCCCCATGCCTCAATTCTAAAATGGGTCGCATAATGCGCACATAAAATGCCTACTTTCGCTTTCGGTTTAGCTCGTTGATTGTGATTGCAAACATAAGACTTTCCTTTGTTCAAGTTTGTTAAACAATTGACCTCGATATGGGGACATGCATTGATAAATGTGTAACTATTTACTGCGATAACACCGTGACACCCACCCCCAGGTCCTGCGAGTTACATCATATTCATTTACCAAGTGTTGGGTTGAAACAGATATCAATTTTTAACAGGTTCCTTATGTTGCAGTCTGAACTTATTTACTCTGACATGTGGTATTTTGGATGCCATATTTACTTGCCCAGTTCCCTTCATACCCTTACCTGGTGTGGCATACAACCTGCGTACTATATGGTCCCTTCCACACAACCGGACGAGCAACAGAAACAGGTGTCCTGAAAGGGTAGATATTACCCCGACTTATCGGGCGGCAGGTTACAGGGAGATAACTCTTGCATCAAAGCAGATATTCACACCTGTGCGCGTTTTATCCTGTGCGGCACACTGAGAATTGAATTGTGTTATTTTCCAATACTGGTCAACTGATTTATTTTATGTCTGCCAAGACAGGTCGGTGGCTAGCTAGCCTAGTCACTTCATACAAAAAGACATGTTACTATAGCGGGATTTAAAGACCTCGCACGCTCACACGCATGCACGACACGTGCACCCCACCTCCCCAGCCACTAACACACGTGCGCGTGACTGATAGGTTTTGGCTGTTTCCTTAGCAACAAACTGGACCCACAAACATGTGTACCATTCGTTACATGCACAAATACTCAGTACCGTTTTGTATGTTACATAACGGCACGCAGACTTTGGATTCTGAAACGGAAGCTGACGGGCGGACTTATGGTCTATACATGACGCGATTCCATTGCATATTGACTGGTATTTGTCGTGGAAGCGTTGACTTTTTTCATTCTTTTTCGTGGATTTTTATGGGAGGTGTAGAGGTAACATTCGCAACAAAACATCTGCGTGCCGTTGTACAAAGCAACCTTTGCGGAAAGGAGATCGTAAGTCCCATACCTCAACATAGACTTACGATAGACTTAGCGCTAAGGTTTTTCTGTGCAACAGCACCCTGATAATAATATCAGATATAGTTGAAAAGAAAAATGATGAAAGTTATGAAATATTTGTTGTTGTTATCTGAATGTATTGCATATATTGAAAGTAACTGAAAATGACTGTCAGTTAGTTTAATATGCAAATGTATGCCGAAAGATTTGCTTTTGCGTTGCAACCAATGTCGATAAACACGCCGACGCCAATCTCTGTTGAGAAGCCTTGAACTCATCTGTGAAGAGGGCAAACCAACCTGAACCTCATATGTTGTTTTGATCATGTTATGCAGCTCCATGACATTGGACGTATAGCTTGGACGTCGTGGTCTGTTGATATGCTCTTGCAGTCGATTCCTCACTATCCTTGCACTAACAGGGCGGAAGCCAGGGTTGCTGCGGCTGTCGTGCAGAACTATATAGTTATCTTGACATCCAGAACATGTTGGGTCCTTTATGTTGCCAGTTGGTTGCCAGTCGGTTGGTACCTCTTAGCGACTGTACGGTGTAAGGTTGATCACAATTTCTGTAAGGTGAAATGCACCCTCAAAACCTCAGAAAATTTAAACAGTTAAGTCAGTATTTAGGGGATGAAAGCGTGGTTACTTTCGTGATACCTTAAATGCTGTCGTTGCCATGTAATAAATTAACATATATAGAACACATCAATCGTGAGAGTCATGATATAGCAGGGATAACTAAAGTACTGTCGGAAATGCTAGAAAAATGCTTTTTAGCCTTAATAGCTTTATAAAGGTGATAAATGTACTATGTTGTCAATATATCAACTCGCCTATAGTGTACCTAATTTTTATTTCAATCGATTTAACAGTCCCATGCATTTAAAGGGCAGTTTACAGGAGAGAATTTGGTAACAAAACAACTACTTAAGATTTTTCAACCACAGAAATCTGAAATAGTCTTTACATTTATGCTAATAATACAGGTGGTGTAAAAATATGAATTAACGTTTTTCTTTAACAAATAAATGTTGAATGTTTGTGTTACTTTACTTAATTATCGTTTCTTTATTGAAGAAATATTAATATAAATGTTAAGTCTTGATAACTAAGTTTCCCGTCATGCATGCACATCTTTATCACAGCGTTCACTATGGCCAACGATTTGCAGTCGATTGTTGCGAAGGTTTATAAGTTTTTTGTGCTTGAAAAAAACAGAGGTAAACCTTTCATTAGTTTAGAAAGGGTTTATTACAGAACTTGTAGAGCTGTTGGTATGTCTTACCAACAAGTTTACAATATTATAAACAGATCAGACAAGACAGGGACCGTCTCAAAAGCAAAACCGGGACAATATAGAACATCTTTATGGATAACAACTTCTTTTTATTCGTGAGTGCGACGTTTCGATACAGATTCTTGTTCCGTTGTCAAGCATAATGGAACATGAAGAAGGGGGAAATATATATATACTGGATGTAACAATGTAACAAAGAAAACCACATAATAAACATAATTGGCTAATTATGTTGTTTTCTTAACAATGTAACAAAGAAAACAACATAATTAACATAATTGGCTAATTATGTTGTTTTCTTTGTAACATTGTTACATCCAGTATATATATACTTCCCCCTTCTTCATGTTCCATTATGCTTGACAACGGTACAAGAATCTGTATCGAAACGTCGCACTCACGAATGAAAATAAGTTGTTATCCATAAAGTTTGTTCTATATTGTACTTCCCAACTTCTAAAATGCCACTCAAAGAAAAACCGGGACGTAAAACCATCCTTGACAACTTTGACAAGGGAGTGCTTAGACGGGCGGTCTACAAACTTTATGAGAAGAAGAAAATATATATTCTAGAGACTTCGTTAAATCTTTGGCCAATGACCACAACTAGATTAAACTGACCGAATTACATCCATATTTTTGCAATGAAATATACTGTTGACATGCAAAAAAACTATTAAAACGTTGCACATTTCTACAATCAATCGATAAGATAACACAAGTGATAGGATTCTTTCCAATGTACAGTAATTCGTATGTTCATTTCAAAACAAACACACATACACAAATGATCCCTTACATAACCAATACGTATACTATACGTACACATATTCAACATTTTGAAGAAAACATCTATTGAGATGACCCCTCGTCCGAGCGTGTGCTCAGGTGTCAGTTTCACCTATCGATATCGTGCATGCTGATGACATAACACAGGCAGTTGTAATGTTTGTATCAAACAACGTCCCACTACCCCTTATTTTTCTAAGCTTTAGACCGCCTCAGTGGTGTAGTGGTTAGAGCGTCTGCCCGGAGAGCGAAAGGTCGCGGGTTCGATCCCCGACCGCGTCATACCAAACGACGTTAAAATATGGTACTTGTTGGTCCCTGCCTGGCGCTCGGCATTAATGGGTACAACAAGGACTGGTCGGCTCGGAGTCAGTATAACGTGTCTGAATGGGGTATTCATGCTTCACTGCGGCATGGTATCTCAGTGGGCTAGCACTATAAAACCAGCTTCAGTCTGGGCTAGTACAAGCAGCCGCACATACACATACACACGCATGCACGTTGTCATATGAGCGAAATATTCTCCAGCGCGACGTAAAACCCAATTTCACCTCACCTCACCTCTAAGTTTTTTGGTATTTTCATCAGTAAAAAAACATTTTAGGGCATGTCTCAAAATTTATTCCCTCGGTCTACATTAGGTAGATGTTTCTTACAGTGATATTTGTTATTTATAAGTAACTGTAATACCTCTGAAATTTAAATATAAGTCAAAAAGCATTTTTTTTAGCATTTCCGACAGTACTTTAACCGGTCAGTCGGTCTCGGTATTTTCCCGATCTAAGTAAAAACATGAGTTCAGGGTCTGGTTTAAAAAGGACCCAAGCATCACCTGTCGCCAAACTCCCAGTTCCCTGACATATTGAAACCACCACGACCGCGTGAGTTTAAGAATAACGTCTTAAACTGATAAAGACGGTACAGAACGTTAATAGGTTTAGGTTCCAATACATTGTTGAGATGTGAACACGACAATTACAGGAAATCGATCCATTACAGTAGAGCGTGGTGTAACATTTATGAAGTTCAGCCTTCAACAAAGCTGACTCTGTCCAACGTGTTCAGTGAATGTAAGACGTATTTCTTACTCATGGTATGACTGAAATGACCAGTATGTACGTTGTTGTCGTGTTATACGTTAAGCAACAGTGTTTCACCTGATGTACCTGTAGATTAAGTGAGGGGCAGCAGTGTTATACGTTAAGCAACAGTGTTTCACCTGATGTACCTGTAGATTAAGTGAGGGGCAGCAGTGTTATACGTTAAAGAACCACTAAACTTTGTTTTTTGTTACTCTTTTAACCATTACATATGAAAGATTAGTGGTTAGTCTTATGCGGAACACCAAATTTATTCTTTAAAAACTTGTGGTTAATTAATACCGAGCGATTAAAAGTGGCCAAAAAGTCGCCTGCTTCCCTCTCGCCCGCCAACGAAACCACAGACAGGTTACGTAACTCTGTCGCCAGAGCACTGCAGTGACGTCATATGAGGAACGATTTTCAGTTAGTTGTATAGAAAGTGTGTAGCACGCTCATCATTTTAATGATTTCTCGACCTGAACGACGACATGCCGAATCGTTGCTTTGTCGTCAATTGCTCCTAGGGGTCGGGTGATGGTGTCACCATGCACAGATTTCCACAGGACCCCGCAGTTCGTGCTAAATGGGTTATGTTTGTGAGTGCGATTCGAGCGTTGTGGAAGCCTGAAACGATATCTTACTTGTGTTCAGATCGCTTCACGGAAGTTAAAGAATCAAAACTACTTACTAGGTATAGTAAAATATGTATATGATTGATGACCATAAAGATTTTCCATAACACAACTTGTAACATAACGATTTCTTCCTGGGAAGTGAGGTTGTGGTCGAAGTAACAATAATATTGTAAGTAGTATTATATTGACACCCACCTCGCTGCCAGGAGAGACATTGTTATGTTATACGCTATGTCATGCAAAATCCTATTGGTCATCAATAAAATACATATTTTACTACCAGTAGAAAGTAGTTTTGATTTTGTAACTCGGTGAAAACAAACCTAAATAGCATTTATCCACAGACTGGCGGATGTTCCCGACAGGGCGCCGCCATTTTTGAAAATCGTAAAGTCTGTTAGAATTAATGAGATTATAGTTTGTTTTCATCAAGTTAGAAAATCAAAACTACTTTCTACTCGTAGTTAAATATGTATTGGAATCATAACCAAAAGGATTTTGCATGACACAACTTATAACATAACGATTTCTTCCACGGAAGCGAGGTGGGGGTCGAAGTCACAATACTGCGCGATAAATTTCTTGCTACATTCACATGGTTAATGTCCTCTCACCAGTATGTAGATACTAGTCAATGTACGTCTTTATATTTGGTCTTATAATCCTAATTAGTTTATTATCATACTTTTATGCATTTTGAAACTAAATAAAAAGCTGACGATCTGCTGATACTTATAGTGAATTTATAACAGAACTGTAATATCTAGACATTTGATAGTTTGCCAATGTGAATCATAATTCGCATACACACCCTAGTGTATGTTGCCTGTCTCATTACACTTCACGGCGAAAACAATGATTCTGTTGAATGCTACGACAAATGAATAAAAAACAAAATGCAAATTTTAAAATTAAAACAGATTAAAGTTATAGGAACAATATCAGGCCATTACCTTGTTTGAGGAATGTATCCATCAATATCCACAAAACTGTTCCAAATGATGTGTCTTTTAACAGTTTAATATACGAAAAAGTGATAAATCTTTTCAGGTATTGGTGTATAGTCTCATTGGTCACCCAAGATAGCACACCTGGCAACTAATTGCATAATGTCCGCCTTTCATTAAAAACAGTAATTTAGCTAGCCAATAATGGGCAATCAATCAATGTATTGCCGGTTAATCCTTTGAAAGAAGGACGTTGTTTTACGCAGACACCGACACGGCAGAGTGTATTCAGTATAGATTAGTAAATCTACATACATAAACACTACCTTTGACAATTCCGCTGTGTAAGATAAAAGTAATCAATCAATCAGCGTGTTATCGGTTAATCCTTTGATCGATGTTTATAATGTTGAATATTTACTCCAGACACAAGAAATGCCAAATGGGAACCTTTGTCGGTAATCTAAGTGTGTTACCACTAATTATACCTGTTATAAATTCATTAACTGACCATCAAGTGAATGATGACAAATAACATGTGTAGGTTTATACCACCTAACACGGGTTACAACAAGGGAGTATTAATTGCTGTATTGCATGTGAAAACTTATGGGCCGACACTGTTTTGAGAATACAAACAGATTTTTACATGACATGATTAAATATCGAGGTAAAAAACACAGAAATGGGATCAATTTGGATCAGTCATTATACAAATAGGGCCTAACGACACCAATCAATTGTGACAGAAGCGTCTATGAAAACAAGTTGTAACTCGAAACTAGGCAAAGCAGGAGACAAAATTAAATGCCAGTAGATTGTGAGAACATATAGCTTTCATTTTCCACAACAATTGTCACGATTTCAGGTTTATACAAGCCTGTAAACAAGATAATTTACCCCCTAAAATGTAGATGAATTCTGCATCGGCCCTCAAAGCTATTCCTCATATGACGTCACAGAGTCGCGCCGCTCTGATTGGTTGAAATTTCGTTCGCGGGTGAGAATTGTGCACTGTTGTCAAAAAGGTCGATTTAAGTCAATTAAAGGTCGAAATGAGTAGTTTTAATGACGGGGTTTCATTTATAACGATGCCAGTTAGTGATTTATGTATTTTTACCCCCTAGGGTTTATGTGACCTTTAAGCAACAGTGTTTCACCTGATGTACCTGTAGATTTAGGGAGGGGCAGCAGTGTTATACGTTAAGCAACAGTGTTTCACCTGATGTACCTGTAGATTAAGTGAGGGGCAGCAGTGTTATACGTTAAGCAACAGTGTTTCACCTGATGTACCTGTAGATTAAGTGAGGGGCAGCAGTGTTATACGTTAAGCAACAGTGTTTCACATGATGTACCTGTAGATTAAGTGAGGGGCAGCAGTGTTATACGTTAAGCAACAGTGTTTCACATGATGTACCTGTAGATTTAGTGAGGGGCAGCAGTGTTATATGTTAAGCAACAGTGTTTCAACTGATGTACCTGTAGATTAAGGTAGGGGCAGCAGTGTTATATGTTAAGCAACAGTGTTTCACATGATGTACCTGTAGATTTAGTGAGGGGCAGCAGTGTTATACGTTAAGCAACGGTGTTTCACCTGATGTACCTGTAGATTTAGTGAGGGGCAGCAGTGTTATACGTTAAGCAACAGTGTTTCACCTGATGTACCTGTAGATTTAGTGAGGGGCAGCAGTGTTATACGTTAAGCAACAGTGTTTCACCTGATGTACCTGTAGATTTAATAGTGAGGGGCAGCTGTGTGCTATATTTAGAAGGTTCTGGAGGCTGTTTCAGGGAACTCCATTATCATTTTTGTCTATATGAGGGGGAGGTGGATATTGCCTCTCATCTTGCATTACACCTATTACAGACCAATGAAGATCCGGGCTAGAATTGATCTTCAGTAACCCACGCTTGTAGTAAGAGGCGACTAACGGGATCGGGTGGTCAGGCTCGCCGACTTGATTGACACATGCCATCGTATCCCAATTGCGTAGATCGATGCACATGGTGTTGATCACTGGATTGTCTAGTCCAGACTCGATTATTTACAGACAGCCGCCATACAGCTGGAATATACAGCGTAAAACTGAACTCTCTCACTACACCTATTACACCTCAAGTAACCAGAAGACCAGCACTGTGTGTGATGATCAAATACCCTGCCAAGGCCTATAGTTACAAGTCAGAGTACTGAGCCGAGAGGTGACTATTACCATCAATGTCTTTATTGCTATAATCACTGATCTTGTATATACTGCCTCAGATTGGGTCTCTATTTTGTACTGATTTGTGAACCTAGTTCATTTAGAAAACAGTGGTTAATTACAGCCTATCTTTCCAGTTGTGTGTTGTTGCCACACATACTTTCTTTTATTGATTGATTCCCGGTAACAGTTTTAGTTCCAACTAGGAATCAACCTACAATGTCAGGGTCATCGTGGATAAAATGCGTGCTCGTGTGATTACCATGCATGAATCTGAAAAGTAATGATACTGACATTTTAATGCGAATTTTATTTAAGCACAGCATTAGCAAGGTAGACCAAACGATCCACTAGAGTCAGTGCTATTCATATAGTATAACGTAATATATATTGAGTCCTTTTGACATACAGCTTGGCACAGAGATCCAGATAGGATCGTTTCTCAATGACTCAAAACACTGTACTTAATAGCTTGTTAAATCAAATCATGTTCCTTATTCCTCCTCCCCTAAATATCTCTTAGCACTGTACCCCTTCTGAGATATGAAAACGCACCCATTTAGAACATTCCCCATGTGAACAATACAGCCCAAAGATAAACTTCTTTTCTGGGATATATGGGACCTTTGTCACTAATTGTGACCGGAAAAGATAAAGTTATATCTCTGTTTTCAAGGTCCTGAATAACTGAAACAAACCAACAGCTGATGTCATCTGAAAAGTACAGAAGAAACAACATATGAAATCCTGACCGCCTCTATGTTAAATTCAGGAGTTATGTAGACGAAAAGCAGGCAATCAACTGTGCAGCAATTGTGCTATACTTCTTGATGATCAACTTAAAGGAACTGGCAAAGTCAAAACAAAGGAAGTTGACGAAGAAGCTTAGCTAAGCTTCAGTTATCTTCATTACCTGATATCATTCAACAATTATCCGATTGTCACTTCCACTTACCCTGAGACAAGTGAAAGCTCCTCGTCTCTTTCACATTTAGATTTATGCATAAAGATTCAGACTCACAAAAAGATTCACCACAAGACTGAATGACGAAAGGGATGGCGTTAAAGTTCCGTTAGTCTATAGCACTATTTCAGATGTTAAAGCCTTTGGTGTCTACATTTCACAAAGTTTCATATACAATCGAACATGCTCCTTCTACTTCGATTTCAAAAAAGGTCATACGACTGAAAACACACTTAATAAGATGGAGTACATTTCCAAATTTAGGCATCCGTGACTAAGAGGATGTGACATACAATTCACTCAATTGTTATACAACATATTTAATGTTAACAATTGATTAGCCATTGCATGTGTTTGTGATGGGCTCCACCCTTAGGGGAAGATGCACTTGCCTTTCACGAACGTCTGAGTGAGTGAGTTTAGTTTTACTCCACATTCAGCAATATTCCAGGTGTATGGGCGCGGTCGAACGTCTGACATCATCACCATTTGGTACTTATAATATAATCGAAATAATAAAGAGACTGCGCTTCCAGCAGACATTTCTTATATTTATGAAAGCGTTTTTGGTTGCTTTATTTTAAGCTGTAATACTGTAGACGGGTCAATATCAAAGTTTGCTGTTATTTGGCACTATAATTCATTGAAAACAGTGTGTACTTGTACTAAATTGCATCTTTTAGCGTAAAGATGCAAAAGATAATCTTTCTAAATGTACTTTACAACAATTTGTTAAATGGGATATGAATTTGTAAATGCCAGGATGTACAAAGTAGTAGCTCTGAATATAACTATTTCTCAACATATAATAGGCTGGACATATGTACCAAGCAAATCGTACTCGTCTTCAATTACATTCAGATTACACATGTCACATAACCTTTGTTCTTTTATTAACCTAACTACCTACCAGATTCTATAAGTACCTACCTACCAGATAATGATCTATAAGTAGATCATGAGATGAACAGCGGAATTTTCTTACGTTTAACAAAGACAAAAACTGTTCTTTGTGGATAGATTGTTTGATCATTTTATAGTAAAATCATTTGCAAGAAAGATCCCGTGGTTTTTCATGATCCTCACTTGGGAAAGTACTGAAAATCTTTTTCAAAGGATTCCAGATATGTTGTTTCTTTCGTGTTGTGACTCGTGCTGGGGACGAGCATTTCGCTTCTGAGAATGATTCCGATTACGATCTGACTGGCACTTATATCAATCTTGGGAGGGTACTCAAAATACTGACAAGTTGGATGTTGCTGAACCAGTTCTGGGTAAGGAGCAGTTGGTTAAAGTACAGGGAGATTACCCAGAACTCAATTTGCTTGCTTACTGGGCACTCTCTTCATAACAAGCTGACAAGGATGTAGCTATTATTTTAGGAATAACATTTTAGTGAAGAAATGGAGATTGCCAGATGTCTCTACCGATAATGAATGGACTGACTGACTGACTGAGTATGGTTTTACGCCGTTTCAGCAATATTCCAGCAATATCACGGCAGGGGACACCAGAAATGGGCTTCACAAATTGTACCCATGTGGGGAATCGAACCCGGGCCTTCGGCGTGACGAGCCAACGCTTTAACCACTAGGCTACCCCACCGCCCAATATAATGAATGAAAGGTTCACCAAAATGTTCTTCCAAATTCGGGACGTATGGTGAGGTAGCCTAGTGGTTGAGGGCTTTGCTCGATTCCTCACATAGGCACAGTGTCTAAAGCCGATTTCTTGTGTCCCTCGTCGTGATATTGCTGGAATATTGCTAAACGCGGTGTAAAAGTAAACTCACTCACTATTCCAAATTCACATTGAAAATATCTTTCGAGTATGGCACATCAAACGTCTTTGGCAGGTAATGAGAAAACGCCTATGCCATTCCTTATACATGTACATGACATAATGTGGCTGAATACAATTTGTCATTGTTAAAACGTTGGCAAATCTAAAATCAGAAATCTCGAGCTGCACCTTTGAAACCTATCCCAACTTTTGCAGAACCTTTGAGCAGAGCGATCGTTGATTGCATTGGTCCTTTGCCTAAAACTAGGTCAGGTAATCAGTACATGCGTACTACATGTGTGCTTCACTAAGGTTTCTAGAGACCATTGCTTAATGAAATATTGTTGTACAGGTTATTATCAAGGCTTTGTTAAAGCTCTTCACTGTGTGCGGTTCAGTAGAATCAGATCTTTAATTTAGTATCAAGTGTTCTCCCACTCAATTTGGCATAACTCAGGTGAAGTCTTGCATATATCGTCCTGAATCGTAGGAAGCCTTAGAGAAGTTCCTTCAGACTCTTAAGAACATGATAACAGTGTTTAGCTTGGTTTCCTTAAACTTGTGATAATGCTGTCTCAGGACAAAATGAAGGATGTTATAGCAACAGACTCAAAAAGTGAAATTTCAGTCCCACCGATACAGTTTGAAGAGTTTTGGTCATTACGTACCATGGTCCATATGTTACTGATAGGAATATCAGAGATACTAAATATGTCATGTAAATATGATTGGGAAGTATGACAATGACAAAGTACTAACTCAGTGTCTTGCCATGGTTCTCCTGTAGATGTTGTATCATATAGTGATCCAATGAGACTGTATATTTTGATGGTATTGCTGACCATGCTGGTCCTACGATAAACGATTCTCAAGTTTCAGCTAATGTAGTTGCTAAACAAGGTCATTTGCCATCTGAGCAAAAGGATACAGTACACCTTGTAAGCAACAAAACGTGACAAATGACATTGGAAGAATAAGCAGAACCACTCCCAAATATCAAATGATCACTCCTCGAACTATACTATATTTGAAAACTCGTGTTATTTTACACATACTAGGTGTCTGTAATAAAGGGTCTAATGATATGTAGCAATGTAAAGAAAAGTTTCTCAGAAATAATAGAACTAAGAGTATCATCATAATGTTTAATGTGTTGACAAATGTGACACATCTTGACATACAGACAAAACGTTCAAACAGCACTACCAAACATCAGTAGCGTAGATCAACCAATCAAAATTAAAATGACAAACAAGACACAGGTGCACCTTGCTCTCGTGGTCCTTATCAAGTTCATAAAGAAACCTTGCAGAATCGCATTCCATTCCTCTACAAGAGTTCTGCGGATCCTGGGAGATCCACTGAAGGTGGGTGACGCGTGTACACACGTCGACCGAGTTCATCCCAGGCATGCTCAATTGGGTTGAGGTCTGCCGAGGATGCTGGCCACTCATCCTGCTGCCTAAGGAATTCCATGACAGTCCTGGCCCTATGGGACCTGGCGTTGTCGTCTTGCAGTAAAGAGGGACGACCATAAAAGCCATGCTGCCCTTAAACGTCGACGAACGGTGCTCCTGGGTATCTTCACACTGTTAACATTAAAGTGTTCTTTCTGAGTATCTGCTGCGTTAAGGAATCTGTTACGTAACGCAGTGTTATTCATGTGCCTATCTTCTCAGACTTTTGTGACTCCCGGGCAAAATGTTCGACGTGCATATTCAACGGACCCACTCTGACTCACATTAAAGCGGACAGCAACCTGCCGCCAAGTCTGACCAGATTCCAAAAGGCCTGACTCCTTTCAGCAAGTGTCAAAAAACGTCTCATTTTAAGCTGCGATTTCAAAAAAGGTAGCTGAACAGTGAACGACAGTGAAAAAGCATCAATGCATGTGTATTGTCCTCCACCTTCCATTGATAGAGTGACTTGCACGTGCAAATCATTGACATTAAATGGCAGGTGGATTTCCATTTTGACAATTTGAATAAAAAATCTGCCATTTGTAACAGAATGTATTGGACATTAAAGAACGTAATAATGACATTTCAACGGCCTGATGTGTTTTTTCCATGCTGTTAAGAAAGTTTGTAAAACATTCAGTTGTATATATTTCAAACAAAAACGAAGATTTTACAAATTTAAGAAATAGTGTTACCAATAGCTTGACCTTCATTAATGACGCCGAGTATACATGAATAACAAACAAGTTAGTGTCTTTTTCTTCAAATTTATTTAAACTATGCAGCGGAAAATGTAACAACCTTACAAAACGTAAACTTTCTCAGGTGAGTCATAATGACATAAGTCTCTTAGGAGTACATCAGTATTGTAATGAAAGACCTCTTGACAGATAGCATGTACCAGGAGTGTATCCTTCCTGGTAAGCATGTTCAACAAATGTGAGGTTGACACTTTCCAAACTTGGTTATATCTTAAGCAAACAGCAAAAAGAAAGAAAAATCGAAATGTCAGAATATCATGCCTTAAATCACTTCATCCCTCTGTGATCAATACATACAGAAATTTTACAAAACTATTGAATTTATACTGAAGTTATGTTCAAAATGGTTACTTTAAGAACTATTTGACAGATATCAAACATCTTATGCATAAAAATAATATTTCTAGAGGGATAAGGCCATTTGGACATAATTATATATCAACCTTTACCATCAATATATTATTACATCATCATAACACCACCAAAACACAATAGAAAAGGATAAATCTTTAAGAATGTATATAGTAAAAATACATTATAGGGAAAACTACAAGAATATATCTGAAAACTAAAATAATTATTTATAATATCATAAAAGGAATATATTAGTGAATTGCAGTTAAAAAGTGGATATACACATGTCTATAAGAAAGGTTTTCATATTATATTTCCCCATAATGCTAACAATTGTATAGTGCTATCTGCACACAATGGTTCTCAAGTTGACCAATTCGTCTAAATCTCATCTCCTTAGGGAGGTTAAAACCAAATTTGCCAGTTTGTTTCCAGATAGTTCTGCTTTCACATTTTTGTCAAATGTTACTGGGTACCCCTTATCAAGCACCGAGTCAATTGATAGTGTTACAAAACAGTTTTGTCACAAACATTTAGTTGTTTTATTAAAATTCTTGTTGCAGATGTTTTGCGTCATCCTTCGTTCTCACAACTGTGCCTATTCATTCCCAGTAGCATTATCTCACATTCTCTACCTTTTATGGATTTTATTTTACATGATTTTAGCCCTAAAAAACCATCAAAGTAATGAACATTTAAGGTTCTTTCCTATTTCAAAAGACTTCTAGAGGTGAATGAAAAATTGATCTGTTCATTATTGACCAAATCAGATAATATATAACAATAATGCACACAAAAACTCAAGGTGAGCTGTCCATTGGTGCTTAAATATTACTTACAAACAAATATCTTTACCTCTTTAAATATACATATTAGCATCATTTGAACAATCATTATTAAATATGACCCTTTATGGACCATTTAAAGATTATGCACGTACACATGCAAACACAGACACACACATTTTACGGACCACTTAAAGAATCACAAACATATACATCCACCCAATAACTTCATTTACGAGTGACAAGCTTAAATGTGTTTTAAATATAGTACCAAGATGTTATTAAAGCTAAAGGAAAACCATGTTTTATCAGCATTTCACCAAATGTGACAAATGCTGAGTTTGAGAAATCAGTTTCAAATTTGGATAAATTCTTTAATAATTCAAGGTTAATAGAAATACATTAAGTTAAAATATGTTATTATTGTTGAAATGAAACCTGTATACCACTTGCTGAGTCATTTTGTGGGACATTTAGGTTGTGGTTTTCAGGAAAATATTTTTCAATTTGTTAACATGAATTTTCACACATATATGAAGCAAAAACAATATAATGTTTCAAAAGTGATGTCATAATCATCATAAAAAGTTTGGATTAGCCTTTTCTAAAACACAACATAACTAAGACAGGGTTATATTAAGAAAATGTTGAATCACATTCTCACATATTGCTGAGAGTTTTGAATACAGTATTTCAGTACAAAATCTTTAAGTGACAGAAGCTCTGGTATCAGTGGCAAATTTTTGTAAGTGCTGCATGAAATGAAAGTTGTTATACATAAAGTTTGTCTTTCCTAGCTTCTAAAATGCCACTCAAAGAAGACGGAATTGACCTGTGGACTTTTTATTTCTTCATTTTTCAGATGCTACTACCCTTACCTCAAGCTAAAACATAAAAGTACCAATACCAAAATTTTACAGACAGAATAGTGAAGCTGAAATCCATTACTCAGCAGTCTTCAGCATTGAAGAAACTAAAATACTAACAATAATCAAAATGCTATCCAATGCATATCCATGTATAAACAATAAACAATGAAATTTGTATAAAAACCACAGGTCTATTAGAAATTGATTACTGCTGTATAAATACAGTATTCTGTTTGAGTTCTCCAGTTACAAATATGTACCAGATACCACTTATGAAATATATCTGTAATTTGATTAAAACTAATATAACACAATACAATATTTTATACAATAATGTTCATGGTAACAATATTATTTATCATCCAAACAAGCTTCGACTAACACAACAATGAAATTGCATTACCATGCTTTCCAAACTAGCAACATCCTAAGCTTCCATAATGTCAGTCTATCTAACATTTCAGCATCATGCTTTGCACATTAAAGATACCATTTATTTACGTTTTCACACTGAAAAATGTGGAAGAATAAATTTGGATGATAACTAGAATCACATTTTTGTGTCTTTTGACACAGCAAAACATAACACACCTCTGAGTGAGTAACTTTCATCACCTCATAGATCTGAAATCAAAACAGACTACATTGATCAATGAGTTATTTAGAACATCCCATGGACTTATTTTGAAGGTGTTATTCAAATTTCAATTCCTTCACTGACAAACAGTACCAGACTTAGTTTAGGAATCAATCTCTATATACAAATAAATAGAGCATACAGTCACACATGGCAAGCAAACGTTTCAAGATACATAAAATGTCAGTTGTTGATGACAACCAATGAATGATTAGTTTAAAACAAACAGAATGTGATCTAAGTACAATCCAAAATAACACAAAAGGAGGTATTATTTCGTTAACAAGGTTTTCAATAATATTATCCACTTTAAATAATATTTACAAACAAAGCATTGCACAAAATATATACTACTTAATCTTCAATTACATATGGACAAACCAAAGTTGGTCTGACTTTGGTGATGACTTGAAAACTAATCTTTCAGTCCACACAATTTGTTCATGTAGGTCAAGTCATTAACCTTGTGTAGGTATGGCCAAAAGTCCAACAACTTATGAAACTATCCTATACAACAACAAACCAAATTTGAACTAACAAAAAACAATGATAGGGAATACATGTCTTCTAGCTGATGCAGAGAAATCAGTTTGTCTTCCAATAGTTACACAGATTCAGCATCTAGAATAGTTTTCTGTACATACCAAATTCAGTAATGAGTAAAAAGTAAAGATGAAATACTAATTATCTAAAACACTGAATTTATGATCACTACACATTGGAGTTTTGTCATCTGGTTGAATGAACTTACTGTTCAATTGTCTATGCGCATTGATGCACAAAGATAAACAACACCCAAACACAAACCTGGATACACAATCAGGAAAATTAGACACACAAACACTGCATATATACATGTCTCTCAGATGGCCATAACTTGTTCCATATCATAAATACATGAAACTACAAACCAGAGCTATCTCCATGGCACTGATTATTGTGTAGATAAAGCAGATATATATTGTAAATATATGTAGGAAATCTGTACACTCCATCTCACAAAATGTACAACTGACAAAAGTGTGATACAAGCGTGGAATAACAACAGATGTCTTTGTGAATATTTAGACTGAACGAAAATTAAACTGATATAATATATAATTTCTAGATCTATAACAGTATATACAGTGGGATGAAAATAACCTGGTGTGATCCGGGCAACTAGAGAATAAGAGCATGAGCAACACCCAACTCAGTCAGGTTACCATGACAATCAGTCAGTCAGGAAACTGAAACTTACCAATAGATCCAGTTTAGTCTGCTATATATCAGTAGTGGTCTATGATTTGATGATGACCAGGGGAGTACAGATTTGTGAGAGGGGGTAAAATGCGTCTCAAGAGGATGTTGTTAGCCTGAAAGTTTCCAGTGTATGATGAAGGCAGGTTATCTAACTCACTCACTCTTGACATTCTATCAGTAAAGAAACGAAATTTCCATGCACTGATACTTTCAGCACTACATCATACAGTAAGCAATGGTTAGAGATGTTTACACATGACATAGAAATCATTTTGTAAATATTTAACTGATAAATCTCAAGAAAAAATAGTACTGGCATGGGAAACTAAGATTCTGCATTTTTTTACCATGCTCATAGCATTATTGGAACCATATTATGAAAGGTAAACAAGAAGAGGCTAAATAAAAATCAAGATTTTTTAAAGAACTGGTATTACCATAATAAGTAACTGCTGTATAATGACCAACTATAGGCAACATGATGCTCTAAATACCACAGACTAGCCTTTGGAAGTGGTGCTATTGGTGTAAGATATGAACATACACATACACAATGTACTTGGGTATCATCATGGCTTTGTTAAGGTATTGTATTAGTCATATCTATCATAAGGCATCTGCAACATTCTATACTGTATAAGGCTGTATTATATAACATAACCGTGACAACAACAGCTACTCAGGAATTATATTTCATTAGAACATCAAACACAAAGTATACACATACACATCAACAAAGTGAGGTTAGTTTCTGAATCTGTCACCTAGATGAAACAAATATATTTGAACATTTAACAGTGATGCGACCAAATTCCATATCCATCAAAGTATGGATAAATAAAATGATGCAATTCAAGGGTATACTAGGGATATATATTAAATAACATCTAATTACAAGGTATAATATTTGAACTATCATACATAAGTGGCATGGTGTAAAGTTAAGAGTACATTTTAATATACAGTATAATCTGGGCAATTACAAACAGTATGACATCTTGATTTGGACACTCACTTGATGGACCTTGTCGAGACCTTTTTACACATGATACCACATAACATACTGTGGGATATCTGTCTGCCTATTTTACACATGCTATCAGATAACATACTGTGGGATATATGTCTGCCTATTTTACACATGCTATCAGATAACATAACATTTACACATGCTATCAGATAACATACTGTGGGATATATGTCTGCCTATTTTACACATGCTATCAGATAACATACTGTGGGATATATGTCTGCCTATTTTACACATGCTATCAGATAACATACTGTGGGATATATGTCTTGCCTATTTTACACATGGTATCAGATAACATACTGTGGGATATATGTCTGCCTATTTTACACATGGTATCAGATAACATACTGTGGGATATATGTCTGCCTATTTTACACATTCTATCAGATAACATACTGTGGGATATATGTCTGCCTATTTTACACATGCTATCAGATAACATACTGTGGGATATATGTCTGCCTATTTTACACATGCTATCAGATAACATACTGTGGGATATATGTCTGCCTATTTTACACATGCTATCAGATAACATACTGTGGGATATATGTCTGCCTATTTTACACATGCTATCAGATAACATACTGTGGGATATATGTCTGCCTATTTTACACATGCTATCAGATAACATACTGTGGGATATATGTCTTCCTATTTTACACATGCTATCAGATAACATACTGTGGGATATATGTCTGCCTATTTTACACATGCTATCAGATAACATACTGTGGGATATATGTCTGCCTATTTTACACATGCTATCAGATAACATACTGTGGGATATATGTCTTCCTAGTTTACACATGCTATCAGATAACATACTGTGGGATATATGTCTTCCTAGTTTACACATGCTATCAGATAACATACTGTGGGATATATGTCTGCCTATTTTACACATGCTATCAGATAACATACTGTGGGATATATGTCTGCCTATTTTACACATGCTATCAGATAACATACTGTGGGATATATGTCTGCCTATTTTACACATTCTATCAGATAACATACTGTGGGATATATGTCTGCCTATTTTACACATGCTATCAGATAACATACTGTGGGATATCTGTCTGCCTATTTTGCACATGCTTTTAGATTACATACTGTGGGATATCTGTCTGCCTATTTTACACATTCTATCAGATAACATACTGTAGGATATCTGTTTGCCTACTTTGCACATGCTTGCAAATAACATACTGTAGAATATCTGTCTGTCTGTTTTAACACACTGTGGGATATCAGATACCACATGCTTTTAGATTACATACTGTGGGATATCTGTTTGCCTACTTAACACATGCTATGTAAATAACATACTGTAGGATATCTGTCTTTACACTGTTTTAGACATACTGTGGGATATCCTGTATATACACATGTCTGTTTCGGATATCAGATACACTGGGATATCTGTCTGCATACTTTACAAAAAATGTTATCTGGGATATCCGTCCACCTATGTTGATGTCAGTCTAGCACTGAGACAAATAAATACATGTTCATTGATCTGCAGTCTTTTGTCATGCACAGCTACATATGAATTTTGTTTGTCGTTCCCATCTGTACAGGTTTTTATGCAAGTAATATCAATAGTATAAAGTAATGAAACTGAAAGGTAGTACAAGATAATATGCAGCTGAATGAATTAGGTCAAAAGTAGTAATTGCCCTAAAACATATAAATGAATGAGTGAATTATGAATAACAAAGATATGATATATGCTGCTTTTGGCAACACTCTTGCAACATCATAGCAGTTAAACTGACTTTCCGTACTGAAAACATGCTGAAAGGTATCAGAAATATCATTGTGAAGGGTATATAGAACCCTCACACTGGTGTGCTCCAGTCAATGTCTGCTTCAGTCACCCCTTTAGCAGCAAGCTCCTCCTGGACTCTCTTCAAGTAACCAGGGTCAGGGTAGCCAAAACTACAAAACAGAGAAATGAAAGTGACACTCAACAGTGAAGGTATCTTTGTGAAGAGTTCAACTTGTTAACCCAAATACTTACAGATTTAACTGCTGAAGTGAATTTGCTTTTTACATATAATCTTTTTTTGTTTGTTTATATTTTCTTTTTTTTGTGAGTTAATGTGAGTGATCTTTGTTCACAGCGAAATATTCACATACTTTCCAATTAAACAACACAACTTTCCATGAATATGACCTCAACAAAGTATCATTTTATCTTGTATTTTTATTTGGAATTGTTTGCTTCAGTGCAAGGTTTCAACATTTTGATATAAACGGTACATACTCTGGACTAAACCTAACTTCAAAACACAACAGACATATTGCCATTCCATTACTTTATCTCTGTTTTGTAAATTATGCTCTCTTGGAACGTGTAATTACGCCTAAGTACAAAGGTCTCCTATCTTTAAACATTCTGAAAAAAGGGGTCACAAGTAGTTACACATGTCATAAATATTACTGATGTTCGGGATTGAAATATTCATAGTCCTGGACAGTTAAAGATAATGGTTCAAAACACATACTTTACATACTTTTTCAAAAATAAGTTGTCAAATGAATCCAAAGACTTTGTGTAAATGTGCCTATTTTAAATGAGGCATCAATAAGGAAAGTCTTACCTCTTCTGAACCAGTCTGAACAAAGCATTGTTTGACGTCATGATAGAATGTTACTTTCTCAGGGTATACATAAATACAAATTTAAAGTCTACTTTTCTTGTTATTAAGCTAAAGAGTAACTGCAGAACTGTACCAGTCAGTACTTACTTTCCAAAATATGAAGTTTTGTGGTGGATATCATTCCATGTAACTTTATTCTCAGCACCAGTTGTGACAGATCTGCCAACAGTAAATGTCAATCGTCTGTCAAATGCCACTATCAACAGGCGAAGAACTTTTTTCCCTTCCCATGAATCTGGAAGATAGGCAGTCCAATAAGCCCCCATGTATGGTTTGCCTGGGTTCGGGTGTTCTTCCTGAAAAAGCACAATGTAGCTATTCGAAGCACAGCAATTGGTTATACATTCATATGCATGATATCAAAAAGTTTAAGATTTGACCAGTAACATATCAAGTTTCCACAACATTATCAAATGGCATGTTGAAAAACGCCAGTTGAACATCATTGCTAATAAAGTTTCATTAAAATGTCATCTCTACAATCATGTAGGTTTCACAGGAAATGTATGTCCATAATACAGACTATAAAATCAAGGATACAATTAGGATAAAGGAAGTGAAGGTCACAGGACAGTCAAAACTAAAGCTGCCCTCCCAGACTTACAAATGTTATAAGAGCAGCACTCATCATTACCTGGGGATATTTTAAATTTCCATTTGTTCTTTCTTGGGAATCATTTACAAATAGAGAATATGGGCAAGCAAAAACATTCATCTCTGATTACTAAATCAAGGGTTCTCCAAAGGCATTCCAATCTAGGAGTCATCATGACTCTTGACTAAATCATAAAAGTATTAGCATGTTAAACTAATGTGTGGTGTGTTTGTGGATATGCTGGATAAGAATGTACAGTGACCTGACCTGAGTGACCTGAAAAGTTTGCACTTAACTGTTTTTCACCAAGGAAAGAGTACAATATTTTCTAGCATACCCACTTCAAGCCCTGAGACATGCCATTCTGTTTGTGATGTCACTTCAGGATGTGAAGGGGCGGTGGGGTAGCCTAATGGTTAAAGCGTTGGCTCGTCACGCCGAAGACCGGGTTGAATCCCCACATGGGCACAATGTGTGAAGCCCATTTCTGGTGTCCCCCGCCGTGATGTTGCTGGAATATTGCTAAAAGCGGCGTAAAACCAAACTCAGTCAGTCAGTCAGTCAGGATGTGAAGCTTCTTGTAACGTGATGTTTTCAAAACTTAATGAATACTTTTAGCTTGTTGCTTAAAAGGTCCCTGCCCATCACGAGCAACTCTAGTCCCACCTCTTAACTAGCTGCTGAAAGGGTCCTTGCCAATGAAGCTCATTCTTCCACATCCTATCATGCTCCTCCACTTCTATTCTTGGGGACAGGAACAAACCCAAGGATCTAATAATCGTCCCGGGAGCAACAAGGGACCTTGTGAGTAAACGTTAACACCTTGGAAATAGTCTCGTAAGAACAACTGGGTGAAGGTATTATGTGAACTCTACTGGTAAGCGAGATTGGGAAGAGAGTTTTGAACCTGTTTATAACTAAGAGCTAAGATATCAGCAGCCATGCAGCAGCAGCATCTCTTCTGCTGATAATGATGAAGGTCTGTAGCTGCCACCCAGATGCAATTTCAGGGCTTTTAAGCGAAGTGTCCCTAAATAATTTCCATCCAGCAGTTGTATGAGTCTGCCAAGGCAAGAAATCAAGATGTTTCTATCTACAGGGATGGGGACTTGGTCCCACCTAGTTTCTGAATGTACACTACTACCCTTGCATTGTTGGTTGCTATAAAAACTGAAAAATTGAGAAGATCCTTCCAATTCTATAGAGTGTAGAAAACTGCACACAGCATCATTTCATAACAGTTTGATATTATATCAATATTAACCCAGCTTACACCAAATTTCTTTGACATATGCATACATGTGTCCCGGTAATGGGGACGGATAAGATTGGGCTTCTGGGCATTTTCATTTAGGATTGTGTTATGATGAACATACTCTGGCAGGTCAATCATACATTCTAACTTTCTATTTCATTACAGAGTTGAACCTGTCAAACTAAAAATGACAAAAGAAAAAAAACATGTTGTTGAGCTATCAGCAGAAATGCATTCACCATTTGAATGAAATATGTATGTTACTTACTTTTTGAATTCCACCTGGTATGTTGTATCTGATAGTAATGGTTCCATCATGTGGATGTCCCAGGAGATGATTGAAAGCATTCACAGTCACAGACATTTTGCCTTCTGGCATGTTCCCTGACACTGGTCCATGAATGGCACCACAATTTGGACACACAGGCTTGTAATTGTTGAAGTAGTGATCGATACATTCACTGCAGAACCTGTGCCCACACTTCAGGGTTTTGGGATCGTTGCAGGAGTCCTTGCAGATTGAACACTCCTCGCCTCCTGTAGCTCCAGCCACCTCTATGTCCATGGTATCCTCTCCTGATTCCAGGGTCAGATGGGAATCAAACACTCCCTTGAGTTTGGCAATAACCATTGGATTTTTCTCGATCAGATGGATTTCAGGTACTCTGCTTTCCTTCATAACTTCTCTTGTAATGTTACAGAAGGCTTTGGCAAAATCTTCAAGGTTAACTGAAAACACAAAAGTCTTCGCTGGTTATTCAGAAAAGTATAACTATAAGTTTCTGGCGTACTGCTAGTGTCTGTACACTTCAATTTGGATGGATCAGAAATTGCACAAATTCAGCAATAAGGTTGAATGGTGATGCAATATAATGGAGACAAACAAGCATAGTGTGTTGTTGTGTTATGGTTACACAACAACCAAGTGGGTTTTACATAATGTTAAATTCCTACATATTTGACTCAATAATTATTTGAAATACAAAAACCTTTTCATTCGAGTCATGGCTAAAGTAACATTTTTTTCAAAAAATGTACTATAAATATTTATAACTCTACTACATACATAAACAATTTAATCTTTTGACTGTAAACTGCAGTTGGCAAAAAAGATATTGACAAATATTTCCACACACATAAATTCTAAGAAACTTACTATCAGAAACAAAGTTGATGTAAAACCCGGATTTCTAAATGAGTTATCTGTACTTTCCTTTAGGCAGTAGGCAGGACCTTGACACTAATGGTGGGCACTTAAGGCACTCACTATCTTGTTCTTGTCACTACATGACCACTGCTGCTAGTCCACATGTACATATAAAACAAGTATATGGATGGTAACCTCTTCTTTATTGTATAACAGGACGTTTCTGGGCTACTTCTTGCCCCCTTCTTCAGGTGATAGGGACAGGTGTAGAAAACATATTACCCGGACGGAGAATTTTCAAACCATTCCCTATAGATTTCCATTGATAAATGATTCTGTTATCTGGATGGAAAGATCTGTGTGCATGTGCATTTGTATGTTTGTGGTAGAGTTTAAGTCTGTACATAGTGATTATGTTTTATCATTTAGCTGTTTTACTTTAACATGTTTAAAATAATGTCAGTTGTATATTTCAGGCAATACAGTAATTAATAACTATTTATTGTATTAATTTCAGATATATGAACCAGTCATCTTCACTGATATATGAATAATCAAATCTCTTATTTCAGGCTCCATAAGATATTTAAGCAGTTGCAAGTAAACTAGTATCATTAAAGCTCATTTCTTTTGTTAAGTAATTTCATTGGGTAAGTCCACTGCAGTGTAGGGTAGATCAACTAGCAATCAAAGTATAAGCCCAGGTATTTTAATGATTGGCTAATTTTGAATTAGGTGTCCCACTTTCAAACCCTTTGTTTTCCACATATGCATTCTTGTCACTGGCACTTACAACTTGCACTTGGACACTTGGAGAGACACAGGACCAGAAACTAAAAGGGTTAGTTACTATCATGTTCTTTTTATGCCATTGTAATGTATAAATCACTTCATGTAAATATATCTATATCAGATTAATGTTATGTTTAAACATGTCCCATACACTTTGTGTGTGTGTGTATGTTGAGTTTATGTATATAAGAAATACCATATCTGATTGTATGTGTGGTTTTGGTTATCTGGCAGTAATTTGTATTGTTTATTACTGAATTGATAATAGTTTAGATGAAATATTTAGATGTGTAAATAGATCAGAACTCATGGTATGTTTTATATCATGGACAGGTTCATACAAGATTATCTTGAATATGGACAACACCACCCCCATGGGATTCACAGGGTACATATGTTTATATATATTTGTAATGTATAATTAATTGAACATAACATCATGCATGTCATGCCATATCCATATTGCATGTGTAACTTCAACGACCGCAATATGTCAAGCTTATTTAAAGTAGTGATGTCTGTATCACTTATGATTATGTAGAATTGTTGCTTTTATATGTCAGATTGTGAGATGAACTGTACTCTTATTATCTCATTCCTTGTTACAGGGTGTCAGTTTGTCATCTGTTAGTCACCAGCAAATAAACAGTTCTCACACCTTAGCCTGTGTTACCGCGACTTCCACAAGACACTTTGATGGCTATTACAATGGAGCCCCCCAGTGAGGAGCTGTTGAAGACTGATGTTGGAGTGAGTGACAAGCCCAGTGATCAACTGACAATCCAAGTGATCCAGTGAGAGACTGAATATGCACGTCAATACGTGGTAACTATAAACTGAACAATATGATCAACTTGATTCAATCATTGACTGATTTCAAAGCTAGCTTAGAAGCAATTGCTGTATATTTGCCTCATCACACAAGCATGTATTCCATTGCCGGCATATATTCAGGTATCTCATTTCAGTTGATGCATCCAATATTCTGTGAAATTTCAAATAGTTTTCCCTGTCCTACTTAGTAACTGACTTTACACTGCAGTGTTATTCCTGTTGTAACAATTATTCTGTATTTTCAACTCTGGTTTATTTATGCCATTATTTAGTTGAGTCGTTTACTGAAGGTCAGCTGAACTTGTTTATTTATTAGTGATGACCACATGTACCCTGATAGACACCAGTTAGTGCTGCATGGTATTTCATTGTGATGTGTGTGAGTGGTGTGCTTTGTGTTTTATGAAGCTTCAATAGAATTTAAACCTTTGCTTAATCAATAAAGTGTGTAGGCATTACTCTTAGGCGTTATGCATTAATTATACCCAAATCAGGTTATCAATAAACTCATATTGACTGTGTGACTGACTTACTATGTTCCATCACCCAGCACTCACGGCACATTGCACATACCCATGCACCCCAGGGTAAAGCGGGTGGATTCAGTAGTGTCCTACTTGTGTTGTCGTCGGCGTTACTGCAAATCAACATTGGTTTGTTTTCATCTCTCATTGATGATTCGTGATTGAACCTTATCTTCCACCGAACTTTCGTACAAATTTGGTTGTCACATTTTCATATTCTTTCCAGGTGATGAACTCAGATGAACCTGCTGCTTCAGTTTGTATATCACGACTGCTTTGTTGTCATTCATTTCGTTTTCAGCTGTTAGTGCCTCCTTCATAACTCTACTCTTGTCCTCGTGCATTTGACTTTTCAATAGTCAACCATACAGTCATTTAGTCACAAACATTACAACAGCGCTGGCGCCACATTGCACTATCTCCTTTCTCTTTTTCGCCTTCGGGTTTGTGTTTTTAGAAACACGTTTTTCTTTGGCTTCACTTACTCTAACCAATATCGAACTCAGTAAAGAGGACTTGGGTAACATGGTTCGATTGTTTAGAAAAATGGGGATGCATCCTAAAGATGATACTCCAGAGGATTTAAAGGCTTGGATACATGGAATGTCGCAGCAAGAAGGCACTTCTATCAAGATGGAAGACCCAGGCGATACATCACCACCGCCCACAAGCCACAGTAATCCGACATCAGTGTCATACCAGCATTTCCCCAGGCTGCCTTTCTTCAGTGGAGAACATGGAAAGGACACAGAGTATGACCTTTGGAGATATGAGGTGGATTGCCTGCTAGAGAGTAATACATACAGCCCAGATGTAGTATTGCAAGCCATTCGTAAATCCTTTAAAGGAGAAGCAGCCTTAGTTTCTATGAAGTGAGGTCTCAAAGCAACTATAGCTGACTTGTTGTCAAAACTAAGGAGCGCCTTTGGAACACTACGTAGTAGTTCATCCTTGCTATCCGAGTTCTACAGTACCAGTCAGCGGGATGATGAGGATGTGGCAGCATCGAGTTGTAGGTTGGAGAGGTTATTGTTCCAGCTTACTGAACTGAAGCAAATCTCAAGAGAGGAACAGGATGAGATGCTGAGGTCACGACTTTGGGATGGTTTACACTCGTCTCTTAAGAGTCTAGCTGGATACAAATATGATGCCATATCCAATTTTGATGACTTAAGACTATGCCTTCGAGAACTGGAATTTGATCTGCACCACGGGAAACAAGACACATCCAAGAGCAAACCCAAGTCGGCAACACTGAAGATGGCCTCAACTGTTGAAACTGCGAAAGATCAAGACTTTCTGGAACTAAAGGGCATGATGAAGGATTTGAAAGCAGATATTTCAAAGATTAAGGAACAACAGACAGAGATGTCCGCTCATGTATACCAGAGTCAGTCATTTATACCACCCACTATAGAGGGCTATGAAGACAGGCAGCCCCAGAGTTATTCATTGAGAGGAAGAGGCAGAAATCCCAGACGTGGACACGGTTAACAGTTTGGACAACATGCTTCTTGGAGTGAAGAACAGTCACAGGATGTCCAACAAGGTGCAGCTGCACCTCGGTATCAGTACCCAAGCTCACAGCAGTCTCAACCTTCAGGTAAATGCACCTCATCACAGTGGAAAAGCACACAGCCTCAGGGAAGCACACCTATCTGCTACAGATGTGGGTACCCGGGCCATTTAGCTTATGGTTGTCGTGTTTTATTGGATCATCAGAGGCGACCTTTAAACTTGCCAGGGCCTGTGGGAAGGGGTTACCATTAGGCACTTGTCAACGCCCCGTACACAGGCAACCACCACAAGGACTAGTAGGAACTTCAAAAGAAGTCGAAGTTTACATTGAGGACATTCCTGTTCGAGCCCTTCTTGACACAGGAGCAACTGTATCAATACTTTCTCAATCTTTTTATGAGAAACATCTTTCTCACATCGCACTGGAGTCTTTTGATGAATTATTAGATATTGAATGTGCTGGAGGTGAGCAACTCCAATATCAGGTTTATAGAGGTCTCAGTTAGGACTTCAGGAGGTGGCATTAACGAGGACCCTGTGCCTTGTCTTTTCCTTATGGTATCTGATACCAGATACAATGGTAGGGTGTCAGCCTTATTAGGTACAAATGTGTTATCACATCTTCTTGAAGTATGCAAAAACCAAAATGGAGATAGGTTTTTACAGAAAGCCAATTTGCATACCCCTTGGTACTTGGCATTCCCAAGTATTGTATTACATGAGAAAGAATTAGTGAGAAACCATGGGAAACTTGCCTTGATTAGGAGTGCAGAACATCAGAGTGTTGTCATCCCTAGTAACAGTACCACAGTTATCAAGGGTCAACTCAATAAAGGATTGGCATACCCTCAGGTATGTGCACTGCTACAACCAACCAGTTGTTTCGCAGTACCTCAGGATCTTGACATTGCCCCTACTATTGTTAAATACAATCCTCAAGGACAAGATACAATAGAAGTGCACATCTCAAATATCACCACCAAGGCTGTTATCATTCCAACTCGAGCTATTTTGTGCGAGCTGCAACCAGTCACAATTCAAGATTTACCACCTGGACGCCCTGTAGACTCTGACCTATTGCTAAATCAGATTGAGATGGACAAGGAGGGCCTAACACGTGATCAGATTGCTGAGGGAATAGACACCATACTTAAATTCAAGGACATCTTTTCTAAATCAGATCATGACTTAGGTCACTCAACACAAGTCCGGCATCGCATTAATCTTGATGACATCACCCCTTTTAAGCAGAGACATCGTCATATCCCACCAGCTATGTTTGATGAAGTAAGAAGTCATCTACAGGATTTGCTATCTGCAGGTGTAATACGACCATCACATAGTCCATGGGCAACCAATGTAGTCCTTGCTAAGAAGAAAAATGGTCAGCTAAGGATGTGCATTGACTTTACACAATTGAATCATCGAACCATTAAGGATTCTTATGCACTGCCCAGGATTGAGGAAATGCTCGACTGTTTAGGCGGTATGACCTATTTTTCTGTCCTTGACATGAAGAGTGGCTACCATCAGGTGGAACTTGAGGAAAGATCACAAGCAAAGAACTGCCTTTACAGTAGGTCCATTAGGGTTTTTCGAGTACAACCGGATGCCCTTTGGCTTGTCTAATGCTCCAGCAACCTGTCAGCGACTAATGGAGAAGTGTTTGGAAGGCTTGCACTTGAATATATGTCTCGTCTACATAGATAACTCGATCATTTCCTCCAGGACATATGAGGAACATGTCGAGAGGCTTAAACTTGTCTTCCAGCGGCTGCAGGAATGTGGACTTAACCCATTCAACACCGCAGGCCGCAACGTTATGAGTCCCCAGACACCGGAGGCCGCTTAAGCGGTCAGGCAGTAGTCACGTCAAAATGAGACCTAATTTGAGGAACTTACCTGACTTATGATTCCTATATTAAATCCATCACATTTCACAATGTCTGAAAACACTTATTAAATTTCAATTAATCATATATTATCGGCAGAATTAAAATTATAAACTATTTTTCGCAATGTTATTGAAAACAACGATTCTCGGACACATGCTTCGGCAGCGGGTCCACAATAATATTGTCAAAGAGCAAAGTAACGATGTTTCGAGGAAATTATTAAATAAATTGATTAAACTAATGAATAAAATCAACAACAGCATTCAGAAAAGTTGTTAAACGTACATATAAAATTACTATTTCCATCTTTTTGTGCGATCATGTAATGCAAGTCAAGTCACTGACAAGTGACATCTCGGCTCTCGCCGCCTCAATCTTCACGCTCACACACGATGTTTAATGCGAAAATATATACATGAAGCATTTTTGTCACAGGTCATAACCTAGCACGATACGTCCAATAACAGTGTAGGAAAGATGTAGAAAATCTAGCTGTCCACAGGACTGGCAGGTCAATTTTTTTACCAGTCCTGCCAAAATCTAGCCTGTCCTCCAAATATAAATAAAACACCTTCGGCAGTAAATATTCAAAAAGGTTATAATCATTATATATATGTCACTGGTTTGCTAAAATTGACCCGACATGAGGACGGACTAGATATTTTTTTTAACCCGTCCTCCACAAAATTCACCCGTCTCGGACGCTGGGACGGGCTATCTTTCCTACACTGCCAATAAGTCCCATAATTTACGTATATGTAGCGATTTCTTGCTTAATATGTTCAGGATAGCATTATTTTACCCAAAACTTTCGTCTGAATCTAAAAGTTTTCGTTTACGAGGCCGTAATATGATTGGCTGCCTTAGGTCACATGTCTGGTTTTGACCAATCACGACCCTTATAGCAGACTGTGGCGAAAAAGCATCATTAGAAACCAATCTTTATCCAATAAAATCGCTTCTTACAACTGTGAAAATACTCTTGGCAAGGGTACAGTGATATTGTTGATGTTCAGAGCTTTCGAACGATACCCGACATCAAACGATTTGCCTCGCATGTTATTCATACGAAGCATCGAAAACCGAAGTATTTTCCGTTGTTGTGTCCTGTTACCGAGCAGAAAGCCACAGATATCGGGAAATAAGCGACCATACATATTATTTAAGAAATCTTTTTATAATAATTTTCTGATTACGTAAAAATGAAAATATGAAAGGAAAAGGCAAGGGCATGTTATGACATGTCACAAATGGAAAAACATCGCCATCGTTTTTGCTTCTTTCGTGGCTTATCTGGACATCATAAATGTAAACTTGCATTTTCATTAAAAAATAAATTTATTTAAGTTGTAGTTGTATTATTTGAATTATATTATAAAAATAAACTTCATATTTATCAACAGTGGGATTTGATCTTTTAAATGGTGTATGAGATGTAGTAGTAATAACGTTTTACAAGCTTATAATTTCCTTCATAAACATAGGCTTCATCTGTGACCTTAGAGTCTCTGGGAACTCGGTGTCATGGCAGTAAATGCCTCTGGTTGACTGGTGTTGAAAGAGTTAAGCTCCCCCCACAAAAAAGTAAACTTTCCAAGAGGAAAGTGAAATATGTCGGGTACATCGTTTCTGCACATGGCATCGAAGCAGATCCTAAGAAGATTACCAAAATTTGTGACTGGCTTATGCCAACTACACCAGAACAAGTTCGACAATTTCTGGGATTTGCAGGCTATTAAGTTTTAAGAGTCCAAAAGCTTGCCAAACAGGACTGGACATGGGGACAATTGCATGACAGAGCTTTCAATGAATTAAAGATGAGATTATCAACACCACCAGTACTTGGTTACGCTGATTTCTCCAAGCCTTTCGAACTTCATACTGATGCTAGTAACCAAGGTCTCGGTGCGGTTCTATACCAGGAACAGGAAGGTCATTTGAAGGCAATGCCTATGAGATAGCCACTAGACAAGCCAGTCAGTTTCAATCTCAGCAGAAGTCCTTCTATGATTTGAGAGCTAGAGCAGCTGTATTAGATGTCGGTGATCGTGTACTTGTTAAAGTGGTAGCCTTTGATGGTCGTCACAAACTAGCCGACAAGTGGGAAGATAACATTTACATTGTCACAAGCCAGCCAAACCCTACCATACCAGTATATGTTGTGGAACTAGAAAACGGAGATGGCAGGAAGAAAACTCTGCATAGGAATCTGTTATTGCCAATTGGTTCTCTTCCTAGGCCAGAAACATCTGTTTCAGTTCCCAAGCCACGGAAAAGGAGGTACAGTCCACATCTACAACCTACTATGAGACAGACAGTATTGCCCAGTATTAATCCAAGTACCACAGAGAGTGAAGATGAAGACTTTGAACTCGTCCCCAATTCTTCATCCGAGCCATCAGTTTCAGCTGCAGATGTAGTTGATTGGCCAGCTAAGGCAGAAGCAGACATAGATAGTGCTGCTGTGGATGACGAAGATGGAGAGGACCAGTCAGAGGAAGTTGCTCCTGATCTAGATCAGGATGTGGAAACTACTTCGGTACTTGATGATCCCAACAGTGAATCTGATACAGCTCTGACACTACAGGAGGACGCAACACCCAAAGCTTTGGATTTACCTTCAGAACCTGTAGCACAAGATGTTAGTGTACCTCAAGAAAGATAGGTAACACCACCGGTACCTTGTCCTAGGAGATCCAATTGCTCCAGGAGTAGACCACAGTGGATGACCAGTGATGAGTATGTGATGTCAGCAGCTGTACCAAAACCTGATTGGAAGTCCAGGGCAGAGTACCTCACATCATTGATGCTAAGTGGGACTCTCACAAATGATTCTGCTCAAGACACCCTTCTCCACCTGATCTCCGGCAAATGATGAGGACATCATTTAGTCCCGAGGGGGGAAGTATGTGGTAGAGTTTAAGTCTGTACATAGTGATTATGTTTTATCATTTAGTTGTTTTACTTTAACATGTTTAAAATAATGTCAGTTGTATATTTCAGGCAATACAGTAATTAATAACGATTTATTGTATTAATTTCAGATATATGAACCAGTCATCTTCACTGATATATGAATAATCAAATCTCTTATTTCAGGCTCCATAAGATATTTACGCAGTTGCAAGTAAACTAGTATCATTAAAGCTCATTTCTTTTGTTAAGTAATTTCATTGGGTAAGTCCACTGCAGTGTCGGGTAGATCAACTAGCAATCAAAGTATAAGCCCAGGTATTTTAATGATTGGCTAATTTTGAATTAGGTGTCCCACTTTCAAACCCTTTGTTTTCCACATATGCATTCTTGTCACTGGCACTTACAACTTGCACTTGGACACTTGGAGAGACACAGGACCAGAAACTAAAAGGGTTATTTACTATTATGTTCTTTTTATGGCATTGTAATGTATAAATCACTTCATGTAAATATATCTATATCAGATTAATGTTATGTTTAAACATGTCACATATACTTTGTGTGTGTGTGTATGTTGAGTTTATGTATATAAGAAATACCATATCTGATTGTATGTGTGGTTTTGGTTATCTGGCAGTAATTTGTATTGTTTATTACTGAATTGATAATAGTTTAGATGAAATATTTAGATGTGTAAATAGATTAGAACTCATGGTATGTTTTATATCATGAACAGGTTCATACAAGATTATCTTGAATACGGACAACCCCATGGGAATCACAGGGTACATATGTTTATATATATTTGTAATGTATAATTAATTGAACATAACATCATGCATGTCATGCCATATCCATATTGCATGTGTAACTTCAACGACCGCAATATGTCAAGCTTATATAAAGTAGTGATGTCTGTATCACTTATGATTATGTAGAATGTTGCTTTTATATGTCAGATTGTGAGATGAACTGTATTCTTATTATCTCATTCCTTGTTACAGGGTGTCAGTTTGTCATCAGTTTGTCACCAGCAAATAAACAGTTCTCCCACCCTAGCCTGTGTTATTGTGACTTCCACAAGACACTTTGATGGCTATTACATGTTTACCGCATGACTAAGTGTATTCATTGTTAATCTCTCCCAACAGGCATTTGATGTGAATTTGTTAATTACCCATCAAAACACTAGGGACATGTGTCACTTCAGTTGCCAACTAGGATTTGGCAGGTGTGAGAACATCTAATCAGTATAAAACACGTTTTAATTTGGAATAGGATTAACTAAATTGTAATTGTACTGTATAGAATGTGTCGTCAATATGCATCATCAATACGTTTTGCTTGTTTGATCCAGTTAATACGACACCTAGCTATCTGGATGATTTCAGAGGACGCCAGAGATGTACATATGTATATACATGCAATCAATCAATGAGGACAGATCAAAAAGAAGTTATAAAAACAATGATAATTGGGATAAAGTTAAGCCAGTTGACACAAATAATGGGGGTAAGGAGATGTGAACACAGCAGAGTGATATACAGCTAATTAAAGCGACTACTAGTAGAGGCCAGTGTGGTGCGGCTTTTGTGATTTTCCAGGCACTAGGGAGGTATACACTTAGATCGCTATTAATCTCTGGGGTTAATCTCCTGATGTAGATAGCTTCTAGTATGTTTCGTTTTGCCAATCATGAACATTGGTAGCCAAGATGCTAAAGTACTGTCGGAAATGCTAGAAAAATGCTTTTGAGCCTTAATATCTTTATAAAGGTGATAAATGTACTATGTTGTCAATATATCAACTCGCCTATTGTCTACCTAATTTTTATTTCAATCGATTTAACATTCCCATGCATTTAAAGGGCAGTTTACAGGAGAGAATTTGGTACCAAAACAGCAACTTAAGATTTTTTCAGAGTTCAACAACAGAAATCTGAAATAGTCTTTACATTTATGCTAATAATACAGGTGGTGTAAAAAGATGAATTAACGTTTTTCCTAAACAAATAAATGTTGAATGTTTGTGTTACTTTACTTAATTATCGTTTCTTTATTGAAGAAATATTAATATAAATGTTAAGTCTTGATAAATAAGTGTCCCGTCATGCATGCACATCTTTATCACAGCCTCCACTAGGGCCAACGATTTGCAGTCGATTGTTGTTGCAAAGGTTTATAGTTTTTTTCTGCTTCAAAAAGACAGAGGTAAACCGTTCATTAGTTTAGAAAGGGTTTAATACAGAACTTGTAGAGCTGTTGGTATGTCTTACCAACAAGTTTACAATATTGTAAACAAATCAGACAAGACAGGGACCGACTCAAATGCAAAACCAGGACGTAAAACCATCCTTGACAACTTTGACAAGGGAGTGCTCAGACGGGCGGTCTACAAAACTTTGAGAAGAAAAATATATATATTCTAAAGAAGCTACACCAGTGACTTCGTTAAATCTTTGGCCAATGTTCACAACTAGATTAAACAGACCGAATTACATCCATATTTTTGCAATGAAATATACTGTTGACATGCAAAACATTTATTAAAACGTTGCACATTTCTACAATCAATCGATAAGATAACACAAGTAATAGGATTCTTTCCAATGTACAGTAATTCGTATGTTTATTTCAAAACAAATACACATGATCCCTTACATAACTGATACGTATACTATACGTACACATGTTCAACATTTTGCAGAAAACATCTATTGAGATGACCCCTCGCCCGAGCGTGTGCTCAGGTGTCAATTTCACCTGTCGATACCATGCATGCTGATGACGTAACGCAGGCAATTAATGTTTGTATCAAATAACGTCCCACTACTCCTTATTTTTCTAAGTTTTTGGTATTTTCATCAGTAAAAACACATTTTAGAGCATGTCTCAAAATTTATTCCCTCGGTCTACATTAGGTAAATGTTTCTTGAAGTGATATTTGTTATTTAAGTAACTGTAAAACCTCTGAATTTTAGATATAAGTCAAAAAGCATTTTTCTAGCATTTCCGATAGTACTTTAGTCTGTTGCCAGTCAGTGGAGCAGCAGGCCTACCAAAGAAAACTTTCCCACTGTGCAGAAAAACGCAGAAAAGCCCACATTAATCGTGGAAATAGCAACATAAACATAATACCTCGCTACTGAAACAGTTAAAACGGCAAGAGAAGAGGAAGTTGATTTTAGAGTATTATAACAAGGACATCAGATCAGCTAAAGTGATTTCAACAAGCATCCCTTTGTCCACTGTTTATCATGTTTTGAAAAATATTGCAAATGGATATGGCATTTACACCAAGGAGGCGCAGGTAGGCCCATTAAATTGACTGTCAGTGAAAGTTGTTTCTAAAAACAAACGAAGGAGTTTAGAAAACTTAAGGCTGGATATGATTGATAGAGGACCTGTGGTTGTCTGTAAGGAGACAATTAGAACTGAGCTGCATGCAATGGGTTGGCAGAAAAGTTGAGGAATTCCATCACCGATCATGAAACCTGAACAAAAGGAGCGAAGATTGAACTGGTGCTTACAGCATAGAAATTTTAACTGGGACAATGTGATTTTCTCAGATGAAAGTTCTGTGTGGCTATTTCCTAATACACTGAAATTCTGGACCAAACAATGTGAAAAAACATTTGTATCAGCGCCCAAAGAACACAGTCCGAAATTTAACGTGTGGGGTGGCAATCTGTGTTAGGGGCAACGCCCCTTTGTGTATTTGAAGGGAATATGAACAGTGAGCGGTACACAGATATTCTCGAGGGACATTTACTTCAATCTATTCACATGTTCTATGGAAAGTAATGGATTTTCCAGCAGGACAACAACCCAAAACATCGTTCAAAGCATTCACAGGCCTGGTTTCGGACCCAAAATATGACATTATAAGATTGGCCAAGCTATAGCCCTGACCTAAATCCAATAGAAAATGTTTGGGGACTTTTGAAGGAAAGTGTCAATAACAAACATCTGACAAATATTGCTGAAATGAAAGAAGAGGTGGTACGATATTGGAACAGCATGGACTTTCTAACTTCTTTGGTAATTAGTATGCCCCGCCGCATTGAAGCCTGCATTGCTGCCCATGGTGACTTGACAAAATACCAACTGTTAACCTGTCTTTGAATCTGGAGTTATGTTCTGCAAATATTCACATTAAATATGTGAGTAATGAGTGAATTTAAAAAAAAAAAATTACAATCTTAAATTCTCAATAATTTCTGGTTGTACTGTATAATATGTTTTCTACACCTGTCCCTATCCCATGAAGAAGGGGCAAGATTAAGAAGGAGTTGCCATCCATATACTTGTTTTATATATTCACCAACTTCTAAATACCTCTCAAGAATACACTTGTACAGTTAATAAGTGAGGGAGTGAGTAAATTTAGTTTTATGCCGCACTCAGCTATATTTCAGCTATATGGCGGCAGTCTGTAAATAATCGATTCTGGACAAGACAATCAAGTGATCAACAGCATGAGCATCCTTCTACGCAATTGGGATACGGTAACATGTACAGTAAATGTGTGTTAAAACCCATGCCAAAATTCTAAAATATATGTTTTTTTGTTTTCAAATCTGTATTGTCTTCCTTGCTATTGAGGTTTTTGTGAGATAAACCTATGGCCACTTGATATGAGCATCAATTAACAAAAAGTAGTTTCTTCTTTGTGCTCTTTTTGCCATGAGTTGGCCATGTCTATTGTATGCTTGGTGCGTAGCTCCCAACAGTCTATGGCGCAGGGATATTGGTACCACTATATAGTCGCTATAGTACCACAGCTTGTTCAGATGAGAGTTGCTTTTGTCATCCAAAATATTCAGATCTGGTAGAGAAATCTTTGTTGGCCATCTGATTAGAGTAAAATGCAACTGTATCGGATCTCTCTGTGACAGGGTTTGATGTTAACAAGGCCAGAGGGTTAGTGGGTCTTAAAATTTACTAGACCTGACCTTATGTCAACTAGACCATACTGTTGGAAGACAAAACAAGGTTATTTTTGTTATCAGCAGGTTTAAAGTGCAATTACTAGAAGAACAAACTATGGTATATTAAACACAAAATTATGTGATAATTGTTTTCTTTTGTCCATTATGAATACCTAAACTTTTCATTTTCCTGAAGAACGTTTCTTAAAGAGTACCGGTAGATTTTATAGTCGTCTACATTTAAATAAATTTAATACCAGTCTCTATAATGCTCATTATAATGGATTATGCTGTGCACAATTTCGAAAAACGAAAATTTACAAATATGGTGATTTGAAACAGTGTTCATTAAATATCTGCATGATCAGTCAAACCAGGCATGATTTTTAACTAGACCACATCAGCTATATACTACACAATGTCGTTCGGAATTGTGCCTTCCTAAGTGTCAAACCCTGCTGTCTGGCATGAGGTCTTGGCTGTTTTGTGAAGAACATCAATGTGTGTAAAATGGTATACTCCACTTTGCTTTGCCTCTTCCACACTCTGCACTGGTAATTGCAACAAATATTAGCATTCCCATGTGCTTTTGTCTTCCTGAATGCAATGTTGCATGTATAAGCATGTAATTTTCTGAATAAAATTGATATTTTATACTTATCCTGACTCATGCTTATTGTTTGTCTCCTTCCTCTTGCGAATGTTAGTGGAACACTTGTATCTCCTATTGAAGCTCCCTTCAATAAAAAACAGACGTAAAATCACTACCCCCAAGAGTTATCTCTTTAGCTGTTTAGGCGGGAAACTGTGGCTCACCGTTCCCACATGCTTCACTCTCTCCTGATTATGAGCCCGACACTTGAATTTGCAGGGAAATCCAAAGTGTCTACTGGGGAGGCTGGGTGGGCTTACCTCATGAGTCAGGATAAGTATAAAATATCAATTTTATTCAGAAAATTACATATTTTTCCTTATCCTGACTCATGCTTATTGCTTGTAGAATCCGACAGATTGGCGGCGGGCAAGTTACTTTGGATTTTAAGTAGTGATTTACATCATCTATACCCCCCTATGGGAACTTTGTGTTGGCACTGTATTTTACTGCTAATCTCTGCTGCTGCTGCGACCCTGTCTTTCCAGCTGCCTTTAGATGGGGGGACCACAATTGTTAACTTTTGGTCCTTTCTTCTGTTAACATTTTATGTGGATTTTGCGACTCCATCTCTTGATGCAAGCACCAAGTGGAGAAGCGACCCATTCCTGTACAAGTATCCTTACAAGTACTGGGTCATATCACTTATGCAAGTCTGTCCTTGGACGTGCATTTAGACTTCAAGCAAAATTCTCCGGAATGTAGGCTTTGTAAGTCATGTGATAAAAGGGCAAGACTCCGTCTCAGCGCCTTTGTGGGACTGTCAATTGTTGTGCTACAACAAGTGGGCCGAAATGTTGAATGCCAGAGCCGTCCTCGGTGGCAATGTCCCTCAGGTAGTGGTTGGCAACCACCATGTCCCATTTCCAGAAGCAGCCCTCCATTATGGTCCTGATAGAGCGATTCCCATGTAGAGCGAGCGTTGACGCCAGAGCTCTAACTTCATGTGGGTTGGAGGCTCTTGGAGGATCAAGTCCTGCTGCTTTGTAGGTCCGTAGTATGACAGTTCTGATCCAGCTTGATATCTTAGTGCGGACGACCTCCGTCTGTGTCGCTGTCGATATCGAGACGAAAAGACACTTGAATTTCCGTCTCCTGGACCTGGATCTTTGTAGGTAGACTTGCAATGCTCTCACTGGGCACAAGGATAGGTCCTGTGTATCCTGTGATCCAAGGACTGATGATAGTGTTGGGACGTGGAACTGTCTGTCTGGATGACCTGGCAGTTGATTCTTTGCTATGAAGTTCCATCTCAGTCCCATATGCACGATGTTTTGATTTTCATCAAATCGTGTTCTCTGGAAGTCCAGAGCATGTATTTCCGACATCCTTGCTGCAGTTGCTAAGGTTATCAGGAACAGCGTCTTCTGCGTCAAGAACTCGAATGATGTTCTCTCTAATGGTTCGTAGATATCACTAGTGAGATGTCGTAGAACTACGTTGAGGTCCCACGCCGGAGCTTTAAATCTCTGTTGTTGGTCCTCCAATTAAAAGGGCGTAGTAAGGCCAGTAACTCTGGTATTTTCGTCAGTTGCACTCGTCCTCATGGCGATAACTGAGCTCAATGCCGCTAGGTATGTTGAGAGTGTTGACCCTTTTAACAGCATCGTTTGTCTAGGTGACAAAGGTAGTTCGCCACTTGAGGATGTGTCGCTTTCATGGCTGTGAAGCCTGTCCTTGAAGCGTATGTCTCGAAGCGTCGCCACTTGTCGTCGTACAAGTTGCGTGTAGACTTGCGTAAAGCTAGTGTGACTGCTTTCGCTGCCCTGGCGGAATATCCTCTCTTGTTCAAGCATGCCTTGATACAGTCCACACGTGTAGCCGGAACACCTCTGCGCCTATTTTGTGTGAGGATGTACTAGTAGATTCGTCCACTCTGGTAGTTGCAGTTTAGGCAGTCCTAGTTCTTGTATGAGAATGGGGAACCATATTCTCGCTGGCCAGTAAGGCACGATCAAAATCAGTTGTAGGTCCTTCGTCTGACTGATTTTCTGCAACACCCTCGGTATTAGAGCTGGTGGTGGAAATGTGTAAGCGATTAGTCCTTGCCAGGAGATGCTTAGCGTGTCCGTTGCCCATGACCGTGGATCTGGTATTGGTGAGACGAATGTTATCAGTTGACCCTTGTGGTGAAGAGGTCTATTAATGGTGCTCCTATCTCTTGTATGATCTGCTTGAAGATCTCTGGATGTAGCATCCAGTCTGTTGAGACTGTTGGCTGCGTTGGACAGGATAGTGCATCTGCTATCACATTCTTGGCTCTTGGAATGTGGCATGCTCTGATGTGGACATTCAGGTTGACTGTTATGCTGACCAGTTGAAAGCAGATGTCCAGAAGGTTCGCTGACTTTGTTGATCCTTCTGTGGATGTAGAACGCCACTGTGGAGGTTACTGTATGTACCGTCAGATGAGCATTCTTCAAAATGCTGGTCCAGTGGAGTATGGCGTTTATCACTGCTTTCATTACCAGCATGTGGAAGTGCAGATCTTCTCTGCTCTGGTCCATATCCCAGCTGACACATCGTTGTCAAGGTGTGCTTCCCAATCTTGGAGAGATGCGTCCACATAGAGATGCGTCTTGTACTCCGGCTCTGCTAAATAGGTGCGTCCACCATATTAGATATGGATTTAATCTGTCCAGGAGTCCGAAGGGGTCCGGATTGTGCAGTTTGGCATTCACGAAGGCCTGTAGTGGGTGTAGTGGTAGACTCCCTCTGCGTGTCATGTCTTGTGCTGACGTGAGAAGAACCAACAGACTCTGCCACTTCGTAGTAATAACGGAGAGAGTAGTGCTTGAGATACAAGTACTTGTATCTATATCCTACGATCTTGAAACCCTTGCCGTGTCCGTAAGGGAAATGAAGCGATGTCCGACTCTGTGACTGCCATCGTTGTGAAGTCTATATAAAGTCCGTCCAACGTATGCTGCTGCAATTCGTATGATGAATCATCTTCAATGATGAAACGTCGTGAAGGCAGCCAAATCACGCAGGTCCCGTCTAACTGGACTGTAATTGAGGCCTTCCTCTCTCGTTGACAGGTTGTTGTCACTTGTAACCCATTTCTTGACCTGTGAACTACGTCCGACCTCTGCACAGGGCGTTGCCTCTCGTGGTCCAATCAAAATAACGCATTTTGATTCCTTTGGCTTGCCGCGCTGTGACGTCACTGGTGAAGCAGGAAAAAGGTCCTTGTAGAATCTAGTGCCATCGTTGATATCTGATCACCTCTCGGTCTTGTCCGTAGCCTTCCGGAGTTACACGAGTGACCACGTGTATCGAGGGTTGAATGGTAAACGCGCGAAATATTTCGCCGCGGTAGGTAGGTAGGTTGTTTTCCTGGCTGCTGTGACGGTTACTTCAGTCCTGAAGATAATGCCGTCGCCCTTTATACAGATGATCAGCTGTAGACTGCATACATCCATCTCAATGAAGCATCGTAATTGTAGAATTAATGCTGAACTTTGTTGTAAATTCTACTCAGGGAATCTGTGATGAGTATGTAGTTTCCTAGCCTTAGCAAGGCTGCTGCTGAACCACGCCGCCCGTGAGAATATCTGCAGATCTGTACGGAAGTGAAGATCTCTATATGGCCATGAGTCTTCTAATGTAGATATATCAATCCATGCGAAATCCCATCCTGGATTCAGTCTGAAGACCCGTGCCGGTGATGAATTCGTACAAGAGTACCCCTCTTGATCTTTATTACACCTTCAGTCTGTGCACCGACGAAGATCTTATTAGTTGACAAATAATTGTCGCGAATGTTGATCGTCCGAGTCCGCATCTGGGTATGGGTGAGACGTCCTTCGCGAGTGCCCACGCGAATGCTGATCGTCCGAGGCCGCATCTGGGGATGGGTGAGTCGTCCTTCGCGCAGGCTGGTTGACCTCCTGAAGCGTAGATCTGTTCTCAGACATCACGTTAGTGGAGGGCCTCTCTGAAGCGTCGTCTGCGTTGGAACCTCGCGAAGACTCGGGTCCTCTCTGCGGGCTGGTTGTTGAACATGCGATGCCCTCTTCAGTGCGACGCGCCTCTCCATCATCTCCATGATCTGTTGGGAAACCGCTGCATGAGGACCCCCCGGGTTGAATGTCTGCGGTGATAGATGAGCTGCCCTATCTGCGTTGGTAGCGATATGGTCCAGGGATCACTCATCTGCCGCCAGAGTAGATGGTAACTCTCTGCTGCATGAAGACCCTGGGTTGAACGTCTGCGATGATTGTAGATGCGCCCTCTCGGCGTTGATAGCGATATGGTCCAGGGATCGCTCATCTGCCGCCCTCGGACTGCGTGCTGTATCTCTGGGATGATCAGCCGCGGTTCATCATGAAGTCATCTCACTTCCATCGGGACGATGACGGCTGCAAGGACCTTGTAGTCAGCGCAGAAGTCCCCATAGAGCTGCTAGACGTCTTAGGGGTGTGAGGCTTCATTCTGCGTAGAGGATGGCTTCTACGTCTGCGTTGAGGGGTTGTCCGATGTAGAAGACCTTTTCTTCGAAGTAATGGCGGACAACATCCCACGCCCATCCTCCAAGGACACGTCTGGCAGCTCACTGGATGGAAGTAAGTCATCTGACAGCAGTAGACAGCTCGTGAGGAACTCAGCCAGTTTATCCAAGACTTGTAAAGTCGCCTGGATTGTCAGCAGTACGCCTAAGTACAGAGACATTTTATTTATTAAATTGAATTTCTGTTAAATGCTGATAAAGATTACAATAGCTGGAAGTACATGTTGTTGTGCAGCTAGGGCACAGTAATGCGGGTCTGCAGCAGCGAACCTAAACCTACAAAGAAAATAGGTTTTTCATGAAATGTAAACAACTGAACAATCACGTACAAAAACCGTGAAAAAACCGTGAAAATACGAATAAATTTCAAACCATATTGTTGAAAGATACTTTCTAAACCTCTATAAAAGTAAAATAGAGGGTAATAACTAATTAATAAAAGGATATAGTGCCGTATAGGAGAAACAGGCGCTCTCACAACCGTCCGCTAGGGTGAAGAAGGAGAGAGTGAAGCATGTGGGAACAGTGGCGCCACAGTTTCCCGCCTAAACAGCTAACTCTTGGGGGTAGTGATTTTACGGCTGTTTTTTATTGAAGGGAGCTTCAATAGGAGATACAAGTGTTCCACTAACATTCGCAACATTCGCTTTGTGCTCTGGAAACAAGAGTCATCAGAAGATGACATATCCCCCCGGCCCCCACATCTTTGAAAGAACAAATCATCTGACAGTCACTTCAAGTCCAGCTTGATTTTAGACTAAGTGCAAATCGTTTCCATGGAAATCATGAAAAAAATAAATGACAAAAATCTGCAAATAGCAAAGGCACCACTTCAAGATCTGACTCACATATCTGCCAAGTTTTGCTGAAAGATATTAAGAAGTTTTCCAGTTGTGCTCCGGAAACGAAACCCACCCCTCACTTTTGAGACTAAGTCAGAATCATTTCCATGGAAACCGAGAAAATAATAAATCACAAATATCTGCAAATAGCAAAAGGCACCACTTTGGGATCTGCCTCACATATCTGCCAAGTTTTGCTGAAAGATATTGAGAAGTTTTCCAGTTATGCTCCGGAAACGAAAGCAATCCTTACTTTTTGAGAGTAAGTCCAAAATGTTTCCATGGAAACCGGGAAAAATAAAAATGACAAAAATCTGCAAATACCAAAAGGCACCACTCATGGTTCTGTTTGATATATCTACCAACTTTTGTTGAAAAATATTGAACGGTTCTTGAGTTATGCTCCGGAAACGAAGCCCACCCCTCACTTTTGGGACTAAGTCGGAATCGTTTCCATGGAAACCGGGAAAAATAAAAATGTCAAAAATCTGCAAATAGCAAAAGGCACAACTTTAGGATCTGTTTGATATATCTACCAAGTTTTGTTGAAAAATATTGAGCGGTTCTTGAGTTATGCTCCGGAAACGAAAGCAATCCTTACTTTTTGAGACTAAGTCCAAAATGTTTCCATGGAAACCGGGAAAAATAAAAATGGCAAAAATCTGCAAATACCAAAAGGCACCACTCATGGTTCTGTTTGATATATCTACCAACTTTTGTTGAAAATATTGAACGGTTCTTGAGTTATGCTCGGAAAGCAAGCCCACCCTCACTTTTGGGACTAAGTCTGAATTGTTTCCATGGAAACCCGGAAAAATAAAAATGCTAAAATCTGCAAATAGCAAAAGGCACCACTTTAGGATCTGTTTGATATATCTACTAAGTTTTGTTGAAAATATTGAGCGGTTCTTGAGTTATGCTCGGAAAGCGAAAGCAATCCTTACTTTTTGAGACTAAGTCCAAAATGTTTCCATGGAAACCGGAAAAATAAAATGACAAAATCTGCAAATACCAAAAGGCACCACTCATGGTTCTGTTTGATATATCTACCAACTTTTGTTGAAAAATATTGAGCGGTTCTTGAGTTATGCTCCGGAAACGAAGCCCACCCCTCACTTTTGGGACTAAGTCTGAATTGTTTCCATGGAAACCGGGAAAAATAAAAATGACAAAAATCTGTAAATAGCAAAAGGCACCACTTTAGGATCTTTTTGATATATCTACTAAGTTTTGTTGAAAAATATTGAATGGTTCTTGAGTTATGCTCCGGAAACGAAGCCCACCCTTCTTTAAGACTAAGTCCAAAAGCGTTTCCATGGAAACCGAGAAAAATAAAAATGACAAAAATCTGTAAATAGCAAAAGGCACCACCTTAGGTTATGTTTGACATATCTACCAATTTTGGTTAAAAAATATCGAACGGTCTTTGAGTTATGGTCCGGAAACAAAATGATTACGGACGGACGGACGAACGGACGGGCGGACGGACGGACGGACAGACGGACGAGGCGACGACTATATCCCACCGCATTATATGCCGGTGGGATAACAAAACCTACCCCTCCCTTTTGAGACTAAGTCCAAATTGTTTCCATGGAAACTGAGAAAACAATAAGCATGAGTCACGATAAGGAAAAATATATAATATTGGGTTCATCTCTGCATTCATGCTGCCTCCAATGAGGGCACTCCTTTCTTTGGTCAAAGAATTTATAGAAGAGCAAATATACTAAAACAAGAGTCATCAGAAGATGACATATCCCCCCCGGCCCCCACATCTTTGAAAGAATAAATCATCTGACAGTTACTTAAAGTCCAGCTTGATTTTAGACTAAGTGCAAATCGTTTCCATGGAAATCATGAAAAAAATAAATGACAAAAATCTGCAAATAGCAAAAGGCACCACTTCAAGATCTGACTCACATATCTGCCAAGTTTTGCTGAAAGATATTAAGAAGTTTTCCAGTTGTGCTCCGGAAACGAAACCCACCCCTCACTTTTGGGACTAAGTCCGAATCGTTTCCAAGGAAACCGGGAAAAATAAAAATGCCAAAAATCTGCAAATAGCAAAAGGCACAACTTTAGGATGTGTTTGATATATCTACCAAGTTTTGTTGAAAAATATTATACGGTTTTTGAGTTGTGCTCCGGAAACGAAAGCAATCCTTACTTTTTGAGACTAAGTCCAAAATGTTTCCATGGAAACCGGGAAAAATAAAAATGACAAAAATCTGCAAATAGCAAAAGGCACCACTTAAGGTTCTGTTTCATACATCTACCAAGTTTTGTTGAAAAATATTGAACTGTTCTTGAGTTATGCTCCGGAAACGAAGCCCACCCCTCACTTTTGCAACTAAGTCCGAATCTTTTCCATGAAAACCGGGAAAAGTAAAAATGCTAAAAATCTGTAAATAGCAAAAGGCACCACTTTAGTATCTGTTTGATATATCTACCAAGTTTTGTTGAAAAATATTGAACAGTTCTTGAGTTATGCTCTGGAAACGAAGCCCACCCCTCACTTTTATGACTAAGTCCGAATCGTTTCCATGGAAACTGAGAAAACAATAAGCATGAGTCACGATAAGGAAAAATATATAATATTGGGTTCATCTCTGCATTCATGCTGCCTCCAATGAGGGCACTCCTTTCTTTGGTCAAAGAATTTATAGAAGAGCAAATATACTAAAACAAGAGTCATCAGAAGGTGACATATCCCCCCCGGCCTCCACATCTTTGAAAGAATAAATCATCTGACAGTTACTTAAAGTCCAGCTTGATTTTAGACTAAGTGCAAATCGTTTCCATGGAAATCATGAAAAAAATAAATGACAAAAATCTGCAAATAGCAAAAGGCACCACTTTGGGATCTGCCTCACATATCTCCCAAGTTTTGCTGAAAGATATTAAGAAGTTTTCCAGTTGTGCTCCGGAAACGAAACCCACCCCTCACTTTTGGGACTAAGTCCGAATCGTTTCCAAGGAAACCGGGAAAAATAAAAATGCCAAAAATCTGCAAATAGCAAAAGGCACAACTTTAGGATGTGTTTGATATATCTACCAAGTTTTGTTGAAAAATATTATACGGTTTTTGAGTTGTGCTCCGGAAACGAAAGCAATCCTTACTTTTTGAGACTAAGTCCAAAATGTTTCCATGGAAACCAAGACAAATAAAAATGCCAAAAATCTGCAAATAGCAAAAGGCACCACTTTAGTATCTGTTTGATATATCTACCAAGTTTTGTTGAAAAATATTGAACAGTTCTTGAGTTATGCTCTGGAAACGAAGCCCACCCCTCACTTTTATGACTAAGTCCGAATCGTTTCCATGGAAACCGGGAAAAGTAAAAATGCTAAAAATATGTAAATAGCAAAAGGCACCACTTAAGGTTCTGTTTGATATATTTACCAAGTCTTGTTGAAAAATATTGAATGGTTCTTGAGTTATGCTCCGGAAACGAAACCCACCCCTTCCTTTTGAGACTAAGTCTGAATCATTTCCATGGAAACCAAAAAAATAATAAATGACAAAAAATCTGCAAATAGCAAAAGGCACCACTTTGGGATCTGCCTCACATATCTGCCAAGTTTTGCTGAAAGATATTAAGAAGTTTTCGCTTTGTGCTCTGGAAACAAAACCTACCCCTCCCTTTTGAGACTAAGTCCAAATTGTTTCCATGGAAACTGAGAAAATAATAAATCACAAATATCTGCAAATAGCAAAAGGCACCACTTTGGCATCTGCCTCACATATCTGCCAAGTTTTGCTGAAAGATATTAAGAAGTTTTTCAGTTGTGCCCCGGAAACGAAACCCACCCCTCACTTTTGGGACTAAGTCCGAATTGTTTCCATGGAAACCGGGAAAAATAAAAATGCTAAAAATCTGCAAATAGCAAACGGCACAACTTTAGGATCTGTTTGATATATCTACCAAGTTTTGTTGAAAAATATTGAACTGTTCTTGAGTTATGCTCCTGAAACGAAAGCAATCCTTACTTTTTGAGAGTAAGTCCAAAATGTTTCCATGGAAACCGGGAAAAATAAAAATGACAAAAATCTGCAAATAGCAAAGGCACCACTCCAGGTTCTGTTTCATATATCTACCAAGTTTTGTTGAAAAATATTATACGGTTCTTGAGTTATGCTCCGGAAACGAAGCCCACCCTTCTTTAAGACTAAGTCCATACTCCAAAAAGTTTCCATGGAAACCGAGAAAAATAAAAATGACAATAATCTGTAAATAGCAAAAGGCACCACCTTAGGTTATGTTTGACATATCTACCAATTTTGGTTTAAAAATATCGAACGGTCTTTGAGTTATGCTCCGGAAACAAAATGATTACGGACAGACGGACGGACGGACGGATGAGGCGACGACTATATCTCACCGCATTACATGCTGGTGGGATAAAAAGATATTAATCAATTTTCTTACTCCAAGTATTAAAAAGATAGGATTTCTTTCTCAACTTGGGAAAAGCCTTTTATTTATGATCAAGAGGAAGAATTGGCACCTGTTTATTCAAATTCTACCAAATTTCTTTGGATTCACTTGTCTTCACTTCTGATATGAATCGTTCCTGTTCAAGTCAGTCTAGTAGCTCTAACTTAAAGCATATTGAACTCAGTCTTAAGTGTGATGTGTGCTTCCAAATCCTGTATGGTTCCAAGTATATTCCCAAACAAAGACATATATATCTTGTACAAAATGTAATAGAGGTAAGTTTACAAATCTAATATATATTATATGTATATATGATATATATATAATTGTTTCTAATTACCATGCAACATTCACTCTGGTATATTTCTGTCAAGAAACCTACTAATGGACAAGTAAGCTCTGACTTATACAGATGCAAAGTGACACTGACATGTACGCCTATTTGTATCTATGTAGGCATACATGTCAGTGTATCTTCCCCTTAAAAACATGAACCACAAAGACCTTAATAGGAATTGGGATGAAGAACTTGGACAGAATGTTCCAATAAATAAAATCATTTTTAATAACCAACTCCTTGCTATCATTTCCGGACATTAGACATCACTTCCAGCCAATGATGTCTTTACTGTTCCATCTAAAGCAACTTCTGGCCTATTATGCTGTCATTGCTAGACCTTCTTATGAGAAACTCTGGTTCATTATGATGTGACTTCTATTTTTGTGACATCGCTACCAGTCTCCAGATCAAACAACAGTTACAACTGATCTTTATCTTGTTTGGAATTGGAATATTTGGAATAGGCAAAGTTTGAGAATCTGTTCCACTATGTTTGTTGTTTAACGCAGCAATATTCCATCTATAGGGCGGCTGTTTGTAAATAATAGAATCTAGACAAGACAATCAAGTAATCAATAGCATGAGCATCAATCTATGCAATTGGGATGCGATGGAATGTGTCTATCAAGTCTGACCACCTGATCTGCTTAGTTGCCTCTTAGTGGGTCAGTCAACAGTACATATTTACATACGTGTCGTACTGGGTCAGTCTACAGTACCCACTTACATACATGACGTAGTGGGTCAGTCTACAGTATACACTAACATAATTGTCGTAGTGGGTCAGTCTACAGTACATACTTACATACATGACTTAGTGGGTCAGTCTACAGTACATACTTACATACATGACGTAGTGGGTCAGTCTACAGTACCCACTTACATACATGACGTAGTGGTTCAGTCTACAGTACATACTTACATACATGACATAGAGGGTCAGTCTACAGTACATACTTACATACATGACGTAGTGGGTCAGTCTACAGTACATACTTACATACATGACGTAGTGGTTCAGTCTACAGTATACACTTACATACATGACATAGAGGGTCAGTCTACAGTACATACTTACATACATGACGTAGTGGGTCAGTCTACAGTACATACTTACATACATGACGTAGTGGGTCAGTCTACAGTACCCAGATCTTCACAGGTACTTTTGCATCAAGAATTGTAAGGTGCAGAAGCTTGGGACTCAAGAATTGGCAGATGAGACTTCTTCCAAAAATTCACCATGAGACAGGGATTGTTTAATAATTTCCTGATGTAAAGATGGATATTTTTTACATTATTGTGGCAACATTCTCATTTTGGCAGACATAGGAAATGCTTTGAAACTGAGATTTGTAGAGGTGTAATGGGGCTTCATTAATTCAATATTATCAACAAAGACTGGCTGGTCAAGCTAGAGCTATGAGGAATATCGAGCAGTGAAGCAAATGAATCTTTCTATGAATGCTAGGTGGCCAGAATTCTGTCCCACAAGATTGACAAAGCCTCTGTATCAGAAACCAGACAGGTGAGGAGTCTCTTGTTGAGGCCTTTCACGAAGAGATTCAAAATAGTTGTGATCCTCACACATCAATCGCCTGATCAGAATACCAATTACACAGCAAACCATGACCCAACCACTGATTATCCAAACAAAGTTATAACTCTTCACCAAGAGCTCCACATCCAAAATATTAAATGGACTTTTACCATGGATCCTGAAAACCTAGTGTCCTTATCTCATGAATGCAGGGTTGTTTGTCTGCCAGTTGCCTGTATGACAACTGCCCCAAACTGTATGAAAGTCAAGACTAAAAATACATTCAGTAGCTACCCAACAGGCAAGTGATACAAGTGATACACACACCTAAGCTGTTGACACCTTATCTTACCAAACTACTCTAAATATGGATGACACTCTGTAGGAAAAACAAAACATCCGTTCAGTATCAGTCTCATGGGACAATTTGCTGACACCAGTCACTGAAGACACAAACCACAAACTTGTTGCCATCCTTTTTCAGCTAAGCAGGGCACTGAACCAGACACTTGCAGTATCAGATTAAACAAATCAGACAAGAAATGGATCTTTAAACTCAATATAATTCATCCACAATGCATGAATGGCAACATCAAATATCCTCCTATTCTTTGTAAGTGAGCCTGGGTCCTGCCTGTCAAGCATGAATAAGCATTGGAGGATGAAAGTGTGTTTATATCAAAGCACTGGTTATCAGAAATAATGAAATGTATCTTAAGATTACCTTGCTTGGAAGTCAATGGCGTAAGTGCAGTTGAAGTATCAGTTCCACATACCATGTTCAATATTCTTGTCAGAAGTGTTTCTAGATCACTCAGTGAGAGGGAGGAAACAGGCACAATGGCATGAATGATATGTTTTTTATCCCTCATATTTCCTGCATGAGTACTACTAACACACAACAAATCTTTCTTCAAACCCTGTAAATTTATGTGTCCTGTTGCTTCTCCGACAGCTTTGGAGGCACCGGTAATTGGCTGGATGTCAGTGTTTTTCCAGGTGACAAGAACATCAGCACTGGTTTTCACTATATCTCCTGTGTACAACTTCACCACTCCTTTTCCATCAACACTGTATGTGTATGATGCTTCAACAGCAGAAACAGCATGTGATTCACTGACGGTAAGAATTGTTTGACCTCCTTGTAGGCTAGATGAAGTTTGTCTGCCTCTGCTTCTGCTACGCCGACGAACTTCTTGGTGCATGTATTGCTTCATAAATCTTTCCTCATCAGGTCTTGGCGTGATCGTTGAAAGCTTGGATTGAGAGAATGTTGTGGCTATCATATGAAGCATGCTTTCACTCTTATCAACAAAGTGAACTTCTGTCAAGCATCTCTTGCTGCCCGTCCACATACCAAATAGTTTTGTTGCTCTCACATATGCATCACAGCACTTTTGCTTTGGTACACGAAATATACCTACAAGAAAAGAAAAAAACCATGTAGTAATGTGACCTGGTGGTCAAATCATCTAACAGGAACACTGTATACACAGCAATATATACAGTAATATAACTTCTTCTTTGGACAATATGAAACAGAATATGTTCACATTATGGTATGGTGTGCTTAAAGCAAGAGTTCTTTGTGTATAAATTAGTAAGTCCTTAATTCATCAGTTGCTCAAAAAAGTCTGTGGACAAGATATGGATCAAGATATTAGTTATTGAGTATGGTTTCAAAGTGATTGCAGCAATATTCCAGCAATATCTTAGTGGGGACACATCAGTATTACACACATAGTACCAATGCTCTGACAACTACAATGCCGTCCGGTAAGTCCGCGCACCTAAGCACATCGATCGCAACACGGCAGCTAACGTCTCTTATTTTTTGTGGTTTACGTAACTGAACATGCTGCTATGCATCATATTTACCTATAAATATTAGTTTTATTGATGACTATAAGATTCAAACGTTGCATTATGCCATACAGTTGACCTTACCAGCATTCTGACGACATCGCCTGCTGTCCGGTAACTCTGCGCAGCAACTGATGGCGCATAACATCCAACTCAGACTATATGGCTGACGTTGGCAAAAGCGAAAACTTTTTGTCCTTAATTACGTGAATCAGCGATGCTAGTACATACTTTATTGACTGCAAAAGTTTATACATGATACTGTGAATTTACTTCCGTGAGCAATCAACATTTTGCCATGGAGGTGTCTGAATATTCAACAGGTCACCATGAACTTGTCAGCGATGTGGGTGGGCGTGGCAGGTATGTACATTGATGTTTTTCGTAATTCAGTCTCGTTCATAATTATTGTTAACATGTTTTAAATAACATGTTATGCCTATGTACTTAGCTTAAGTGATTAAAAGCCAGTCCCTTGTAGAAATGTCCCGATTTCAAGCGTAAATGTGGTAGCAGACGATGCTTACCTTCGATACGGAAGTACGCTATTGCAGCTGCGCAGACTTACCAGACGCGCGAACTTACTGGACTCGCTTGTAGGTGATATCCAACCATCCCCAACATACATATTCTTCAACATATATAAAAATGTTCTTGTGACATATTAATATTTCCACCATCCAATTCAACACCAATTAGACTGACCTGAACTTATTGCTGGTATTGCCACTTTGGCAGCTCCTGCATTAGTAGCTTCAATAAGGCATCGCAGGATGGTCTTGCACAGGTCATCTTCACACTTCACCTTTTCATAATCCTTATAGTCATACCAGGCTGGTCCCACTGCATGGAGTACCATCCTACAAGGCATTCTGCCTGCTGTTGTTCTTACCACACCAGATACAGGGATGGGGCCATTGTTGTGAACATACTGTCTTCCTTCAACATCTAAAGCATCCCCAGCAGCATCACGTATAGCTCTGGCAACTCCACTTCCATGACTCAGATTGCCGTTTGCAGCATTGACAATTGCATCAACCTTCAGTGTTGTTATGTCTGCTGAGTAAACAAGGACACTGACAGAACCGACTTTGAATACCTGATTATCTGGTTGATCTATCCTTTGCTCGGGTGTAGATGAGTGTTCAAGTGGATTATTAACCACAAGGTGTTTACTAGTGTTTTCAGCAAATGTTCGTTTGGCTCTACTTGATGCTTTTACCTGTCCAAATTTTACTTGAATCTTTTTCTTTGCTGCTGACTGTTCATTCCATTCCTCAGAGATTATGACCACACTCTTACTATCAGGACTCAACTCAGCGTAGACTTTGTTATCATGCATGACCTCTTTCAGTGCCATGTCCTCGTTTGTATTAATTTTCCCATGTATTTCAACAGTTTCAGTGTTAAAACCAAGTATTCGTTGTTTTAACTGATTTGCGCCAGCATTGTCATGAAATAAGAGAGAAATTTGTTCTGCACTACCATGTTTCTTTGAAACTGCTGTTTCTACTTCAGATGTTCCAATCAAATGCATGGCTGCCCTGAACTGAATGCCACTCATCTCTTCCATTTTGTCCAAATCTTTTGTGTTTTTATGAGTGGGAGTTTGCTTTGAAACCACAACTTTAGATGTTGCTGATGAAAACATCTCATCAAGAAACCTGTGTGCTGCAATAATTTGAACAAAGTTGCCATGAACATGGGTAGCATCTTCTGTCAGTGTTATTCCAGTTGCAAACTTGAAATCTTTCTTATCGATCTTTTCATTTTCCTCTTGGCGTAATGCAAGGGTAGTGTTCCTTGATAACTGCAAAGAAATAAAACAGAAAGGGCTTAGTAAATTATAGACTTCGTATTCACAAAGTATCATCTGTAAAAAAATGATGACAATTTTAACAGAACAAGAGCCAACAAATGATGACCAATCCCTCCCAGCTCTTACAAACCTGTTCAAGAGTGATCAGTCCAACTTGATTCCAGGGCATAGGAAATTTTAGACTCATAAATAAGACAGTATAAAAAAATATATCTAAAAGCATCATAAATGTTTAGTCAAGGTTTCTGGGGGTCACGGGTCCACCATAAGAAAAAAACACCTTTTTGAAGAATGCTTGCCTTGACGGGCAAAATTTCATTTGGCAATAAGCAGGTCAACTGTAAAACAGTGACATTGTTCGAAACAAATATCTTAATGACATTTTAATATTCTTGTCAAATTCTTCTACCTCATTACCAAATTCAAAAGTATAGTCTTCAATGAGGGATATCACATACCATTTGCAGCCCTGGGAGATTAAAAACATTCAGGAATTTGCAGACACCTTTAATCATGGGCCTATGGCCCTATGTTTACAAACTTTAGAGGCCACTCTTTCGAGATATGCATTGCAAACTTAAAAGTAATGATTGTGTATAATTTTTTGTTACCTTTTATAATCTTTATCTTCAAATAATAAGTTCACTTCATTAACAAATATTAATGTACCAACCTACTGACAAACATTTAATCACTTCTCTCTGTACTGTGGATTTGCATGAACTATGTAATCAATGGCTCCCACAAATTTCATTACATTCCTACAAACACATATCTTAATGTCATTGGAAATAGCATATCAACTGATCAGTACAAATAGTTACGAGAGCATCATGTTGTTACATCAGTGTTTAATATATAGCGTATGTTTCAAGCATTTGAATGGCATTTAGAAGCAATCCTCATTAAAGATGTGAATTTATAGATGTCAACTTCTTTATTAGGAATAAAGAAGCTGACATCCACAAATTCTTACCTTTTATGGACTTTGTTTGTTAAAGGTCACATGCAACGTAAAACACAACTTTGCAGATTCTGATACCTTTTGGTATGGACGTAGCGAAACAAATAATCAAAAATGCAAATTCAAGTTATAAAGTTGAAAAATAACGCAATGAAAAAAACCGCACGAAATCGGAGTTCAAATGATTCACTAATTTTCCCCCGAAAATTTCGGGGGAAAACGGGTTTCAACAGCTGGGCTGCGCTCATAGCATGTGCGCAGTGAAATAGGTTCGCGCAACTTGGAGGCGGGCTGTCTGGTGAATACTCCGTGAAGGCTTTGGTGTGAGCTATTTTCATAATGTTTTGTTGATATCTCACAGGCGCGAGCTTTTTATATGTTATGACAGTAAATAAACTGTTTATATAATTGCAAATTGCATCTGCAAACGAACCAGCCGTTACACTTTAGTGCACACCCACCCACTCTGACTGGGTTTGGTATCCCGGCTGCTTCGTTTCGAGGGAGGTAAACCCAAGTACAAAATATTGCACTTTTGATTTGCGATTATACGCTTATAATTTTGTTTATTTGTTTTTTCATAATCAGCAATGCATATTATATGTCATGAAGAAGTGATAAATGTGTTTGCATTATGTTTGATTTTTTGGTTGCATGTGACCTTTAAGTATTTTTTCAATTTCAATTAAATTCTCATTCAGAGTTGTTAACATAAATTTTAACATAATATTTACAGCAGATTTACAAATAAAGTACTGTTATTGATGCCTTGAAATGAACATTAGCAGTCAGGGATAATTTTAAAAGTCTTGCAATCCAGGATTCATGGCAGTGATATATTAACGGTAGAGGATTCATCACAGGCCATTGAAAATCTCTTATGGAGACTTGTTGTGTATGTACATGTGTGTGTTAGTGCATGTGTGCATACATATGTGTGAGATTTGTAATGCAAAAAGCAACTATGAAAGGTACTTTGGAACTGATGCTAATATCCCAATCATTTATTGATATACAATGTAGAAATTAAGGAATGTCTTATATATATTAAGCATGAGCAGAAAGGCAGGCTCAAAAGCTATGATCACATACTATAAATATGAACACTGATTCTATAAGTCATAAATATTGCAATACTCATATAAAGTTTGCCATAGAATTTCATCCTTCAAAGTTATTAATTACATAAAAAAATAACAGCTAAAAGTCAAAGACATAATTTGTCATTTATTTGTCATATGTGACTTATCATTTTCACCAAGTTAATTAACCTAGATTGATGGCTCATGTCTGAAATGGTAACCTCCCAAAAACCCCTACATCCCATAACCCCTACAGCTTATAACAACAAAATTCATGGTCCAGTACACAGCTTATTTCCTGCCTGTTACCTATTTCATACAATGGACCAGCCCAGACACTTAGCAATTGAGAGAATGATTTTAATAAGCAATAACCAAACTAAGAGTTTGAGAGAATGGTTTTAATGGAAGATAACAAATACATTGTAACAATGATAACAAATATATTGTAACAAAAGTTCAATATTATTGAACTTTGAGGTTTCATTAAATATCATAATGTCATAACATGATAAATGTTTCTATGGTTTATTTTTCTACATATTATCAGTCAACCTCAAGTAAATTGAGCCTCATGATCCCCATTTTGTTTGACTTTTTACCTTGGTACCCCAAAAACACGCAAAATCTGCAATAAATGCATAACAAACTTCAAGAAACAAAATATGCAAGAAACACTTTGTGTGTTTGAGATAGGCAGAAGTCCTCTAGAATCAAGCTTGAATATCTGGACTCAATGTTTTTGAAAGATCAAAATGGGGGTATTCTTGAAAACAGCCCCAGTCTAAATGTAAATAAAACCTTAGAAGACAAAGTCATCAATATCCCCCGCAATGGCAAAATACCCTTCATGATTATGTCTACGAGTTATGATTGTGTCAAATATTTAGGTGTGTATATAGAAAAGTGGAAGGAGAGTATTGAAAGGTTTTTAAAGTACTGCTCCAGAAAGCAGCACTATCACCAATTTCAGGCTAAGTCAAACTTGTTGCCATGGAAATGCCAAAAATATTTTATTCAGAATTCCAAAACTACCAAAAGGCACCAGTACACCACCAGATCTATCTATGTGCCAAGTTTGGTAAAGAAACATTGAACGGTTTTAGAGTTCTGCTCTGGAAAAGAGCACTACCACCAATTTCAGTCTAAGTCGAACTTGTTGCCATGGAAACGCCAAAAATATTTAATTCAGAATTCCAAAACTACCAAAAGGCACCAGTACACCTCCAGACCCATGTATGTGCCAAGTTTGGTGAAGAAATATTGAACGGTTTTAAAGTTCTGCTCCGGAAAAGACAAATGTGCACGGACTGACGGACGCACGCACGGACAGAGTCCATTTTAATACCCCCCGCAAAACGCATTGCGGGGTATAACAAGCATTGTCACTAAGATGACATAATCCCCTGCTGCCAATTATCAAATCAAACTTAAAAAGTAATGGAAGTGAAGGTCTTAATGTAAGATAAAGTTAAATGTCAACAAAAACATGACCAGTCAACCTTTCTTGATATCTTGCTCTGTAGTTGTTTAAACACACAAATATTTTCAAGACTCACTTTGACCTGACATGAATGTCTTAGTGTATGAAATATGTAAAAATAGTAATAAAGAAATTGCACATTGAGAAACAAGGGGAAGTCTTGAAAGTCTATGAAGAAAATCCAGTGAACTGTTCTTGAGATATCTCGCTGACAATTTTAACATGCAGTTTAACATGCTGAAATCTTCAAAGTGTCACCGTGACCTTGAAAATTAAGTGAAGGTCACCAAAATTGATTGGAACTTGCACCTTCCCTAGATGAAGCTTGGTGTCATATATGAAGAAAGTCCAGTGAATGGTTCTCGAGATATCTTGCTGACAATCTGTATATGCAGGTTAACATGCTGAAATCTTTAAAGTGTTGTCGTGACCTTGAAAATTAAGTGAAGGTCACCAAAATCAACTGGGCCCTGCGCCTTTCCTTGATGAAGCTTGGTGTTAAATATGAAGAAAATCTTGAGAACGGTTCTTGAGATATCTCGCTGACAAGGGTAAAACGTTAAAGTCCCCTTGTGACTTTTAAATGAAGGTCAAGGTCACCAAACCAGACTTATAGTGTCACAAAACCTTTCTTATAGTGTGATAAACCTAGGTACCAAATATGAAAAGAATCCAGTCAATGCTTCTTAAGATATTCCAATTCGTACGGACGGACGGACGGAGCCTAATACTATATCCCCTGATTCGAGCTAAATGCGTAGCGGGGGATAACAATCCAAATCTTTGAATGTTGATTATGACGGGTAGTCATCCAATACTATACTGAACACATGTTACATGATATTATCTCAACGCATACCATTATCCAAGAGGTACCAAATGACCGTTTTTATTTTTGCAATTTTTTAAAGAAATACTATACCCCAGTGTATTATGATATGTGAAGATCATTTTTGGGAAGATCATTTTTTGGTAGAATCAGCATTGGGTAGGTATCGGTAGGTTAATTGTTTGAAGGTTCTTGTCTACTTTGAACCAGGCTGGATAGGTTTATGTATGGAAATATATCATTTGTAGAAATACATAATTGCCATTGGAAGAGCATGGGTTTGTTCAGGTGTGGTGTTACAAGAGGTTGGTATCTCTTTTTCAGGTCATTTCCATTTGATGGTCACATGAGCAAGAGAAGTAAATAATGTAAGTTTTAAAATTTGAATTTGGGGTCAAGGGAAAATATAAAAACACCATAAAAGTATTTCTAATTTGTGTGTTATGATATGTGAAATTTTGGATATGGCTTTGCTAAATAATTTCTTCAAAATAAAATTGAAGTTTTTCAAACATTGGACATCGTGAATATAGTTAGGCTGACTACTTTTTGAATGCCCCTCGTATATACTCAAATTATTTATCCTACTATCTCCAACACTTTTACAACTGATATTATTTCGATTTGCAAAATCTGTCTACTCACTATGTACATCAGGAAGCTATAATAACTAGTTCAATATTTAATTCATCTCAATTATTTAAAATGAATTATTAAACCCTAATAAAAATGTAATTTTCTGATTAAAATTGATATTTTATACTTATCCTGACTCATGCTCTTTTGCTTGTCTTCTTCTTCTTGCGAACATAGTGGAACACTTGTATCTCCCTAATTGAAGCTCCCTTCAATGTAAAATCACTAATTAGTACTCACCAAGAGTTGCCTCCCTCTTCCAAATGCGCGGGAAAGGAGGCACCACCCTCTGGCCTCATGCTTCACTCTCTCCTGATATAGCGAGCCCAACACTTGAATTTACAGGGAAATCCAAAGTGTTATGTGGGGAGGATGGGAGGGCTTACCTCATGAGTCAGGATAAGTATAAAATATCAATTTTATTCAGAAAATTACATATTTTTCCTTATCCTGACTCATGCTCTTTTGCTTGTAGAATCCTACGGAAACGGAGGTGGGAAAAACCAGAATACTTTGGATTAAAATAATGAGTGATTTATATATATATGTAATAATCCCCTACGGGAACTTCATAATGGCACTGAATTAGGATAATTCCTGCTACTATAAAACATAAGTTTTACCAGCTGCCATAGATGGGGTACTACAATAAAAAGATACTATGATAATAGTAATAATGGTATAAAAGTGACTCCAAAATGGAGAAGCTACCCACTGTACATAAACATCAGTACTGGGCTTAAGATTAAAGTAGACTTAAGATATGTATATAATTAGCACTAAAACTCCGTAGAGTTATAAGCTAGATGATACTGGTATGATATATACATAATAATCTCGTGAGACTATGTCTCATCATCTACGAGGGACTGTCAACTGCTGTGCGAGGACCATGGGACCGAAATGGTGAATACCTGAGACGTCCTCGGTGGTGATATCTCTCAGATAGTGGTTGGCAAACACCATGTCGGATTTCCAAAAGCAGCCCTCCATAATGGTATTCATGAGCAGTTACCGTGTAGAGCGAGTGTGGAAGCCAGTGCTCTGATTTCATGTGGATTAGATGCTCTTGGAGGGTCAAGTCCTGCAGCCTTGTAGGCCTGAGAGTATGACAGTTCTGATCTATGTCGATATGGTGGTACAAGAGACTTGGTCTGAGTAAGCTGTCGATAGAGGGATGAATAACCGCTTGAGTTATGAAATTAAGCCTTGTTTTGAATCGTTGTAGATAGATTCTGAGTGCTCTGACTGGGCATAGAGATAGGTCAAGCGTATCTTGAGGTCCGAGAATTGAGGAGACTGCAGGAACATGGAATAATCTGTCTGGTTGACCTGGCAATTGATTCTTGGCGATAAAATCCCATCGCAGTCCCATATGCACTATGTTTTGATTGTCGTCAAAACGTATTCTCTCATAATCTAGTGCGTGAATTTCTGACATCCTGGCTGCCGTTGCTAGGGACAATAGGAACAATGTTTTCTGTGACAGAAATTCAAAGGTTGTTGATTCCAGTGGTTCATAAGCCTCACTTGTGAGGTGTTGGAGCACTATATTTAGATCCCATGCTGGAGCGCGAAATCTCTGTTTCTGATCCTCCAATCGGAATGCACGTAGTAAGGCCAATAACTCTGGCGTCTTGGTTAACTTGACACCCGTTCTCATAGTTATCACAGAACTTAGAGCTGCAAGATATGTTGACAATGTCAAGCCTTTTAAATGTTTATTTTGTCGTAGGTAACACAGATAGTCAGCCACTTGTGGACGTGTCATTTCTAGCTGTAAATCCCTTTTTTGCTGCATAAGTTTCAAAACTGTGCCACTTGTCGTCATACAAGTTGCGTGTAGAATAGCATAAAGCAAGCGTGACTGCTTTCGCCGCTCTGGCTGAATAACCTCTCTTGTTTAGACACACTTTAATACAGTCCATACGTGAAGATGGAATGCTTCTGGGTTTCCGTGCGCTTGTTTGGTGTGAGGATGTATTAGGAGATTCGAGCTCTTTGGTAGCTCTAGTGTTGGTTGTCCGATTTCTTGAATTAGAATGGGAAACCACGTTCTCGCTGGCCAGTATCAGTTGGAGGCTCTGTGTTTGTCTGATTTTCTGTAACACTTGTGGGATTAGCACTGGCGGTGGAAATGCGTACGCAGTGAGGCCTTCCCAGGATATCCTTAGAGCGTCCGTTGCCCACGCTTGTGGATCCGGGACTGGTGATACGAATGTTGTTAGCTGATTGTTGAAGCGAGTGGCGAATAGGTCTACTAGCGGAGCTCCTATTTTCTTGATAATCTGCGCAAAGATTTCTGTATGGAGCATCCATTCTGTCGGTGACGGTATATGTGGCCGAGAGAGTGCGTCTGCTTGTACATTCTTGTCTCCGGGAATGTGACATGCTCTGACATGTAAGTTGAGATCGTCGATTAGATCGAACAGTTGAAAGCATAAGGTCAATAGGTTCAATGATCTCGTTGAGCCTTGTTTGTTTACATAAAACGCCACTGTTGAGTTGTCGGTGTGAATCATCAGATTCGCATTCTGTAGAATGGTGCTCCAATGTAGTAGGGCGTTGATTACTGCTTTCATTTCTAGCATGTTTATGTGGAGCTTGCTATCTTGCTGATTCCATAACCCTGATGCGTCCGGTTGGCGAGATGAGTCCCCAACCTTGGGCGGCGCGCGTCTACATAGAGATGGGTTTTGAATTTCGGCTCTGTTAAATAAATGCCTTCGCAGACATTCGACCTCCTGGTCCACCATAGTAGATGTGGTCTGATGTGTTTCGGTAGACTGAATGGTTGTAGGTCGTCGAGATGAGCGTTGATGAAGACCTGTAACGGGCGTAACTGTAGTCTGCCTCTGACTGTCATGTCTTGGGCTGACGTGAGGAGACCCAACAGACTCTGCCATTGTCGTAGTGGTAGCGGAGAGAGTAAGGCTTGTGGGATGGATTGTTGGATCTTGAGCCATCGGTCCTCTGGTACGACAATACGGTTCAGTGTCGAGATAAATCGAATGCCTAGAAATTGCAGATCTTGCGTAGGTTCTAGGTCCAACTACCATCCTAGCTGTGTTAGTAGCTTGATGATGAAGTATAACTGTAGTTTGAGATGCTGTGGATCTTGATCTACTTGTATCCCGTCGTTGAGGTAGAACGCACTGCGTAGCCCTAGACGATGTAGGTAGGTGACGATAGGTTTCGTTACTCTTGTGAATAACCAGGGGCCGATGATATTCCAAATGGGAGTACTCTCCATTGATAATGCAGCCCGTCTAGTGTAAACCGTAGGTATTTCCTCGAGTCGAGATGTATCGGGATGTGTAGATAAGCATCCTGCAGATCTATACTGGCCATGTAGTCCATGGGACGAATTTAGATGCCGTAGTTGAGGTAGATGTATATGCGAAACGTTGGCGGTTTGCGTAAATAATCTCTGTTGAACGTGCTCATGTTGAAAATGAGTCTGAACTTTTCCTTTGAGTTTTTCTTGGGCACTAGGAAAACTGGGGAGTAGAAGCCTGGTTCGATGTTTACTTGATCTAGTACTTCTATGGCCTGCTTGGTTAGGAGAGATGTAACAGCCTCTCTTAACTTTGGTAGTTGTTGCACCTGGAAGTCGAACTTATGAGGGTTGACTGTAAGCGGAGGCGTGGCCTGTAGTTGGATTCGATATCCGTGTTGAAGTATGTTGGAGACATATGGGTCTTGTAGAATTCCCCAGTTCTCCCAGTGCAGTTGAAGGCGTCCACCCACTTGTGATGGTTGTACTGGAACGGCTGGGGGTGGAAGACTCCAGTCGTTCCGAACTTGTCTTTCATCGTTTATAGTTGCGGGAACCTCTGGGTGCCCTGCCTCTTCCAGATCCTCCTCTGTAGTTGCCATATGGGCGACGAAAAGAATCTTTTCCTCTTGAGCTGGCCATCTTCCTGTCCTGTGCTTTCTGTAAGCCAGTGAATTTTGATCTTCCTGAATATCTCGGTGAAGTCTGCCTGATGACGCTGGCTAGCGTGTCCATCGACTTTATCATAAGGACTTCTCTAGAATCCTTGGTGACTTCCTTAGAGACTTTATCTATTCCTCCGTCGAAGATAGATGGCGTAGACCACGGGGCTGTGTAGAGTGGAGCTGTAAACTGCTCACCCCAACAACAGGAAGCGAGGAGACCTTGACGACGAGCCAGAGTTAGCGCTGCGGAGACTGATGTAAGATGATCCGTTAGAAACTGTTGGTCCTTCTTCTGCATAAGTAGTGCCGAGTAGATCATTCTGTCATCCTCAGATGTCGAATCTCGAAATCTGGTGATAAGAGTCTCATTAATCGTTCTTGATCTGTTAAGGCCGAAGAACATTCGCCTTGTCATGGTTTCGATCTGAACCAGCTTGCGGTCGTCAATCTTATAGTTCTTATTCTTGACATCGTTGATTACTTTGTAGTTATCGTCGATCTCTTGTGCCTTGAAAAAAGGGTCCATATTATGGGTTGAGAACTTTTTAGCCTTGAACTGTGGTAAGTGCGGCGCTTGGGATTTAGTGGCTTTATGGAAGGCTGTGTCCAGATTCTGTGGGACTGTAGCTATCGGGTCGATCGGAGGTAGGGTGATGGTGTCTGCATTGTCCTCCCTCATAAGGTAAGTGTGGGCCGGATTACCGTTCTTGAAAGGTGAAGATAGGTCCAGGTTGTTAACCATCCAATAGCGTGTTTCTGCGTCGGAGAAAATGATGCCTCCATCATCTTCTGTAATGGGATCGCTGATAAGAGGTTGATGCTCTTCCGATGGTGACTGAGGTTGAGACCTGTATACTTCTACCGCTCTGCAGGGTGACGTCAACGGAGACCTGTCTGGGGACTTCCGTGAAGACTTGTGAGGCGAACGGTGTGGTGACCTGTGAGGAGATCGGCGAGGTGATCAGCGTGGAGAACGGCGAGGAGATCGTCTTGGTGAACGGCCTGACGAGCTGCGTCTATATGGTGACCTTTGCGGAGATCTATGTGGTGAACGTTGATAGCTTCGCGAAGCTCTTGGGGAATCCCTCGATGACCCTCTAGACGAAGAGGTTCGCGAATGAAGATCCTCTCATCCCCGGACTCTGACTCGGACCCCCAGCCTTCGCGAAGGTCAAGTCGTCGCTCATGAAGCTTCGAGGGATTCCCCAAGAGCCTTGAAGCTATCAACGCTCTCCTCCGAGGGTAACTCTAGTGGAACACCAGACGGGAGGGGGTCGACCGACAGCAGTTGACTGGCGAGGGGTTCCGATGTATCGGCCATGGCTAAACCCTGTTTGCGTGACCTTAATATTTGTTAAACAGCAGAATTACGAATAAATATCAATACATAATTGTTGAAGGATACTAGCTACACCTCTATAGTAGACTATAAGAGGTAACTAACTAAGAATAATCAAAGGATATAGTGTGTAGGGAGACACAGGCGCTCTCACATCCTGCTCACTGGGCGAAGAAGGAGAGAGTGAAGCATGAGGCCAGAGGGTGGCGCCTCCTTTCCCGAGCATTTGGAAGAGGGAGGCAACTCTTGGTGAGTACTAATTAGTGATTTTACATTGAAGGGAGCTTCAATTAGGGAGATACAAGTGTTCCACTATGTTCGCAAGAAGAAGAAGACAAGCAAAAGAGCATGAGTCAGGATAAGGAAAAATAGAGCACAATCTTATTCCCTTCTCATCTGTATACTGTGAGCTTAATCTCACAGTGTACACTCCTGTAATTTCTCCTTTGGGTCAGTTCATTATGCCAGACAGGTAAATGCCACGTGTTGTTTTACTAATTGTAAGGGTATTGGGCTGTAGGGGTTATGGGATGTCGGGATTTGGGGAGACAACTGTGGTAGTTGCATCAATTGTTAAGTTTTGTACAGTTCCCAAGGGTTGTATTTTAAAGGTTGTCTCCCAAAACTCCTACATGGGGTTATGACAATTATGAACTGTGACAAAATCCCTTAAAAGAAACTCTCCCATCATGCCATTGTTTACTCAGTCACATCAAACTTCAAGCAAGGGAACTATTGACCATTGTTACAACATTTGAGAAATTATGCGAAGTAAATTCGATTAGTATGTCAAACCTTGCTTTACCCTAACCATCATTATTTAAAATACTCTCCAAGAACTAAAAGGTACTTCAGTGCCTAAAGGACTGAATATAAGAGGAAATAACAGCAATATTTCTTCAGCTTGAAGAAATTTTATTATCTTCAAAGTACCATAATTATCACTTGTAACTGAGTCAGATTAGGCATATCTAATTGAGTACAGGCAGTGGCAGTTTCCATGTAGGCAGTATTTATATGATAATAAGCATTCACTGATATGAATGTGGAATAGAACAAATATAGCAGACAATAATTGTAAGTGAATCATAATTTAAACAGTGTACATGTTTCTAGGTTAATTTTCTTCTCTAATCAAGAATGTTACACATGCGCACCTGATATGGTACAGATTTGTACTACTGTTTTTTCAGCTGCTTCATTTTGGCTAAAAGCAAAGCGCTTAGCTTCCTCAGTGAACAAACAGAGGAACAAGTTTACTTTATCGCAATGATAAAATATGTCGTCAATTAATTTAACCTTAATATCCACTGTAATTTGATCTTAATTTAACAGATTTAAATGAACTGAAAGACAAGATACAGAGCCTTGAAGGTACACATGCAAGAACAAACATAAATATTATATTTATACAAGATTGTAAAACAATTTATGACGCATAAACTTACATTTGTAGGAAGAGATTCCGGCTTAAATTTGGCCAATGTTTCTTTTGCCCTAGCTGCATCTGGAACAAAGAATATAAAATAATTATAAGGCAAAACATGCTGTACAGTAGGTACATTCATAGTGAGTTGAATGTCATAATGAAGACTGACTGACTGATTTTGGTTTTACGCCGCTTTTAGCAATATTCCAGCAACATCACGGCTGGGGTCACCAGAAATGGGTTTCACACATTGTACCCATGTGGAGATTCGAACCCGGGTCTTCGGCATGACAAGCCAACGCTTTAACCATTAGGCTACCCCACCGCCCCTCATAATGAAGAAATGTGCCATCATTTGCCATGATGAAGATGGTATGTGCTTGTTAACTGGATGTGCAATGTAGTGTAATGGGGTAAACTTCCTGTGAATATCCTACCTCCATCACACCATTGACATAAGTATTGTATTTTGGGATTCATTACACAATAAAAAACTTCATATTTTCACTAGATGCCCATTTTACAGGAAATTGTCCATATTAAGTGGCACAGATAATAATATTTAACTGCCTAATACTTTGAGTGCTCAAGGTGGGAGAATATGATTGGTTCCTGTGTCTCCAAGTGTCAACATTGAAAATCTTTGCTGAGATTTTGTTTAGCACCATGTGGTAGTTTGGTACACATTAGATGATCAACATCTTTAGTACAACATTAGGAGATACATAGTAGCTTGATCTGATTTGTTGCTGGCTGCCCCTTGCAAACAATGTTGGACACAAGATGCACACAAAGCCTGGTGAAGTGATTTACTCTATTTTGTTGATGTTAGATGCCTCAGCGTGTCTTCTTCTGCATGGAATAAGGAAAGTCACTAAGATTGTTTGATATGTAACGATTGCCTTTGCAAAGAAACTCTCCCATCTTAAGGTGAACACCTGACTTCCTGTGAGCAAACCATGACACAAATGAACTGCTGTCGCATCTTATGTTCATTGCTCCTCATTTAAACAAACAATACTCACTAATGGTGACTCAGTGGCTATTTTCACAGTAGGTTTGCCTCTATGTTTTAGTGTTGGGTGGGAAGATCATTTTTTGGCAGACTCAGCATTGGTAGGTATCGGTAGGTTAATTGTTTGAAGGTTTTTGTCTACTTTGAACAGGGCAGGATAGGTTTATGTATGGAAATACATCATTTGTAGAAATACATAATTGCCATTAGAAGAGCAGGGGTTTGTTCGGGTGTGGTGTTACAAGAGGTTGGTATCTTTTTTTCTAGGTCATTTCCATTTGACGGTCACAAGAGTTAAGAGAAAGTAAATAACGTAAGTTTTAAAATTTGAATTTGGGGTTAAGGAAAAATAGAAAAACACCATAAAAGTAATTCTAATTCAGCTTAGTATGTAACACAAGTTCTGATTGGTCAATGCTATAAACTTCAGACCGTATAATCAGCATGTATGGTCGCAATTTGAAAACCGATTCACCACATCCTTTCAATGTATTCCTACACTATTGGGGTAACTCTGTTTTTCAGGGCACTGTCATTGCAGAAGCCGTAGGTTAATTATAACTCCCCTATCCAGCTAAAATGGGTGGAATTTGTGTTCAAAAAGACAAAACAGAATAATAAATTTAATTTTAAGTTCAAACAACTTGCTCGCAATGGGCTGTTGACCCAACACTGTTAGGTCATGAAACAAGATTTATGACGTCATTATGGAGATGCGACGCTAACGCACCGTTTGGAAAGGTCGTCACCATGAGGACCAACAACGGGACAGAATTCACCAGAACATTCACGAGAAATTCAGGAACATTCTCATCAAGAACAAGATACGTCACCAGATGTCAGCACCGTACTCACCCCATCAGAACGGAACAGTAGAAACGGCACGGCGTTCCCTATACAATCTGGCGAAATGCCTCATCATTGAAGCCAAGTTACCCAAGACTCCATGGTCATATGCTATCATGACTTCAGCGCACATTCGAAACCAGTGTTACAACAAGAGACTGAACATAACACCATTCGAGGCTTTGACAGGTCAGAAGCCAAATCTGTCAAATATGCATGTTTTCGGCACAGCCTGCTTTGCTTTTATTCAAGGGATGAAGAAACTGGACAATCGCAGCGAGAAAGGTTTTTTGTCGGATATGAACGTGAACGCCCTGCCTATCTGGTCTACTTCCCTCAACAGAATGAAGTCAGAAATTAAGATGTGTGAAATTCATAGAAAGGTTTATGAACCGGACTATGAGGAAGAACAGGAAATGTGCAAGAGATTTGAGGCTGAAGAAACTAAAGAACAGGAACAAGAAGACAGTCATCAATATCCCCTGCAATGGCAAAACACTCTTCATGAATAGTACTAGTTATGGTTATGTCAAATGTTTTGGTGTGTATATGGTAAAGTGGAAGGAGGGCATTGAAAGGTTTTTAAGTTTTGCTCAAGAAAGGAGCACTACCACCAAAATCAGTTGAAGCTAAACTTGTTGGCATGAAAACACAAAATTTATTTTATTCAGAATTCCAAAACTACCAAAAGGTACCATTTCACCACCAGACCTATCTATGTGCCAAGTTTGGTGAAGAAATCAAAGTCAAACTTGCTGCCATGGAAACGCCAAGAAATATTATAATCTGAGAAATCCAAAACTACCAAAAGGCTCCAGTTCCCCACTAGACCTATCTATGTGAGAAGTTTGGTAAAGAAATATTGAACAGTCTTAAAGTTCAGCTCTGGAAAAGAGCACCAACACCAATCTCAGTCAAAGTCAAACTTGCTGCCATGGAAACACAAAAAATATAACAATCAGAAATCTAAAACCTATCCTCCTAGGTGGACGAGTGAAGAAGACCCCTACGTCGGACTGCTGTGAGGTAAGCAAAGAAGTGAGCCAGCTGATCCAAAATAGTTTGGAATTGTCCTTGCAATAAAACCATCGAGGCCCGGATATAAGTTTGTTGAGGAGAGACTGCATGGGATACAGACATGGCCACCGCTTCTCTCGCTGTTAACACCATGTTGAGGGGTGCCATTCGCAAGACCATCCAAATGCGACAGTTCCCGGTCTTCCACCAAGAAAGGAGAATACGCTCTCTGTTTCATCCCCAATAATGTAATGTCATCATCCACAGGAGGGGATGCAATCAACGTTGAGGACCCATGGACATGAGAAGACGCCAAGTTAAAACAAGGCTCCGAAAACCATCCTTGACTTTCCGAAGGTTGTCAAACACCTCATCTAGGGAAGCCGCAAGATGAGTAATACAGGGACGAGGAGGAAATGTCATCCGGTTTCATATCAAAGCAAGTCAGAAGATCCGATGGGGAAGTACTTCATGGCAAATGTGTCTTTTTAAAGGTCACATAAACCCTAGGGGGTACAAATACATAAATCACTAACTCGCATCGTTATAAATGAAACCTCGTCATTAAAACTACTCATTTCGACCTTTAATTGACTTAAATCGACCTTTTTGACAACAGTGCACAATTCTCACCCGCGAACGAAATTTCAACCAATCAGAGCGGCGCGACTCTGTGACGTCATATGAGGAATAGCTTGGAGGGCCCGTGCAGGAATTCATCTACATTTTAGGGGTTAAATTATGTTGTTTACAGGCTTGTATAAACTTGAAATCGTGACAATTGTTGTGGAAAATGAAAGCTATATGTTCTCACAATCTACTGGCATTTACTTTTGTCTCCTGCTTTGCCTAGTTTCCGAGTTACAACTTGTTTTCATAGACGATTCTGTCAAAATCGATTGGTGTCGTTAGGCCCTATTTGTATAATGACTGATCCAAATTGATCCCATTTCTGTGTTTTTACCTCGATATTTAATCATGTCATGTAAAAATCTGTTTGTATTCTCAAAACAGTGTCGGCCCATAAGTTTTCACATGCAATACAGCAATTAACACTACACGTTATTTGTCATCATTCACTTGATGGTCAGTTAATGAATTTATCACAGGTATAATTAGTGGTAACACACTTAAATTACCCGACAAAGGTTCCCATTTGGCATTTCTTGTGTCTGGAGTAAATATTCAACATTATAAACATCGATCAAAGGATTAACCGATAACACGCTGATTGATTAATTACTTTTATCTTACACAGCGGAATTGTCAAAAGGTAGTGTTTACGTATGTAGATTTACTAATCTATACTGAGTACACTCTGTAAACGTGTCTGTGTCTGCGTAAAAAACAACGTCCTTCTTTCAAAGGATTAACCGGCAATACATTGATTGATTGCCCATTATTGGCTAACTAAATTACTGTTTTTAAAGAAAGCGGACATTATGCAATTGGTTGCCAGGTGTGCTATCTTGGGTGACCAATGAGACTATACACCAATACCTGAAAAGATTTATCACTTTTTCATTATATTAAACTGTTAAAAGACACATCATTTGGAACAGTTTTGTGGATATTGATGGATACATTCCTCGAACAAGGTAATGGCCTGATATTGTTCCTATAACTTTAATCTGTTTTTAATTTTAATATTTGCATTTTGTTTTATTCATTTGTCGTAGCATTCAACAGAATCATTGTTTTCGTACGTGAAGTGTAATGAGACAGACAACATGCACTAGGGTATTATTATGCGAATTATGATTCACATTGGCAAACTATAAAATGTCTAGATATTACAGTTCTGTTATAAATTCACTATAAGTATCAGCAGATCGTCTGCTTTTTATTTAGTTTCAAAATGCATACAAGTATGATAATAAACTAATTGGGATTATAAGACCAAATATAAAAGCGCACATTGACTAGTATCTACATACTGGTGAGTGGACATTAACCATGGGAATGTAGCAAGAAATTTATCGGCGCGTAGTATTGTGACTTGACCCCACCTAAGCTTCCGTGGAAGAAATCGTTATGTTATAAGTTGTGTCATGCAAAATCCGTTTGGTTATGATTCCAATACATATTTAACTCACAGTAGAAAGTAGTCTTGATTTTCTAAGCAGTGAAAACAAACTATAATCTCATTAATTCTAACAGATTTTTTATTTTTAAAAATGGCGGTAGCCCTGTCGGGAACATCCGCCAGTCTGAGGATAAATGGCATTTAGGTTTGTTTCCACCGAAGTTACAAAATCAAAACTACTTTCTACTGGTAGTAAAATATGTATATTTTATTGATTATTAATAGGATTTTGCATGATAAAATATAACATAACAATTTCTCGTGGCAGCGAGGTGGGTCAATCAATATAATACTACTTACAATATTATTGTTACTTGACCACAACCTCACTTCGAGGAAGAAATCGTTATGTTACAAGTTGTGTCTTAGAAAATCTTTATGGTCATCAATCATATGCATATTTTTACAAAGTAAGTAGTTTGATCCTTTAACTTCCGTGAAGCGATCTGAACACAAGTAAGATATCGTTTCAGGCTTCCACAACGCTAAGCCGCACTCACAAACATAACCCATTTAGCACGAACTGCGGGGGTCCTGTGGAAATCTGTGCATGGGGACACCATAAGCCGACGACCCTAGGAGCAATTGAAGACAAAAGCAGCGATTCGGCATGTGCGTCGTTGATGTCGAGAAATCATCAAAATGATGAGCGTGCTACACATTTTCTATACAACTAACTGAAAATCGTTCCTCATATGACGTCACTGCAGTGCTCCGGCGACAGAGTTACGTAACCTGTCTGTGGTTTCGTTGGCGGGCGAGAGGGAAGCAGGTGACTTTTTGGCAACTTTTAATCGCTCGGTATTAAATAACCACAAGTTTTTAAAGAATAAATTTGGTGTTCCGCATAAGACTAACCACAAATCTTTCATATGTAATGGTTAAAAGAGTAACAAAAAACAAAGTTTAGTGGTTCTTTAACAATCAACACCAGCAACTGAGATGTGTCGACAGCATCAACACTGACATCAAACACTGACATCAGACACTGAATTACCATCCGAAGTGGGAGAAGACGTGGCTGACGGGAGGGCTTCATCCAAAGATTGACAGGGCACGGTTGGCAGGGCCAGCCAACTGAGCGATCGTAGACGTGACTGGAGGTTGCTGACCCAGCACTGAGGCCACTACCCCAAACAATGGAATCAAAATCAAACGGCTGAGATGCAGGAACATCGGATGCCGGATTCCAAGACACCAGTAAATTAGGCCTGGAAGGAATCATTAGACGTAGTCACCGGGGTAGTTGAAGTCACAGGAGGCATATTAGATCTCGTGTCTGACAAAGGAGGATCACCATGAAGGGCTGAATATCCCATTGGTTGTAGTTGTAAGCAGAGCATTGGTATAAAGTGGTGCACTGGGCGGTAGACCGGATACAACAGAAGGTGGTTCACTAATGGAGAATCTCGCAGTCATAGAAATCAGCGCTCCGGAAGGAAGCGCCGAACCCACATCTGTCGCTGTATGAGTCAAAGTAGATTGAAGCACCTCAATCGGAGGGAGGTTAAGGGATACTGAAAATGTGATAGGATAACCAGGCATAGGTGGTAACGTTGACCTGTGTGAAAGCGGCGCATTGCCAGTAAGTGGCACATTGAAGAAAGTGGCGCATTGGAAGAAAGTGGCGCATTAAAAGCAAGCGGCATTCCATAGGCAGGTGGAGCAATCTACTGCACTAGACATAAAGGTAAGACATTTGGTTTGTTTGATGTCCACCATCCAGTCATTACTGTAAAAAGTGCCTGTGAATATATGTCCTATTTCTAGATGATATTTTAGCATACACAATGATGACAAAGACATTATTATTATGCCATTATTTGCATTGCACCAATATCCAGTTCAGCTGCTCAAAGGAGCATTGTTTTTCCCTTGATCATTGGATGTCAATCTTAAATGGCACATCGTATTTACAATCTCAACTCACTGGAAACACAGAAACTGTTCAAATAAGTTTACGTATATTACCCATGCATTAGAGAAGACCCATTCCTGCATCATGACACTATGTCAAAAACACTTACCACTTGGAGACTTTAAAACTATGACTTCATGATCAGGATGATAGAGCTGGTTGGGCTTCAGGAGTCCTTTCACTGCTAGATTTTCCTTCATTAGTGTCATAAAAGATCGATCAGTCTCAAATGGAATCGTAAAGCCACTAGCTTCATCTTCTTGTCTGAAAAGAGTAAATAGATAATATCAAGCAAAGAAAGGGTGAGGGGGAAGAGGATAGGCTGACCTAGATGGCCTTTCATCAAGTAATCAACAACTAGTAAGTAAATCCATATGCTGAAAGATTTAACAGCATAAACTGTCAAAAATTGTTAGTTTATAAGGTGCCTGTTGGGTTGAACTTAAATTAAATAGCCATCCATGCAAATATCACTTACTTATAAGAACTGTTCTCCTAATGTTCTGTTTACTCCTGCATAATTTAACACAAAATGTACACCCATAAGACTGACCAAGTTATGCATGACTTTATTTTTACCAAGTTATGCATGACTTTAGAAGAGTGAGTGGAGTTTTAGCCATTTAGTCTGAAGTCTGGACCAGACAATCCAGTGATCAACAGCATGAGCATCGACATCAACATTTGTCAACTGTAGAGATTCAGAAGATGGGTTGCTGAAGACCTATTCTATCGGATCAGATTCAGAAGAGGGCAGTTGTGTGCTAGTTACTTTCATAATCTTTAAAACCTGTGGGATGTATCAAGATGTAGTTGTTGCACTGTCAGGATTGCAAATACCCAATGTATTTATATCCCGTCAGCTTATAAGACAACTGACGAATTAGGCTGATGCATAGGTACACTTGAAAACTACAGCAACACAGTGTCATATTACTTCCTCAAGTCTACCTTCCTTAAGTCCTTCCTTTGTCTACTGGCTTCAATCATTTCTTATCACAACAAGCCTCATGCCAACACACTGTACATCAACCTCTTCTATTGTATAAACCCAAATACCTGCCATGTATATATTTCTCCTTGTGCAAATGCTGTGTATCATGCCATGTTAGGACACACTGTACATCCCAAAACTACGGCAACAAAGAAGTTCTCTATTCATAAAAGTTGTATACAATGTCCAATATCTTTAATTTGTGATCTGCCACCACATGTCAGACCATCGATCAAACATTAGAGAGTCAACAGTTATCCACCACACAGATGACAACAGTCATTAATTTGTCCATGGAAACACCGAACAAATTGTCCTAAATAACGTTTGGAAAACGCAATCGTCCAAATTCTTTTTGCAATTCTGAGGGCAAAATGGAAGTTTTGAATCAATGTACATACTACTAACGGATTATATTTCAGGACAAATTGTTTGACTGAATTTGCCAATTATCGAACTTGGATTGTGTTATTATCTCATCATAATGTAATATCTTTTGTAGCTTATGCCCTGTATTAGCGCAACCACTTCACAATATACCAGTGACTTACCAATATACCAGACTTCTGGGATTGTAAAGGATGGTTTCACTTATTCCCTATAGATCAATTGTCTGTGGGAATTGCAATTGAGTAACTCATCTCTTGAAATAAAAAAAAGTGAAGAATAAGGTGAATTATCGTAGATAAGCCGAAGTCATAACTTGACCCTTAAAATCAATATCAAAATGGTATGTTCCGTATATAAGCCGAACCACCAGCCTTTGTTCAAATCTCCAGCCAGTGAAGTTCATAATTATGCCAGATTACACAACCACAATAATACACATCATGGTATTTGTCTCTTCACGCAAGGTAATACTTACTCATTTGAGTTCAAGTTGTCAACTTCAGAATCAACAAGCACATATTCCTCATCTGAAATATACATTAAGCTTATTCATAAATGGTTTGCAGCATAGATTTAAATGTTTTACAAATGTCACTTACATTTGTAGCTAAGTAGCATGTATCAAAATGAACACAGACAATTTCGTATGTTATGTCTTCATATTCATACCTTACAAGATGAACAAGAAGTCAACAAGTACTATGAGTTCACCTTACAGACAGATTACTGAGGATAATTTTGTGTGGACACATTATTATATGAGCAGCTATAACTGCTTTTGATGAAATAACAAACAAAAGGTGTTTCTAAGCATTTTAGAAGGTCAATGAAAGAAAACTGATATGATAGTCAAGCTTTATCAAATACTGCTTTCTGGTGTTACACTGCCGAAAAAACTCAAAAGGTGTTTATCCATAAAAAGGGTGTTTACATTGCATGAAGCAGCAATATGCTAAACTTATTTTGAATGCCCAACTTTCCCATGAGAAACAAGTCATGAATAATGTTGACTTGATCAAATCGGAGGTCAGTTGACATAAACAACATCAAATATGTTCTTTGATCATACATGTAAAAACTAGAGCAAAAGGCTTCTAGTAACACTAAAACAAGCAATCGAACTTACAATTTACTTACTTCAAAGAGCACAGCAACTTTCAAATTTTTGCTTAACTTTCGATGAAACTAACTTCTTTGACAACAAAGTTTTAATTTTTTTAAGTTCAATAGCATTATCCCTGGTTTAGTAAAACATACGCCCTATCGTTGTAAAGCTTTCAAACTGGGAGTATTAACCAAGGCATTTTACAAAAAATTGCATTTGGAAATTTTAATATTAATTGTATATTTATATACTTATACTATCTCACGACTTGCACCTCTCTCTCTCCCGCTTCGACACTACCAGGGGACCTTAGATCGACACTATCATCATCTAGATCATCGGTACATATCCCCTCGACTGTCTCAGTTTGTTTGGAGCCGAGCCAACCACGTTCAACCAGCCAACTGTCCCCTCACAGTTCATTGAACCAGACGGAGATGGCTACATTAGCGTCGCCGGGGGACGTTCATCAAGAATCAACACTTCAGGTTTCGTCACCTAATTGCTGATCCAGATCACCACATCATTCTAGATTACCATCACGATCTAGATCACCTTCACGATCCAGATCACCATCACAAACCCGATCTAGATCACTGTGCCGATCCACATCACCAGATCGATCCAGAGCACAATTACGATCCACATCACCTGATCAATCCAGATCACCTAGCTGATCTAGATAACCAGACCGATCCAGATCATTACATCGAAGTAGATCATCGGACCGATCCAGACCACAACATCGAAGTAGATCACCGGACCGATCCAGACCACAACATCGAAGTAGATCACCGGACCGATCCAGATCACCGAATCGTTCCAGGTCACCGGATGGATCCAGATCACAACTTCTAATCAGATCAGTGGTCCGATCCAGATCACCTAATTGATCCAGATCACAACTTAGGAATAGATCAACGGACCGGACCGATCTAGATCACCTAATCGATCCAGATCAGCGAATGGATTCAGATCACAACCTCGAAGTAGATCACCGCGCCGATCCAGATCACCGAACAGGACGGGTTCATTGAGCCGATCCAGATCACAACTTTGATCCCGATCACCAGAGTTTGATTCAACATACAACCATGATCACTTGGTTCGCTGACCAGCTACAGCTATCTAGAGCAAGATACTAGATGATTTATGTACTACATTCAATATGAAGGATCATGAACTTGCATTTAGATACGGCCAATTTGTCGAACTGTACCAGCTGTCAACATGATGTTAGTATTCAGGCCATTTGTGACGCGCAGAATTCCTCACCACAGTGATATGCTATTAACACGGAAATCTGACTTGGCTCTTTAGATTACCCTTAGGCCTGTGAGGCGCTAGAAGATTTTGGTCACATGACTTATCCCACCTGGTACCCTTTATCTGCTGGTTGAACAGAGGTAGTAGCTATGTCACTAGCGCTGACATCTAGTTTATGTCGGCACTTGATGGTCTGACGATCCCGGATCTCCAAGACTCCTATGTGATCGGGGCTCATCTCGTTCTTGATTTAATCTACCATCCCATCTTCACCTTTGATGAATGATTCGGTTAAACGAATCCACCTTTCAGCGTAGATATCAGCTCTACAACAACCCGTTGTGCATTACTAGACAAACTTGCTATCCAGGAATAATTCACAATGCTTCACTGAGTCCTGTTACTACAGACTACTCGTTACAGCGTTATGGTGTATCAATGGGTGCAGTTATGGACTGGTTTGTCATCTGCATCACCCTTCCTTTTACTTCATCAGCAAGCTTCTGGACAGATGGGTCAAGTTTCTGCTCATGGTATCAGCAGTGATGTCTTGGTTGTGATTCGCCCGGTTAACTGAAGATCGTGTTGTCCGGATTTTGTCACTGTTGCATTGTGGGTAACATTTGTAAATGGCGGACTACTGTTTGTTTACCGGAAAATTTTGATGATAAAAGTGATTATGAAGTGCCCCAACAGACTTTATTGATCTCACGAAGCGGTTGACAATCCCAGCTTTTAATTGCCAGTGACGATGAACAGTGCCATGCCCAGTAAGAGTGATTATGTCGGGATTCGTCAGCCAGCCGAGAGTGACAGCTAACCGAAGGTGAAAGACAGAATGCCCAAGAACGCTTTGTCTTTGGCTAGGGTTACACGGTTTTCTACATTAGCTAAAGCCTTCAGTTCAGAGGTCACTGCAGCAATGCCTGGACGATCCTCATGCGTCGATTCTACTACCTTTATCACTGCATCAGGTGAACCAGCACTCCATTTGGCGAATCAGACGTTCCTGAGCTCGCACGCCGATCGTACGACCTTTATCACACTTTACATTGTGAACGTTCCTGTAGATTGATTGACAATCTCCATGCGCAGAACCTACTACATAGCACTCCTTCAGTATTATCATGACAGCTGAACTAACTGAACGTTCCTATCTCAGGGGATGTCCCTTCGAGAGTGGCAGGAGCTTCCACCGCCTCACTTCAGAATGGTGTTGATCAACCTATTACACAAATCCTGGAGAAGGGAGACTACCTCATCAGTCTAGATCTTCAGGATGCTTATTTATCACGTTCCGATACATCCAGAACAACAGATGTACCTTTGCTTTGTTCAATGGGAATCACTACCAATGGAAATTCCTACCATTTGGAATTTCCACTGCCCGTGGCTTTTTACCCGAATTAACAACCCATCACGAGCTTCCTCCATTTTCAGGGGGATCACCTTCGAAAGCTATATAGACGATTGTATTCAAGCTTAACAGGATCCAATCGTATTGCTTCGCCAACTTCAGTTCACCACCATGCTGCTCAGGCAGTAAGGGTGGCTGTTGAAGATTGAGAAATCGGAACTAATACCGACTCAGAGACCCCAATTCATTGGAGCACTGTTCGACACTCGTCAGGGGATGATGTTCGTTCCTCATGACAGTTGGATAAGGATTCAGCAATGCATTCCTCCAGCGCAGTCTCAAGCAAGAACCTTAACGTCAGTGACAGGAGCTACTGGGTCTTCTGACATCAGCTCAAGCCTTAACATACAGAGGTCAGCTTCAACTTCAGCTGATACAGCGATTTCTACTGGAACTGATTTACCTTCCAGATCCGCTCTGTCCAGTCCTTCAGTGGTGGCTAGACGAACAGAATATCTGGCCAGAGTCTCTATGATGTCCTTTGTATCTATTCATCACCTATTTGTTGATGCATCCCTTAAGGGTTGGGGAGCTCACTTCCTCGACCACCAAGTGGCCGGGCTGTGGTCATCCGACGAACGGGTACTTCATATAAATGAGCTGGAATTCAAGGCGGTAATTCAACCATCTCACATCGGGCAACAGAACTTCAATCAATTATTCTGTTGATTCATTCAGACAATTCAACAATGGTTTGGTATATAAATCTTCTAGGCTCGACAGGCTCGGAGAATCTGCTACAATGGGCGATCAGGGTCTTCCTTCACATCGACTCTCTCAACATCGTAGCCAGAGCCAGACACATTCCCAGGGTAAAAAGTGTGATTGCTGATGCCTTGTCTCGATCCAACTGTCCGTCCCCGATATAGTGGAAGCTACTGCCTGAGATCTTCCAGTGAATGATCTACCCATTATCACGGCATCAAGTAGATCTATTCACCACAAGGTTCAACAATCAACTTCCAAAGTTCATATCATCAATCCTAGACCCCATGGCTTGGGACTTTGACAAGTTGGCATTATCATGGGAGGGTCTCAATGCTTACATGTTCCCATCTCCAGCTCAGCTACCAAAAGTTATACATAACATTTGGCCACCAGCAACATACTACTGCTTTTGGTCGCACCCTTCTGGCCAGCAAGAAGTTGGTTTGTCAACCTAAGAAGATTGGCAGAACCAAACCCAGTACCACTTCTCAACCGGGACGACCTACTTCTTCACCCTCACGCAGAACTATGCCAGGGGTCATCTCAGACCCTTGATCTACATGTTTGGCGTATCTTCAGAAATCTCTCATAACTAAAGGCTACTCTCGCCGAGTGACCACAGCTATTACTTCAGCGCATCATACTTTGACCCGTTCCTTGTACGACAAAAAGTGGAAAAAGTTTGAAGACTATTGCAAGGTTAGGGGAATTGCATGTCCCACTTTACCTCTGCAGCATCTCCGCACTACTAAGAAACTCAAGGGTACTACGTTAGCTACCTACTTAGCCACCATCAACTCAGTTTTGGCTACCACCACAGGCAAGAAGATTTCCACTGTTCCAGAGTTGCAGAGCCTATTATGCTCCTATAGACTCTCTGACCAGTCCAGGAAGTTCAGACCTCCGGCCTGGGATCTGTCTGTCATCCTTCGTCATTTGATTTCTACAGACTATGAACCTTAGAAGACAAGGACTTTGAACAAGTGACATTCAAGACATTCTTCCTGGTAGCTTTGGCTACCGCTGCTCGTATATCTGAACTGCATGCGATTGATGTCAGTCGGGTTTGGTTCGAGCGGAAGCATGGCAAGTTTTTTTCTGGGTCTCCGCTGGGACTTCATTGCGAAAAACCAACTGCCGGGGCAACCGGACTGGATGTTTACCATCCCCCATTGTCCACCATTCTTAGGCCTGATGATAATGAAGAGTTGACACTCTGCCCTCTTAGGGCTCTACACTTTTACCTTGCTGCCTCCAAGGATCGTCGACGGCTATGGAAGCGTCTCTTCATACTATTGTCGACCGCTTCAAGAACTGAGGTTTCCCGGACCACATTGGCCTTCTAGATGCGTGCCACGATCCTGCGAGCCTACACCTTTGCAGGGTTGCCTCCTCCAGCCGCTTCCAATCCGTGCACTAGCCTTGATGATGGCCCTCAATAGCAACTGCTCCTTGACCACTATCATGGACATTTTGATACAGTCTTCTCTTCACATTACCTGCGAGACCTGTCTGTCAGGACCACTCCAATATACATAGATATATGAAACAGTATCATGACAAGAACAATGATATCTAATGAAAATAGACGTTATGACATGTAGTCAGAAGATTAAGATCATGATGGTTGTATACATTTATGGCATTTGCAGTCGGGGTCAGTAGCAGTATAGTTTTGAGAATTATAGGTTGTAGCATAGGATTATCTCAGTTAAAAAGTCTAGTTTCAGTTATAAATTTATGGACTGATTTTAAGATATCGGATTGAGTTTGTGGGTTCATGGAAGACGTTCCATATAAGATTGTTTCTAATCAAAAGCCACTGGTATAATAAAATTCATTTACTCTTATAGCATCAAATCTGGAACATACAAAGAAGTAAGGACAAGCATCTTCAGTAGGGTGGCCACACAAACAATCTGCTCTCTCTGATATATGTCTGCTGTGTTTGTCAGCGTTGAGATGGCTACATCACTTTAGCTTCTTAATGATGCAATAAAAGACTTATTATCCCTTACAACTTGTGCCTGAAATCGAATAATGTAATTTTTAGAGTAAAATTGATATTTTATACTTATCCTGACTCATGCTCTTTTGCTTGTCTTCTTCTTCTTGCGAACATAGTGGAACACTTGTATCTCCTTAATTGAAGCTCCCTTCAATGTAAAATCACTAATTAGTACTCACCAAGAGTTGCCTCCCTTTGCCTTTCTTGCGGGGGAAAGGCCACCACCCTCTGGCCTCATGCTTCACTCTCTCCTGATATAGCGAGCCCAACACTTGAATTTACAGGAAATCCAAAGTGTTATGTGGGGAGGATGGGAGGGCTTACCTCATGAGTCAGGATAAGTATAAAATATCAATTTTACTCTAAAAATTACATATTTTTCCTTATCCTGACTCATGCTCTTTTGCTTGTAGAATCCTACGGAAACGGAGGTGGGAAAGAACAGAATACTTTGGATTTATAAAATTAATTAGTGATTTATATATATATAACTGTAATAACCCCCTTACGGGAACTTTATAATGGCACTGACTTAGGATAATTCCTGCTACTATAAACCATAAGTTTATACACTGCCATAGATGGGGTATTACAATAATAATATACTATGATAATAGCAATAAAGATATAAAAGCGACTCCCACATGGAGAAGCTACCCAACTGAACATAATCATCAGTACAGACTTAAGGCTGAGTAGACTTAAGCTAAGCATATAAATAGCCCTAAAACTCCGTAGAGTTATAAGCTAGATAATACTGGTATGAAATATACATAATAATCTCGTAAGACTATGTGTTAACGTCTACGAGGGACTGTCAACTGCTGTGCGAGGACCATGGGACCGAAATGGTGAATACCTGAGACGTCCTCGGTGGTGATATCTCTCAGATAGTGATTAGCAAACACCATGTCGGATTTCCAAAAGCAGCCTTCCATGATGGTATTTAATGAGCAGTTACCATGTAGAGCGAGTGTGGAAGCCAATGCCCTGATCTCATGGGGATTTGATGCTCTTGGAGGGTCGAGTCCTGCAGCCTTGTAGGCGCGAAGTATGACAGTTCTTATCCATATAGATATGGTGGTACGAGAGACTTCTGTCTGAGTTGTTGCCGATAAAGGGATGAATAATCGTTTGAGAAGTCGTCGCCTTGTTTTGGAACGTCGTAAATAGATTTTGAGAGCTCTGACTGGGCATAGAGATAAGTCCAGTGTATCTTGAGATCCCGAGAATCGAGGAGAGTGCAGGAATATGGAATAATCTGTCTGGTTGACCTGGCAATTGATTTTTGGCGATGAAATCCCATCTTAGTCCCAAGTGCACTGTGTTTTGATTGTCATCAAACTGTATCCTCTCATAATCTAGTGCGTGAATTTCTGACATCCTGGCTGCCGTCGCTAGCGATAACAGGAATAAGGTTTTCTGTGAGAGAAATTCAAAGGTTGTCGATTCCAACGGTTCATAAGCCTCACTTGTGAGGTGTTGGAGCACTATATTAAGATCCCAAGCTGGGGCGTGGAACTTCCGTTTCTGATCTTCCAATCGGAAAGCACGTAGTAAGGCCAGTAACTCTGGCGTCTTGGTTAGCTTGACACCCGTTCTCATAGTTATCACAGAACTAAGAGCGGCAAGATATGTTGACAGTGTCGAGCCTTTTAAATGTTTGTTTTGGCGTAGGTAACACAAATAATCTGCCACTTGTGGATGTGTAGCATTTCTCGCTGTAAATCCCTTATTTGCTGCGTAATTTTCGAAACTGTGCCACTTGTCGTCGTACAAGTTACGTGTAGAATAGCGTAAGGCAAGCGTGACTGCTTTTGCCGCTCTGGTTGAATACCCTCTCTTGTTTAAACACATTTTAATACAGTCCATACGTGAAGTTGGAATACTTCTGGGTTTCCGTGCACCTGTTTGGTGTGTGGATGTACTAATAGATTCGAGCGCTTTGGTAGCTCTAGTGTTGGTTGTCCGATTTCTTGAATTAGAATGGGAAACCACGTTCTGGCTGGCCAGTAGAGCGACAAAGTGAGTTGGAGGCTCTGTGTTTGTCTGATTTTCTGTAACACTTGAGGGATTATGGCTGGCTGGCGAGAAGCGCGTACGCATTGAGGCCTTCCCAGGATATGCTTAGCGTCCGTTGCCCATGCTTTCGTGGGTCGGGACTGGCGATCACGAATGTCGGTAGCTGATTGTTGAAGCGAGTGGCGAATAGATCTACTAGCGGAGCTCCTATTTGCTTGATAATCTGTGCAAAAATTTCTGTATGGAGCATCCATTCTGTCGGTGACGGTAGATGTGGCGAGAGAGTCGTCTGCTAGTACATTCTTGGCTCGGGAATGTGACATGCTCTGACATGTAAGTTGAGATCGTCGATTAGATCGAACAGTTGAAAGCTTATAAAGTCAATAGGTTCAGTGATCTCGTTGAGCCTTGTTTGTTCACATAAAAGCGCCACTGTCGAGTTGTCGGTATGAATCATCAGATCGCCTTTTGTAGAATGGTGCTCCAATGAAGTATGGCGTTGATTACGCTTTCATCTCTAACATGTTTATATGGAGCTTGCTTTCTTGCTGATTCCATAACCCTGAAGCCGTCCGGTTGGCGAGATGAGCTCCCCAACCTTGGGCGGCAGCGTCTACATATAGATGGGTTTTGAATTCGGCTCTGTTAAACAAATGCCGCCGCCATGAACATTCGACCTCCTGGTCCACCATAGTAGATGAGGTCTGAGGTGTTTGGTAGACTGAATGGTTGTAGGTCGTCGAGATGAGCATTGATGAAGACCTGTAGCGGACGTAACTGTAGTCTGCCTCTGACTGTCATGTCTTGGGCTGGCGTGAGGAGACCCAACAGGCTCTGCCAATGTCGTAGTGGTAGCGGAGAGTAGGAGCTAGAGGAATGGTCTGTTGGATCTTGAGCCATCGGTCTTCTGAATACGACGATACGGTTGAGAGTCGTGATAAATCGAATGCCTAGAAATTGCAGATCTTGCGAGGGTACTAGGTCCGACTTGAGTAAATTTACTAACCATCCTAGCTGTGTTAGTAGCTTGATGATGTAGTTTAACTGTAGTTTGAGACGCTGTGGATCTTGATCTACTTGTATCCCGTCGTCGAGGTAGAACGCACTGCGTAGCCCTAGACGATGTAGATAGGTGACGATAGGTTTCGTTATTCTTGTGAATAACCAGGGGGCCGATGATATTCCGAATGGGAGTACTTTCCATTGGTAATGCAGCCCGTCTAGTGTAAATCGTAGGTATTTCCTGGATTCGGGATGTATCGGGATGTGTAGATAGGCGTCTTGCAGATCTATACTGGCCATGTAATCCATGGGACGAATTAACTGCCGTAATTGAGGTAGATGTATCATGCGAAACGTTGGCGGTTTGCGTAGATAATCTCTGTTGAATATGCTCATGTTGTAAATGAGTCTGTATTTCTCCTTGGAGTTTTTCTTGGGTACTAGGAAAACTGGGGAGTAGAAGCCTGGTTCGACGTTTACTTGATCTAGTACTTCTATGGCCTGCTTGGTTAGGAGAGATGTAACAGCCTCTCTTAACTTTGGTAGTTGTTGTGCCTGGAAGTCGAACTTGTGAGGGTTGACTGTCAGCGGAGGCGTGGCCTGTAGTGGGATACGATATCCGTGTTGAAGAATGTTGGAGACATAAGGGTCTTGTAACATTCCCCAGTTCTCCCAGTGCAGTTGAAGGCGTCCACCCACTTGTGACGGTTGTACTGGAACGGCTGGGGGGTGGAAGACTCCAGTCGTTCCGAACCTGTCTTTCATCGTTTATAGTTGCGGGAACCTCTGGGTGCCCTGCCTCTTCCTGATCCTCCTCTGTAGTTGCCATATGGGCGACGAAAAGAATCTTTTCCCCTGGAGCTGGCCATCTTCCTATCCCGTGCTCTCTGTAATCCAGTGAATTTAGATTTCCCTGAATATCTTTGTGAAGTCTGCCTGATGACGCTGGCTAGCGTGTCCATCGACTTTATCATAAGGACTTCTCTAGAATCCTTAGTGACTTCCTTGGAGACTTTCTCTATCCCTCCGTCAAAGATGGATGGTGAGGACCACGGGGCTGTATAGAGTGGAGCTGTAAACTGCTCACCCCAGCTGCAGGAAGCGAGGAGGCCTTGACGACGAGCTAAGGTTAGCGCTGCTGAGACTGATGTGAGATGATCCGTTAGGAACTGCTGGTCCTTCTTTTGCATAAGTAGGGCCGAGTAGATCATTCTATCATCTTCAGAAGTCGTGTCACGAAATCTGGTGATAAGAGTCTCATTGATCGTTCTAGATCTATTAAGGCCAAAGAACATACGCCTCGTCATGGTTTCTATCTGAACCAGCTTGCGATCGTCAATCTTATAGTTCTTATTCTTGACATCGTTGATCATTTTGTAATTATCATCGATGTCTTGTGCCTTGAGGAAGGGGTCCATATTATGAGTTGAAAACTTCTTAGCGTGAAAGTGCGGTAAGTGTGGCGTTTGAACTTTCGTGGCTTTATGGAAGGCTGTGTCCAAATTCTGTGGCACCGCAGCAATCGGGTCGATCGGAGGTAAGGTGATGGCGTCTGCATCGTCCTCCTTCATCAGGTAAGTATGCGCCGAGTTACCACTCTTGGAAGGTGAAGAAAGGTCTAGGTTGTTAACCATCCAATAACGTATCTCAGCGTCTGAGAAAATGATGCCTCCATCATCTTCTACCACGGGATCGCTGATAAGAGGTTGATGCTCTTCTGATGGTGGACTATGTGCTTCTACCACTGTACAGGGTGACGTTAAAGGAGACCTGACTGTGGACTTCTGTGAAGACTTGTGTGGTGACCTGCGAGGAGATCGACGTGGTGATGTACGAGGAGATCGGCCGCGGTGAACGGCGAGGTGATCGGCATGGAGAATGGCGAGGGGATCGTCTTGGTGAACGGCCTGACGATCTGCGTCTAAAGGTTGACCTTCGCGGAGATCTGTGAGGTGAATGTTGATAGCTCCGTGAAGCTCTTGTGGAATCCCTCGATGTCCTTCTGGGCGAAGATGATTTAGAGCCTGATAATGGTGCCCCAGCGAAGGCCTTCCGAAGCTTCCTCTGCGTCGGTCCTGGGGAGCGGCGACTTGACCTTCGCGAAGGCTTTCGTGAAGTCTGGTGGTCGAGTCCGAATCTAAGGATGAAGCCGAGGTAGGTGATGATCTATCAAGCCTTCGCGAAGCCTTCGCGAAGGCTGTACATCTGGGTCCTTCGTCGAGGTGGTCTGTGACTTCCTTCGCGAAGGTGGCTTCGTCGTGGCCGCTACGTTGACGGGGGGTCCCTCTGGGGTGTCGTCTACGTTGGAGCCTTCGCGAAGGCTCAGGTCCTGGGCTGGTTGTCTCTCCAGTCTGTAGTGGTCCTCCATCATCTTCATGATTTGCCGCATCAGGTCGTCTGGGACGGTCTGCGACGATGTAGTCGGTGCCCTCTCTGCGATGTTAGCGACGGGGCCCTCAGGAAGATCGTCCGACATCGGTGTAGACACATCAGGCTGCATGGCGATCTGTGCTGACGTCACTGTTGCCGACACCGGTCGTCTCTTGTGGCGTAGATCGGGGATGATGATCGGCTGATCATCGTAGAGGCCCAGTTCAGCGGCTGGAACAATCTCGGCTGAGAAGGTTCTTGACGACTTCGTAGACTTTCCCTTGGAGGTAGACGCTGCCCTGGGGGTACGGAGTCTGCGTTGAGTAGATGTCGAGGCCCTCTTAGACTTGGTGGCTGCGATGGCGGGATGTCTGGGGAAGCAGGGCGCTTCTTGGAGGCGGCGGACTGCATCCCACGCCCCTCCTCGAGGGAAACTCTAGCGGAACACCAGACGGGAGGGGGTCGTCCGACAGCAGCTGACTGGCTAGGGGTTCCGATGTATCGGCCATGTCTAACCCTTGTTTGCGTGACCTATCTGCTGCGTCTCAAAGGCATAAAGATGATATTTATTAAAAGCAGAATTAGATAGATTAATACAGTAACTGCAAGCGTGAATCAAGCGCACAAAGGCGAAGTAGTACAGCTAGGGCATATTACATGCGGGTCAGCAGCAGAAAAACGTAATCTACAAATAGTACAGATTTTCATCAACGTAAACTAGCTGAACAATCACGAATTCCCGTGAATAAACAGTAGAAATACGAATAATTATCAATACATATTAATGAAGGATACTAGCTACACCTCTATAGTAACCTATAGGAGGTAACTAACTAAGAATAACCAAAGGATATAGTGTGTAAGGAGACACAGGCGCTCTCACATCCTGCTCACTGGGCGAAGAAGGAGAGAGTGAAGCATGAGGCCAGAAGGTGGCGCCGCCTTTCCCGCGCAAAGGCAAAGGGAGGCAACTCTTGGTGAGTACTAATTAGTGATTTTACATTGAAGGGAGCTTCAATTAAGGAGATACAAGTGTTCCACTATGTTCGCAAGAAGAAGAAGACAAGCAAAAGAGCATGAGTCAGGATAAGGAAAAAACCAAACTTGACCTAAAATCAGTGTCAAAATGGTATGTTTCGGTGCATATTAGTTTATAGAGCAAAAACTGTAACTAAAATTACACAATGCTAGGATATATTTCTTTGGGTTAAATAGTAGTATCCTGTATTATATTTTACTGATGACTGCGTCAGAAATCGTCCCGTTATATTATCTGTGAATGTTTGAACTTGATCGCCGGGAAACGTGCACAGCTGATTGCTATTTCCGGCTCAGATACACACGGTAATCTTAATCCCTGCAAATAATACAATGCCCAGCAAAAACAAATTAGAACTTAAAAGGTAAATAATCTTGTCTAGTGATGTTTAATTGCAAATTAACCCATGGATAAGACGACCACCTTCTACAGACTGCTTTTTTTGGTCCTCAAAATTCGGCTTATAGACGGTCATATACGGTAAGCATGCTGCTATGAATGCTGTGCTTGCTGTTTGACAGAAGCCTCCAATCAGACTGTATGATCAGAGTTATGTGACGAGACCTCCTATAAAGTATCAAACTGAAATGATACATGTAATAAATGAAAATGGCTATGTGAAAAATTTGGTTACTGAACAACTTACCTATGCTGCTTGCAAGGGCTCCTCCACTCTCTTTGGTGTCTGTGGCATTGAGTGTCTGCAATATTGAAGCAAAGATTTAAGGAACAGGAGAAATTGTCTTTGGAAGGCATTAGAACTCGGAAAAACATTTTAAAACTTTCTTCATACCTCAAATACTGTAACCTTTTGAAGCATTCTTCCTTACAAATTAGGCTGACAATCAAACTTATGTTAAATACAGTAGCAAGCAAAGTTGCAAATATAGTCCATTGTTCCTACAATAAGTCTGAGAATCCGTTTATATTTATGTAGGCCTATTTACAATGTTTACTTGTCATACAGATAACTAACGATGAAACCGAATTGTAAAAGTAATTAGTTTAAACATATTTTATTCACAATGTGAAAAGGATCGGGGACAAGTTCTTTCAACTTATTAAACCCCTCTCCAAAGATATTTACAATAACTAATTTCATCACAAGCAATTATTAGAAACAGAGACAGAGAAAGACTGAAAGATAACAGGGGGAAATGCCATAATACAAAAGGTGTATAGAGAGAAGGCTACTGGAATCGTTTAGATTTGCATATATATTGATGTACATTTTTAAATATAATTTCATTTTTATGATTTGTCAGATCTGCAATGCCGTTTAAAATAACAGATAATGTAATCACAGAATTACTACCACATACATCTTGAATAGCATTAAGCATGATCTTTCTATGTTGATTGTATAAAGAACATTCTAAGAAATAGTGATGAGCATTTTCGCATGGGTTTCCACATGTACAGATCGTAACTTAAACTACTAGCTTCATGACGTAGTTGAGTATGTAATATGTTAAATTTTCTAATACCATAAGAAAAGTACAGTGGAGCTGAATTATATGATGTTATTATGCTCAATTTAAACTTTGATAGTGAAGTACAGTTTCTTACATCTGTAGGTAAATTGTTCCACAATCTTATAGTTGATGGGAAGAACGACTCATGAGAATGTTTTATTCTTGTTCTTGGCAAGCAGATATTGCCTGAATTTCTTAGATTATATTGACTCCTGGAGCCCACGTACTGAGGAATTATTTCTTTTAGGTAGATTAGACTTTTGTTGTTTTGAACATTGTAGAACAAAGACAATTTTCTTAATCTTCTACCCTCTGATCGTGCTTCCATGCCTGTTCATAATATAGTGAATTAAAAGAAGAATATTTGGGAAGTCCTGTAATAATTCTTGCAGCTTCCATCTGGAGCCTTTCCAATTTTAGAGTTAGTTCTTTTCCGCAGCCACTGATCCTTGTGGGATGCCAGCTTGGAGTAACCTTGGTTTAGACAGGGCTCCATTAACAAAGACCTTTTGATAGTGATTACACATGTAATTACAATAACTCTAACAATCTACCTTTAATACCATACATTTCCAATTTATGTATATGCCCTCTGTGCCAAACACGATCAAAAGCCTTCGAAACATCACAAAAGACCATACAATATTGGTCCTTATCATCTAGAGCTTGGCATATTTGATGATATATTTCAATTAATTGATGGACAGGTGAACTCCCAGCTTGAAAACCAGCTTGGTATTTGTACAATAACTAGTTCTCGTTTAAATAGTTAGATACATGCTTGAATACAACTCTCTCAAACAGTTTACCGACACAACTTATAAGAGTTATCGGTCTGTAGTTTGATGCTTTAGTTTTGTCACCTTTCTGGAATAAAGGCATTACATGTGCTAATTTCCATTCTGATGGATACACACCTTTTCGTAATGACAATTCAAAAAGCAAACATAATGGCGCACTTATTGAATGAGCAGTTTCTTTTAAAAGCTTATAGCCTATTCTGTCGGGACCCGCAGCTTTATTCAGTGGCAAACATTTAATTATATCTGTAATTTCTTGTTTAGTCACTGTAATAAATGCTAAAGTGGATTTTGTACATCTATCAAATTGAGGAGGGGCCATATTCTCGTCATTTACACAGGAGATCGAGGCAAAGTAGTTATTTAAAAATTCAGCTTTATCAATATCTGAGAAAAGCGACAGGTCATCATCATTAGGATATTGTTTGAGAGGGGGAATGCTAGTTGCTGTACCTGAATGTTTTACAACATATCGCAGCATTTTCCAGCAGGAGGGTGTATTTTTAAAGTGTAATTCAGAGATAAAATCATCAAGATTGGAATAAAAATTCTCTTTTGCGAGGTATTTCATATTGTTAACTTTATTTCTCTGTTTCTTATACAATGGAATATCTCTTTCACGGTCAGTTCTTTTTGCTTTCTTTCTCATTCTATCCTGTTTTCTGCATTCCCGTCTCAACTCAGTATCGAACCAAGGCTTATCACCAGGATGAATCGTTACAGTTTTAGAATGTACACATGAACTAACATATCCTATGAAAACATCGTGAAAGACTTTACATGCATCATCAACACATTCACAAGTAATTTAGGCAATTAGCAATAAGACATTTTCATTTTGAACATATTTTACAGTAAAAAAACCCGGTTCCTTATATATCATAATCATAAAAGGAAAGGGAGCCCAGAGACTTTTTGGAACCCTACTATTCTAGACTTGCCATATATAGTAGACTTGCATTGGCTTTCTTATATATCTATATATTTGTTTCAGGGTTTGTATCACAGAATAACTTTGGTCTTATTAGCCACCTCGGGTATCAAGAAAGACATATGCATAAAATCTGAAATACTAACAGAAAGTGTAGGGGCTAGTTCCATTGAAAACTTATCCTGAGTTTCTTACAGCTGTGATGTTGTCATTCAAGGAGATAGTGCATGTCTTCAGCAGATAATAAAGTAGCTGACACTTAACCATTAACCCCTTCAATCAGTGGGCATCAGATTCAGTAAAATTGTAAATAGTCACAACGGCTTACAAAATATTTCTTATGTGTAGAATTAACTGTCAAGAACAAGATAAATGCAAGAGTTTCAATATGCTATCAACAACATGATTGTTTTAATTCAAACAGTAAAGGTAAGAACGTTTGTCTTGTGTTATGACAAGTCAGTGGGTTATTATCACTCTGTACATTACTGACTTACTCTTAACTATTTCATTACTAAAACCAAATCACCTGTAACGGCAAAGGTGTTAAAAGTAGTGAAATTTGGTCACAAACACAAACACCTGAGCAACCAGACAGTTTGTGAGTGGGTGATATCATTTCTACAAGAGGCAAGTATCTCAGGGCTGTCAAAAAAAAGGGAACAGGGGTATGACATGTTGGTCCATGCATACCACAAATCATCTTATCAAAGGCAGAACCATCAAAATCAAAGTCATAAGATACCTGTGGGAAAAGGGGATTATCAATATCATGCTATAAGCTGGATCACATCCAAGATTTCTGCCAAGTTGTGATATAATACTTATATTCAAAGAAGCTGATGACCATGAGTTTGTTGCAGAACAGTTAATGCCAGCATTGTCTGACAAATGTGTCATTGTTATGGATAATGCACCACACCATAGCTACATAAGTTCAGGGGAAAAATGCTATGATGTAATAAAGGTAGTCTATTCGAAGGAATTCTTGTGAAATTCAGAATTGTACCACATACGTCAAAAATCGTTCTCGTGACTGTTTGAAATGCCAGTTCAACAGCCTCCATTTTTGAAGCAGTTATCTTGATGGCACCAACTGTGGATGTTGATGATCTGTCAACCTTTTCTGGACTCTGGTGTGATGTCCCAAAGCCTTGAAACACTGAAAGGTGCACATGATTGTAAAATAAAAGAACAAAGACAAATTCAAAGTAGATACAGTTCACAATGCGGATAAAAATACAGTAGAGTCATTAGTTCTCATACATTCAACAATAAAAAAAATGTATGATGGATTACACACAGAATATCAATCTTACCATTTACTTTCATAAGAGCACTCAACATGATGTGACTTGACATATTACAACCTAACATAATTGTTTGGGGTGTTTATGTTCAGAAGATAAATAAAGATAAGTATTCAGTGCTTAGAAAGATTTGGTGATGAAGTGAACTTAGGAGTAAGCAGAATATTTCGTTTTACAAGAATTGTTGAAACTAGGTCATTAGACAACTGCAAAAGATAAATTCACCTAAACAAAACTCAAAATTCATTCTTCATTTCATTCAGACTTCTCTTAATAAACACATGCTCTTCCTTTGCAAGCATGAACAGGCAGATATGTAAACACTTACAACACCTGAACCAGTTCGATTCAGACTGCTGAGAAAACTCCTTAAAAAGTGATTCTGACGGCACTACAATAGTCATTGTGTGCAGATTGCCATCAAGCTTCTTTGTGTCTTTGAGACAGGTGACCAATTGTGATGCAAAACCTTTCTGGCCTGTAAGCATAAAAGTAGTGCCAGGTGCAAACAACATCTTCAGAAAATTTCACTAAACATCTGCAAATTAAATCTTTCAAGGGCATTTAGAAGTGGAATACATGAAAAAAGCAAGATTTAGGATATCAGCTTCTCTATTGTGAACAACAAGACGTTTCGGAGCGTATTATTCATGTATAGAAGCTGATATCCATAAATCTTGCTTTTCTTACACATCTGTACTTAAACTTATTTTCTTGGAACCTTGAAAAGGTTTATCAGCTTCTGTTTTAGCCTGATCTCAGTGAATCATTATATGCAAGTCTTGTCAATGCTGAAATCTGTGTGCATGTAAACATGCCGCATCACAAATAGTCGTAGTGTAATGTAGCTCATCTGGATATCTAGTCAATAGAGCTAAATGTCAACAACAATCACTTGTCAGATTAAACAATATATTCATCATAAATACTAAAGTTATCATGTGCACAAGCTTTGTTAAGACCTAGTTAATGCAGAGTGACCTTGATTTTCAATGTCATTCTATCATATGTAAAAATCAATGTCAAAATTTCAATAAAGGGTATTGTGAGCAGTGAGATCAGCTTTGCATCACCAATGCATCAAGGTTATCAAATGTGCATGGAAGGCTTGTGGAATGGCATGATATATTTTTTGTAGTTCTGCTGTCAAATCATTTATGCTGTCTTGGGGATTTGGATACATGGCATACACAAAGTTCCATTAGAGAATAGTTTCTGTGAATTTGCAGGCCAAGGCAGTACTTGAACATTGCGCTGTTTCAGAAGAGCCATTGCAACCCTAAATGGATATGGTTTTATAATGTTGGAATGTCAATCCTGGGAATATGCCGAAGTGCTGGAAAGGTCTGAGCAGCAGTAGCTCCAGTCTGGGACCTGTATCAGAGATTGGTCTCCCATATCCATCTGTCCTGTCTTGGCATTGTGTCAGGTGGGCAATCAGAAACTTCATTATCGTTCTGCTGACATCTCAAAAGTGCTGAAATGGTATTTCAGTAGCAATATGGAATTGCTATGCCACCTGATGTCGAGACATTATCCAATGGACCAACCAAAATCGCCTCATTTGTGTATTTGTGAGTCGTGGCATGATATGTGGTTCATTAGCCCTTTAAATTCTTAAAAATCAAACATTACTAAACAAGTGTTTGCCACTGATGGAATATCCATATTTACTACTTTTTATTTTTTGGTCACAAACAAGATGCCAGAAATGACTCGTGTTTGCATAATCACCCAATGTAGGCTGTCAACATAATTGAAAACATTGGGTGCAATATTTGATGAGATATCGTGTTTAAATAAGTTTGAAAAGTGGTGAAAGGGTCGGAGTGACCTTGAAGATAAGGTCAAGGTCCCCCAAATAAACTGGTGTCTGTGTATCCCCCAATGTAGGCTGTCACCAAATTTGAAGACATTGGGTACAACAGTCCATGAGATATCGCGTTAACAAGAGTTAAAAGTGTGCAAAGGGTCGTGGTGACCCTAAAGATAAGGTCAAGGTCACCCAAATCAACTGGTGTCTGCGTAATCCCCAAATGCAGGCTTTCACCAAATTTGAAGACACTGGGTACAACATTCCATGAGATATCGCGTTAACAAGAGTTTGAAAAGTGGTCAAAGTGTCGTGGTGACCTTGAATGTAAGGTCAAGGTCACCCCAATCGACTAGTGTCTGTGTAATCCCCCAATGTAGGCTGTCACCAAATTTGAATACATTGGGTACAACAGTTCATGAGATATCGCGTTAACAAGAATCGAGACATACGCTGCTGAAAACATAGTCCCCCGTTCCGCGTTGCGACGGGGGACAATTAAGGAAATTGGCAGCAGTTTCTTACACACAAGTTCTCCATGCAATTTATCAAAATGCAACACAAAAGCGTTGCATGTTCTCATTCAAAAACCACTGATGTCACCAAAAGAGTGAGTGAGTATGGTTTTACGCCGCTTTTAGCAATATTCCAGCAATATCACGGCAGGGGACACCAGAAATGGGCTTCACACATTGTACCCATGTGGGGAATCGAACCCGGGTCATCGGCATGACGAGCGAACGCTTTAACCACCAGGCTACCCCACCACCCTGTCACCAAAAGAAAGTTCTTAAAGATGGAGATGGAGTAGGGCCGAGAAAAGGGAGATACCTTTCAGCAGCAAAACAACTTGGTTTGCTTGAATATATGTGTGAGACACTTATATTTTGGTTGGAAATGAAATGAAAAATATAAGTTAGCAGTCCATAAGCAGGATAATACACCATTTTGCTAATACACAATATTGTGTAATGACTTTATCACATAAATTAATTTTATTTGACAATGTATAGTAGAGCAGTTCGACCTTACAAAATAGTAAGTCTTTTGTTTGGGATAACCATATTCTAATGTAGTCGATACAGATGGAACTTACTGGGAAACACTCAACATACTTTGATCTTCTACATTGGAGAAGGATCCTCTATACAACCGAGTTCATGTCCAGATTGTTCTTATGGCAACAACAAACAAAAAGATTGAATAGCAATAGGTACCAGTTCACCATCTCATTAACATATCTGTAAAGTCTACAGAACATTCAACAACAGATTTTGAGTTTGCCCTCAGAAACAAACCATGCACCAAACTGATTCTGAAGTCCCAAAAAATAATTAATAAATAAATTAGCAAAGGCACCAGATCACCAACTGACTGAAATTATTTCAAAGTTTAATGAGCAAACAATGGACAGATTTAAAAAACAAACCATATTTCCAACTGAGTTTAAGCCCAGTGTTTTTCACCAAATCTGAAAAAAAAATAACCCCCCAAAATAAATATCCCTAAATAGAAAGGAAGTAGTTTCCCACCTGAATGATGCATGTGTAACTTGAAACGTTATATGAAAAAGAAGGTATTAGACAAAATCGGAAATCATCACTCAGAGAAACATATTACTGCAATTTAATCATATGTTTGGTTAAATCACTCTCCAGAAAATATCCTGTCATAGTAGTGGTAGTTACAGGTCATTGGCTCCCTCCCTCTGCAAGCCGTCTACGTTCTGCTGTTTATTTTGTTGACAGTTACATAGACGGATTCTTTAATACAAATGCATAAAATCGGTGATTTACAATGTGATTAGGTTGTCTGACAAAACATCCACTTGCACAGTTTGAGATCGATTGGATCATTGGACGATGAGATATTTACAAAAAAACGGGTCCACATGCATTTCATGCCAAACTATAGTGAAGGCTCTGGACTCTGGCAACATCAATAAGAGATGATATCCATGTTAGAGTTGTGTTTGTAAGGGACATACATTATTGTTATTACATAATACTTATCTTTCAAATGGAAACATATTTACCAGTGGAAGGTATGAAGACTTGAAGACTAGCAAGAGCCTTCTTCTTCAAAATCTTCTTAAAGGATTCCCAGAATTTCTGTTCGTTGTAGACCAAAACAGTCAAAGGACACATACCGAGTGCATGGGTAGTTATTCTGGTAGTCTTGCTGTGATGTAATTCATGTTTCACTGAAAGAAATTGAAACCAAACAAACATAATCTTGAGACAAAATTCTCAGAGATCACCCATTTCAGTACATTTTCATTGTACATTACATGCAAGGACATTTTCCACTTTCTCCTGAATGACCCTAAACTGTGCCTCAAGCCTCTTGTTAACAACTTTAACACAAAAGTCCTATGCCTCTAATTTCCTTTTTCTATATCATAAATTCATGTCTGATGTTAGCAAAATATGACACAGTGTGAGATTATCATCTAACACAAGTATTCAAACGAGAGATTGAATCACAGGATCCATGAAAAAGGTATGATGTGAAAATGGCAAACATTAACTACTGAATAAAGTAACTGTGCATTATTTGATGTTATGTCATTTGTTGTTGCCTAAAGATAAAAACATGATTTGTGGTGTTTTTCTTAATCACTGTTTAACTGTTGACACGATAATTTCAAAATCTGTATGATTTGACAAAAGGCATCGTAACATGCCATTGAAGAGATGTGGTGTCAAAAGTCATTTCACAGATTCAGTATCGTCTTTGTCCACCATTGGCATCAACAGGCTTGACAATGACAATGCATAGCGATTGACGGCACTAAGCAATTGAAGAAAGCTCGGGGAATGTTGATCCATGTCTGAACCAATGCTAGTCCCAATTCAGCTAATGTCAATGGCTGATTGTGGGCATTTCATCATAAGCATGCCTGAAAGGGGACAGGTCCGGAGAAACAGCTAGCCAGGGTAGAACTGGAATGTTCTGCTGTCTCAGGAAATCTATCACAAAACAAGCGACATGTGAACAAGCATTCTACCATGAATCAAGAAAATACTAGATTCTGATTGGTTGTTCAGAAAAATCTGTGGGCATCAATTCAGGATTGACCATCATCTGATTGTAAGGCCGCTTCCCTGCGCATTAACAAGTCTTATTGTGAGAGCTACTTCCGTTTGACCACAATGATGGCGGATCATAACAACAACTCCATGGATTTTGATGCGGACTTTGGAATTTTCCACCTAGGCAATTGGAAAATTTTGGATTGAAAATGCGTTTGATTTCATTGCGCTTCACTGCGCACGTATACAACACTGCCGCACGACTTCAGCTTGACCACCAACATGACTAATGGAAATGCTCATAAAACATTTATTTAAACTCGAAAATACAATTATATGATTTTTCCTCCACAATTATGAGGGACCTCACTATCATATTACTTTCTATTATATTATTCAAACTCAATTACAATACACAGCCCCAAACATAAACAAACAATATTTAACATCTATACAACATGTGCAGCAAAACATTAGTAAACATTTATCTACCTGGTAAATGGTATATTTGTTTCCATTTAGAATGGGAAATTCGCAAGATAACGGTCTGGCGAAACACCACATTATACCACTCATACTCCATCATATCCCATTGCATTGTTCACAAAATAATTCTGCTCTCTGCCACCTTCCCCGCAAGGCTGTCACTGTTATGTTCGTATACTTTGAAAAATGCTTGGACACAATCCAGTCCCAAATGATGCAAACAATGTTCCAAGGAATCACAAGTTAGTCGCATGTACACTAAGCAGCAACACTGTCACTCTTTCGTCGCATGCCGTGGTGGAGGCACATACGTGAAATCATGATCGGCCGGTCATAAAAATCAACAGTCTTTGATGAGTTACAGGTCGTAGGTTGATCAGAAAAAGATCTATCCTTGATTATGCAGGGTTCAGATTCGACAGTCAGTCAAGTATTGTCCACTGTCACTTCAAATTTCAACCTTTCGCAAAATGTAAACACTGGCTCATCCGCCATTTCAAACTGTTGCATAACTGTCTACTTCGAAGAAAATAAGTAGGCCAGACGATTCCATTATAGTGGGGCCGGGGGGTACAGTAACACGACGCACAAAACAATAGGCTGGTTTCGGTCGTGTGGACCAAGCTCTGGGGTATTACATAATTGCATTGAATAAACAGTAGTTTGTTTTCTTTGGACAGAATATTTTTTATATTGTAATATTAAAAAAATATGAACGACACCTACCACTCCCTTCACACGAGTTCAATTTGCCTCTTGTCCCATGCCGGATTACCCAGTGTCTTCCGCAGAGCGAGGAAGTTCGAGTTTAAATGGGTCATAGTAGAATGGAGATAAACCTTGTGTGTTTGAAAATCAAACACACTAGGTTTATCTCCTAATTATCTTGCTGAGGTCAAGTTACATCACTGTCCATGAATGAACGGATGCACTTGAGGCCCAATAATCTCATCCCTGTATTACAGACCTGTCAGATTGCCAATGACAAGTTGTGTCTGACCATGAGATGTGATCTTCCACCATACCATAATGTTGCAGCCACCAAACTGTCAACATTGAACAAGGCACATGTCATCATACCATTCATCTCGCCATCTGTACACCCTTGCCCTGAACAAAACAACATCCCAATCTTGTCTCCTGTACTGTAGATGCTGTCTGCACCAGGCAAGGCGTGACTGTCGGTGAGGTTGGAGCAAAACTGGACGTATTGCAAGCTGTCAGGGCTGGATGTTGTGCTCCCTTTGTCAGTACTGTACAGTCCTGGAACTAATGTGATGTAAGCCAGGAATGATCCAAGCCGTTAAATTGGCAGTCTGGAATTGATTTCTTTGATGGGTCAGCGGAATGTGGTTGTCTTGTTGATGTGACGTCATGCGTGGATGGCCGGTCCAAGGCAAATCTCTTGTGTTCCGATTATGTTGAAAACGTTTCAATAGAGATGAGATCGTGTTTTGATAGACACCAAAATGTCTGGCCATTCCAGTCTCCAGCATTCCCACTGTGTGGAGATGCTTGCACAGTTTAGGTTGAATTTAACATGTTTTCCACAACATTCAGAGGCAAGAGAATAATCAACTGTTCTTCAATATTCAGTATCAGGTGTGTGAACTGCAGGTGTCACAAAAGCATGCAAAAGGTGAGTAAGTACACATGCTACTCTCGATATGTGAAATCACATTTAATGCAAAGTGCTTTGCTACTTGCTTACTTATGGTTATTTGTATATCTTCTCAAATAATTTATATTTTTGGTAATTTCATGATATGCAGTTACTTTTTTCCGCTGGTATACAAACCACCTTCACTTTACACATATATCACTTATAAAACATTTTCTGATCCATGTACAAAGTCTTTTCATGATCTACATAAAATCCTTCTCCAGTTATCATGAGCATAATACATTTTTGAAAATATAACCTTGAAATTGACATTCAACGTCAGCAACAAGAATATCATTAACATAATGAAGGACCGTCTGCAGTAGTTGATGTCATTAGTGAAATTCCCATCATCTCAGCAACATAAACATAATTACCATTCAATTTTCTGATGATTATTCAGAAATCTGCAACTATTCAAACAACATGTATAAGACATACCAATCAGTATTAACATTGCTGTCGATGGGATAGATTAAGTTGTACTTATGGTGCTTAATCAGGTGTCATTCGATAACAAATCACTTATGGCCAACTGCTGTACCTTTTAATGGAATATCAGGGCCCCTATTCTCGAAAGTGCCCCGCTAAGACAGATCCTAAGTAGTTAAGACAGAAGTTAGGATATCCTACCGTAAGGATAAGACCCATTCTCGAAACGATCCTATCATATCCTAACTTGTGCTGCCTATCCTAGCTAGGATAGCGAGCTCTTCAGTAAGTGAGATGGAAAAACCCTCATTAAGTTGGGGATTCCCCTAAATATTACCCATGATTCATTTCATAAAAACACATAATATGAGGAAATTCAGCTTTTGATGGACTTACTAGATCTAGAAGAAATTATTTGATATTTTCATCACATTATATAGTAGTTTTGAAGTTTTTGAAAATTCATTTTTTGACAAGGCAATAAGATTTCTACTTCAGAGTTCGAAAGTCTGCAAAAAAACCAATAAGGATATTAAAGATATGTGCAAAAAATATTTTCATTGTATTTGATTTTTTATGAAAATCATCATTTGAACTCTCATTATGCATCATCTCACAAACTGAAAACTTCACCTAGGAAATAAACAGGATCGGAGTTACTTGTCCTATCAAGTTGGCCTTGACATTGACATTTCACGGCAATGTGACTGGAAAGAGCAATGTTGTGATTAAAAAGGCTGAGAATAGGTAAGAACTGAACAAATCTCTTTTGTAGATCTAAAGAATATGTGCATCGCAACAAGTGCGTCTATTCATTATCGATAAATTGATAATATAAACTCAAAAAACTCTTCGTAACACATCAAAACTGTGTGCTCTTGTAAATTAGGATATCCTAGCGCGAGGATACTTTTCGAGAATAAGGTAGGACACCTATCCTAGACCCTAGGATCAAAGTTATGATATCCTAGGGCTAGGATCCTTTCGAGAATAGGGGCCCAGGTCCCTTCGTGAAATTCAACAGACTGTACAAGTAAAGAAACACTGCAATAAAGCACTAGACTGTTAAAATGCCAACTGACAGTCACTCAAGGTTGCTGCCACCATATTCATGTATATTCTAATATTTTCTGCATGCATACAGGAGACAGAAAATAACTATTACTAGTATCAAATTATTCTTAAAAATAAGACATCAGAAGGAGAAATACACATTCCAACTTGAAAGGGGGAAATACATGGTATGAACAACCTCCACTGAAACCTTGACCTTACACATAGGTCAGTACATATTCAGGGATGAGAATGGGTGTGAGTGAAAACAAAAACAGGAAAATGAGCTGGGGATCTTGGGGACTACAGATCCAACAATGACCCCAACACAATCAAATCTGTGGAATTGCATGGAAAATTCTCATCCCTGCACATTGTGTCAACACGTGGATATTCGACGACTGGGGAATTCGCTCATAATTAAGATGAGGTGTAACGTACAATACGTTGAGGAGGACGAAGGCATAGTTGAGCTCAAACTTCTTTAGTTACATGACCAACAAATACACAAAACATGAAATGTGGTGAGTGGAGTACCTGCTCAACCCCAGGACGTTTCCTACGAGCGGCATTCTCCTGCTCGTGGTTGTCCCAACAAAGACCATCCCAATACCGGACTCGTCCTCCTTCACTGTCTAGATGTGAGCATACTAAGTATATATATACAGTTTTTGACAACAATGGACAGGCAACGACTCATCAATGGACAGACAGAAAAACAATAGCACTTCCTTGACCAGTTGATGTGATGGCAGACACGGCCAAGCGGGATGACCAATGAAGGTTATAAATGTCTTATACAATAATTAATGGGCTGACAAGTCAATGTACAATGCGGTAGTGATAAGGATGTACAGTAGTGATTAAGAATACAGGTTAGCATCATATAAATTATTACAATAAAGTCTCACATATCTGGACTACATAGGTTTGGGACTTTTTAAATATTTGGACGATGACTGTCCTGAATTAGTCACTATAACAACTGGATGACATCAACTGAGTTCACAATGAAACAATTTTTTTGAGTGCAAACAATGGTAATGGTTTAACCTGTAGTGTCCTTGACTAACTTTGATTTTCAACAAGTCTGATCTTTTTACTTGAACACTTACCTCTACTTTCATGAGAAAGGCTCATTTGAAGTTTCTCCAAAAAATCTGAAATGTAATTATTATAATATTAATGTTCATCTGATATGAAAATATTCATGGCATTGTCATTGTTCTCATACATATATGTCAAGATTTACCCAACCCCAACATCTGTTTCTTGAAATTTCTATGTTGAAGACCCGCTTGCATATTTCAATGTAATAATTGATTTTGACTTGAAAATTTGGAGTCAACATACACATTAGTCCATGGTAACTTTTCACGATTTGAAAATCCTCTTGCCACCTTAATTGAGCTCTTGGTGTCCGAATTGAAGAACAAAGGATATAGTAATAGGCCTTTGAGCCTTTATTAATTGAAAGTAACAATCGAGTAATTGGTGTATTTCCTGCAGCAAATTTTTTTCTTATAGACTGACTGACTGACTGAGTTTGGTTTTACGCCGCTTTTAGCAATATTCCAGCAACATCACGGCGGGGGACACCAGAAATGGGCTTCACACATTGTACCCATGTGGGGATTCGAACCCGGGTCTTCGGCGTGACGAGCCAACGCTTTAACCATTAGGCTACCCCACCGCCCCTTTTCTTATAGAACTGATGGCACCATAGTGTTCTAAAAAAGATACATTTAATTGATACCTTTCATTAAAATCGACCAAAGACGGATAACTGCCATTTTCATCAACAAGATCACAAATTTGAGAGATACCCCTTTGGAACCACCCTTCATTAAAAATAGTTTTCTTAGCAATAACAATATTGCTATTATAAAATATATGATCAGACAAGAAATCTTCAAAATTATCAGGTTTAATTTTACTTGAAAAATCATAAAAGTATTGAAACAATCAATCCAGAAGAGATTTTTCAGATTTCTGACAATTTTTTTCAAAAATTCTTTGCCATGCTTATCAACTTCACTACTTTTACAATAACTAGCATTTATAATATATTTCCACTTGGGATCTTTAGTAACTAGTTTTCTCATCCAAATCACCTTCAAATCTAAATTGACGTATGCAATTATATTAATCATACCCAATCCACCCTCCTTAACTGGTCTACATATTGTTTCTCTCTTTATTCTGTCAGGATTCCATACAAAATTAAATAACATTTTGTTAAGTTCCTTAAGAAAAACACCAGGAGGATTAGGTACAGTCAGAAAAAGATAATTAAGTTTAGAGATAAGTGACGAATTGATTAAAGTAATCTTTCCAAGTGGGGTTAGGATTCTGTTTATCTACTTATTCATCAACTGTTTTAATTCAAAAGGTTTTGAGCTAAAATTGACCTGAACAATATCTGAAATATTTGTGCTAAGAGTAACACCTAAAACCTTGAATGTTGAGGGGTTCTATTGCAGATTTAAATGAGATAAATATCTTTTTGCACTGTTTTACATACTGCCAATCCTTATCACCTGGGATTTATCATAATTAATCTTCAAACCTGACATACTAGCAAAGATATCTAGTGATTCAATAACAACTTCGAGGGAACGTTTGCTCCCGTCAAGAAGGAAATCCGTATTATCTGCATACTGTGAAATTAAATACTCTGTATTGCTTACACGTATGCCTTTCATATCCTTGTTTTTACGCACCATACCTGCCAATATTTTCACACACAGCAAAAATATATACGGCGACAAGGGGTCTCCCTGCCTACAGCCCTGACTGGAACTGTATTTTCCTAAAATCGTTTAAATCAAGACAAGACACCAAATTGAGATGGTTCCAGTACAAGATACTCCATAGAATTTTAACTACCAATACATTTCTAAAAAAATTAAAATAAAAGATTCTGACTTATGTTCATTCTGTAATGAAGAAAAGGAATCTATTTCTCCCTTATTATGGGAATGGGAATTTGTGCAAACCTTTTGGTCAAAATTTTATCATGGTTAACAGAAGGTTGTGACCACATCCATAATCTCAAACTCACTATGGAATTGATAATTTTGGGCTGTAAGGAAAATGTTTTTACTGACTCTGTTTTTGACTTGTTCATATTATTGGGAAAATATTACTTGTACAAATGCAAGCTCAATTCTGTTTTACCAAATATTGCTCACTTCAGAAGTAAGTTGAGATTGAGATATAGTATTGAAAAACGTATTTCAAAAGCTGTAACGCGGAATTTTATTCTAAAAGGCTCTTATATCACGGCTTATTTAAAGATGACTGAATTAATTATATTCTTAATATGTTTGATAAATAAAAATAATTTTGTATTTGTGTGAATGGCGAGTGAATGGATTGTCTTGTTGCGTAAAATATTTCACCTGTATCCCATTAAATTACTGTATATCTTCAGACTGAGCTGTCCCCTGGCTGCTTACACAAGAAAAAAATGGTGATTTCCCAAAATTTCCAATTTGGAAATATCATATTTCCAAAAATTTCCAAAATTGGAAAGATGATATTTCCAAGGCTTGGAAATTTTTGGAAATTTAGGAAGGATTTTACCACTTCTTCTTTCAACTTCTCCTTTTTCCCAAGGATCCCCGGCCCATGAGTGTATAGACTGAACTATTTCACAAATCTTCTGATCTGTTAGAGTTCTTATTATTGATATACATAATGTATCTTGCATGTGACATATTTTTTCATGAAAACTGCAGGAATAAGCCATATTTTCATATTATCCCTTTGTGCTTAATATCAATGCAACTGCGTCTCACGCATGAAGTGATAAATTTTTTAAAGTTGGGATTATGTTTAGAGTAAGTGTTTACTATTCGCCGTCCTATGCGACCAACTAGGAACCAATTCTATATATTAGTTTAACTTCACTCATCTGCATTCTTCTTGTTCTATGCCCCACATGGGCACAATGTGTGAAGCCCATTTCTGGTGTCCCCCGCCGTGATGTTGCTGGAATATTGCTAAAAGCGGCGTAAAACCAAACTCAGTCAGTCAGTCAGTCAGTCTTGTTCTATGTGTCAAAAATTGATATTGACTGTTCTATTTACCGCTAGTATGGCGAGCATTTTCAAAAGTCAGTTTCAAGTGTATGTTTTAGTTGTTATCCACAAAAGCGCAAATATGTTTAATTTTTTTCCCTTCTCAATATTCGTATGAATACAAATTCCATACACCTACGGTATATGGACTATATAACAGTGTACCAGATATACTGATTGACTGAGTGTATTACATGCCATAAAAGTGAACCCGTGCCATGGGGTAATGGGGTATTCCTGTGAAGTAGGATTTTGTTATTACAGTATAATCTCGTTCATGTTAAGCCGTGTTGTTATATCGGGATTAAGACACTGGGTGCTATAAAATTCTGAACTTGTTTTGAAATATGATCGCATTTACTGAGTTAATTTACTGAGTTTAGCTCACTGAGATTATAATGATACTGATTCGTGTGTTCACTCAACGTCTACGGGGATGATACTTACTATCGTCTTGCCAATGTTATTGATTAATCTACTAATATCTAACAAAGTGCTAGAGTTTTGGGTGACCTTCGTAGGGTCAGTAATAAGTTGAAATAGGTCATACATGATTTGAACATTATGTATCTTATTATTACTTGGGGTGTTGGCATGGCAGATTTAAGAAGATCGTTGAAAAGGCCCTCCAAATGATAGTTGAGATATATTTCACATGATATGATTCATCTTGTGATGATTAATTGTGGCAACACCAAATATATTATGTCATGAAAATGTCGCTGTGGTGACAATTATATACGTTTGAAAATGTTAAAACCTGCAATGAGAACAAGACACCACGCCAAAAGCAACTCCATGCTTGTTTGATAGGTATTCTTGTCGATGCATAGAGAAGGGTTCTCATATTCATTCTTGTATCTTGAGATAAAGGGTAGGTTAGACATTTGGTTCAAGGTAAAAATCGTTTGATGTTTGATGTTTTGACAACGGTGTTGTTTTAAGGGATTCTACAAGATGAAAAAACATGTTCACTCAAGGAAAGAAATAAGACATGTATACCAGACTACCAGTATGAGATTGAATCCATGTTAGTAAGTTCACACAGTCACTTTGATTTATAAATTAGTTAACTCAATTCATAAGTTGTGAGTTATTCATTTTCTTGCAGAAACTTGCTATAAGAATTTTGGAAATGAAAGTTTTCACCATTATTTCCACAAATTCAGTTATGGTAAACGCACAGTTAGACTAGAAGTTTCTTCCTACTTTTCGTGGTTGAAGATATCTATGTGTAAATGGTTATCGGTATATGTTCATTCTGAACAAGGGAGCAGGAGAGAATGGATCTCATGGAGATGCAGTCAGAAAGACTGCAGAGCAACAGTCTCAACATTGAACGACATAATGTCTAAAATTCCTGGAGACCACAACCACGGACCAGTACACAATGAAGTCAAGGAAAATCAAATCTCAAATAGAAAAATAAAGCGATTAAAGAAAACGTGCAAAATCGGAGTTCAAACGATTCAGTAATTTTTCCCCAGCGCTTGGGGGAAAAGTGGTTTCAACAGCTGGGCTGCGCTGGGCTGCGCTCATAGCACATGTGCAGTGAATACTCGGTGAAGGCTTTGGTGTGAGCTATTTTTTTTAATGTTTTGTTGATATTTCACAGGCGCGAGCTTTTTATATGTTTTTTTTAACAGTAGATTACAGATTTAACTGTTTATATAATTTTATTTGTCTATTTCAACACTTCTTACCGACTCACTTTTTCAGTTCGATACTTAAAAGCAATGTCATTATTTAGCGTTGACAGGATATCTAACTGTGACACAGACAAAACTCAGTGTCTGTTTTCTTGATACCTATGTGTCTGCCTGCCTGTCTGCTAATGACAATATTCAATACACAACTTCGATCACTGACCACATGCAATTTAAACTTAACACCTATCAGGTTATACACCATAACAAAACGCATTGATTTATGGCCCGAGTTCGGTCTCTGTCACATTATGTAATTACACAGACAGGCAGGTGTGATACTTGTACACATGACATGTTATATGTCTGTTGATTGCAAATTGTTATACACAAGAAAATGAACACGTATTTACGGTTCATTGCCGGGAAGGCTAAAATTGTGACGCTTCTCGGTTCAATGAGCGAAAGCCTTGCAATGCAATGTTATGGTTAAATGAACACAGGGCGCCTCACTCGGAGGCTCTGACAAATTACAAAGAAAACAGGATTAACGTGGACGCTCTTTAATTTGGGCACATACAAAAATATTAATACAGCTATACGTTTTCATTTTCAGTATACATTTTCTTGAATTCGACCTTAAATTGTCATTATCCATAGTAAATCACATTTCTGTCAATCTACGTCGAGCTTAAGACAATTTGAGAAGTACAGACACGTGGTCTGTGTAGGCGATGTCCCCAATGATGTTGTTCACAAGGCCCTTCAGGATTAAGTTAACTCTAACCTCGCGATCTGCCATCACGAATATGTGTATGATAGTTCGTGTCAGTTTGCAACTTAAATATTATAGCAATGTTTTTCGAATTAAATACATCTGAAATAAAAACGCCACTTAAATACAGGTCTAAACAAGCGAAGAAGATAAAAATGCCTGCCACATATTGAAGTTGGAAGATACCATAATGTACCTAGGGAAGAAATAATATGTGTCCATTGTTTATCTTTAAATCTTAATCGAATAGAAGACTGGTTCAAGTCTTAATAAAGTCTATGTTCTATTCTGTTCTGATAAATACTCTATTATAACAATGTTTTGAAAAGAAATGTATCTTGTCCCGGCATGGATTATGCTTCCCGACACCGTATCTTTAGCTTTGGCGGTGCTCCCCTAATTAGCTCTCCCGGGAAATCTGAAATATACATTTAAGCCTTCCCGTGACATCTGAAAAATAAATTTTAGCCTTCCCGGTACGACACCGTATTTACAAAACCTAACATCTCTGTATATACACACACAATGAGCCGTGGGGGCATCGGCAAATGAACCAGCCGTTACACTTGAGTGCACACCCACCCGCTCTGACTGGGTTCGGTATCCCGGCTGCTTCGTTCCTAGGAAAGTAAACCCAAGTACAACATATTGCACTTTTGATTTGCGATTGTACGCTTTTAATTTTGTTTATGTTTTTTCATAATCAGAATGTATATTATATGTCATAAATAAGTGATAACTGTGTTTTAATTATGTTTCATTTTTTGGTTGCATGTGACCTATAAGCAATCCACTCCTTTGATGATCTCCTCGGTGCATTATCGCAATAATGACATCGCGAGATACCGAACGAGCCTACAGCTCAGCAGGAACAGAAATCGTGACAATTGTTGTGAAAAATGAAAGCTGTATGTTCTCACAATCTGCTGTCATTTAATTTTGTCACCTGCTTTGCCTAGCATCCGAGTGAGCCTAGGACAGATGCCACCCGGACAAATGCCACCTAGGACAAATGCCACCCAAATAAAAATAAAAACCACCAACACAATAACATTTTTAAAAAGTCAACATTACTATTTTTTATCAAAGTGAATATGTTTTTTTAAGAAACCAAATTATTCATCAAAGTCTACATAATTTTACAACAAAATCAACATTAAAATCAATTTGGGTGGTAATTGTCCTCTCTGTAATGGTAAAATAACTGGGTGGCATTTGTCCGGGTGGCTTTTGTCCTGCTCCCCTTGCGAGTTACAACTTGTTTTCATAGACGATTCTGTCGTAATTGCCTGGTGTCGCTGGGCCTTATTTGTTCGAGCCAGCCACTAGTGATAGTGAAAACTATGATCAGCCTCGCTCATCTTGGTTACAGTTCATTTCTTCAACCTAAACAGTGCGACATTAGGAAGGGTGGATGCCCATCAGATGCCGTTATTTGAAAATTTCCCCGGTAGTTTTTGTCTGATTGTATTAAAGTATCAAAGCAGTGTGGGCTTTTGCAGGTTTTCTAATGCCTGGATGGTAATATGACTGATCATAATTGACCCCATTTCTGAGGGTTTTTTTTACCTCGATATTTATTCACGTCATGTAAAAATATGACGCATAATATTAAAAATGACATTTGATCTATTTGAATCCGTAAACTAAACAACCCGACTTTGCCATTGCTAGAAGACTCTGAAAATTTACTTAGGTAAATAGGTACATACAGTTTTAGCACACAGCAAATACGTATATGTATTTCTTATGCAACAATGAAGTTCTGTCCGTATTCTCAAAATAGTGTCGGCCCATAGGTTTTCACATGCAATTGAAATTGCATGCAATACAGCAACAAGAAGACAAAGTCATCATTATCCCCCGCAATGGCAAAATACTCATGATTATGTCTACGAGTTATGATTATGTCAAATATTTAGGTGTGTACATAGAAAAGTGGAAGGAGAGTATTGAAAGGGTTTAAAAGTTCTGCTCCAGAAAGGAGCACTATCACCAATTTCAGTCTAAGTCAAACTTGTTGCCACGGAAATGCCAAAACTATATTATTCAGAATTCCAAAACTACCAAAAGGCACCATGACACCACCAGATCTATCTATGTGCCAAGTTTGGTGAAGACATATTGAACGGTTTTAGAGTTCTGCTCCGGAAAAGAGCACTACCACCAATTTCAGTCTAAGTCGAACTTGTTGCCATGGAAACGCTAAAAATATTTTATTCAGAATTCCAAAACTACCAAAAGGCACCACTACACCACCAGATCCATGTATGTGCCAAGTTTGGTGAAGAAATATTGAACGGTTTTAGAGTTCTGCTCCGGAAAAGACAAATGTGCACGGACGGACGGACAGACGGACGGACGGACGGACGGAGTCCATTTTAATACCCCCCGCAAAACGCGTTGCGGGGGATAATTAATACTCCCTTGTTGTAACCCGTGTTAGGTGGTATAAACCTACACATGTTTTTTGTCACCATTCACTAGATGGTCAGTTAATGAATTTAAAACAGGTATGATGGTAATACCACTCAGATTACCCGACAAAGGTTCCCATTTTGCATTTCTTGTGTCTGGAGTAAATACTCAGCATTATAAACGGTGGCCTCCCATTTGCGAGAACTCCCAGTTGCGAGACACATTAATTAATGGTTCAGTGCACACAAGCGGTGCTTCCCAATCCCTACGATGAAAGTGGGAACAGCCCTGTTGCTGAAGAGTACCCGCAGGAGGCATAGTTCATTAATGAGACACAGAAGACATTGTTCATTGAAGAGCATTTATTGATTTCAATAAAGAACAAGTTAAATACTGAAATACTGAAAAAGATTATCATTATATTTACACAGAAGAAATAGTTCATTAAATACTTCATTATCATTTTTTATTCACACATTTTGATGATTTGCGTTATTATGATGTTTGTGTGTCATTATAAATAACTTTTTTACATGGGTCCATATTTGGACATTTTGACACTTTTCATATTTTCAGCAGTTTGCCGACTGCATCAAGATACTGCATGTGATTTTTCGTTCCATCTGCAAGTTGATCTTTGAGTCTATGTAGTCGATTGTCTATTTCCCTGTACACGCGTTTCCTCGATCGAGGGGCGCCTCCCAGGTCGAGTTGGCACAGCTTGGCCTTCTCTATTTTCCTGATGATTTCCATAAATCTGAAGATGTTTGGATGGCGATGACTGAGTGTAGCATTCAATCTACTGTGAAACCCCTCAATGTTGTTGTTAGTCCTGGGACCGAATGTGTCATGATGGTTCCATATGGGCAAGGGAAAGCGAGCGTCGTCGTCCACCCAGGTTGTAGTGATGTAGTCGTTGAATGTCTGTGTAAGTACAAGTCTGCCGCTGCTTGTTCTTGTAATACAGGTGGTCGGAAAGAGCAGTCACAGGTTAATAAATACATTTGGATTAATTATAGTTACAACAGTTATTGCTAGATTTTTCAAGAACGTAAATCTGAGTAGGTCAATTAATTTCTCTTTCAAATGATCACGAAGTTACCTACACAAAGTGTTTATTTTTTAAAGCCATTTACCTGAGTAGGTTAATTACTTTTTTTTAAGCTACCTCCACAAGATTCAGTTAAATAGCTAATCCCTAATTAGCTGGGGTTAATCCATTCTATCAGATAGGGGAGTAAGGTGTGTTTTCTTTGCTCCTTACCTTCTCCACTGTCTCACAATTGGGAGTCTCGCAACTGGGAGTTCTCGCAAATGGGAGTAGACCTTATAAACATCGATCAAAGGATTAACCGATAACACGCTGATTGATTAATTACTTTTATCTTACACAGCGGATTCGTCAAATGTAGTGTTTATGTATGTAGATTTACTAATCTATACTGAGTACACTCTGTCGTGTCTGTGTCTGCCTAAAACAACTTCCTTCTTTCAAAGGATTAACCGCCAAGACATTGATTGATTGCTCATTATTGGCTAACTAAATTACTTTTTTTTGTAAAGAATGGCGGACATTATGCAATTAGTTTCCAGGTATGCTATCTTGGGTGACCAATGAGACTACATACCAATGTGAAATACCTGAAACGATTTATCACTTTTCTGTTTTAATTTTAATAATTGCATTTTGATTTTATTCATTTGTCGTAGCATTCAACAGAATCATTGTTTTCGTCATGAAGTAATGAGACAGACAACATACACTAGAGCGTGTGTGCGAAATATGATTTACATTGGCAAACTATAAAATGTCTAGATATTCAAGTTATAAGTATAGGCAGATCGCCTGATTTTTATTTAGTTTCAAAATGCATACAAATATGATAATGAACTAATTAGGATTATAAGACCAAATATAAAGACGCACGTTGACTAGTATCTACATACTGGTGAGTGCACGTTAACCACGTGAATGTAGCAAGAAATTTATTGCGCAGTATTGTCACTTCGACCCCCACCTCGCTTCCGAGGAAGAAATCGTTATGTTACAAGTTGTGTCATGCCAAATCCTGTTGGCCATGATTCAAATACATATTTAACTACGAGTAGAAAGTAGTTTTGAAATTAGAAATTAGAAGGGCAACGCAACGATTGACGGCAACGCAACGATTCGTTTTGCTTTGAGTAGGTTTCGCTGTTCAGACCATCCCTTGATGTTGGAATATGGGCGAAAAGTAAATATAAAACAGCATGAGCGATTCTGCCCTCTGTGTATTGTACTTACCATTGAATCAGAGTACCAATTCTTTATTGAATGTTCATTTTACTGTGATCTGAGAAACAGCCTGCTCCCACAATACTACATAAATAATCCATGTGAAACTAAATTTATCAAGTTATTATTGTCTTGCAATTCTACAAGTGTTAACAATCTTGCTAAGTTTATATTTCTTGCATTGACAAAAAGAGCGAAGTTTTTGAATATAGAGTATAAGATTAAATGACACATTGTACATGTTTGCATACAGCTTAATATTATACATGGTGCTGGATTGTATTGTCATCTTTATAATTGTAAAACGGGTCGGTGGCCCTTGTACGAAATTAACTCTTACTCACTTGTTATAAGCTTATGATGACACATACTTAAACTTAACGTGACAAAATTCACTTTTCACCCAAAATATTGAACATTTAAAATGTGTTCACCACTGCAATTTCGACTAGTCAAGTCGATAATCCTTTCGTTAATCCCTTAAACAATCATTACTAAAACAACACCATACATCAAAGACTACCGCCAGCCACCTTATGTCACTATAGCAATTAGCCCATGCAGAACAATCATTTACCATCACCCACCAGTTATCTCCCCTTGTGGATATTTCCAAAATTGGAATTTTTTCAACCATCATCTTTCCAAAATTGGAAATGTCTTGGAAACATCATCTTTCCAAAATTGGAAATGTCTCGGAAACATCATCTTTCCAAGAGATTTCCAAGCTTGTAAATGTGGATTTTTTTTCCAGTGTTAGTTTTGACTATAACATGGATTCAGAGATATAATTTAAATTAAAAAAACAACAAAACCCAAAATACTCAACTCAAGAGAAAAGATTCCAATGGCACTCAAGCTCACCTATGTAGTCAAAATGTTAAATGTGAAAAGTCAAAGACACGTAACAAATGATGCTGTGAGCATTCTCATTCTGATATGTTCTGCATAAATACTGTTGACAAAAGTCCAAATAGTAAACATGAAACATGGAAGACATGTAGAAACATGTAACTTATTCTTAAAAAAGTCTGCACATCGGTTGTTCATTTCATATATCAATGAACCCAATTATTTAAATTGAAATCCGGGCATAGGGATGCTACTCGACAGCCGCCCCCATATTTGACACAAATTTGAAAATAAACGATTACCTAATGTCTCTCATCAGCACAGGACATGTCCATGATTTGTTAAACCTCAGGGCACGCAGGTAGTAGGATAAGTTGACAGACAGGTCTCGGGATCCGCTGACCATCAACCCAAACAGCAGCTGATCGAATCCTACTGTCAACCCCTGGGAAAGTCTCATTTACCCTACTGACCTGCCATGCAGCTCTAACACTCTGCGGGTCTAAGACAATCACAACATCTCCACACTCAATGTCCTTATGATCCTTGCGACCATCTGCCATTTCTGCCTCAGCTGTAGCTTAGGTAAGTAGTTACAAATGAAATGTTTCCAAAAATGATCAGCAAGAACTTGACTGTGCCACCATCTGCAGCGACCAAGTATCTCGTCTCCTGAGGCATAGAACTGTCTCTGCGACCATTCAGAAGTATGTTTGGAGTCACCGGGTCAATGTCACTTACATCTGACGACACATAACCCAAAGGCTTTGAGTTAAGGATTCTACTTCGGCCAATACAGTCTGGAGTACTGGTTCTGTGACACTTTGATCTCCGAGGGTTACTCTAAGCCCATACTTTACAGATTTCTCTCTCTCATACACCTCCAAAGTGTGGGGCTCTCTGTTGAGCAAGTTTGTTGTCAATGATGGCACCATTACTGCCCATGCCTTATTGAGTTCCTTGACTCCTCCTTTGAAATTGGTTCCATTGTCTGACTAAATCTCAAATGGCTTCCCTCGACATGCTATGAAACGTAGTGCCATCAAGTAGGCATCAGTGTCCATTTTGTCAAGCAGGTCGATATGAACTGATCGGGTTGTCATGCATTTGAATATGATACCCCATCTTTTCTCCAAACGTCGTCAAACTGTCACGTGCATCGGTCTAAAGCAATCAGTTCCTGAGGAAAAAAATGGCGGTTTGAAGAGTCTCAAGCGTGCTGGTGGCAAACCTGCCATTTTGGGAACTTGTGGATTTGCTCGCCATTTCTGACAGACTACACACTTTCTCTTGTGGGAACGAACAGCTTCTCGTCCTCGTAAAATCCAATAACTTCGCCGAATCTCGGCAAACACACACTCCGCTCCACAGTGTAACAAGTCAGTGTAGTAAACTTACCTCTGGATTATGGTTGCCTTAATTCTGTGGTTTCCACAGTCACATACAGAAAATTAAATGAAAAATTAAAACCCTAAGTCATAGCTATCCCTATTGGTATGCTTCCTCTCTTAACCCCAAGAGTTACCTCCCCTTGACATGTCATCCTATTGTCTGTTTGAAAACCTCACAATTTTTTCCAAATATATAACTTCTAAAGGATAAGGCGGGGAAGGTAGGTTGGGACATAAATCCCATAATCCAGAGGTAAGTTTACTAACAATTACTAACAATACATGTAATTGTTCCTAATTATAGCGTAAACCTTCCCTCTGGATTATGGTTGCCTGAATCCCACATAAGGATGGTGGGCTATCCCTAGAAGTATAAACCTCTACATACCACTAATATATATTCCTGAGAACATCCCAAACCTTCTTGGATAACTATGACTTAGGAATATCTGTACCCTAATAACTCGTAGAGTTGTATTAATTGTGAAGGAAGATCAACCTCAATCATTAGGTGAGCAGTCCCTTTCCTTCTTGCCTAAATATTACCATCAATAATTCATCCAATATTGGCCTTACAACTTCTTGAAGACCTATCGTTACCCTTTACGTCACTTCTGGATATCTGACATCATTTCCGGTCCAAATCTGGAACCCGCTTCCAGTCTATGACGTCACTTCCGGTTTAGGGAGTCTCTTCCAGTTCTATGACGTCACTTTCGGTCTATGACGTCACTTTCGGTCTATGACATCACTTCCGGTTCCCTAGTTGACCCCCAAAACCGATAATTCTTTCTCATGGACGTCATTCACGGTTCTGAGACACTTCTGGATGATTATTTGACCAAATCTACATAATAGTGGAACGAAAGAAAGAGACTACTCCCTAAATAACTGAACCCAGAATAGTGCTCAGTTAGTTATAAGAAGGGATATACAAATCGTTCCCTACCTGATTCTTCTCATTATTCATCTTCCTTCCTTGATGTGAGTCACACTTGAAGATCGGGTGCCCGACACTTGGTTCCTCAATCCAATAAACTACAGGATCCCCCAAACTGTATAAAAAATAGGAAGCACTAGGCGGAGGAGAGGTGCTGTGCCACTAGGAAGGGACCCAGGGACTTAAGGCCCTCCAAAGAAGAGGCTACATCTCTTAGATAAAAATTAATAAAAGTATTCTGAGATTTCCACTGACAACTCATGACAACTTTCTCAACTGAAACAGAGCCCCATGCTGCTACTGAAGAAGCCCTAATCTCATGAGGGGAAAACTTAGTGGAAACTGACTCTTGATCCAACCCCTGATAGGCAAAGGCTATAGTCTTTCTGAGCCAGGAAGCAATAGTGTTCTTGGAGATTTCTGAATCTACATTTGTTTTGCAAGATAGGAAAAGACGACAACGACTCCATCTAAAAGTAGATGTGCGATGTAGGTACCATCTAAGAGTTCGAATTGGACATAGTAATCTTGATCTCTCAGATCTTGAGGCAGTGGCTGGTAGAGCTGGTATCACATAAGATCTGTGTCCCAGTGGACCAGATGCAGCGAACTCCAGTACTGTCCCACAAGACATTGACTTATATCCTTCCGTAAAGACAATGGATTTCACGTCAACTGCATGCAGTTCTGACACTCTTGATGCCGTTGCAAAAGCCAATAGGAATGCCGTCTTGAAGCTCAAATATTTCAAAGTGGTATCTTGCATAGGTTCGAACGGATATCTCTGTAGAGCTTGTAAAACTAAACAAAGGTCCCATTTAGGAAATCTTGATGGGGAAGTAATGTCCCTAATCTGGAATGATCTGATAAGCTTATGCAAGGAGCGATCCGATCCCACTGACAGTCCTTGTAGATCTAGCACTGACGCAATTGCAGATCTATAGCCTTCAATTGTATTGTGTTTCAGTCTCTTAACTGACCTGAGGTAGAACAAGAAGTCCGCTATAACGGGGATGGTGACTGGAAGACTGAGGAGTCGCTGCTCTCTTCTCCACTGGTTGAAAGCATTCCACTTGGCATCATAGAGGGCTGCTGTTGATGGTCTAATAGATTCGGAGATTGCCATAGTAGTCTCTTTGTTAAATCCCTGTTTCTTGAGGGAACTGCAGATAGCCTTAAACGTCAAGTGACAGAAGACTTACATTCTTGTGGAATGTGTGTGACCTGGGTTGACTGAGCAGATTGTCCCACAGGGTAGTCGAAGTGGCTTGTCTGTCACAAGATGAAGCAGATCTGTGAACCACGCCCTCGTTGGCCAAGCTGGAGCTACAAAGTATACTACACAATTGTGTTGAGCAATCTTGGTCAGAACGTCTGGTATTAGTTTGAAAGGAGGGAATGCGTAAGCTATGAGGTTCTCCAGCGATATTGATAGGGCATCTACTGCCCAGGCCCTTGGATCCGAGACAGGGCTCACAAAGATCGGAAGTCTGTTGTTCCTTGATGTTGCAAATAGATCTATGGATGGGGTCTCCCACTTGTTCGAAATGAGTTTGAAAGTCTCCATATTTAGAGTCCATTCTGTAGTCACAACCCTGCCCTGCCTTGAGAGGGAATCTGCTAAAATGTTCACTTTGCCCGGTATGTGGCGTGCCCTGATTACGCTCTTCATCATATCTGCTATCCTGAACAAGTCCTGAGTAATATGAAGGAGGTTCTGCGATTTCGTTCCTCCCTGCTTGTTTATGTACGCTACTACCGTACTGTTGTCCGTAACAAGCATGATACTTTTCCGATGAAGCTTCCAATACCAGTGGTAAAGGGCCTTCTGAAGTGCCAACATCTCGAGACAGTTGATGTGAAGAGTACTTTCCTCGCGAGACCAAATACCTTGAGCCTGATATGCGTCCATATAAGCCTGTGGTCGAGGCGTCTGAATAAATTGAGATCTCTGGAGGAGGAGGTCGAATGTACACTCCCTGAAGGACATTGCTGTCGACTGTCCACCATAATAGTTCTTGACGTACTAAGTTTGGGGGGAAGATCGTTTCCTCTAGATCCCGGCTGCGGAATTGGTTTAGCCAAATCTGAGGTTCCCACAAGCGTATTCTGCCTCTCATAGTAAGGTCTTGAATGGACGTGAGCGAGCCGATCAGAGACATCCATACACGAATCGATGCAGCTTCGTTCCCCATTAGACTGAAAATCCTGTTCCCGAATCTTGTCCCATCGATCCCTTGGCGTGTAGATTCGGTCTGCTTTGGCGTCGAGAATGGCTCCCAGATACTTGATTCTCGACGTAGGTTCCAGTTCCGATTTGACAGGGTGAATTATGAAGCCGAGATGTGTGAACACGTGGATGATAAATTTTGATTGTTTGATCAGGATTTGAGTTATTGTATTCCTTGCTAGAAAATCGTCCAGGTATCCATGAATAGCAATCTGGCAGCGATGTAAAAACGCCATGATGGGATTTATAACTACTGTGAAGAGCCAAGGAGCCAGCGATATTCGAACGGTAGAACTAGAAACTGGAACCTCCGACCGTTTACCGCGAACCGAAGATACTTTTGAGAACGAGGATGAATTGGCACATGCAGGTAAGCGTCCTTCAGGTCTATGCTGATGAACTTGGAGTCCCGTTGTATGAGAGTTCTCAAGTTGGCCAGAGATTCCATCTTGAACTTGGGTGGTCTCCTTAAGTAATTCTTGTTCAATACTTTCAGGTCTATTATCATCCTCATTTCGTCCGTATCTTTCTTGGGCACAAGAAATACCGGGGGAGTAGAAACCGCAAGATTGATCCTCCTGAGGAATTTCCACTATAGCTCTTTTGTCTAGTAACTGCTGAATGGCTACCGACGCTCCCGTTAAACGATCTCCCTGCAGGAAAAATCTCCTTCCCCTCGGCTGATGAGTTACTGGGGGAAACTTGTCCCACGGAAGGATAAATCCCCTCTCTATGACTGACAGTATCCAGCTGTCTGAAGTAATTTGATTCCAATTGTCTATATACTGTGCGAGACGACCTCCCACTGGGGATTGAGCTACCGGTTGAACAAAATCGAAATCTGTCTCTCAGTCGAAAGGACATTTCCAAATCGCAAGGTGGAGTAAGTTGGATTGTTGGACTTGAGTCAAAACTTCCTAGCACCTGCCCTTGATCCACGAAAAGAACTGGTACCCCTGCCTCTGCCTCTGCCCCTAGTAGAGGGGAATCCCCTGGCGTTAGCAAACGTAGACGAAGATCGTGACCTAGTATCAGATGCTCTATCAAAGGCTGAACGTTGGAAAGGCTCATGGTGGATAGACGAAGACGACCGAGTAGTATGTGCCGGCGGATCCCTCCTAGTTCTAGTCTGAGGTCTGCCTCTGTTCTGTGACAACAAAGCCGAAGCTAATCTTTGATTCAAATTCCGCAAAGTAACAGCGTCCTTAGCTTGAATCGCTTGACTGCATTCTCCATGGAACAGAGACTCCGAATTAAGGGGCTGTTGAAAAAGTAATTCCTTGGCCGACTCAGGTAGACTCCTAACTGAACTCAACCTGGATGTTCTTTCCATAGCTGTAATTCTTCCAATATTACAGATCTGGTTATGTGTAGTATCCGCCACGGTCTGATAAACCACATCCAGAAAAGAATGCGCCATAGCAACCTCTTCTGCAGTCATAGAAACTAACGTGTCCTTCTTAACACCCTCATAATTCTGGAACAGTGGCGGCAATAAGGCCCGAACTCCAGCGGCAAACCAATTAGTATAGGATAAAATGTCTATGGATGTACGTGAGGAGACATCAATGTCCTTAAGGTCCTTAAGCTGGCAGTTGAAGGAAGAATCCCTGGGTTTAAAATCCTGCAGCTGGGAAAAATCCTTATCCAATTGAGGAGTATTAGCTGGTATAAACCTGTCATGGATGGCATAGATCGCTTTCTGAACCGGCTTGGGTAGGGATGCAATGGTAGACGCCTTGGACATATTAGCATTGTAAGAATCCAGAGATGATTTCAAGGCCGAAGAATGAGGGAGAGATAATTTAGGTAACTTTTCGAGGGTAGGCAGCCTGAAGCACCGAGTTCTACAGGGATTTCCCGCTCCGTTTCATCTATTTGAGGCGGGACCGTGGTAGGATATAAATCATGAATCAATTCCAACTTTTCCCTAAAAGACCAACCCGGGGAAAAGTCTTCCGACGATGTATCCATAGGTTGGACTGTGAGCAACCCTTCTTTCATAATAAAGTTAGGTTGAGACAACGGATAAATAGAGGTACTGTCCGAGTCAGACAAGTCAGGGACCAGTGGTAAAATCGGTGGTCTGTTAGTATCGATGTATTCCGCGGCGCCCGTGGCAGTACCGCTAGGGCCATGGCTGGCCGTCAGCCCCGACCCATCACCGTTAGGACCCGTGCATGTGGAGGCTTGCTGGTTACCAGTGGGTTGGGAGTTGAAGGCGGGAAGCCCGTGCTCCGTACCGCTATCCGACTGAAGCCCATACCCCACGTGGGAAAAGGTAGCAGGCTTGGTGTGACAGGGGGCATTGTTCCTGGAAACAATAGGCCTGGCTTGAGTTGCCCGATCAGCAACCAAACCATGGCTGGAGCCGGCCAAGCCAACCGTGTCGGCGTCACTTAAAGCCCCAGGCTTATCCCCCAGTGGGGAATGGCTCTCCGGTTGGGACAGTAGGTGGTACCCGGCTTTCCCGGGCATAGCACCTACAGCCCTTGCGGTACTGAGAGATGGACTGGCATGAGCCCTTGCCAAACAATCAGTATTGTAATTAGCCATGGCACCGTGATCAATCCTCTCTGAATACATCCTCTGCAGAGAGTTGATACGTGCTTCATTTCTCACTTCCATATCCTTCAGAGACTGGCTAACCGAGGCCTGCATTTCCGATTTAAAGGAGGAGAATAATTCTGCCATAGCCGACATGTCAATTTGAGCTGAGTCCGATTTCGACCTAGATTTAGATTTAGACCTTGCCTTAGAATCTGATCTTTGAGAGGAAGATGGTGTACTAGGATTAGATTTCTTAGACTTACTAGATTCTGCCCCCGGAGAAGATTTACGCTTATCGGACTGACACCTAGCCGTATCCATATTGAGCCATTCAATTTCAGATAATTCTGAACATAATAAACAGCGATCTACTAATGTGCATGGGATACCCGAAAAACACGCTACACATAAGGAATGGGGGTCAAGATCGGGCATGAACTTTTGGCATTGGACACACTTGTTTTTCGCCATATCTTCCTGAAAATCTAAGGAAAAAAGGGCGGGAAATAAAGCAAAATAAAACATAAAATAAAATAAATACGATTGTTCGTCGGACCAAATGTCGACACCACTAACCTACTACGATGAATCTAGTGCAGAAGGCTGTGTAAAGTTGAAAATTTTTCACTTCACTTCTGTACATGTTGACTGTAGTGCATACAGAAAAATTGTGATGTTTTCAAACAGACAATAGGATGACGTCATGTCAAGGGGAGGTAACTCTTGGGGTTAAGAGAGTAAGCATACCAATAGGGATAGCTATGACTTAGGGTTTTCATTTTTCATTTTATTTTCTGTATGTGACTGTGGGAACCACAGAATTAAGGCAACCATAATCCAGAGGGAAGGTTTACGCTATAATTTTGTGACCCTATACCAGACAGGGTTGGAAAAGTACCGGTAGATTTCAGAAGAGAAATAATGGTTCATAACATTCCCTCCAGACGTGTCTTGCCCTCAACTCCACCACTCATGTACCAATGAGCTGTGAGGAAAGAAGGCAGATAAGAGACACCCAAACAAAAGAAGTCTCTTTGGCTTCACATGTTGCTTTAACAGTACATGTGAATGAAATATTCCAACATAGCAGGCTGCTGTTAAGGTATGTGTCCCAGACAGAGGCTGAGTTACCATTGGTGTAAAGTGAAAGTAGGTTAGACTGCATTTCAAAGAAAGGCAGACAGTGGTTGATTTCTAAGAATTCATTCAGTACCTGGAAATAGATACAGATATAACTACATAATACATTGGCATACTCCATCAGTGACAGACTAGCCAGGCATACTCCATCAGTGACAGACTAGCCAGGCACACTCCATCAGTAACAGACTAGCCAGGAATACTCCATCAGTGACAGACTAGCCAGGCATACTCCATCAGTGACAGACTAGCCAGGCATACTCCATCAGTGACAGACTAGCCAGGCATACTCCATCAGTGACAGACTAGCCAGGCATACTCCATCAGTGACAGACTAGCCAGGCATACTCCATCAGTGACAGACTAGCCAGGCATACTCCATCAGTGACAGACTAGCCAGGCATACTCCATCAGTGACAGACTAGCCAGGCACACTCCATCAGCATACTCCATCAGTGACAGACTAGCCAGGCATACTCCATCAGTGACAGACTAGCCAGGCATACTCCATCAGTGACAGACTAGCCAGGCATACTCCATCAGTGACAGACTAGCCAGGCATACTCCATCAGTGACAGACTAGCCAGGCATACTCCATCAGTAACAGACTAGCCAGGCATACTCCATCAGTGACAGACTAGCCAGGCACACTCCAGTATAACCTGTATCTGTCTTGTTGTCTGACTACATGTCACTGTTACAACATCAGCAGTTTCAGAGATACAGGAGATTCAGTGAACACTGGGTGTCCTCTCGATCCATTCATATAATCCTCACCACATGTTCACCATACAGTGAAATAACTGTTGACCAGCATAAACATGTTTACTAGGATATACATGTTAACAGGATATTATTTCATGTTATTCATACAGTTGAATAACTTTTCACCAGGATATATGTTCACCAGGATATATATGTTCACCAGGATATACATGTTTTTCATACAGTTGAATAACTTTTGGCAAGGATGCAAATCTTTACCACAGAGTTGACTTTAACAGTCCACAATAATGTTAAAATGTACCTTGTGGTTAGATACATGTCCACCAGAGTGTTGCCATACTGTTAGAATATGTTTGACAGATCATCTGTCATGTTGCTATTTCTAAGTTGAGCAAGGGATGTGTTCATGTTAGCAGGGCGCTGAATACTTTCCAGACTCTCTCACTATACAATATAGTCCAGCTGTCCAGGGAGTTTGGCCGGCCAGTCAACCGAGGCCTTAAACTACTTCTAATCTAGGTAGCTTTGATTCGATCCCTAACTGCATAACACCAAAATATGTCAACAAATGGTACTACTTGTTGCCCTGCCTGGCGATCAGCATGAAAAACATGGAAGGGACAGGTCCGTGGCAGTACCACAAAGGTGTCTGATTAGAATATCTGTGTTGAACAGCAGCATGGTGTGCATGCACGCACATGCACACACATGCACACACTCACTCTCACACACTCACACATTCTAATTCAAACCCTCGCACAGACACATGCTAATCCACACATTCATGTACATACACATGCCTACATAAACACACTCATACTTACACATGAACAAACACACACACATGTAGACATATAGAGCCACACACAGATCTCACTCTCCTTCTTCTGAGAATCCTTGAGCTACTCACAGAACAATGTGAACAGGTCTTTGTTAATTGATTGTGTTTACATCTCGGGTGGTGTAACACTACCATGAACAACAATATATGCCCTTATATGGCACCAGTGGTGAATTAATCAATAGTTTCCGCTTAGTTAAAATGCACATCTTTTGTTTTCGCTTCTGTACCAGTCCTATTATTCCAATGAAGTGCTGTGCCTTTCTCCTTCTATATATGCCTGCTCACTTGTAAGAAGATGATAAAGCATCCATGATTTACAATCTTCAACTTTGTCTAACAGAAATCCACAAATATTACTAGATAATTTATGATCTCATCCAAATGTTTCTGTCAGTGCCAAATTGTCTGCAGCAAGGACTGTACCAAAAAAGTACATATTTATGGAACGCTATCTCATTTACTAGAATGTTCAGTGAGGAAAATCACCACTGGGAAGTCCGCTGGTTTCATATCTAGAAATAGATGTGATGTTAGCCTACGATATCTGTACGTGTCAAGAACAGTGTATGTTTTAAACACATACCTGTAATCAAGCAGCACGGACAGTCCCATGCTCAATACCATGGAGAAACTTGTAAGTAAAGGTTGTCAAGTCTCTTGATAAATGTAGATGTTTCATTTTGAAAGTATATATCAATCCCTTTAGCAACAAATATGGCAAGTCTATTTGTGACACCTTGATATCATTCCTGAAGTGAAAAAGACTGAAAACTTTCTAGCAAGTATTTACTCTTTTTCCAGAATTCCTACAAATCAACTCTCCAGTTCAGGGATACTGAAGCTGATCCTCCTCGCCTGGAACTAAATATAAAATGGCAGGACATGTCGCACGTCCTTGTGTCTATCAGTGACAGGCTTGGCCAACTGAAACGCCTAGTGCTCTTTGAAAGAAGCGAAGTCAATGCGTTGGTATGGTCTGGATTTTCAAACTCTCAGCAGTTTTTTATCCAGGTTTATGGCCTGAAAGAGTCCACTCCAACAAATCCAGCCCAACATCCTCCTGCTACAGTCTACTCGGTGGAGGCAGGAGAGAAAGTCGTCCTTTCTTGTGTTTCAGGATTTCAAGGTAGGCCAATATTTGTCTAAAGAAGTGAATTGGGGTTTAATGTTGAGTCTAAGATTACTATACTGAGAAAGTGACGTGTGTTGGTCCTGACTGATGACTGAGGCCCACTGAGATACGATCCCTTGGTTCAATATGAATATAACTCTACACAAAGTACCCTCCCTCCGAACTGACCACTCAGTTTTGTCCTTTGAATACAGAGCACCAGTGTAATTATAAGCAGCATATTTTAGCATCTATTGGTATCATGCAATCAGGGATCAAACTAGGAACTCAAGGCAGACACTGTATCCATAAGGCCACAGAGACAGAAGTGGCCTTCAGTGAGTGAGGGGTGCTGTGAAGCTATCACTGTATCCATAAGGCCACAGAGACAGAAGTGGCCTTCAGTGAGTGAGGGGTGCTATGAAGCTATCACTGTATCCATAAGGCCATGAAGACAGAAGTGGCCTTCAGCGAGTGAGGGGTGCTGTGAAGCTATCACTGTATCCATAAGGCCACACAGAGAGAAATGGCCTTCAGCGAGTGAGGGGTGCTGTGAAGCTATCACTGTATCCATAAGGCCACACAGAGAGAAATGGCCTTCAGCGAGTGAGGGGTGCTGTGAAGCTATCACTGTATCCATAAGGCCACACAGACAGAAATGGCCTTCAGCGAGTGAGGGGTGCTGTGAAGCTATCACTGTATCCATAAGGCCACACAGACAGAAATGGCCTTCAGCGAGTGAGGGGTGCTGTGAAGCTATCACTGTATCCATAAGGCCACACAGACAGAAATGGCCTTCAGTGAGTGAGGGGTGCTGTGAAGCTATCACTGTATCCCCATGCTTCCAGCCTGATGCTTGGATATAGGTAGATGATGACCTCTAAGGTTGAAATATCTAACCCACCTAACAAATTCCCAATGCAAATACACATGTCTATCATTGATAATATATGATTTATTTATTTTAGTCATACAAGTATATCACAATGTTGTTATTGTATTCTTTACAGAGAGGGTGGATGTAGACCTGCGTGGGGGGCAACATTATTCCTCCCGAGACAAACTGACTGACATACTGAAGACAGAGGTGAGCACAGAAGGTCAATCAGAAGGTGATTCAGACAGGTCCCACTGACGGACGACTTCTTGCACTGTTTGATAACTTAACATGTTGATTAAGAGTCACAGTATGATCTCATGCTTTAAAACACCTTGAACAGGGCTGCAAATATGTGCTTACTTATGAAAAACTATTAGAGGTTACTAAGAAATTGAGTTTTCTTTTTCGAAATGTGAACTTTAACCCAGTCATTTATATGTAACCCTCAACAAGTTCAACAAAAACTAATATTTCCATTATCATATCCATATCCATATAAAAATATATGAGATTAATAAATGGTATGAACTTGAACAGGGCGAACTCCTGATGGAGGTGGAAGAGAAGCCTCATCTGGACCCTGAGACAGGAGACAAACCTCCAGTAGACTACATCCTCAAACCTACAGTGTCTTCCCGGAGGGCAGCACACATGTGTGTTGTTCTCTGTGAGAGAAATAAGAAGGAGTATGTTGTCATGTCGTCTGCTGACAACACCTGCATCCCACTCCTTCCTGTCTGTGAGTCCAGAACCAACTACAAGGTCAAGGCTATTAAAATAAAAGATTGTCAAGCGTACAGTTTTGACCAGCCCTCTCCCGTCTGCTATCTGTACAAACCTCATAAATCAACACAAATCTTACCCATCAAGACTTGTAAGTTGGACATTTTGTCTTCCTTTATTAATCCAAGATCATATTACCTGTCTCAATAGTGCTATTCTTTTACTGAAACTGAGAGAAAATTGCTGACTGATTTCATAATCAAGAACTATAAAAATTTGAAGATATTATTGATTTAACTTATTCATCTTTAAGGCATGTCAAAAGTGGAACTACAACAGCTAAAAGCCATGGCAGTTAATTTCTGTCGGATCAACTCTAGGCGTCCTGGGAAATATAACATCACACAGTTCTACCGCAATGAGCCTGAAGACTACTACACAAACATCATGTCCAATAGAGGTGGAGTGATGGAGAAGTATATCAAGGACAACAATGGTGACCCATACTCTGCCATCAACCACAATATCAATGGCCTCTTCTTCAGTGGATCCCTGGATACCCGCACAAAGAATCCCCCAGACTTCTCCTACTTTGGAGATACGAGACTTTTCATCCCAGCAGAGGAACTGTTTACACCAGACACCAGGATGTACTTCGCAGACTTCTTTTGTCACAACAAAGTACATTATGTCACAGCAGTTGTCACGAAGAGGGGATCATCTGAAGACAGATTCTGTGACGAGAGACTCATTGAGCTGGACTTGAAAGATAATCCCTTTTTCACCATCAAAGAACACACTGAAGGGGCCACACATCACCTAGGCCATCTGGCTGGGTTATCCAGCAGTTTCCAGTCTCTGTCTGTGTCCCATGGATACGCTGCGTCAACCCTCAGACATCCTTCACCTTACCATGTGCCATCCCACCAGAATGTCGTCAGAAAGACATTCAGAATGGTGTCTGTCAACAAGTTCCATGTGGAGTTTCTCTACACTGAGGATGTCGACATCAAGGGCTTGATTAGGAGATGTGGGGAGGGCAATGTATATTTCAAACAAGTACGGGGTTTAGGGGTGAGCAAGGCGGATGGAATTCCAAAGAATCCCAACTGCCCAATATGCAACCTTCCCCCTAAGGCTTAAAGAACAGATGCAGGTGACAGACAAAGTGTAATTCAAATTTGTGAAAAGTATATCCAAAGAAAGTTCCTTACATAATGGGCAACCTCGAAAAATGATTCTCCCTCTTTCAAGAGAATTTCAGAAGTGTTTGTGATTTGAAAAAGTGCTAAATGTTGCAGTGAAGCCATTGCCTATCCGTCAGCAATTGTTTCATATGGTTTGTACCTTTTTGTCAAATCTAATTTGCCTTATACAGATAATATCTTATTAAAACATTTGCAAATCACAGCCCTGAATAGATTCCATGTTACAGTTTTCAGTCTTCATCTTCTGATATTTTCATGTGTGTTTAAGCAATCTGTGTTGTTGGAAATGTTGGCTGTGTTTCTTTAGATTTCTTTAACTATATGATTACATTTTCCTTTTGCCAAACGTATAGTCACTTGTTTGTTATATTGTTGACATGCCTTTTCTATATGTAGTCATATTTCTACATAAATCTACTGATGTTACATGTGAAAACATTTAAGGTTGTTGATCCTTTTAGAATATACTTTTATATTTCACACTATGTCCATTTTTCTGTCTGTTGGTATGGTATTAACGAAATCTTATTTTAGCTGCATCATTTGCTAAAGGATCACTAGACTCTGGCTTCTAGCCCACTGTCCTCGTCCACAAAGCCTCTGCTGTGACCTGGGACGTCTTCTATAGTGCTGTAGATATAGCATCTGCTCAGGGAGTGGAAGGGGTGTGGTTCGATCCCTTCCCTGTGTGGTGCCATAAGAGACCCCATTTCGAGGAAACAAATTTTTTGTCTTGTAGTGAGTGACTGAGTGAGTTGGAGTTGATGCCGCTTTTAGCAATATTCCATCAATATCACGCTGGGGGATACCAGGAATGGGCTCACACATTGTACCCATGTGGGGAATCAACGGACGCCTTTAACACTAGGTTAACCCATCACCCCTTGTGTCTTGTAGTGAGTGAGTGAGTTGGATTTTACACTGCATTTAGCAATATTCCAGCGATATCACGGTGGGGTATACCCATGTGGGGGAATCAACGGACGCCTGAAACACTAGGTTACCCCACCGCCCCTTGTGTCTTGTAGAAACACCAGACTAACATCCAGGATATTTAGTGGTTGGTACTGGTACATATATAATCAGTGGCAGGGCAGTTTCTGATTCTAGTGCTAAACAGATCAGATGTTAGTTTGGTTCATTAAATGACTGCTATGTGATTACCTCCCTTACATACTGAATCATGTAGCAGACTATAGTCTGTTTGCAGTGAAAACGTACCGATGAATTTCACTTTAAACAAAAACGTAAATCCAATAAAGTGAAATTAGAAGTACGATCCTCATGATTTTACCTTGCCAATTGAACATTTAAATCTCAGAATTTTATTCAACTTAGGATAAAAGTTATTTAACAAACGATCATAGTTTCAAATCGCTATTGTTGGTTTGTATTACAAGGGGGTATGCACATTAAATAAAACACCGAGAAGAAGTAGGGTTGGTCTAAGTTAACGCTCATCACGTACTGCACATGCATTTGTATCACTGTTCCAATTACTGCGTTTACTCCCTTGTAATACAAACCAATAATAGCAATTTGAATCTATGATCGTCTGTTAAACAACTTTTGAATAAGTTGAATAAAATTCTGAAATTTGTATGTTTAATTGGCAGGGTAAAATTATGAGGATTCATAATCTTAATTTCACTTTATTTGATTTACTTTTTGTTTAAAGTGAAATTCATCGGTCGTTTTCACTGCAAACAGACTATATTCAGGGTTTAATTTTTTTTTGACTTTTACAAATTTTCCAAACATTTCATGAATTTAGGTGTTTAGTTGAAAATACAGCTAAACAAGTGCCATGATGATATGTAAAACACATTTACCCAAACAGAACTGTCACAGACAATGGAAGACCACACTTGCAATGCATGAATTCTGGGTTATACAATTACCCATAACCACCCTTGTGCCCACAGACTTTCCACAGAACTATCACAAACATACCACAGCAGTATGGCCACTGTGGTGGAATATATGCATGTAATATTACTATTTTTAAAGGTTGGTTTCTCATAGATGATGTGGATGAGAAAGGCATATAGAAAACATGGAATACAAATTGTGACCCTATACCAGACAGGGTTGGAAAAGTACCGGTAGATTTCAGAAGAGAAATAATGTTTCATAACGTTCCGTCAACTAAAGATGTGTCCAGCCACCACACACCCATCCACGTATCACTCAGCAGTGAGGAAATAAGGCAGATACGTCAGCCACCCAGCCAAGAGAAACCTCTTTGGCCTCAGCGCCTTGAGCAAGTAACTAGTGTGTGGATATGTGCGCTATATAAATATCCAATAATAATAATAATAATATGATGATGATGATGTACGCCTGGGCCTGATGATGTACGCCTGGCATGATGATGTACGCCTGGGCCTGATGATGTACGCCTGGGCCTGATGATGTATGCCTCTCCGTGGTGGGCCTAGATAGGGGAATTTTATTCCCTGAACTAAACGTACATCACCCAGTTAGGGCTGACCCCCCGAAGCTGGTTTTTCACTGGGTTACCGAAAAACAAGGAGCAAACCATCTTTTAACTCCGCAGCCCAGGTAGCCTTCCTCCGGTAGTGAAACCAACCACACTGGAGATGGGACTTGCCCCAGGGGAAGGCACAGAACCCGACCAAGAATATCTTGGTCAAATCACCTTAAAACCACACTACTTGAGTGTGCGAGAGTGACAGGATGGCCTGAAAATCCACGTATCAATGGCAAGTCGCTGAAGCTGCATTGGGACAATGCCATGCCCATGTATGCTTACCTGACGGAGCAAAATCTTCAAGATCAATTCCGGAGGCTTAAAAATCTCTTGCCCCGTGAGCCAGTTCAACCCACAACTGGTGCCCATCAGGAACCTTTGCATGAACAGAATGCTCAAGTGGGAGCAGACCCAAAACTTCTAATGGACGTCCGTGTCAACCTCTTTCCTCTTGCTGATGGAAACCCTTCCGGCATAGAGCCAATTGGCCCCGAAATTTCGGACCCTCACTCTTCCTCTTCTTCAGTTGCAGATCTTTCCGAAAACCCTGTGTATATTTTGTTTCATTCTATTTATGATGAAATATTTGACATACCTTTAGAAAAACGGAGGCCAATCAAGCAAACAAATGTATCTTTTCCCAAACATGAAATTAATTTATTAAATGACATTATATCTATGAAACTTTCATCGGACTGTTCATTACATGAAGTTAATTGTTGTGTCTATGCTGCCGCTCGAACCTTGGAGGAAATTCACACAGTTTCCAAAGAAAAAACATCTAATACTAAGAACAATACACCAAAGAAAAACCGGTTTCAAGTAAAACTAACGGAAACTAGAAAATACATTTCCTGGATAGAGCTGTGCCTGAAACTAAGATCGTCAGGGAGTCCAATGTCAAAATGGCAAAAGACAATTTGGAGAAAATTAAAATTGCAGTACAAGACAACAAAAGAAAAGGTACTTCTCCAAATTGTCGATTCCCTTAAGGCAAAAATAAAGGTTTGGACTGAAAGAAAGAAAAAATGGGAAAAGAAAAATAAATTCATCAAACAAAATAAACTTTTTAGAAATAATGAAAAACACTTCTACAGGCAATTGAAAACAAAGGGTGATGGTGAGCATGATAAACGGCCTTCCATGGATGCCAATGAAAGGTTCTGGAAACAGTTGTGGTCTGTACCCGGCGACTGTAACCTGGAGGCACCATGGGTCCGTGATTATGACCATGCAATTCATGAGAAAGTAAATAGGTTGTCTGAAAAGTGTCATCAAAAAGTCCAAATCTAATACAGCTCCAGGGCCTGATGGCATTCGAAACCGGCATTGGAAACTGTTCCCCTGTGTCCAAACACCATTACTTCACTGTTTCAATACTCTCGTGGACACAGGTGATGTTCCTCCATGGTTCTGCAAAGGTCGCACAATACTCCTTCCCAAGAAAGGAGACTTGACTGATCCCAAAAACTTCCACCCTATCACATGTTTGAATACACAATACAAAATATTCACAGGGTGTTTGACAAACCTCGTGTCATCTTACTGCTCTTCCAATGATATAATTTACAGAGAGCAGAAAGGGGCGAGAAAGGGATGTTGGGGGTGCAAGGATCAACTTCTTGTACAAAAAATGATTTTGGAAGAGGCTAAAGCATATCACCGCTAACCTCTCCATGTGCTGGATTGACTACAAAAAGCATACGACTCTGTTCCTCACTTAATGGATTCTGAAGTCTCTTCATTGTATTGACCTCCCTGAGCGACTACTTGATTTTACTCAAGTCTTTAATGAGTTGCTGGTCGACACAACTTGAGATGTACTCGCAAGGGCAGGTGCAGACTTCGGAATCTATTCCAATCAGAAGGGAATTTTCCAGGGGACTCCTTTAGTCCTTTGCTTTTTGTTTGTCTCTAAATCCTTTGAGCTTTCTGCTCAACAGAGAGGAGGGTTACCATCCCGACCTCCTCAGCACAGATCCCCAACACCTCTTACTCATCTCCTTTACATGGATGACATCGAGCTCCTTGCAAAGGAGATTCCAATTTGAAAGAACAGGTTCTCATTGTCGAGTCCTTTTCTAATGATATTGGCATGACATTTGGACTTGACAAATGTAATACTCTTCATTTGAAACGTGGCAAGGTAGTTAATGATGGATCGGTCAAGTTACAAGGGGAGGAGTTATGGAGCATCTTGTGGAAGATCAGGCCTACACCTATCTTGGAATGCAAGTTCGAGACAAGCTCCAGAATGCCCAAGTTCAAGAAAAACTTCGGCCGAAAGTACAAATCTTGTTTAAAGAAAATCTGGAGCTCAGAGCTAAATGCTCGAGAAACAAGGTCAAAGCCACCAATACTTTTGCTGTGCCAGTCCTCTCCTATTCCTTTGGAGTAGTTGACTGGATCGAAACAAGACATCCAGAGTCTTGACCGCCTGACCAGAAGGATCATGTCTGATAACAGAGCCCACCACCCTCGTTCCTCTCTTAACCGTTTATACATGCCAATCAATTCTGGAGGTCGGGTTTGATTAATGTGGAGGCTCTTCATGATAGAATTTTATTGTGTACTTTTGCACATATTTATTTATCAGATGATCCTCTAGTGATGCATGTGAAGACTCATGATGAAAGCAAGGAATTCCACAGCTATTTTAAGCGTGCAAAGGTTGTTGGACAGAATCTGAGATTTGAGGTTGATTTTGTTGATGGCGATGTACTGCTGGACGGTACAGTGATGGGAGTAAACCAGGTGAAGTCCTTCACCAAGTCTGCCCAGGGTCGGTCTTTTGTGGAGAAGCTTTCTGAGAAGCCATTGCATCGTGTGTACATGCAGTGTGTTGAACAGAATAGCAATCCCACCCGACTCATTCGCCTGGATGAAGTCGGCTGGTCTTAAATGTGAAACTGAGGGCTTCCTTTTGCTGCTCAGGACCAGTCACTTCCCACTCATAATCGCCTAAATGTGATTCTTAAAGAAAATATCAATATGAAATGTCGACTTTGCAATGAATTCACGGAGACTGTCCAACACCTTGTCAGTGGATGCCCTTCCTTGGCACAAACAACATATCTTAAACGACATGATGGCATGGCTCGTTGCTTTTACTACCGTCTCCGCCATGCCTGTGGCTTTGACTGCGAGGTCCATCCATGGTACGACCCTGAACATGTCCAGGGCGTCATGGAAAATGATGCTTTCAAACTTCTGTGGAATAGGCCCATATACAGCCTCAGAAAAATTCCTGCCAACAAACCTGATCTTGTCCTTTTTGATAAAGCCAATGAATTTATTTATATCATTGAATTTTCTGTCCCTTTTGACACCAATGTGATTGGCAAGATTCAGGAAAAGCATGATAAATATGCGGACCTCGCCTTTGAAATGTCTCGCTTGCATCCCAAGTACACTGTCGTCAGGCTCCCCATTGTTCTCGGTGCCCTTGGTTTGGTACCTCCTGATCTCTTGGGGCAGATTAGGAGAGTGCCCGGGTTCTCCACCGGGAGTACAGCCCTTATGACACTCTGGGTAATGCAGAAGGCTGCAGTGTTGGGGAGCCTTCATATTCTCCGGAAAGTTCTTGGAGGGTTCGACTAGGCAGTGTTTCCTGGGAGAAGTCCCATTCGCTGTCTGGGCTGCGTGTAGAGGGGGCAAGGGCCCTGAGCTGATGATGAGCCTTACCAGCCTGACTGTGCCAGGATCACCCGAACCCTCTCTGCTGCATTTTCATCTTTAATCTGTAACACATAATAATAATAACATGTTGCTTTAACAGAACAGAAACAGTACATGTGAATGAAATATTCAAAGATAGCAGGCTGCGGTTAAGGTATGTGACCTGGGTGTAAAGTGAAAGTAGGTTAGTGCATTTCAAGGAAGGCAGATGGTGGTTGATTTCTTAGAATTCATTCTATACCTGGAAATAAATACACAATATAACTCCCATTTGTTTCTTGAAGCTTATACATACATAATACATTAGCATACTCCATCAGGCACAGCGTTGCCAGGCACATTCTAGTATAGCCTGTATCAGCAGTTTCAGAGATACAGGAGATTCAGTGAACACCTGGTGTCATCTCTGATTTTAGCGATCCATTCATATAACGCTCACCACATGTTCACCATACAGTGAAATAACTGTTCACCAGCAGATACCAGGGGCGATAAAAAAGTATGTAGAATCACCAAGAAAACAATACAAATGAAGTTATTTTTATGTTTTATTTTTCTACATATTATCTGTCAAGCTCAAGCAATTTGGTTTTGCTATGTTCCAGTCTCACAATCCCCATTTTGTTTGACCTTTTCTCTTGGTACCCTCAAAAAATGCAAAATCTACAATAAATGCATCAAAAACTTCACGAAACAAAATATGCAAGAAATATTTTGTGTGTTTGAGATTGATAGAAGTCCCCTAGAATCAAATGTAGATATTTAATGTTCATAAAAAGCAATTTGAAATTACAATCGCTTGTTAAAAGTGACTCCCCTTCATGTTTACTGATAGAGCTTGTTTTGGAGACACTACCCATCCCCTTTCAGATGGCGTAATCATAAGGGCATAGCTTATTCTAATGTTTTCACTGATGCATACATGATGCCAAGGGTTCAAACTAAATACTGAATGGTCACACAAGTGTCAGCTGACAATATACTGTAAACAGAGCCAGCTTGAATATCTGGACACATTATTTTTGAAGATTAAAATGGGGGTGTCCTTAAAAAATAGCCCCCGACTAAATATAAATCAGGCAATCCAAATCTTTGACTGTTGATCATGACGGGAAGACATCCAATACTATACTGAACATATTTTATATGACATTATGAGGGCATACCATTATCCAGGAGACCAAACCTTCACATGACAGTTTATTTTCTTTTGTGTATATTAAGGACATTTTACAGAAAGCAGCAGCATGGAAGGAATATAAAACTGCACCATGCTACAGATTTGATGAGTACAAGAACCAAGCATGTTTACACTCAATCTCTAAAAACATACCTTCAACCTCAGTATGGTTTTCATAAGAGCTACTCTATGTCAGAGTCAGAGCTAGTATTACAGTGAAGTCATGTAAGATGACATGTGATTGTCATGCGTGTCATCAGATCAGCTGTAATTCAGCAAGGGATGTGTTCATGTTAGCAGGGCGCTGAATACTTTCAGACTCAAGCTGTTGAGGGCTACACTCAATTCCAACCCTAACTGAATAATACCCAAATATGTTAAAAAATGGTTCTACTTGTTGCCCTGTTGTCTGTTTGGAATATAATATTGTGTTGAACAGCAGCATGGTGTGTCCACACACACACGCACGCACGCACGCACGCACGCACGCACACACACACACACATGCACATATGCACACACATATGCACATATGCACACTCCTGCACATGCACACACTTGCTTTCGCACACACACAGACATTCATATACACACATATGCCCACATAAACACACTTGTACATGCACATGAACACACACACACACACACACACACACACGAACAAAAAAAGAACATACACACACTGACATATATAGACACACATGGATCCTAACGCTCTCTCTTCTGAGAACCCTTGAGCTATTCACAGAACAAGTTTCAGCCCCGACTGTGCATACAAAACCTGCAATATGAACTAACTGATGTGAATAGGCCATTGTTATTTGATTGCGTTTAGATCTCAGGTGGTGTAACACTACCACGAACAACAATATATGCCCTTATAAGGATGAACACCAATATATGCCCTTATATGGCACGCGTGGTGTATAAAATGCACAACTTTTGATTGTTGAAATGTTTCTGTCAGTGCCAAATTGTCTGCAGCAAGGACTGTACCAAAAATGCACCATTGTACATATTGATCTAACTAACTAGAATGTTTAATGAGGGGAATCACCACTGGGAAGTACGCTGGTTTCATACCTAGAAATAGACATGACGTGTCCCTGTGATATCTGTACATATCTGCCGACACACTTGTGTATGGACCTGTAATTAAGCAGCATCGACAGTCCCACGATCAATACCATGGAGAACTTTGTAAGTAAAGGATGTCAAGTCTCTTTATAAATGTAGATGTTTCATTTTGAAAGTTATATCAATCCCTTTAACATAATACATATTGGCAAGTCTATTTGTGACACCCCTTGATATCATTCCTGAAGTGAAAAAGACTAGCAAGTATCTACTGTTACCACAGGGTGTCTGGGTGTTATACTCTTCTCCCTAGGCAATCTGTCTATCCACTCTTGTTCCGGGGATGATGTAGCTAAGATGGATAGTCAAAGATAAGCCTGGTATGTTGTTCAAGTCCATTATTATTTAAATGAATTCTAACACAAAGGTCCTCAGATATTGCCTAGCTTTCCTGGTCTACACACAACACAGATTCACAAACATCATGGAAGAACTTGTCGATTCCTTGTACAACTCCTAATACAATAAGTTCATCTGAGCCATTCTCTCAATATACAGAGAGAACCTCTCAGTCAACGGTGGGGCCCAGAATCGCGCTCTCTTTCCCAGTCAACTAACAAAAGTCTTCATAACAAATTTGGCTCCTCCCCCTGAAATAATGTCCTAGCCCATATAAAAATGACTCATATTCCAGCTGCACCACTAACTACAATCATTTCCTCTCTTCCAAGACTTAATCGGTACCATCTATTTCTTCCATTATAAATTTACTTTGATAGTGAGCTTAATTCGTTCGTGAAGCATTCAACCGAATAAAACTTCAGACTGGCAGACGCCAGAAGAAGCTTAATCGAATCATTACGTGTGTCCATTTTCTGATTCTTAGTATCTTAATTACCAGTAATTTCCTAAATGGTATATGAGTCACCCGATCCACATGTTACACTCATCTCCCTTATTAGATTTTTTGTATGTTCAAGGGAAATGAAACGATATGAATTTGGTTACTCTGGTCAATCCACTTTCCAAGCACAATGACACTTCTTAACTGAACTTCAAATTTTCCTTAAATCTTTACCAAACGTATTTTAAGTTTTCAATTCTAAATATCCTGGTTATACTACTCTTTTTCCAGAATTCCTACAAATCAACTCTCCAGTTCAGGGCTACTAAAGCTGATCCTCCTCGCCTGGAACTAAACATAAAATGGCAGGACATGTCGCACGTCCTTGTGTCTGTCAGTGACAGGCTTGGCCAACTGATATGGCTAGTGCTCTTTGAAAGAAGCGAAGTCAATGCGTTGGTATGGTCTGGATTTCCAAACTCTCGGCAGTTTGTTGTCCAGGTTTATGGCCTGAAAGAGTCCACTCCAACAAATCCAGCCCAACATCCTCATGCTACAGTCTACTTGGTGGAGGCAGGAAAGAAAGTTGTCCTTTCTTGTGTTTCAGGATTTCAAGGTAGGCCGATATTTGACTAAAAAGGTTAATTGGTGTTTAATGTTGAGTCAAAGATTATTGTACTAGAAAGCAACATGTGTGTTGGTCCTGACTGATGACTGAGGCCCACTGAGATACGATCCCTTGGTTCGCTATGGATATATGTTACTCTACTACTAGTACCCTGCCTCCAAACTGACCACTTACTGTTTTGTAGGCACTCAAGGCAGACACTGTATCTATAAGGCCCCGGAGACAGAAGTGGCCTTCAGCGAGTAAGGGGTGCTGTGAAGCTATCACTGTATCCATAAGGCCACACAGAGACAAAAGTGGCCTTCAGTGACCGAGGGGTGCTGTGAAGCTATCACTGTATACATAAGGCCACAGAGACAGAAGTGGCCTTCAGTGAGTGAAGGGTGCTGTGAAGCTATCACTGTATACATAAGGCCACACAGACAGAAGTGGCCTTCAGCGAGTGAGGGGTGCTGTGAAGCTATCACTGTATCCATAATACACAGAGACAAAAGTGGCGTTCAGTGACCGAGGGTGCTGTGAAGCTATCACTGTATACATAAGGCCACGGAGACAGAAGTGGCCTTCAGTGAGTGAGGGGTGCTGTGGAGCTATCACTGTATACATAAGGCCACAGAGACAGAAGTGGCCTTCAGCGAGTGAGGGGTGCTGTGGAGCAATCACTGTATCCATAAGGCCCCGGAGACAGAAGTGGCCTTCAGTGAGTGAGGGGTTCTGTGAAGCTATCACTGTATCCATAAGGCCACACAGAGAGAAATGGCCTTCAGCGAGTGAGGGGTGCTGTGAAGCTATCACTGTATCCATAAGGCCACACAGAGAGAAATGGCCTTCAGTGAGTGAGGGGTGCTGTGAAGCTATCACTGTATCCATAAGGCCACACAGACAGAAGTGGCCTTCAGTGAGTGAGGGGTACTGTGGAGCTATCACTGTATCCATAAGGCCACTGAGACAGAAGTGGCCTTCAGTGAGTGAGGGGTGCTGTGAAGCTATCACTGTATACATAAGGCCACACAGACAGAAGTGGCCTTCAGCGAGTGAGGGGTGCTGTGAAGCTATCACTGTATCCATAAGGCCACACAGAGACAAAAGTGGCGTTCAGTTACCGAGGGGTGCTGTGAAGCTATCACTGTATACATAAGGCCACACAGACAGAAGTGGCCTTCAGCGAGTGAGGGGTGCTGTGAAGCTATCACTGTATCCATAAGGCCACACAGAGACAAAAGTGGCGTTCAGTGACCGAGGGGTGCTGTGAAGCTATCACTGTATACATAAGGCCACGGAGACAGAAGTGGCCTTCAGTGAGTGAGGGGTTCTGTGAAGCTATCACTGTATCCATAAGGCCACACAGAGAGAAATGGCCTTCAGCGAGTGAGGGGTGCTGTGAAGCTATCACTGTATCCATAAGGCCACACAGAGAGAAATGGCCTTCAGTGAGTGAGGGGTGCTGTGAAGCTATCACTGTATCCATAAGGCCACACAGACAGAAGTGGCCTTCAGTGAGTGAGGGGTACTGTGGAGCTATCACTGTATCCATAAGGCCACTGAGACAGAAGTGGCCTTCAGTGAGTGAGGGGTGCTGTGAAGCTATCACTGTATCCATAAGGCCATGGAGACAGAAGTGGCCTTCAGTGAGTGAGGGGTGCTGTAGAGCTATCACTGTATCCATAAGGCCCCGGAGACAGAAGTGGCCTTCAGCGAGTGAGGGGTGCTGTGAAGCTATCACTGTATCCATAAGGCCATGGAGACAGAAGTGGCCTTCAGTGAGTGAGGGGTGCTGTGAAGCTATCACTGTATACATAAGGCCACAGAGACAGAAGTGGCCTTCAGCGAGTGAGGGGTGCTGTGAAGCTATCACTGTATCCATAAGGCCACACAGAGACAAAAGTGGCCTTCAGTGACAGAGGGGTGCTGTGAAGCTATCACTGTATACATAAGGCCATGGAGACAGAAGTGGCCTTCAGTGAGTGAGGGGTGCTGTGGAGCTATCACTGTATCCATAAGGCCACAGAGACAGAAGTGGCCTTCAGTGAGTGAGGGGTGCTGTGGAGCTATCACTGTATCCATAAGGCCCTGGAGACAGAAGTGGCCTTCAGTGAGTGAGGGGTTCTGTGAAGATATCACTGTATCCATAAGGCCACACAGAGAGAAATGGCCTTCAGCGAGTGAGGGGTGCTGTGAAGCTATCACTGTATCCATAAGGCCACACAGAGAGAAATGGCCTTCAGTGAGTGAGGGGTGCTGTGACTGACTGACTGACTGAGTTTAGTTTTACGCCGCTTTTAGCAATATTCCAGCAATATCATGGCGGGGGACACCAGAAATGGGCTTAACACATTGTGCCCATGTGGGGAATCGAACCCGGGTCTTCGGCGTGACGAGCCAACACTTTAACCACTAGGCTACCCCACCGCCCCTGAGGGGTGCTGTGAAGCTATCACTGTATCCATAAGGCCACACAGACAGAAGTGGCCTTCAGTGAGTGAGGGGTACTGTGGAGCTATCACTGTATCCATAAGGCCACTGAGACAGAAGTGGCCTTCAGTGAGTGAGGGGTGCTGTGAAGCTATCACTGTATCCATAAGGCCACTGAGACAGAAGTGGCCTTCAGTGAGTGAGGGGTGCTGTGGAGCTATCACTGTATCCATAAGGCCACAGAGACAGAAGTGGCCTTCAGCGAGTGAGGGGTGCTGTGAAGCTATCACTGTATACATAAGGCCACAGAGACAGAAGTGGCCTTCAGCGAGTGAGGGGTGCTGTGAAGCTATCACTGTATCCATAAGGCCATGGAGACAGAAGTGGCCTTCAGTGAGTGAGGGGTGCTGTGAAGCTATCACTGTATCCCCATGCTTCCAGCCTGATCTTTGGATTCAGGTAGATGATGTCATTGAAATGTCTTACACACCTCACAAATTCCCAAGCCAAATACACATGCCTATCGTTGACAATATATGATTGATTTATTTTAGTCATACAAGTATCTCACAATGTTTTTTATTGTATTCTTTACAGAGAGTGTGGATGTAGACCTGCGTGGGGGGCAACATTATTCCTCCCGAGACAAACTGACTGACATACTGAAGAAGGAGGTAAGCACAGAAGGTCAACCAGAAGGTGATTCAGACAGGTCCCAATGATGGACGACTTCTTGCACTGTTTGATAACTTAACATGTTGATTAAGAGCCACATTATGATCTCATGCTTTAAAACACCTGAACAGGGCTGCAACTATGTGCTTGCTTTTGAAAAACTATTAGAGGTTACTGAGGACTTGAGTTTTCTTTTTCGAAATGTGAACTTTAAACCAATCATTTATATGTAACCCTCAACAAGTTCAACAAAAACTAATATTTCCATTATCATATCCATATCCAAATAAAAAATATATGAGATTAATAAATGGTATAAACTTGAACAGGGCGAACTCCTGATGGAAGTGGAAGAGAAGCCTCAACTGGACACTGTGACAGGACACAGACCTCCAGTAGACTACATCCTCAAACCTACAGTGTCTTCCAGAAGGGCAGCACATATGTGTGTTGTTCTCTGTGAGAGAAATAAGAAGGAGTATATCGTCATGTCGTCTGCTGACAACACCAGCATCCCGCTCCTGCCCGTCTGTGAATCCAGAACCAACTACAAGGTCAAGGCTATTAAAATAAAAGATTGTCAAGTGTACAGTTTTGGCCAGCCCTCTCCGGTCTGCTATCTGTACACACCTCATAAATCAACACAAATCTTACCCATCAAGACTTGTAAGTTGGACATTTTGTCTTCCTTTATTCATCCAAGATCATATTACCAGTAGTGCTATTGTTTTACTGAAACTGAGAGAAAATTGCTGACTGATTTCAAAATCAAGAACTATAAATATTTGAAGATATTATCAACTTAACTTATTCATCTTTTAGGCATGTCAAAAGAGGAACTACAACAGCTAAAAAACATGGCAGTTAATTTCTGTCGGATCAACTCTAGGTATCCCTGGAAATATAACATCACACAGTTCTACCGCAATAAGCCTAAACACTACTACACAAACATCATGTCCAATAGAGGTGGAGTGATGGAGAAGTATATCAAGGACAATAATGGTGACCCATACTCTGCCATCAACCACAAGATCAATGGCCTCTTCTTCAGCGGATCCCTGGATACCCGCTCAATGAATCCCCCAGACTTCTCCTACTTTGGAGATACCAGACTTTTCATCCCAGCAGAGGAACTGTTTACATCAGACACCAGGATGTACTTCGCAGACTTCTTTTGTCACAACAAAGTACATTATGTCACAGCAGTTGTCACTAAGACCGGATCAGAGGAAGACAGATTCTGTGAAGGAAGACTCATTGAGCTGGACTTGAAAGATAATCCTTTTTTCATCATCAAAGAACACACTGAAGGGGATGCACATCGCCTAGGCCATCTGGCTGGGTTATCCAGCAGTTTCCAGTCTCTGTCTGTGTCCCATGGATACGATGGGTCATACCTCAGACATACTTCACCTTACGGTGTGCCATCCCACCAGAATGTTGTCAGAAAGACATTCAGAATTGTGTCTGTCAACAGGTTCCATGTGGAGTTTCTCTACACTGAGGATGTTGACATCAAGGGCTTGATTAGGAGATGTGGGGAGGGCAATGTATATTTCCGACATGTGCAGGGTTTAGGGGTGAGCAAGGTGGATGGAATTCCAAAGAATCCCTACTGCCAAACATGCAACCTTCCCCCTAAGGCTTAAAGAACAGATGCAGTTGACGGACAAAGTATATTTCAAATTTGCGAAAAGTATATCCAAAGAAAGTTACTTACAGGATGTGCAACCTTCGAACAATGATTGTCCCTCTTTAGAAAGAATTTAAGAAGTGTTTGTTATCTGAAAAATATTGCAGTGAAAACATTGCCTATCTGGGACCAGAGACATGAGACACTAGACATTTTCAGAGGCAAACAAACAGCCATAACACTTATGTTTTTGACTTATGACTGAGGCAGTACAGTGGCCAGTCGAATGGACTGATAGACTGAAGTGGGGAAAGGATATGATCAGTCGGATGGACTGATAGACTGAAGTGGGAAAGGAGGTGGTCAGTTGGATGGACTGATGGACTGAAGTGGGGAAGGATGTGGTCAGTCGGATAGACTGATGGACTTCAGTGGGAAGGATGTGGTCAGTTGGATGGACTGATAGACTGAAGTGGGAAGGATGTGGTCAGTTGGATGGACTGATAGACTGAAGTAAGAGGTGGTCAGTCGGATGGACTGATGGACTAAAGTGGGGAAGGAGGTGGTCAGTTGGATGGTCTGATAGAATGAAGTGGGGAAGGAGGTGGTCAGTCAGACGGACTGATAGACTGAATTAGTACAATGGTCAGTCAGATAGACTGAATTGGTGAAGGAGGTGGTCAGTCAGATGGACTGGAGAGGTGAAGGAATTGGTCAGTTAGAAGGACTGAGCTGTGGACAGTCAAATGGGTCGATGTTGTATTGTTGTAGTAAGAGTGTTGGAAACTGTACACAACTGCAAACAGTTGGGCTGATATTCCATCTGACTGATTATTCCCTTTGGTTTATTTGCAGTACTAATAAGTACTTACAGTCCATTTGCTGCAAACTTGTACTGATGAAATGGCAAATAAATATACATTTGAAATTAACAAATCGTCTTTAATGGCATAAAAGTTAATCATTTGTTCATACCAAATCGTCTCTATAATTTCAGATATTACCATGAAGAACAGGAAACGTTGGCAAAAACTCAGCTATCGATATGTTTGGTCCTAAAGACTGCATACTGTCAAGGTTATGCATTGCTTGACCAGTCTAATTGTAATGGCAGTATGGCACTTCACTTGGTTGACAATCTTTTCTGTGCTGTCGAGTATTCAGTAATACTTTTTAGTTTGTTCGTTGTTAATGCCACCACACTCAGCAACATTCCAGCTATTTGGCTGCGGTCCGTAAATAATAGAGTCTGGGCCAGACAATTCAGTGATCAACAGCATGAGCATCGATTTAAGCAATTGGGATACGATGACATGTGTCAACCAAGTCATCGAGCCTGACTACCTGATCCTGTTAGTTGCCTCTTACAAGCATAGGTTGCTGAAGACTGATTCTAACCTGGATCTTCACGAGTAATTTAGTATTAGTAGTGGTTGTACCGCCATATAGCTGGAATCTTGCTGAGTGAAGAGTTAAACAACAAATAAATAGAACAAATAGTTGTAGTTGGAGTAGTTGTACTAGTGAGTGAATGAGTATGGTCTTACGCCGCCTTTAGTAATATTCCAACAATATCAGAGCGGGGGACACCAGAAATGGGGTTCACACGTTGTACCCATGTGGGGAGTTGAGTTGTACTAGTAGTAACAGTAGTATACTACACATATCCAGATACTAGTATCTACTCAGATGTTATTTATTGTTCCCAAACAATAGTTATCATTTTCAACTCTCTTAGGAGTACGCAACACAAGCCGCCTTGGGGCGCTGGAAGGTTTTAACATCCATCCCTTACAAAGCAGGAACCTGAAGTAAGTTTCTTGGCCTGGGTGACGCTACAAATTTTGATGCTCCAAGTCAAAACTGAAGTTATTCAAAAGAGGGAATTCACTGGGATAAACCACATGTACCAAGTGGCAGAAGCAAACCAAGACCATCTGCATAACAAGCTAACACACAACCCAGAAGGCCATGCATCAGCCCCCCATACCCATAACAGGAACAGCAAATGTGCTGTCCACAAACAAAGCATAGGCTGTATTAAAAAAGTGATAAAAGGCACCACTTCAAGGCTTACATACCTACACAAAGGTTCACTGTATTGAAGTATTGAGGTGGTAACAAGTATTCTCCATGGACTGCAGCAGAGGCACATATTTCCAAGAAGAAGGTGTAGTGCTTCTAAGAATAACTGTCAGTTTCCCAGAAATGAAACCGAAAGTTGTGCATTTCTTAGATAAGGAGTTTGATTGATTCACAGCTCATGTCATATACAGGCTTATGCTGAGTATGGTAGTGTAGAACATGCCCCGGATTGGAGCTGCAATAAGTTCCGGTATTTCTCAAAATCATGTCAATGCTTCAAAGAAATATCATCATAATCATAACGACAATCAATGGTGTCAGTCTGACCATTCAGCAGTGAAAAGCCATGACCCCTAGTTTTCCTGGAAACAGGACAGTGTACGTTGAACACTTTGACAGGATGTTTTACAGTCTGTCATAGCAAGGATTTGACAGTAGGATCCACTATGGCTGGCAACGTAAGTATATCATTACACTTGTCTTAAGTTTAGTTTCAGGTGAATGGTCATCAAATCCTAGTTTGTGTTTCACATTTTGTTTTTATATTTTTAGTAAAGCAGCTGTGAATTGAATTTTACTTTTCGATGTTTCAGTAGACTCATTATATGCAATAAAGGGGCAAGTTCATGGTGACAGGGGAGGATTAAGTGTGTTCATGTTCACATTAACAGGTTTAGTATGGTTTTATAGCCTACTTCATGTTGTTGGTGACAGGGGCTAGGTCATGTTGTTGGTCATAGGGGCTAGGTCATGTTGTTGGTGACAGGGGCTAGGTTATGTTGTTGGTGACAGGGGCTAGGTCATGTTGTTGGTCATAGGGGCTAGGTCATGTTGATGGTGATGTGGGCTTGATCGTGTTGTTGGTGATGTGGGCTAGGTCATGTTGTTAATGATAGGGGCTAGGTCATGTTGATGGTGATGTGGGCTAGGTCATGTTGGTGATAGTGGCTAGGTTATGTTGTTGGTGATGTGGGCTAGATCATGTTGCTGGTGATGTGGGCTTGGCCATGTTGGTGGTGATAGGGGCTAGGTCATGTTCTTGGTGATACGGGCTAGGGTCATGTTGTTGGTGATAGGGGCTAGGTCATGTTGATGGTGATACGGGCTAGGTCAGGTTGATGGTGATAGGGGGTAGGTCACATTGATGGTGATAGGGGCTAGGTCATGTTGTTTGTGATAGAGGTTAGGTCATGTTGATGGTGATAGGGGCTAGGTCATGTTGTTTGTGATAGGTCTAGGTCATGTCACTGGTGACAGAGGCTAGGTCACGTTATTGGTGATAGAGGTTAGGTCATGTTGTTGGTGATTGAGGGTCTAGATCATGTTGACGGTAATAGGGGCTAGGTGACGTTGTTGGTGATAGGGTCTAGGGTCATGTTGTTGGTGATAGGGTCTAGGTCATGTTGACGGTGATAGGGTTTAGGTCATGTTGGTGGTGATAGGGGCTAGGTCATGTTGTTGGTGATAGGGTCTAGGTCAAGTTGATGATGATAGGGGCTAGGTCATGTTGATGGTGACAGGCTAGGTCATGTTGTTGGTGATAGAGGCAAGATCATGTTCATGGTGACAGAGGCTAGGTCATGTTCATGGTGATAGGGGCTAGGTCATGTTGATGGTGACAGGGGCTAGGTCATGTTGATGGTAATAGGGGCTTGGTGACGTTCATGGTGATAGGGGCTAGGTCACGATAATGATGATAGTGGCTAGGTCATTTTGTTTGTTATAGGGCTAGGTCATGTTGTTGGTGATAGGGGCTAGGTCATGTTGTTGGTGACAGAGGCTAGGACATGTTGATGGTGATAGGGGCTAGGTCATATTGTTGGTGATAGAGACTAGGTCATGTTGATGGTAATAGGGGCTAGGTCATGTTGTTGGTGTTAGGGGCTAGGTCAAGTTGATGGTGACAGAGGCTAGGTCATGTTGTTGGTGATAGGGGCTAGGTCATGTTGATGGTGACAGGGGCTAGGTCATGTTGATGGTAATAGGGGCTTGGTGACGTTCATGGTGATAGGGGCTAGGTCACGATAATGATGATAGTGGCTAGGTCATGTTGTTTGTTATAGGGCTAGGTCATGTTGTTGGTGATAGGGGCTAGGTCATGTTGTTGGTGACAGGGGCTAGGTCATGTTGTTGGTGATAGGGGCTAGGTCATGTTGTTGGTGACAGGGACTAGGTCATGTTGTTGGTGATAGGGGACATTACAGAGGTTGGGGAGGACCTGAATGTAGCCAGGTGGGGGATATGGGAACTGTGTTCACGACAGGCCACTTCGGAGATCAAGTCAACTGAAGGTCCTGCCATGTGGTACAGGTGATCAGGTGTAAGACATGATTAGTTGGTGATAACACTCATAGCAATAGGGTACAGAGGCCAGGGGACTTAAGGGTGGATATGTCTTATATTCCACGGGAGATAGTCACTAATATCCCACGCTGTGCACTCACTAGGAGCAAGAGTAGATTCAACATACCGAGATAAGTCGCACTGCAGTCTTTAGCTATCAATAATTCAATATTGCATTTCTAGCGGTTAGTCGACACAGTGTCACACTACGTACAGGCTGGGATCTGCTGGTAGCTGGGAGATGGGAATCATTTGTTGAGGGCTGTCATGAGGGGCACGATGGGAAATTTACTATTGGGGATCTAGGAAGTAAGAATCTTTAGTTCTCTGAAATTAAACAAATGGTAAAGCTTAATGGTAATATTAACTAATTTCTTAACATTTATATCATCTGCCCACTCATATGAAAACACAGCCCGCATGACCTGACCTGAAAAACTGACCACCCAGAGCAACAAAAAGCTTGAAAGGATTCATTCCCTACTAGAATGACCGTCATTTTGACTGAATTGTCTCAGCATTGATCATGTGGTTGTTTGGGGGCAAAGGAAAACCCATGATCCTCTATGGCAAGATTGATTGTGGAGACTTTAAATCCTTCAGTCATGTCTTGCTGGACTTCTTCTATGAGTGTACCCAGCAGGTGATTTGAGGACTGTAATGGGTTTGGACATCACCATTCATTCTGTTTGGTTGGAGTCATCTTTAGAACGGATCTGAGTTAAGCGCTTTCTATGATGCATCCATAACTATTGTAGTGTAGTCGAAACCTGCATCATCAACCACTCTTCCTGCATGTACGTGATGGCATCCAGAAGGCTATGAACAAATCCCACCTGATCCAGACAAACTGCTACAGGAGTGTCTGATGGTATGGTATCAAAGGACAGTTGAAGAGTGGAATAGTATAACCCACACAAGCCACGAATTGATATTGGTGCCATACAGTTTCTACTAACTGGCCTAGACTTGATCAGTTATTCTCTAGGCCTTGGGAGCATATGGTGAACATGAGAAGGAATCATAGGAGTGAGTGTGATAGCGTGAAATCACAGAGAGCCTGTACCATATCTGCCAAGGGTAACTGAGATCCAAATCCCCTGGAATCACCACATGGGATATTCTTGATGATCATCTTCATCAGAACCTGCCTGTATGGTAGAGAGAGCCTATGGACAGGAATCAAGTTAATGGAGTGTGTCTGTATACGACCCCTGAGGTCGTGTCCTCATCAAGGTGTGGCTAAGATTCAGGTACACTGTCTGCAGGAGGAGTCTGCGACAAAAACACAAGGAATCCACCCGGTTTGGATTCTCAACTGGGAACCCTAACAGTAAATCCTTTGGGAGGTTGACATCTCTGTTGTCAATGATAACCAATGTCATATGGAGCCTTGTTGAGTCCATGTAGTGACTGGCAGGTGCCCTCAGTGATGTAGATCCCATACAACACAGTGTGGTCACCAGGCCTGGAGGGACCTTGAGCTGCAACTGAATAGCATGTACAGTCTCTGCAGCCACCAAGTGTGGTGAGGTGAGGTGAGGTGAGGTGAGGTGAGGTGAAATTCGGTTTAACGTCGTGCTTGAGAATATTTCGCTCATATGACGACGTGCATGCGTGTGTATGTGTATGTGCGGCTGCTTGTTCTAGCCCAGACTTAAGCTGGTTTTATAGTGCTAGCCCACTGAGATACCATGCCGCAGTGAAGCATGAATACCCCACTCAGACACATTATACTGACTCCAAGCCGACCAGTCCTTGTTGGGCCCATTAATGCCGAGAGCCAGGCAGGGACCAACAAGTACCATATTTTAACATCTTTTGGTATGATGCGGTCAGGGATCGAACCCGCAACCTTCCGCTCTCCAGCGGACGCTCTAACCACTACACCACGGAGGCGGTTGCCACCAAGTGTCAGCCGAGTGGGATAAGGATAGGCATTTCAACACTGAAGGGCAGATGTTGTATCCTGACAATTGGGTACTCCATGTGATGGGTAAGCATCCCCTACTGGGGGCTCTGGCTGGTCTTAGGCAAGGATCTATCCAGTACACTGTCTGGGAACGTTCAGCTCAGCCAGGAACAGTCCCATGTTGCCTCAGAAATATTCCAACTACATGGTGTCAGTCTGTAAATAATTGAGCCTGGACCAGACGATCAAGTGATCAACATCATGAGCATTGATCAACACAATTGGGATATGATGACATGCATCAACCAAGTAAGGTGATTTCATGACTCAGGGTGTGAGAGGGAAAACTTGAAAAAAATGGATAGGTATATTAGTTTCTATCTATCCTTTTACCAAATATTTTAAGTTGAAAGAAAAAACTAAATATATTGACAATAAAAATGCTTTCTTAAACCAGCATTTGGTGTCACCTGGACTAATATTTCCTTTATTTTACACAATTATGTCAAAAACTTTCCAGCTGTTTGGGCTGAAGGTATTGCAAGGAAAGACAATAGATCACAGACAGGATAGGCTGCTTGTTGCTGGGATATCACAAGGTATTCTTTCCCACATTGCGTCTTATGACAAAATATGTAATAGAGTATTGTAAGGTGTTTGTAAACATTGTGGTGTGGAATACTAAAGGAAGGCCTAACTTACCACATTCATAGATATGTATTTACTGGTAGAATAAGGCAAAAATCATTGTTATTCTAATTTCAGAGTTACCATGCATCAGTAATTTCATTTAAAACCAGTGAAACCTCCCCTGCAGTGTTGAAGCTGAACATAACATGGGGGGACAACACCCATATTGTTGTGGCTGTCACCAACCAGAACAACTACCTGGAACGTATCCTGCTTCTGGAGAAATGCGAGTTCTACAACTTCCTGTGGTCGGGGTTCTCCAAGTCTCAGCTGAACAGTGTGCTGGTGTGGGGCCTTAAGGACAACCCAGCTACTGGCGCCGGCGCCAACCCACTGCTCGCATCTTACACTGTGGGGACTTCCAGGAAAGTTTCAGTTCCACAGTCTGGTGAACCAGAGGGTATGTCCAAACATGTTACATATTCAAGGTAGACATTGTAATTTTTTAGGCCAAACAGTTATTCCCATAAAACCCATTTCAACAAGGCCCAGGGTGCCTTCATATAACATATCAACAAGGCCCAGGGTGCCTCCATATAACACCACATCAACAAGGGACAGGGTGCCTCCATATAACACCACATCAACAAGGGACAGGGTGCCTCCATATAACACCATATCAACAAGTCCCAGGGTGCCTCCATATAACACCATATCAAAAAGTCTCAGGGTGCCTCCATATAACACCATATCAACAAGTCCCAGGGTGTCTCCATATAACACCATATCAACAAGTCCCAGGGTGTCTCCATATAACACCATATCAACAAGTCCCAGGGTGTCTCCATATAACACCATATCAACAAGTCCCAGGGTGTCTCCATATAACACCATATCAACAAGTCCCAGGGTGTCTCCATATAACACCATATCAACAAGCCTCCATATAACACCATATCAACAAGTCCAGGGTGCCTCCATATAACACCATATCAACAAGGGCCAGTGTGCCTCCATATAACACCATATCAACAAGTCCCAGGGTGTCTCCATATAACACCATATCAACAAGTCTCAGGGTGCCTCCATATAACACCATATCAACAAGTCTCAGGGTGCCTCCATATATCACCATATCAACAAGGGCCAGTGTGCCTCCATATAACACCATATCAACAAGTCCCAGGGTGCCTCCATATAACACCATATCAACAAGTCTCAGGGTGTTTCCATATAACATGATATCAACAAGTCTCAGGGTGCCTCCATATAACACCACATCAACAAGGGACAGGTGTGCCTCCATATAACACCATATCAACAAGTCCCAGGGTGCCTCCATATAACACCATATCAACAAGTCTCAGGGTGCCTCCATATAACATGATATCAACAAGTCTCAGGGTGCCTCCATATAACACCACATCAACAAGGGACAGGGTGCCTCCATATAACACCATATCAACAAGTCTCAGGGTGCCTCCATATAACACCATATCAACAAGGGACAGGGTGCCTCCATATAACACCACAACAACAAGTTTCAGGGTGCCTCCATATAACACCATATCAACAAGTCTCAGGGTGCCTCCATATAACACCATATCAACAAGTCCCAGGGTGCCTCCATATAACCCTTTTTTTAGGGTGCCTCCATATAACACATCAACAAGTCTCAGGGGGCCTCCATATAACACCATATCTATATGATCCAGGGCTCCTCAATATATCATCATATCAACTTGGTCCAGGGCTCCAATATTAATAACTTAACTGATTAAGTACACACAGAGCAAGTGGAGAATCAAGAACACTGAAGTACAAGACACCCAAATAAATAACAGATATTGTTGCACCACTAAGCCTTCATCAAACAGATTTGATCTTGATATATATTTTATAGAATCTCCCAGCATCCTTGTAATTATTTTGAGAGAATTACATGCAGCTAGGACGTCTTGAAAAAAGATGTTTGAGTCTGCCAGTCCGAGCTTCACCCTTAGCAACATCTTTTCTAGAACATCTTCTCCTGGGCCATTCAAGTGTAATTATGTAAACTATTGCATGCTGAGTTTAGTTGATCGAAGAGAACAGTACCAGATTCCAGCTGGACACTAAGCAAAAGTTTTCAAAGCCAGGAAATATCTTAATTTAGAATCACAATATTGTTCCAAATGAGAAGTCAGACATTCTTGCTGCGAGTGAGGTGACAGTTGCTTTGTTTCTGATTCATCTGTGACAGAGAGGATACATGACCTTGACCTTGCCGGCGAGTATCTCTTCTGGTCAAGTCATCGCATGACCGACTTGATGAAAACACAGGTATGTTCCTACACCTATATAAACCACATGACCAACTTGATGAAAACACAGGTATGTTCCTACACCTATATAAACCACATGACCGACTTGATGAAAACACAGGTATGTTCCTACACCTATATAAACCACATGACCGACTTGATGAAAACACAGGTATGTTCCTACACCTATATAAACCACAACCACATGACCGACTTGATGAAAACACAGGTATGTTCCTACACCTATATAAACCACATGACCGACTTGATGAAAACACAGGTATGTTCCTACACCTATATAAACCACATGACCGACTTGATGAAAACACAGGTATGTTCCTACACCTATATAAACCACATGACCGACTTGATGAAAACACAGGTATGTTCCTACACCTATATAAACCACATGACCCGACTTGATGAAAACACAGGTATGTTCCTACACCTATATAAACCACATGACCGACTTGATGAAAACACAGGTATGTTCCTACACCTATTGATGACTTGATGAAAACACAGGTATGTTCCTACACCTATATAAACCACATGACCGACTTGATGAAAACACAGGTATGTTCCTACACCTATATAAACCACATGACCGACTTGATGAAAACACAGGTATGTTCCTACACCTATATAAACCACTTGACCGACTTGATGAAAACACAGGTATGTTCCTACACCTATATAAACCACATGACCGACTTGATGAAAACACAGGTATGTTCCTACACCTATATAAACCACATGACCGACTTGATGAAAACACAGGTATGTTCCTACACCTATATAAACCACATGACCGACTTGATGAAAACACAGGTATGTTCCTACACCTATATAAACCACATGACCGACTTGATGAAAACACAGGTATGTTCCTACACCTATATAAACCACATGACCGACTTGATGAAAACACAGGTATGTTCCTACACCTATATAAAACCACATACTTGATGAAAACACAGGTATGTTCCTACACCTATATAAACCACATGACCGACTTGATGAAAACACAGGTATGTTCCTACACCTATATAAACCACATGACCGACTTGATGAAAACACAGGTATGTTCCTACACCTATATAAACCACTTGACCGACTTGATGAAAACACAGGTATGTTCCTACACCTATATAAACCACATGACCGACTTGATGAAAACACAGGTATGTTCCTACACCTATATAAACCACATGACCGACTTGATGAAAACACAGGTACCCTCCTACAAACTGATATAAACCATATGAAACAGGATCACTGATTTACATGTTGGTTGGTTGGTGTTTAATGCAGCATGCAGCAATATTCCAGCTATATGTCCACGGTCTGTAAATAATAGAGTCTGGACCAGACAACCCAGTGATCAACATCATAAGTATCAATCTATGCATATGGGAATACGAGGACATGTGTCAACCAGGTCAGCGAGTCTGACCACCCGATCCCATTAGTAACCTCTTACAACAAGCATGGGTTGCTGAAGGCCCATTCTAACACTGATCTTCACGAGTAATTACGTATCAGTAGTATTGTTATTAGTAGTAGTTGTAGTAGTGCCATAAAGCTGGAATATTGCTGAGAGAAGAGTTAAACAAAATAAAAAACAAGTAGTTGTAGTTGCAGTAGTTGTACTAGTAGTAACAGTAGTAGTAGTTGTAGAAGTATCAGCGAGTCTGTCAACCTGTGATCCCTTCAGTATTAACATGCTTTAATTATTTGACTTTACTGGATTTGGAGAACAGATAAGAACAGAATGTACCATTTTCAGTTTTTATTTAACAGAATTTCCACTTGATCTACATGCTTGGTATGCAGAACATGCTTCTGTTGTCTGAGTGCTGAATATGCCAGTTTTATACATAGGATACAGATCTGGGCCCCGTTTAACAAAGCTATCAGAGCGCTACGACTGTCCTACCTCCTATACTGTAACATAGACTTACGACAGTCGTAGCGCAACGATAGCTTTGTGAAATGGGGCCCTGCACTATGGGCAAGAAGACCATGGGGAATCCAGAACTAGAAAATCAAACCCAAGGAAAATTGAAATTAAAAAAATAAAAATCTGTTACATTTATTGGCAAAATTTCAGGATCACCTTGAGATGGAGGTGGAGCACGAGCCACCATTGACCTACAGCCTTAGACCTACAGGACCATCTTACAGTGAGGCAGGTCTGTGTGTTGTGTACTGTGAAAGAAGTCAGAAGGAGTTTGTTGTGATGTCGTCCACCCCGATCAGCACCGGCATCCCACTCCTGCCCGTCTGTCAGTCCAGGAACAACTACAGGGTCAAGGTCATTGGGTTAACAAACAATAAAGGTCACACATTCAGACAGCCATCTCGAATCTGTGAACAAAACACACCCTGTGGAAGCTCAAGCATCATTGACATCAAGACCTGTAAGTAATTTCAGCTGTTTTCTTGTCTCCATGCGTGAATAAATATTCTAGACGGTATCACACTAATGAAGCCTAAAGACAAAACCACTGTTTGTTTGACAGTAATTACCATGAGTCTAAGGAACACTTCATTTTATCATGAAAATATGTGACAAATGGTAATAACTGACAGCAACATTTTGGTTCAGTCCCAGGAAGAGGTCCATGAACACACACTGTGTCTAACATTTGAACACTAGCCCTCCCTTAAGTTCTGGATGTACATCAGTAACACATGTAAATCATTAAGGTATTATGCAACTTAAGTTGGTATACCAGTGAGGGATGTCAAGAATTGGCGTCACATGATGTAGTACATGCTGCAACCACAAAGCTGTCCCATCACCCCGATCCCTATCACCATTTAAGACCAATGTCAAAATAGACCAAGAACATATTTCATCCACACTACCCCACCACCCTGTGTCTATGACATAATATTTCCAAATGTCTGGACAGAAATTCAAGAGTGACTTATCATCATGTTCTCAACAGGTATGTCCAAAGACGATCTTGCAAAACTCCTGGAGAAGGCAGAAAGATACTGTCGGGACAACGCCCTAATTCCCAGGAAATATCCCATCACACAGATGTATCGGAATAAACCAGCATCCTACTTTGATAACATCATGTCCAACAGAAACGGAGTAATGGAGAAATACCTGAAGGACAACAATGGCGACCCATATTCTGCTATCAACCACAAGATCAGTGGCCTCTTCTTCAGTGGATCGTTCGACACAAGGGAAACAAATCCTCCACAACGGCCACCAAACTTCTCATTCTTTGGCGGAAGTCGACTTTTCCTCCCAGCAGAGGTACTGTTTTCATCAGACACCAGGATGTACTTTGCAGACTTCTTTTGTCACAAAACAGTACATTATGTCACAGCAGTTGTCACTATGAGGGGATCAGAGGAAGACAGATTCTGTGAAGGAAGACTCATTGAGCTGGACTTGAAGGACAACCCGTTTTTTACAGTCACAGAAAACATCTCGTATAGAAGAAACGAGACATCAGTCTTCCCTAATTCTGTAAGTAGTGATGAACGTCATCCAGCATCACAGGACCTCTCTTCTTCAGAAACACCAGTGGCCAGTCCAGCCTCTTCTTCAGAAACACCAGTGGCCAGTCCAGATTCTCCTTCATATACCATCCAAAAAGACGTCGAGAAGACATTCATGATGACGTCTGTCAACAGCTTCCACACAGAGTTTCTGTTCACTGAAGATGTCGACATCAAGGGCCTGACAAACAAATATGGGGAGAACAAAGTTTACCGAAGAGTAGTTCAAACTCGAGGCAAGGGACATAGTTTTCAAGATGGTATTCCAAAGAAAGCTTACTGTGGAATTTGCAACCTTGAAGACTGTTAATAGAAAATGTCAGTGTTGCGTTTTCTGTCTCTTGTTTAATGCTACATTTTACAATATTCCAACGGACAAAAGAAATATGGAAACAAACAATGACAGTTTGTAAAGTAGTCTGTCTCACAGTCCCTGAACGACATTTTTCCCCTACTTCCTAGCCCAGCAATGCTAAAGCCCTAAAAGAAGCAAGTCTAGATTTCTTCAGGTTCTGAATCTCTCTCTGGGGCTCTCTTCAATGTAAATGGGTTTATTTGTTAAAATCAAAATTATACATATTTAGAGACTAAGCGTTAGCCTATGGGTATAGATGTGAGGTTTTACTAACTCATAAACATTACTTTCATGTAAGCCAATAGTTTGCAAAGCTTTATATTTAGATAGTATTGAGGGTCTGCCCAACCGTTTTAGCAACAATCATGTGTAAGCCTGGGCTTTTTTTATATAATGTCAGCTCACTTCCTATTCACGTGACCATTCTGCGGAATGTCACATGCTGAAGGTTGAGCTCAGATGTGATGTTGCCGGCTTACAACTGGAAACAGGGACCCTGATGCTTCAGGGACTTACATTTGCTGGAAGCAGTGAACAAGAAAGTCCCATTCTGCATCCACATCAACCGTAAAACACTGGATGAATCCAACATCAGACTTTGAGGGAAGATTCAACTGTCTCACTTTCTGTCAACCGTCAATGTGTGTTTGTGCTTGTATTTACAAAGCTATTCTGTGATATCAATACAACATGAACATAGTTTTGTTTTGTTTTAGTGATTGTGTGGCTTGTATATTTACATGTCAATGTCTTATTATTGTATCATAATGTATAGGTACATGGTGTGATGTGAATTGACGAATTTGTGAGCATGTACATATATAATGGTTACTGAGTTATCTTGATCTCATCCAAGATATATCTGTTACTGAGTTAACTTGATCTCATCCGAGATATATCGCTTACTGAGTTAACTTGATCTCATCCAAGATATATTGCTTACTGAGTTAACTTGATCTCATCCAAGATATATTGCTTACTGAGTTAACTTGATCTCATCCGAGATATATTGCTTACTGAGTTAACTTGATCTCATCCGAAATATATCGCTTACTGAGTTAACTTGATCTCATCCGAGATATATTGCTTACTGAGTTAACTTGATCTCATCCAAGATATATTGCTTACTGAGTCAACTTGATCTCATCCAAGATATATTACTTACTGAGTTAACTTGATCTCATCCAAGATATATTGCTTACTGAGTTAACTTGATCTCATCCAAGATATATTGCTTACTGAGTTAACTTGATCTCATCCAAATATTGCTTATAGTCAACTTGATCTCATCCAAGCTTACTGAGTTAACTTGATCTCATCCAAGATAGCTTACTGAGTTAACTTGATCTCATCCAAGATATATTGCTTACTGAGTTAACTTGATCTCATCCAAGATATATAACTACTGAGTTACTCCAAGATAACTACTGATCTCATCCAGATATATAGTTGCTTACTGCTTACTGAGTTAACTTGATCTCATCCAAGATAATCAAGATATGGTTACTGGGTTAACTTGATCTCATCCAAGATATATAAACTTACTGAGTCAACTTGATCTCATCCAAGATATATCTGCTTACTGAGTTAACTTGATCTCATCCAAGATATATCTGTTACTGAGTTAACTTGATCTCATCCAAGATATATAAGCTTACTGAGTCAACTTGATCTCATCCAAGATATATCTCATCCAAGCTTACTGAGTTAACTTGATCTCATCCAAGATATATCTGTTACTGAGTTAACTTGATCTCATCCAAGATATATAAACTTACTGAGTTAACTTGATCTCATCCAAGATATATCTGTTACTGAGTTAACTTGATCTCATCCAAGATATAAGACTTACTGAGTTATCTCATCCAAGATATATCTGCTTACTGAGTTAACTTGATCTCATCCAAGATATATTGCTTACTGAGATAACTTGATCTCACCCAAGATATAATGCTTACTGAGTTAACTTGATCTCATCCAAGATATATCGCTTACTGAGTTAACTTGATCTCATCCGAGATATATCGCTTACTGAGTCAACTTGATCTCATCCAAGATATATAAACTTACTGAGTTAACTTGATCTCATCCAAGATATATATTGCTTACTGAGTTAACTTGATCTCATCCAAGATATATCGCTTACTGAGTTAACTTGATCTCACCCAAGATATATTGCTTACTGAGTTAACTTGATCACATCCGAGATATATCGCTTACTGAGTTTACTTGATCTCACCCAAGATATATCGCTTACTGAGTTAACTTGATCTCATCCAAGATATATCGCTTACTGAGTTAACTTGATCTCATCCAAGATATATTGCTTACTGAGTTAACTTGATCTCACCCAAGATATATTGCTTACTGAGTTAACTTGATCACATCCAAGATATATCTGTTACTGAGTTTACTTGATCTCATCCAAGATATAATGCTTACTGAGTTAACTTGATCTCATCCAAGATATATCGCTTACTGAGTTAACTTGATCTCATCCAAGATATATCGCTTACTGAGTTAACTTGATCTCATCCGAGATATATCGCTTACTGAGTTTACTTGATCTCACCCAAGATATATCACTTACTGAGTTAACTTGATCTCATCCAAGATATATCGCTTACTGAGTTAACTTGATCTCATCCAAGATATATCGCTTACTGAGTTAACTTGATCTCACCCAAGATATATTGCTTACTGAGTCAACTTGATCACATCCAAGATATATCTGTTACTGAGTTTACTTGATCTCATCCAAGATATATCTGTTACTGAGTTAACCTGATCTCACCCAAGATATATTGCTTACTGAGTTAACTTGATCTCATCCAAGATATATCGCTTACTGAGTCAACTTGATCTCATCCAAGATATATCGCTTACTGAGTTAACCTGATCTCACCCAAGATATATTGCTTACTGAGTTAACTTGATCTCATCCAGGATATATCGCTTACTGAGTCAACTTGATCTCATCCAAGATATAATGGTTACTGAGTTAACTTGATCTCATCCAAGATATATCTGTTACTGAGTTATCTTGATCTCATCCAAGATATATCGCTTACTGAGTTAACTTGATCTCATCCAAGATATATCGCTTACTGAGTTAACTTGATCTCATCCAAGATATATTGCTTACTGAGTTAACTTGATCTCACCCAAGATATATTGCTTACTGAGTTAACTTGATCTCATCCAAGATATATTGCTTACTGAGTTAACTTGATCTCATCCAAGATATATCGCTTACTGAGTTAACTTGATCTCATCCAAGATATATCTGTTACTGAGTTAACTTGATCTCATCCAAGATATATCGCTTACTGAGTTAACTTGATCTTATCCAAGATATATCGCTTACTGAGTTAACTTGATCTCATCCGAGATATATTGCTTACTGAGTTAACTTGATCTTATCCAAGATATATCGCTTACTGAGTTAACTTGATCTCATCCAAGATATATCGCTTACTGAGTTAACTTGATCTCATCCAAGATATATCGCTTACTGAGTTAACTTGATCTCACCCAAGATATATTGCTTACTGAGTTAACTTGATCTTATCCAAGATATATCGCTTACTGAGTTAACTTGATCTTATCCAAGATATATCGCTTACTGAGTTAACTTGATCTCATCCGAGATATATTGCTTACTGAGTTAACTTGATCTCATCCAAGATATATCTGTTACTGAGTAAACTTGATCTCATCCAAGATATATCACTTACTGAGTTAACTTGATCTCATCCAAGATATATTGCTTACTGAGTTAACTTGATCTCATCCAAGATATATCGCTTACTGAGTTAACTTGATCTCACCCAAGATAAAGTCAAAGCCATTAAAAATGCAATTACTAATTAATGCAATATTTCTGGTAAAGATTTTTGTCAACTTTTCCCCTGAAGGCACATACAAGCCACGTGTGCTGGGTCCCTTCTTGTGGAATTCTGGGTTTGAATCAAAGATAGGTTCTCGGTAATGAACTTTATTGCTCAAAACGCAACATTTGGCTGTATCCACAAGTTTCAGCAGTCACATGTCACACATTTTGCACGTGCATTCCTGTACTCTGGCCCCTTAAAGACGGCTCAAAAATGAAAATCACTTGTGAAAAAATGCCAGGCCTAACGCAAGACAACAGGAACCAGGCTATTGGAATGCTGAATCAGGGTGCTTCCCAAGTGGTGGTCGCCCGACACTTTCATGTTCATCCATCCACTAACGCTCATCTCAGACACCGTTTCAACACCACAGGAACAGTTGCCGATCGACACCGACCTGGTGAGCCACCTGTGACAACAGCTGCTCAAGACCGTCACATCCGACTTCAGCACCCGAACAACAGGTTCCAGACAGCTGTTGATACAGCAAGGGGAACAGTTGGGACATGGCAACGTCGTATTAGCCCACAAACAGTCCAAAGACGCCTGGCTACTTTTGGTATACGCTGTCGACCTTGGTAAGGTCGACGACACCTTTACTGTACCTTTACTACACCTTTATCTTACCTTTACTGCATCATCATCGACTTGCAAGACAGCGATGGGCAGCAAATCAGGGGTACCTGGATAACACTACATGGCGTGATGTCATCTTCTCGGATGAATCCCGATTCAACCTCAGTTTTCCTGATGGACGTCACTGCATTTACCGACATCGAGGTGAACGTTTTGCTTTAACTGCGTTCAGGAAAGGGATCGTTTTGGGGGTGGTGGCGTCAACATCAACTTTCGGTCACAGTTGGTGGTGGTTCAAGGCAACCTAAACTCTCAATGTTATGTCTTTCGTCCAGCGTTACTCCCTTTGCTGGCTCGACATGGCGTCTGTGGACAGCTGGTCTTTCAGCATGACAACGCCAGTCCCCACACTGCAAGGTTAATGAGAGACTTTCTGCAAAATCAGCATCTGCGTGCTATGGATTGGCCTGCTATGTCTCCAGACATGAACCCGATTGAACACCTGTGGGATGAACTTAGACGACGGGTTCAAACTCAACTCGTGCCGCCACGAACTGTTGCAGAGTTGACACAGGCACTTCAACATCATTGGCAAGCAATCCCACACCGTGTCTTGAGACGTTTGTGTCAGTCCATGCCTTGGGGGCTTCAGGCATGTGTCAGGGCTCAGGGTAGACATACCCGATATTGAATCTCGCTGACCCCTGCTGTGTTCTGTGACTATCAGACGTTCCTGATTTGTGCCTTTGTAATGGATTCTTCCATGACATTATCCATAAATGTTTGTTAAATTGATTTTTCCTTGTTATATGCATCTGTGATACAATTTGTAACAGATATAAATTATCTTAGTTCTAATCGTATGACATCACTTCCGTATGACATCACTTCCGGTTCTATGACATCACTTCCGGCCCTAAGACGTCATTTCCGGTTACAGTGTGATTAGTAATAGATGAACTTACTAAGATACTGATAAAATGTCAAGATAATATAATATCCAACTCTGATGTCGACAACCAATAGTTAGAAGCGTTAGAAGCTTCTGTCCTTAATGTGCTCGGTCAGGAGATTCCAATGTATAATAAGGTTTCTACCGTGATTTCTTTGGCCGTGTGTAATGTTTCTCCTCCCGGGATCCATCTCTCTCCGAGCAGTCTGGTCACCAGTTCCATGTATCCGACTTCCACTCTGATCCAATCTTGTCCCTCCTTAAGATCAATTAAGGAGGAGGAGATAGTGTTTTTAGATATCTCTGAGTCAACATTAGTGTTGCATGAAATAAACAAGTGGCGACGATTGCGTCTATAACGTCAAAGTACGCTGAATATACCTGAATTCCTATGTCCTAGAGGACAATGAGCAGAAAACTGGTTTTGGCGGCCAACTCCGGCACAGTTCGACACGTCATCAGTTTATATCCCTCCAAGAAGGTAATAGATTTAAAGTCTATCGCATGTAATTCAGAGACTCTGGAGGCCGTAGCAAAGCTAGGAGGAATGCCATCTTAAATGATAGAAACTTGAGAGAGGCATCTTGCACTGGCTCATATGGACACTTCTGGAGAGATTGAAGCACTAAGGATAAGTCCAACTTAGGAAATATCGCAGGACACAATATATCCCTAATCTGGAAAGATCTAATAATCTTGTGGGGGTAAGAATCTGATCCAACTGAGAGGCCCTGAATGTCCATAACTGAGGCATTAGCCGAACGATATCCTTCAGTCGTGTTGTGCTTCAAGTGCTTATGCTCTCTTAAATACATAAGAAACTCTGCTATGACTGGAATGGTGATAGGGGAGTCCAAAATTCCTCGCTCTCGTCTCCACTGGAAAAGTACCCCACTTAGCGTCATACAAGGCAGCAGTGGAAGGTCTGATGGACTCTGATATAGCTTTGGTGGCTCCCACTGTGAATCCCTGTTCTTTAAGAGAACTGGAGATAGCCTCCATGCGTGTAAGGCAAGTTGTCTGAGGTTCTTGTGAAATCTGTCGGAATTGGGTTGACTGATCAGATTGTGCAACGGTGGGAGACGTAGAGGTTTGTCTGTCAGCAGCTGCAGTATATACGGATACCATGGTCTGGCTGGCCACCCTGGTGCAACTAGGTATACTACACAATTGTTGAATCTTTTGTAGAACATCCCGGATGAGCTTGAATGGCGGTAACGCATAGGCTATGAGATCGGGAACCGGACTTACAAATATTTGAAGACGATTGTTCCTGGATGTCGCAAACAGATCTATCCCTGGTGTCTCCCAAGTCTGCGCTATGAGTTTGAACGCTTCCCAATTTAGCGTCCATTCCATGGCAATTACTCTGTTCTGACGGGATAGAGAGTCCGCTAGTAAATTCACCCATCCTGGAATGTGACGCGCCCTGACGGAACATCTTATGGCATCCGCAGCCTGAAAAAAACAACCTGTGTGATGCTCAGTAGCTGACGTGACTTGGTACCGCCCTGCTTGTTGACGTAAGCAGCCACCATGGAATTGTCCAATACCAACATGAGATTCTTCCTGTGCAAGTGACACGCCCAACAACTGAAGGCCTTCAGAAGAGCTAACACTTTAGGCAGTTGATATGTAGATTTTCCTCTTCTGGACTCGACAAACCTTGAGTCTGCCAATGATCCATGTGGACTCCCCAACCCGAGTTCGAGGCGTCCGGATACAACGTCAGGTCGGGTGATAGAGGGCATAACGAAACTCACGGTAACACATTCCCGTCTACAGTCCACCAAAGGGTCTCCCGACAAACCCGGTCTGGTGACACAATAGGAAAATCCAGATCCTGATTCCGAAACTGGCTGAGCCAGATTTGAGGGATTCTCAACCTTATTAGCCTTCCCCTAAAGTATAGTGCTGGATTGAAGTGAGAGATCCTAGCAGGGACATCCAAGCCCAAGTAGACACTGTTGGCTTTGCTAACGTCGAAGGTATCTTGGTATAAATGTGACATGTCCTCGAGTCCAATATAGCTCCCAGAAACTTGATTCGAGTGGAAGGTATCAACTCTGACTTTACGGGATGCACTATTAGTCCCAGATGAGTAAATTGAGAGATCCTAGCAGGGACATCCAAGCCCAAGTAGACACTGTTGGCTTTGCTAACGTCGAAGGTATCTTGGTATAAATGTGACATGTCCTCGAGTCCAATATAGCTCCCAGAAACTTGATTCGAGTGGAAGGTATCAACTCTGACTTTACGGGATGCACTATTAGTCCCAGATGAGTAAATTGAGAGATCCTAGCAGGGACATCCAAGCCCAAATAGACACTGTTGGCTTTGCTAACGTCGAAGGTATCTTGGTATAAATGCGACATGTCCTCGAGTCCAATATAGCTCCCAGAAACTTGATTCGAGTGGAACGTATCAACTCTGACTTTACGGGATGCACTATTAGTCCCAGATGAGTAAAAACATGTCTGATGAAGTTCGTCTGCCTTATCAGTACTACATGTCTCGCTAGGTAACCATGAATTGATATCCGCCGTTGATGAAAGAAGGCTTGTACTGGAGTGAAAAGCCATGGTGCTAGTGAAATTCCAAACAGTAGCACTTGGAATTGAAATCTGCGGCCATTCACGGCAAACCGGAGGTATTTCTGCAATCGCGGGTGAATAGGGACATGAAGATATGTGTCCTTGAGATCTATACTGATGAACTTTGAGTCCTGACGTAATAGAGAGCGTAGACTGGCTTGGGACTCCAACTTGAATTTTGGCTGCTTTCTTAAAAATTTCTTTAGATCTATAATCATGTGCATCTCGTCTGTGTCCCTCTTGGGGACGAGAAATACTGGAGAATAAAACCTGCATGTGAGGTCTGATGGAGGTACCGTATATAACTGTAGATAAGCCAAATTTTTAGGACAAAAAAAGCAGTCTGTAGAAGGGGGTCGGCTTATCAATGAGATATAATTTCACGAAAGTATTTTTCAGTTCGTCAGTGCCCTGTCAGGACGATCTTACATGTTAGCGGTACACCTGCCTGGAACAGCACTGGAAGTTTACGACGATTACAGCCACTTTGTTATAAATGATCAATAAAATACAGGTTAAAGTATTGAGATTCATTTTATATTAATTAAATATTAAATTTATTAAGTTTTGTACCTACCTATTTACACACAAAAAATCCACCAAAAAGAGAAGTTATAATCCTGTCCGGTCGCCATTTGACGATTTGTACATTAGCGGTACACAATCTTGTATATAGATGTGAATCTTCATGGAATGTTATTATCATCATCATTCTGTATTATTGTCTACACTGACAAAAATGTGTTGAATGAAATATAATTCACGACCACAATGTTCATGTACACGTTATTATTATCATTATTATTATTAAGATTTTCTCTCTGTATTGTCAACACAGAAACAATAATATAATGATTTGAATGAAAAATGACTTCATTTTTATTTACCGTGGGTCCGTTTTCTCATGGGTTCCTATTTCCATATACATCCTGACAAGCCTAACTCCACGGGTATGTCAATTTCCTGCTCCGGTGGAAGGGTATTAGGATATAGTCCGTGTAAATGTTCCATCTTTTCTTTAAACGACCAGCCTGGTGTGAAGTCTTCCCCGGAAACATCCATAGGTTGAACTGTCAGTAAACCCTCTCTAATAGCAAACTCCGGCTGAGAAAAGGGGTACACCGATGAAGCGTCTGGATCGGTTAAGTCAGGTACTAACAGGATTACGGGCGGATTGTCCATGTCTATGTACTCCTGTTGTTCCGTGGCCGTATCCTCTGAAGTGCTAGGTCCATGATTATCTGGTTGCTGGGCTGGAACACTGACGTATATAGCCGTTGACCCGGTGGCATGGCTCAAGCCGGGACGGGATTCCCGTGCCGCCTGCACAGAATCAAGCCCTTGGAAAACCTGCGGCTCAGTCCCCCCGTGGGAAGAGATAGCAGGCTGTGAGCGACAGGGAGCCGCCATGGATGGCTGACTGCCAGGGACAAAGGACGCCGAGTGTGTAGCCTGAGCCACGGTCAGCCCAGACCCGGTACCGGTTAAGCCGACACCATCCCCGTCGCATGAAGCCCTAGGCTTCTCCCCCTGTGGGAACCGGCCTCCTGCGTACGTCAGGGCATGATAACCGGCTCTCCCGGACATAGCGAAACTGATTTCTGCAGGAAACGACTTTGGCTCCCGGCTCTTGCCATCGACCACCAAGTCATTGCGGCTAATTTCTGCCATCTTGCAGGGGGAATATTAGACTCCTCCAATTGTTTTGATATCCTACGTAACTTGACCTCGTTCCTGATCTCCATGTCTCGAACGGACTTGTCCATGGCGTCCTGAATGTCGGACTTTAACTTGCCAGTAACTCCTAAATAGCTGACATATCTAAATGGCTAGATGATTTAGATTTTGTCCTAGATCTAGATTTTGGCTCAGATTTGATAGACAAGGTTGGGGATCCCAGATTAGGTTTCTTGGTTTTAGAGGATTCCGAGGATGAGGAGTTTTTTCGTTTTCTACGCATAGAACGGGATTTATCCATGATAAGCCAACTTTCTTCGGACATTTCCTGACATAATAAACATCTTTCTGAAATGGAGCAAGGCAATCCTTTGAAACAAGAAGCACAAAGGGAGTGGGGATCGATGTCCGCCATAAATCTCTGACATTGGAAGCATTTTGCTTTTGTGACATCATCTGACTTGAAAAAGGGCAGGAAAATTTGAAAGTCGAAGAAATCAGAAATTTTACAATAATAACAATTGAAAAGGAATGCTAATTGCACTTAATATGGAATGCGATGTGATGGACCTATTATGAGGAAGAATTGAAGACTTGAATAACGAAAACATTTCACTGACTTCTCTACACGTCTTGTGTGTTGACCATATAGAAAAATTATGAAGGGTGTTAGATCAACAATACAGTGACGTCGGGATCAAGGGAGGTAACTCGGGGGTTAGATAGGCATACCACTAGGAATAGCTATGACTTAGTGCTTTAAAATTTCATTGAATTTCTGTATGTGTCAGTGTAACCACAGGAATAAAGGCTCCCATAATCCAGAGGGAATGTTTACATTATAATTGTAAAACCTTCATTGAACTATATAGTTTACTTGTGCATTCTCAAGCCAGCACTACAAAATGGATATTCGGCAAGAGTTCCGCCCTAACCCCACGCATTACTGAGGGGTTAGGGTTAGGGTTAGGTTTAGCGTAGGGGTAGAGGTAGAAGCTTTTATAAAAACCATCTATTCTTAGGTATCTTAAGATTCTTAGTATTCTTAGAATGATAAAAACAACAACAACGGGGATTACAGGCGGAAATCTTTCCAGATATTCCAAGATGTAATCATTACATGAACTATATCAGACTGTGTGGCTTTTGGGTATCACAATCTGACACTTTCACTGTTTCCAGAACTGGACGTAAATGTGTATCATTACTACAACAAAAAGTACAGTTGTGTGAGTGAGGCAGTTGGGTTTTATGTCACTATTAGCACAGTTCCAGAGATATCCCAGAGGGACATCAGACACATTGTACCCATGTGAGGAATCGAACCTGGGCCTTCACTGTGACAAGTGAACACTTTAACCACAAGGCTACTCCAGCGCACCAGTATAGCTGTGATGTCATGGTGGAAAAGGAAATGGAAACGACACCAAATCATATTTCACAAATTTATTTCTTCAACAAAATAACATTATTGTGCATACCCAACAATCAACAAATCTGGCTATCATGTACAGTCGATCCACTGTAAAGGCCTGTCTATTTCACATTTTGGGGTCTGTCCCACAAAGCCATCTTTGCGCTAAGATGATCGTAACTGCCATACTTTGACATAGACTTATGGCTGTCGTTACACTGCAATTGCTTTGTGGAACTGGGCTCTGAATGATGCTTGGGATGGTATGTATCTTTCAATTAATCTTTCCCAAAAATAGAACTTGCTGGATGTTCTGGGGAAAACCCCTCAAATATGAAATGGTCTTGCCCTAAAGAACTGAGTGGAACAGGAAGGACAGAGGCAGGCAAGGATGAACAATACAAGTAAAATATATGACAATGGGATGACATCAGCACTGAATATTAACAGCGCAGCACATCCAAATACCGCAATCCATGACATGACACGTGATAAGTACAATACGTATCATTCTAAGCACTAAATCTCTTTTAATTGTATGTCCAACATAATCATTTATGGCAAATTCTAACAAAGAAACGACTGGATGCCTAAATCTAAAATAATTGTATTTCGAATATAATTGCACATTATGAATTCTAACAAAGGATTGGTTGGTTGTCTAAATCTCACTGTTTCCCCAAACTACAACAAAAATGATGTGGGTCGCCATCTCCCACACTGGTAGAACCGACTTAGTACACATCGAGGACAGTTCAACAGCACAATGTTACATAGATGAAATTCTTCAGCCACATGTAACAAGAAAAGGCATTTTTGAAATTGACCACGCCTGACCTCACACCGCAAAACGCACAACAGACTTTTTGAGGAACCACAATGTGCAAGTACTGCCCATTGGTCCTTGCGGTCTCTAGATCTAAATCCCATTGAACATTTATGGGATAATCTTGATCAACATCTTTGATCACATTAGCAACTGCCAAAGAACCACTACAGTTGGCACAAGCACTGTGGGAATTGTGGGTGAACACTCTCATGGGGGCTATACAAGATACTGAGGACAGATGACCTTCACCTTGACATTTGATTGTTTCATGTGTGCCATGATGAAACCAAGTGACAATGACAAAGACATTTGAACAATGTATAACAGTCTGTTGATTATCTATATGATACACAAAGTACGTCTGAAAACCACTTTTGCGTTACTATTTTTTTGGAGAGTATACTTGAGCACTTTCAATGACTTTCAAATTCAGCTTTGGGGTTCCAACAACAAAATTCATTGATAATTCTGAAAATCAGGGTACGAAACTCCCCAAAATTTCAGCGAGACCACAGGGCTGGTTAGATGTAAAACTTGCCAGCCCTGACCAAAACTTACCTGCGCACAAAAATTTGCAATATTGCATCATCTTAAATGGCACAAAATGTACATGGAGAAATATTTCCTCAATAACAACTTTGATGTGATTGGTTTGTTGTGGCCAGGAATATAGCATTAAATATGACCATAAACAGATCCTAAATAGCAGTCATACACAGAATGTTCAATGAGGACCTACCTGTGACAGATTTACATCTTTTTTGGCACATCATTCAGCCAATATAACACATAATCATAAATATATTTAAGTCTGGACTGACATGAAGACGGCTTACAGGAACCGCTGCCATTAACAAATGTTGTCATCTATCAATACCGATAAACACAACAAACAAATCTGACAACTACGAGTAATCACAAACTTTGGTGGAGAATGCTGCAACCACAACCTCAATGGACATGGCAAGAGTGTATGTACAAACAGTATCAGTTTACAAGTATTTACATATATATACAACATGCTCAACTGGACAACCCCATTCAGAGTTCATTCAATAAATGACAGCTTCAAATTGTGAAGTCATGAAAACTGCATCCACAGCACACCAAAAAGTAACAATTTGCAATCTTAAGTTGTCTAGTGTCGCCATTCCTCACACATACAACAGATCACAATCTCATTATTCCCGGTCTCGGTCTCAGCACGGAATTTCCGTTGGTCATGTGAGTAATTTGGTTGGATGTTATTCTCAACATCATGTCATTTATATTAGGTCAAAAACCAAACGTATGGTGGAGAATAGGTCCAGGTTATTCATGACAACAGAAGGAAGAAATTAAATTCTTGATTCCAGAGAATGTTTATTTCGATGTTCCACCACCTATTCTGATGTTCTTGGTATGCACCCATCTTGGAGCTTGAGTCTACCATATTTATGCTTTTTGCAAATGCTTTGTGATGAGATAATGTACAATTATTTACATAATTCTATAATTTATACGTTATTGACAATTCTCAGCTGTAAAGGTCCATGTCTTGTCTTGTGCTGATATTTGCATCTTTTGGGAATCTGATACATTGTGTATGAGTAGTTTAGGTAACTACCTATTTGACTGAATGGCTTGAATCAGTGGCTAGGACTGCCAAATGGCCCACTTATAATCCCTATTTAACTTTTCAACATGTTCAGAATACAATGCTGTTTGTAAACATGATGGCAGTTGATACCTACCACAACACACGCACCAAGTCATAAATAATTCACTCAACTCACACACTACACTATGTACACACAGTCCCCCTCACAGAAGCTAACATCTTCTGTCTACCCTGACTAGAAGTTACACTATTTTCAATGAGTTAAAATTGATTACATTGCTACAATAATCAATGTTACATTTCATTTCAATACAGTCCAAAGTTGGCAAGTAAACTTCCATATGAAGCTTATTGGCAATGATTGTGTCATGCACAATAGAACATTCTTGATGGAACACAAACACCATTGTCAAGAAATACAGACATTTTAACACAAACTGACTGACTGAGTTTGGTTTTACGCCGCTTTTAGCAATATTCCAGCAACATCACGGCGGGGGACACCAGAAATGGGCTTCACACATTGGACCCATGTGGGGATTCGAACCTGGGTCTTCGGCGTGACGAGCCGACGCTTTAACCATTAGGTTACCCCACCGCCCCTTTAACACAAACACCATTGTCAAGAAATACAGACGTTTTTGTTACATGACCTCACTATAGCAATGATGTTACAACAGATAAGAATGCTTGCCAATTTAAGACCTCTTGAGACATTAGTGTACACAGCTGGTACAAATATTACATGAAGTTGGGGGTCAGCAGAATGTTACCTCACACAGAATCACAACAATCTTAGAAATCAATTCATGGATACATATTGCCGATGGGTGGGAACTGTACAGTGATATCATGACATTTATAATAAAATATACAAAATCTCATGAAACCAGCACCATCTGTTATATGTACACTGAGGTAACTATCCCTCTTCCAAAGAAAAGGTACAAGTCGAAGGAATGGAAGAACAATGCATGCAATCGTCGCCCTCTGTAAGTGTTTTCCCACTTCCAAAACAAACACTGAAAAAAGGAAGTGAAGACGTGCCTCACTGTGTATAACTGTTGTAGACGGTGCAACAATATGAACAATATCAAACCCAAACTATACACATGGAATACCAACAAGCCCCTGTTTAGTACCAACTTAATGAAACAAGAGAATAAGTCCCGGTATCTGACAAATGTAAGCAGTTCAGATAACAGAACTATTCATGACTTCCTAAAATTGGTATTACATGGTAAATATATATTTATTAATTATTTACACTTATTGATTAATTATACCCGAGAAGATCTGCGTTAGAACTGATATTCAGTAACCCATGCTTGCAGTAAGAGGCGACTAACAGGATCGAGTCATCAGGCTCGCTGACTTGGTTGACACATGTCCCCGTGTCCCAATTGCGTAGATCAACGTTCATGTTGTTGATCACTGGATTGTCTGGTCCAGACTCAATTATTTACAGACAACTGCCATATAGGTGGAATATTGCTGAGTGCGGCGTTAAACTAAACTCACTCATTCACACAATTTATCAAATATTTATTCTTATTCATTAATTAGTAATAGTAATAGTCCACTCATATGGCGCTAACATCCAGGCACATTGCCTGCTCACGGCGCTTCGTACATTAGCATTTTATTTACTACTTGCTGAGTAAAATACTGTGTAATACCAACTTCTTGTTACTGAACAGTGGTATCTTCAACAGAACAGATGAGTAACATGAACATATTTCCCTGCCTAAATCTCATAACACGATTGCCAGAGTGAGTGAATTTTAGTTAAGTTTTTAGTTGTTATCACACCTTGTCATACTGATGTGAGTGTAAGGATAAAACTGATGAAGGGGTTAAAGGGTTAATACTTAGGTGAAAACCAGCTACAGTTTTGGTGCTAACGAACCTAGAAACATAAAACCTGGAAACACTGTCAGGAGTAATCTTGCGCTCATATTCTGTGATCTTGCTTGTATAAGAATCCATACCGAAACGTTGCATCATAAATAATAAAGAAGTTGTTATCCATAAAGAATCTTACTTTCTTATTGTCAGGAGTAACCAGAATTTGGTCACATGTTCCAATTACACCCAAGGGACACAACTCTGCTGCTGAACAAAGCAATGTACCTGTTAATGACAGGGGTTAATGTTTCAGGTAGAGCTGATTAATCTTCATATGCTGCTACTACATGTCACATCAGTAGGAGCTCTCAACATGCTGTACACACTTCACAATATGTACAGCTGACAAAAATTCCAAAATGAAATCATGTATATCTTCAAAAACCCACTACCATATCAATTTCATTATTTAAACAAAATTAATCACATGAAGAGTAAGTTTTTTAAGTGGTCAGGCATAGACAGGCAAGGCCCCTTTCATCTTTCCTTTAACCAGAGGTTGAAGTTCGATAGTAATAGGACAATGTTTATACCACCACTGTAATTAAACATGTGTCTAAAGTGACAGTTGTATCTGGCTGATGATGTCAGAGCCACACTGCACTGCCTTTTTCATCAACAGGTGTTAAATTTGTTGGACTCCTGCGTTTTCGCTGATGTCATTCAGTGTTTTTTAATGGCATCATGATTTGGTTCGTCTCCAGCTGTTCTTGGTCAGTCAGGAGTTGATGACCTAGATGTAGTTGTCTTGTTGTTGAAGTTGGCTTGTCGGTTCTGGCCTGTAGTGTTGTTGTTCACGACGACTGACTCAGAACTTGGCCTGATTGGGTCTCTGTTTACTGACAGACCACAAGGGAGCAGCAGCAGCCTGGGAGACTCGCTCCACGGTGATGTACTCATCCTGGTTCACCTTGTACTGCAGCAGCAGCTCCTGGATGGCCTGCTCCTCTATCTGCAACACAAGAGAAAGGCTGTGTCATACACGATCTGCAACATAACACAGGCTGTGTCATACACGATCTGCAACATAACACAGGCTGTCATACACAATCTGCAACATAACACAGGCTGTGTCATACACAATCTGTAACAAAACACACAGGCTGTCATACATGATCTGCAACATAACACAGGCTGTGTCATACACGATCTGCAACATAACACAGGCTGTGTCATACACGATCTGCAACATAACACAGACTGTGTCATACACGATCTGCAATACACAGTTTTTCCAGTTTAGACTCAAGGTAAGAGAGAGTATATTGACATGGACGATACATCGAACCTTATTCACCTCATGAGAAACCAATAACTTCCAGCATAGTAAAAGAGCTTGAAGTACACAGCTGATGAGAAAGATTATAACCGTAGCAACTCTACCTGGATCATATTAAGAGGCTTCTTGCTGGCATAGTCCAAGGTTTTCTTCCTTGCCTGCTCATCACGTAAGATGTCTGAGAACGAGACACCCGAGGCAGGGGGACTGCTGGCTTCAGTCATCAGCCAGGGATTGGTGGGCATGACTGGGATGGCCACTGGTTCAGATTGGCTTGAGGGGAGCGATCGAGAAGCCTTTCGGGATGGTAGTCCCCAGCTGCAATGTTTGTTTTAATAAAACAGTGAAAACACAACTTGCTATGTGAAAGAAAATAATTCTTCTCCTTTGAACAAATTGCAAAATCAATGAGAAGAGAACACAAACAAGAACAAGTGACTTATTAGTTTGAACTGTAAATCAGTGCTGTTAGAAGTAAACATAACAAAAGTAACCAGCTCACCTTAGGTGTTCTCCTGACGCGGCAGGTTTCCTTGGTGCAGATGTGGGTTTGGCAGTTGTCCTCATGGTGGCTGCGTTGTTACTGCTCCCCGGGGGTGTCTTGTCTTCCAGCAGCAGGTCTCTGAATGACTGCACCACTTTGCTCACCGATCCCCTACAGGACAACACAGACATTAGGAAACACATCATTAACCCCAAGACAACATTGTTATCGACTCTTACGTCAACAATGGATGCTTTTCTGATCTATATTCCTCACCTGGTTTATCAAGCTGTGTTAGTAAAGACACTTGGACAGTGTTACAGCTATAAAAATGTAATTTTCTGACTAAAATTGATATTTTATACTTATCCTGACTCATGATAAATGCTTGTCTCCTTCTTCTTGCGAATGATAGTGAAACACTTGAAATCCCTTGAAGTTCCCTTCTAAAAAGCGGACGTAAACTCACTACTACCCGTGAGACTTCGTGGGCGTCTCAGTAGATAAGGGGATGAATAGGCGCTTGAATGTTTTGTCTCCTTGTTTTTGTCCTTTGTAGGTAGACTTTTAGTGCTCTGACAGGGCATAAGGATAGATCCTGTGTATCCTGTGGCCCAAGGACTGTAGAGAGTGCTGGCATGTGGAACTGTCTGTCAGGCTGGCTGGGCAGTTGGTTCTTGGCAATACAGTCCTAGATCTACGATGTCACGATGTCTTGATTCAAATCGTGTTCGTTTTCGAAGTCCAGAGCATGTATTTCTGACATCCGTGCTGCTGTTGCTAGGGCGATCAGAAACAGCGTTTTCTGAGTCAGTAGTTCAAAGGATGTCCGTTCTAGAGGCTCGTAGGCATCACTGGTGAGATGTTGTAGAACTATGTTGAGATCCCAGGCAGGAGCCTTGAATTTCTTTTGTTGGTCTTCCAACTTGAACAAGCGTAGTAGTGCCAGTATCTCTGGTACTTTGGTCAGCTTGACACCCGTCTTCATGGTGATAACTGTGCTGAGAGCAGCCAGGTACGTTGAGAGTGTTGAACCTTTTAAGTGTCTAATCTGTCGCAGATGACACAGGTATTCCGCCACTTGAGGATGGGTTGCTTTTACCGCTGTAAAACCTTTCCTCTTTGCATACTGTTCAAATCTCTGCCACTTGTCGTCGTACAAGTTGTGAGTTGATCTGCGTAGAGCTAGTGTTACTGCTTTCACTGCTCTGGTGGAGTACCCTCTAGTCTTCAGGCAAGCTTTGATACGTTCCACGCGTGTAGCTGGAACGATGCCGGATTCCCGTGAGCTTGCTTGCTTGGTGTGTGGATGGACGAGCAGGTTTGACCACTCTGGTAGTTTCAGGGTTGGATTTCCCAGTTCTTGTATGAGGACGGGAAACCATACCCTTGCGATCAAAATCAGTTGCAGCGTTATCATCTGCTTGATTTTCTGTATTACTTGTGGTAGTAGTGCTGGAGGTGGAAACGCATAAGCGTTTAGTCCTTCCCATGAGATGCTTAAAGCATCTGTTGCCCATGCCTGAGGATCCGGAATCGGAGAGACGAATATTGGTAGTTGCTTGTTGAACTTTGTTGCAAACAGGTCTATCAATGGAGATCCTGTTGTCCGTATGACGAACCGGAACGCTTCTGGGTGTAACATCCACTCCGTCGGGGATGGTTGAAGTGGACGAGACAAGGCATCTGCTATGACATTCTTTGCTGCTGGAATGTGGCATGCCTTCATGTAGATGTTCAGGTCGTCGACGATGCTGAACAGGAGAAAGCTGAGTTGTAGCAGACTTGTTGATCTTGTTGATCCTTGTTTGTTGATGTAGAACGCTACTGTGGAGTTGTCCGTGTGGACCATGAGCCTTGCGTTCTTTAGTACGCTGGACCAGTGTTGTAAAGCGTTGATCACTGCTTTCATCTCCAACAGGTTGATGTGCAGACTCTGATCCTGACTCGACCACTTCCCTGCTGCCACTTCGTTGTCGAGGTGGGCACCCCATCCTTGTAGTGATGCATCTACGTAGAGATGAGTGTTGCAAACCGGCTCTGACAAAAAGGTTCCTCCGCAAACATTCGACTTCCGAGTCCACCATAAGAGGTATGGTTTCAGGCTGTCCGGTAGAATCAGCGGATCCAGACTGTCGAGATGGGCGTTCACAAATATTTGTAGTGGGTGCAGTTGTAATCTCCCTCTGCGAGTCATGTCTTGAGCTGAGGTGAGTAGACCGAGCATGCTTTGCCAAGCACGTAGTGTCAACGGAGAGAGCATTGCTTGAGATATCATATGTTGTATCTTGACCCAACGATCCTCTGGGACGACTATGCGATTCACCGGCGTGATGAGTCGTATTCCTAGAAATTGAAGATCCTGTTTCGGCTCCAGTTCCGACTTGAGGAGATTTACCAGCCATCCTAACTGAGTGAGAAGCCTGATGGTGAAGTCTAGTTGCAGTCTGAGTTGACTGGGATCTTGATGAACTTGAATTCCGTCGTCCAGGTAAAAGCACTGCGTAGACCTCGACGATGTAGATATGTGACGATGGGCTTGGTCACTCGAGTAAACAACCAGGGGGCCGACGATATTCCAAACGGTAGAACCTTCCACTGGAAGTGATGTCCGTTGAAAAGGAATCTTAGGTATTTCCTTGAGTCTGGATGTATCGGGATGTGTAGGTACGCATCTTGTAGATCTATGCTGGCGAGGTAGTCTGATGGACGAACGAGATGTCGGAGCTGAGGAAGATGTATCATCTTGAATTTTGCTGGTCTGCAAAGGTACTCCTGGTTGAACTTCCTCATGTTGTAGATGAGCCGAAACTTCTCCTTGGAATTCTTCTTCGGTACCAGGAAAATTGGGGAGTAAAACCGGCATGATGAGATCTTGATTTATCTCTTCTACTGCATCTTTGTCGAGTAGAGTCTTGATTGCATCGTCCAGTTTCTCTGTCTGGTCGGCTGCGTATCTGAAGGCCATCGGGTTGCTTGTAAGCGGCGGGGTGGCTTCCAACTGTATCTTGTACCCTCTGCGTAGTATCTGGGATACGTAGTCGTCCTGTAGTATTCCCCAATTCTCCCAGTACCGTTGAAGACGTCCACCCACTGTCGAAGGTTGTACAGGAACGGCTGGGGGTGGAAGACTCCAGTCGTTCCAAACCTGTCCTTCAGCGCTTGGTTCCCCTGGCACCCCTGGGTGCTCGGCCTCTTCCGGGGTTACTTCTGGGGACTCCGGTTGGGCGACGAAAAGAACCTCTTCCTCCTCTTGAGCTGGAATACTTCTTTTCTCTGGCTCTCTGGACTCCTGCAAACTTGGATTTGTTGGAGTAGCGCTGGGACGTCTGGCGAATCACATTTGCCAAGGTATCTATGGACTTTATCATCATGACCTCCCTTGATTCGTGTGTAACCTCTTTGGCGACTTCTTCAATCCTCCTCCGAAGATGGATGATGCTGACCATGGGGCTCTGTATAAGGACTTGGTGAACCGCTCACTCCAGGTGCACGATGACAATAATCCTTGTCTCCTCAGGAGAGTCAGGCCCGCTGATGTGGATGCTAGATGCTCCGACATAAATTGGTGGTCCTTTTTCTGAGTCAGTAGCGCAGAATATATCATCCGGTCATCTTCGTCGGTGGAGTTCTTGAACTTCGAGATGAGTGCTTCGTTGATAGCCCTAGATCTGGCTAGTCCGAAGAAGGTACGTCTAGTAGTCGTATCCAGTTGCGCTAGCTTCTTGTCCTCTATCTTGTAAGTTCTATAGCGGGAGTCGTTGATGATCTTGTAGTCCTCATCAATCTCTGGTGCCTTCAGGAAGGGTTCCATGTGATGTAAGGGGAATTTCCTGGCGTTGAACGTCGGGATATGCTGATTCTGGAACTTGGTAGCCTTATCAAAGGCTGAGCTGAGACTGTCCGGTACTTGGGAGATCGGGTCGATAGGCGGAAAGGTGAGTGTGTCGAAATCATCGTTGGACATCTTGTATGTAAACGCTTCGTCTGTGTCCTTGGAAGGTGATGCTAGGTCCAGGCCATTAGCAATCCATGAGGTTACTTCCGTATCGGAGAATATGACTTCACCTTCTTCCTCTGATTTAGACATCTCCCGCTCTGATGATCCACGACGACGTGAGTCTCTGTGTGAAGATCTGTATGACGAACTGCGCGCAGGTGAACGATCCCGATGTGATCGTGTATCCTTCCTGGAGTCTTGAGATGTTTCTCTAGGCCTTCGTGAAGGTTGATTCTTAGACGTAGTCTCCCCTCTGTAAGATGTGGAGTGCCCTGCGCAGGTTCCCGATGTGCGTCTGAGTCCGATGGTGATGACGACCCGTATCTATGACGTCTGTAGGGTTTGGGAGAACGCTTCGACCTGCTTCTGCATGGAGAATCCTTAGCGGTTCCTTCAGGGACGTCTAAGGCTGAGCTGGCGTTGGTAGTGTTGTCCAGGCTCCTAACTTCAGATGGGGAAGATCGTCGGGTGCGTGAGCCTTCACGCAGGCTTCCCTCTTCTTCCAAGTGCGTTGGAGAGACTGCTGAATCTTCACGCAGGCTAGTAGTCATCGTAGTGGTCTTCGTAGCAGCTTTCTCCTGCGCGAAGCGACGTTCCATCATCGACATCATCTGGTCTGTAAACTGTTGCATGAACAGTCCGGGTTGAAGTTCTGCGATGTCTGAAGAGACTGCTGCAGGGATGATGATGCTTCTGACAACGATGAGGCGTCTTCTAAGGCACGCTGCACTTGTGAAGAGTTGACGCTGCTGCTGTCTCTGGTACCTGATGTCTGCGTTGATAGAAGGTCTTCTGTCAATGTCTGCGCTGATAAAGTTGCCGATGTAGATGTAGAAGCAGGCTCTGTCTTCTTGCTGACGACTGTGACTTCAGGTATGAGGATGGGGGGATCATCATACACGTCTGCTTCTTCTGGAGGTACAATCTCGGCAGAGAAGGATCTCGTCTTCTGCGTAGAGCTGTGTAGAGACTTCCATGAAGTCTTAGGGGTAGTAGCCTTCTTCTTCTGCGTTGAAGATCTAGTCTTCTTCAGTCTGCGAAGAGGTCAGCTCCGTTGATGATGATCTCTTATTAGCTCCAGGGTTCATCACTGGCACAGCGACCTGCCCCCGTAAAACGCTCGGCAATTCACTGGAATTATGAACATCGGCAGCAGTAGTTAACACACGGTTATCAGCGCAATCACTCGATTTAGACATGACTTGTGAATACCTTCTTACCCAGTCCTTTGCACGTCTATGAATGGAAAAAAGGTAGTTATTAAATTCAAAAGTGGTTAAATCCAGACAATGTTTACAGCGAGAGCTGAAAGAACATGAAGTAGTGCAATCAGGACATAATAAATGTGGGTCAGCCGCAGACAGTCGGTACCTACAACGAACACAAGTTTTCATCAAATGTAAACACGATAAAAAAACATGTCAAACAATGTATAATTTAGATCAAATTTCAAACCATTAGTAGAATACAATCCTAAAAGCCGTATACAGCAATAATTTTGATGTAAGGTCCAAAATAGAAAAGGATATGTGCCGTATAGGGACCCAGGTGAGCTCGCAACCGTCCTCAAGGGCGAAGAAGGAGAGAGTGACAAGGCATGGTCGGTCAGGTGACCAAAAGGGCGCCAAAGGGGCAAGGGAGGCAACTCCTGGGTGAGTAGTGATTTTACGTCCGCTTTTTAGAAGGGAACTTCAAGGGATTTCAAGTGTTCCGCTATCATTCGCAAGGAGAAGGAGACAAGCATTTAGCATGAGTCAGGATAAGGAAATATTAATATTCCAGCAATATCATGGCTGGGGACACCAGGAATGGGCTTCACACAATAACCAATCAAAACTACAAGAACCATGTGCCTCATATATTTCTTTAACTATATATATACTTCCCCTTCTGAAAAGCAATCTGGCATCTTACCATGGACATGCATTTTGTTTGGCTGACGCTGGTGATGTTGGTGATGTTGGTGATGCTGCCTCTTTCTGAGCCGCAATGTTCTGTGCAGCCTTGTTCTGCTGCTTCTTGACCTCCTTCCATGACACCTTCCCTCCAGGGGCCCTAATGCAGAAAAACATCACGTTTCATCACTGGTGCTGAAGTAATATTTAATGATGTCTGTCACAGCTCGTCAATGCTGTCAGCCTCTTGACATCGACGATACGGCAATCATTACCTCTTAGTTCCTTCAACTCACAATACAGTGTCAACAGATTAACATGCAAGTATACTCCTGACGTGAAATGGGATTTAACATTGTTTTCATAGTATTTATATAACAATGTTTGCATGAGGACGAGTGTTTCTGTGTGTGAGCGCATACTTGCGTATTTCTCCCACATGTACTAGTCTGGATTTATGAAAAGATTACTTATAGTGCCATTGAGATATCATGTCATAGTTCAACATGGACACAGTACTCAGACACAGTATACTGAATGCAAGCCAACCAGTCCTTTTTCTATCCCCTAAATGACAAGCATCTGACAGGTTGACAAGTAGGGGGGTTGGGGGTGAATGAGTTGTGTTTTATGCCGCTTTTAGCAATATTCCAGCCATAACAAGGTGGGGACACCAGAAATGGGTTTCACACATTGTACCCATATTGGGAATTGACCTCAGCGAATGCTTCACTCACAAGGCTACCCTACCACCCTGACTCAATGCTGAGGACAGAAGCATGGACAGGACACTCACCTCTTCTCTGTGCTGTGTCTCAACTGGACCTTCTGTTGACTCATGATGTCCCGGAGGCTGACCCCACCGGTGGGGCTCTGGGGTGAGGGCTCCAGGGGTGGGGGAGAGCTTGCTCCCCAAATTCCCCTGGGGGAAGAGGGACTGCTGCACCCCCAGGGATTATCTTTCCCTCTCACAGGTACAGGGATATTGGTACTAGGGGTGGGATGATCTACTGGTTTCATCTGAAAAATATATGAACACTTTAGTCAGATACACAAGATACAGGCAATGAATAAAATAGAATTGACCACTCTGGAGAATAACATAAGGATGAGCAGCTGCCTTCAAATCAATAACCCTACACAGGAGAATGACTGGGTTCTAACCTCACTTCTCTTTTGGCAGGTATGTTTTATGACATACAACTAAATACCCTTCACAACTCAACTATGCTTTACTTACAGGTGTAGCTTCTGGTGTTTTCTCCTCAGGATGGTCCTGTTCTTCTTCATCTCGTTCTTCCTCCACACTTATATCTGAGCTGATTGAGAAATGTCGGTCTCCGCGAGAGTGGAAATCACCAGATCTGCCCTTGTCTGTGTCATCACTTGTGCTTTTAGTCCGGCTGCGTCTTTTTTTATTTTTGTGTTTCTTTGATGAAAGGTCCAGGCTGGGCTTGTCATCCTCATCCTGGTACTTGGCTGCCAGAGTTTCTAGGTAGTCCCTCTCTGGAGCACCACTGTACGGGGTGATCAGTCTCCTACACATGCAAGACAGCTGTGGAGATGAAGGTTTGAAAATATACCTTACAATGGTATTTCACTGATCTCACAGCAGGTAATGGTAGAAGAAGGCCCGAGGGACTACATGGGTGAATCTGACTACTGTATGGGGGTTCTGAGCAATAGTTCCTGGGGGTCAATAGCCTCTTTGGCCTATGTGGCTACTATTAGCAGTTTCAGGACCACAGGGGCTAGCCTGACGGTGAAAGCATTTGCTCTTCAGGCCGAAGACCCGGGTTCGATTTCCCACATGAGTACAATGTGTGAAGCCCATTTCTGGTGTCCCCCGCCATGAAATGGCTGGAATATTGCTAAATGCGGCGTAAAACTAAACTCACTCACTCATTCAGGACCATGGCATGTAGAAGACTTGACATCAGAGAAGTTTCATGATGGCACATGTTTACACAAGGCCTGAAACTCTATATATGGTGATTTCAGAGTTTGAAATAGAATTTAGAAACAGACAAAGTGAACTTGAATTGCATTTTGCCTCAGTCTGCAATATTCCAGCTATATATGGCTGCGAGTAAATAATCAAGTCTGGACTGGACAAACCAGTGAGTGACATTACGATCAACTGTTTTGGTACAAGAACATGGCACCCAGCCTGATTGCCTGATCCATTTTGTCATGTCGTACAACAAACACAGCTTGTTATTAGATACATGCATGGCAAGAGACCACAGTGAGATGATCCCAGTCTCACCTTGTCTCGGTAGTACGCCTTTAGCTCCCCCATAGTGTCTTCACTCAGCACATCCAGATACCTAAATAGCAGCAACAATATAGCACAAGATAGATAACATGGTCTTGACGGTCTTGAGTCAATTTTACCAAACACATTGTTGAGTAAAGTGAAACAGAACTTTATGCTTTTACTTCTCATTATGTAAAAGATGCACAGAATAACAATAACAGAATAACTGATGTAAAATTTCTATTCTATTCCGATTCATGATCAACTGCTACTGGTAGATAACCTATTGTTTTGTCAAAACAATTATAAACGGTTCAATTTTATCAGTTTCCTGGCAGTATATGGTGTAATTATGTGGGGCAATGCATTCTAGGTTAATAGTCCAAACATGACACAGAGAGAGAGAAATTGTGAACAACGAACCTTCCTTCCAGGAGAGCTGCCAAGTTAAGGGAGATAAACTGCTGACATGTTGCCCTCAGCTGAGTGGCGTTGTACATGGATGCAAACTCCAGGATGTCCCCAACATTGCGGAATGTTACTACAACAACATACAGACAAATGGTAGACACAGAGTCACGTGTGGGGGACACATGTTGTTTACATTTTTGTTGTCACTCAATAATGTTCCAGTTACACGACAGCAGTCTGTCAATCTTTCAGTCTGGTCGAGGAAACCCAGTGACTGATATCATGAGCAACAATCGATGTGCTGGAGGTATGAAAACACAATAACCGAATGTCGTAAGTATGAGTCACGGTCATCTTAGTACACCAAATGTCGTAAGTATGAGGGTTACGGACATCTTAGTGCACCGAATGTCGTAAGTATGAGTCACGGTCATCTTAGTGCACCAAATGCCGTAAGTATGAGGGTTACGGTTATCTTAGTGCACCAAATGTCGTAAGTATGAGGGTAACGGTCATCTTAGTGCACCGAATGTCGTAAGTATTAGAGTCACGGTCATCTTAGTGCACTGACTGTTAAAATACGCGAGTTACAAGCATTTCATCACTAAGATTGAGGAAAAGGACCTTGGTAAAGAACAAGCAAACATTATAGCAACAGTGAACTCACTGAGATTGGCCAGGGACACTTCACACATTTCCTTGAGTCTCGTAACAAGGAGCTGATCAGCTACCACCAGCACATTGCACAACAGCTCCACCTTTTGGCAGTCTGCAACACATGAGATCAGTTACAGGACTTCAAGATGACTACATGAGTTGTCGTAGGAAAATATCTCACACTTGCTACTCAAAAACTGAATGAAGTGCACAAACATTATAATTTGGTGGTTAGCTACATCAAATAATGGGTCTATGATGTCAGCAATTTTATATATCTTTATGCTTCCTTTAACACTTGTGGAACGCTGTGGAGACTGAACACACCTGTAACGACCTGAGACTCATCACTGTACAGGTAGTCCAGCAGTATGGACAGCACCTCTCCTGGCACAGGCAGTGTCAGGGACGTCGTGTCCGATGTCTGAAATATACACAGGCCAGAAATACGCTACTGTTTTCAAGTTGAAACAGAATTAAGTAAGTAAAAGGTTTCTTTCAAATCTTCTGAAAGATCAAACCTAAAGTTAAAGCAATTCATGATCCATATCATCAACACTTCTTCTTCTCTGTATTCCCTCCCTTCATCTCTGTATTCCCTCCCTTCATCCCTGTACTCCCTCCCTTCATCCCTGTACTCCCTCCCTTCATCTGTGTATTCCCTCCCTTCATCTGTGTATTCCCTCTTCATCTCTGTATCCCTCCTTCATCTATGTATTCCCTCCCTTCATCTGTGTATTCCCTCCCTTCATCTGTGTATTCCTTTTCTTCATCTCTGTATCCCCTCCCTTCATCACTGTAACCCTCCCTTCATCTCTGTATTCCCTACCTTCATCTCTGTATCTCCTCCCTTCATCTCTGTATCCTTCTCTGTATCCCCTCCCTTCATCTCTGTATTCCCTCCCTTCATCTCTGTATCCCTCCCTCTCTTCATCTCTGTATATTCCTCCCTTCATCTGTGTATTCCCTCCCTTCATCTTCCTCCCTTCATCTGTGTATTCCCTCTCCCTTCATCTCTGTATCTTCTCCTCCCTTCATCTCTGTATCCTTCATCTCTGTATCCCTCTCTTCATCTCTCCCTTCATCTATGTATTCCCTCCTTCATTTGTGTATTCCCTCCCTTCATCTGTGTATTCCCTTTCTTCATCTCTGTATCCCCTCCCTTCATCGCTGTAACCCTCCCTTCATCCCTGTATTCCCTCCCTTCATCTCCTTCATCTCCTCCCTTCATCTCTGTATCCTTCTCTGTATCCCCTCCCTTCATCTATGTATTCCCTCCCTTCATCGCTGTATCCCCTCCCTTCATATCTGTATTCCCTCTCTTCATCTCCATATCCCATCCCTTCATCCATGTATCCCACAGTGTCTCCCCTCTGTTCATCTCCATAACCCATCCCTCATCCTCACCTCCATCCAGCCACATCCCAGCATACTGTGGAAGTACTCTAGTCTAGCCACCAGCACACACTTGTGACACTTTATTGTTGTGCCATCCTCAGCCTCGATACTCACATCACACAGCTCAGAGCTGAAACATCACACAATGCAACATAGAGCATACTGGCGAATATATTGAAGCATTATGCAAACAATGTGTCACTCCTTATGACCAAGCTCCCAAGTCCTGTCACCTAGATGTACGACAGAATCAACAAACCTGTACATCCCATGACCTGGAGTCATGTGGTCAAGGAAAACTAGTTCTTTGTACTTTATTCCTTTACACCGCACTCAGCAATAGTCAACCTATATCATAGTGGTCTGAACCAGACAATCCAGTGATCAACAGCATGAGCATAAATCTATGCAATTGATATACAATGACATGTGTCAACCAAGTCAGCGAGAAGGACCATCCAACCCATGCGTTGCTGAAGACCAATTCACAGTCACTTCTTTGTACTCTTACATCAAGAATTATCAATACTGATCTCCTAACTTACAGTTTCATGCGGTCAAACTTGACCTTTGGTGGAGACAGGAATTTCCCAGCAGACAGTACACAGCCATTGAGATACTTGACTGCATCCAGTCTGCAAAAATATGTTGCCATTACGACAGTTTATTGTTATGTTTATTAGTAATATCTTACTAGCTTCCAGGAACACATTTGTAAATAAGAATTTCATAAAGATTCAAAGAAATTATAACTCATTATTGTACATTTAACCCACCTTTTTGAAAGCCCTTTGACACCCAGTTCTTTGGCAACCTCTTGTAAATATCGGACTGGGTTTTTAGCAGTGTTGTGTGGGTCGGTATTCTCCTTTTGTACAGATTTCTTCTTCTTTTGATGAACTTCATATGCAGACATTTTTGACAGATTTTTAGAAATAAGTAGATCTGAGTTATCTTTCTTCAGGTCAGCATCACCTTGACCTATTTCCTGACCTTCACCTTTGACAATAACTGGGTTGAACTTAGTTCCAACTTTAAGTAGATCACAAGTGTCGTTGTAGATGTACTGAAGGACTTGTTCCATGATCTCCGGGGGAACAGATGGAACAAAAATCACAGGTGCCTCATCAGAAAATTCCTCTTCCGTGTTTGTCAAACTAAGTACTTTGTTTCGAAGAAAGTCACATTTTGAGACTAGGATGTACTTGTGACATGGCCATCTCTGATTCCCTGCCTGCAAATAGTGAGTGAGCAACATCATGTCTTGGATCATACTTGTCACAATACCAGTATAACGTCATCGTATATAGCATCATACTTGTCACAATACCTGCTCAATGATGTCATAGTCACACTTGTCACAATACCAGTATAACATCATCGTATATAGCATCATACTGGTTACAATACCTGCTCAATGATGTCATAAATAGTCACACTTGTCACAATACCAGTATAACGTCATTGTATATAGCATCATACTGGTCAAAATATAACATCATCAATAGCATCATATGTCATCAATGAATAGTCACACTTGTCACAATACCAGTATAACATCATCGTATATAGCATCATACTGGTTACAATACCTGCTCAATGATGTCATAAATAGTCACACTTGTCACAATACCAGTATAACATCATCGTATATAGCATCATACTGGTCACAATACCTACTCAATGATGTCATAGTCACACTTGTCACAATACCAGTATAACATCATCGTATATAGCATCATACTGGTTACAATACCTACTCAATGATGTCATAAATAGTCACACTTGTCACAATACCAGTATAACATCATCGTATATAGCATCATACTGGTTACAATACCTGCTCAATGATGTCATAAATAGTCACACTTGTCACAATACCAGTACAACATCATCATATATAGCATCATATTGGTTACAATACCTGCTCAATGACGTCATAAACAGTCACACTTGTCACAATACCAGTACAACATCATCGTATATAGCGTCATACTTGTGATAATACCTGCACAATGGCATCATGTATAGCATCATACTTGTCTTATTAGTTACACAATGATGTAATATATAGCATCATACTAGTCACAGTACCTGCACAATGACGTCATGAATGGCTGACAGACGGAATGTTCGACAAGCTGCAAAAGAATACATCATGGACATCTGATCATCAATGCTTCACAGGTTTATGTAAAGGACTACCCTCATCACTCATGAATATAGACAGATGCTATGCACATATCTCATACACCAGCATATATTTACATGTAAACCCTCCATGTTGACCTACAAGCCATGCCCTATTCTCCCTGTTGACATATAAGCCATGTCCTACCCTCCCTGTTGACCTACAAGCCATGTCCTACCCTCCCTGTTGACCTACAAGCCATGTCCTACCCTCTCTGTTGACCTATAAGCCATGTCTTACCCCCCTGTTGACCTACAAGCCATGTCCTACCCTATGTTGACCTACAAACCATGTCCTACCCTCCCTGTTGACCTACAAGCCTTGTCCTACCCTCCCTGTTGACCTAAAAGCCATGTCCTACCCCCTTGTTGACCTACAAGTCATGTCCTACCCTTCCTGTTGACCTATAAGCCATGTCCTACCCTCTCTGTTGACCTACAAGCCATGTCCTATTCTCCTTGTTGACCTACAAACCATGTCCTACCCTCCCTGTTGACCTACAAGCTATGTCCTACCCTCCCTGTTGACCTATAAGCCATGTCCTATTCTCCTTGTTGACATACCAGCCATGTCCTACTCTCTATTGACCTACACTCCATGTCCTACCCTCCCTGTTGACCTACAAACCATGTCCTACCCTCCCTGTTGACCTACAAACCATGTCCTACCCTCCCTGTTGATCTACAAACCACGTCCTACCGTCCCTGTTGACCTACAAGCCATGTCCTACAATCTCTGTTGACCTACAAACCATGTCCTACCCTCCCTGTTGACATACAAGCCATGTCCAACCCTCTCTGTTGACCTACAAACCATGTCCTACCCTCTCTGTTGACCTACAAACCACGTCCTACCCTCCCTGTTGACCTACAAGCCATGTCCTACCCTCTCTGTTGACCTACAAACCATGTCTTACCCTCCCTATTGACCTACACTCCATGTCCTACCCTCTCTGTTGACCTACAAACCATGTCCTACCCTCCCTGTTGACCTACACTCCATGTCCTACCCTCTCTGTTGACCTACAAACCATGTCCTATTCTCCCTGTTGACTTACAAGCCATGTCCTACCCCCTGTTGACCTACAAGCCATGTCCTATTCTCCCTGTTGACTTACAAGCCATGTCCTACCCTCCCTGTTGACCTACAAGCCATGTCCTATTCTCTCTGTTGACCTACAAGCCATGTCCTACCCTCCCTGTTGACCTACAAGCCATGTCCTACCCTCCCTGTTGACCTACAAGCCATGTCCTATTCTCCTTGTTGACATACAAGGCATGTCCTACCCTCTGTTGACCTACAAGCCATGTCCTATTCTCCTTGTTGACATACAAGGCATGTCCTACCCCCCTGTTGACCTACTAGCCATGTCCTATTCTCCCTGTTGACATACAAGCCATGTCCTATTCTCCCTGTTGACCTACAAGCCATGTCCTATTCTCCCTGTTGACATACAAGCCATGTCCTACCCTCCCTGTTGACCTACAAGCCATGTCCTACCCTCCCCGTTGACCTACAAGCCACGTCCTACCTACAAACCCCTTCCCTGTTGACCTATAAGCCACATCCTACCCTTTCTGTTGACCTACAAACCATGACCTACCCTCCCTGTTGACCTTCAAGCCATGTACTACCTTAACTGTTGACCTACCAGCCATGAGGCAGAGCTTGCAGAACCATCAAGTTGTTGTTGCGGCGGTCGGCAGAGATTTTGGTGGCTCGATGCATATTGGGGATCCTCTTGACAGGCACCATCTCCACCTCATCTTTCAGCATCAGGTCAATCAGAGTCGGCTTCTCAAAGTCATCAGTCACTTCTGAAAATATATCGTTTATGCCACATTTAGTAATACTCCAGTATTCACATACAGTATTTATGATGGTATTATGATGTCCCTTCCATAAGCATACTAGCCAAGGCTATTCCATCACACTTTAACAGCTAGAAATGAATACAGAGCCAAAGACTTCGAAATTCACTTAAGTCAAGACTACTAAATTAAGATGTGGACAAATAAATATCAAATGATCGTAGTCCTCATCGACATAGTGTGGCAAGTACCTTATTACCAGAGTTAAGCTATGACACACACAACAATATCTTACTCTTATGAGGGATAACTTCCTTCTGTGGCAGGTATTTTGTGTCCGGCCAGTAGCCCATGAACCCCTCCCCAGCCTCTGTGATGAAGGCTACGGTCTTATCACTGAACACAACATCAACAACAAAAAGCTGTCGCTTGATGGTCCACTGACAGCGACGAAGTATAGGGCTGGACTCTCTCCAAATAAACACCTGTCAAAAGAGGACTGAGTCATTAGAGCGAGTATGGTTTTACGCTGCTGTTAGCAATATTCCAGCAATATCACGGTAGGGGAAACCAGAAATGGGCTTCACACATTGTACCCATGTCAAAAGAGGATCATGTCTACACAGCATATAATAAAAATACAGATACAGTGTGTATAGGTGAGTTGACTTTTTGTCAGTGGGATATTTGTTAGATTTATCATGTTGTAACAAGCATTTCAGGATAACTACCATGAGTAAGCACATTTTCCATACATTAATCACTGATATCACAGAGATCTGCAAGAAAGAACATATTGTTGCATGATGAACAAAGCAGAATCTTCAAACCTACAACCCTACGGTTCCTGCATGCCCAATGAACCCAACTCAGCAAACTGCGGGACCTGAGATGACAACAGCCACCCATGCCGCAATTGATAACCGTTCAATCAATTGTTCAAAAACTGACAATGACAAGCAATATTGTCTCCTTCATACTACAGAGACATGTCACATCATGTTCACAATGTACTACTATGTACCTGGTTGGACGCAGAGAGCAGTGCAATGCTGAGATCCGATCCCCCCTTCTCCCGCAGCCTTGCTTCCTCAGCATTGTAGTCCAGTTTCCCTCCATGCATCAGGACCTTGCCCACCTCCAGCCATCTGTACACAGTGAGTCAGTTTAGTTTTACGCCGCCTTTAACAATATTCAAGCAATATCACGATTTAACCACTAGGCTACCCATTGCCCATCTGTACACAGTGAGTGAGTTTAGTTTTACGCCGCCTTTAACAATATTCCAGCAATATCACGATTTAACAATGAAGCTACCCATTGCCCATCTGTACACAGTGAGTGAGTTTAGTTTTACGCCGCCTTTAGCAATATTCCAGCAATATCACGATTTAACCACTAGTCTACCCACTGCCCATCTGTACACAGTGAGTTTAGTTTTACACCGCCTTTGGCAATATTCCAGCAATATCACGATTTAACCATGAGGCTACCCACTTCCCATCTGTACACAGTGAGTGAGTTTAGTTTTACGCGGCCTTTAGCAATATTCCAGCAATATCACGATTTAACCATGAGGCTACCCACTTCCCATCTGTACACAGTGAGTTTAGTTTTACGCCGCCTTTAGCAATATTCCAGCAATATCACGATTTAACCATGAGGCTACCCACTGCCCATCTGTACACAGTGAGTGAGTTTAGTTTTACGCCGCCTTTAGCAATATTCCAGCAATATCACGATTTAACCATGAGGCTACCCATTGCCCATCTGTACACAGTGAGTTTAGTTTTACGCCGCCTTTAGCAATATTCCAGCAATATCACGATTTAACCATGAGGCTACCCACTGCCCATCTGTACACAGTGAGTGAATTCAGTTTTACGCCGCCTTTAGCAATATTCCAGCAATATCACGATTTAACCATGAGGCTACCCACTGACCATCTGTACACAGTGAGTGAGTTTAGTTTTACGCCGCCTTTAGCAATATTCCAGCAATATCACGATTTAACCATGAGGCTACCCACTGCCCATCTGTACACAGTGAGTGAGTTTAGTTTTATGCACCAATATTCCAGCAATTTATCACAGCGGTGGACACCAGAAATTGGCTTCGAACATTGTACCCATGTGGGGAATTGAACCCGGGTCTTCGGCATGACGAGCGAATGCTTTAACCACTAGGCTACCCATCGCCCCATCTGTACACTCTAATTTAGTTACTGGTCTCGAGGGGGGCAGGGGCTGATGTACCCTCGATGTTTGTTTATGTTCCCTGAACCTGAAGGGCGAGGGGAACATAAAGAAACATTGAGGGTACATCAACCCATGCGCCCTGAAGGACCAGTGAACAACATATTTATCTCACCGAACACCTCAATGGTAATTTTGAATTGTAGCATGGGTATCGGATCATAGTATCGAGTACAAGACGACAAGACAAGAAAAACAAATTTAGAGTAATCTTCCTTCCATCAATTTGCATTCGCAAAACAACGGTAATTTCCATACATCATACACGATTCAAAGTTATTCGAGATAAAGAATGACTACTACCCAGCGGGGTGCATAGAAAATGTTACTCGCTAGTAAGCGGGGTACAGTGAAAATAATAGAAAACGACATTTATGTGTGAGACAAGATAAAGAGCATTACTCGTATCATACAGCAATACTTCAGTTGCGAACCAGTGACCAGTATAATCAAGTATGGACCAGACAGTCCAGTGATTGACATTCTGAGCAACATGCCATGCCACTGGGGTCACAGGTCACAGAGTCCGACCACCTGGTCCGTCCAGTCAAGGGCATTATAGTGGCAATGCAGCTTTTACAGAAAAAACACTCTACAAGACTGACATGCACACACATTGCAGAGATGAACTGAGTATGTCAACCTAATGGTGTGAACTGGGATAAACACTGCTGTCAGCTGTATTTCTGTGACTGCCACACAATTCTCAATTTATACTTGGATGATTGCCCCAAATGATGCATGTCACTTTACTGAACTATACAACCATTTGTATGGTGATGAGAGACCAAGGTTCCAAGGTGAATCCGGGATTCAAACTCACCTCAGCAACAAGATGAAAGTCTACACATCCAATTGTAATGTCTGAGATCACTGGGCCACCTGTTCTCCTCAACAAAGTGACAAATCCAGTCTGATGTTGCAGAACCACAGTGTCACACAGAAAGTGTTAAAAACTAAAACTTGTTCCTTAGCATCCTGCACCAATCACGGGTGTAATTCCTGGTTAATTGTATGCCTTACTTTGACATTATCCTGCGACACTGGTATTCATGAAGAACAAAGATGTCCCCCTTCATGGTGAGACAGGCCGTGGCAGCATCAGAGCAAGAGACAGACTTGATGGTGATGTCCTTCTGACTGAGGGCAGACACCAGGCGGGGCTGGCTCTGCAGCTTCTCTCCCTTCTGGTGACCTGCCAAAACAACACTTACATTTCAGCAACAACACTTACATTTCAGACAACATCACTTACATTTCAGCAACATCACTTACATTTCAGCAAACACTTACATTTCAGCAACATCACTTACATTTCAGCAACACTTACATTTCAGCAACAACACTTGCATTTCAGAAACACTTACATTTCAACATCACTTACATTTCAGCAACATTACTTACACTTCAGCAACATCACTTACATTTCAGCAACATCACTTACATTCAGCAACACTTACATTTCAGCAACATCACTTACATTTCAGCAACAACACTAAACATTTCAGCAACATCAGTTACATTTCAGCAAACACTTACATTTCAGCAACATCACTTACATTTCAGCAACATCACTTACATTTCAGCAAACACTTACATTTCAGCAACATCACTTACATTCCAGCAACATCACTTACACTTCAGCAACATCACTTATATTTCAGCAACTTACATTTCAGCAACATCACTTACATTTCAGCAACAACACTTACATTTCAGCTTACATTTCAGGAACATCACTTACATTTCAGCAACACTTACATTTCAGCAACATCACTTACATTTCAGCAACATCACTTACACTTCAGCAACAACACTTATACTTCAGCAACATCACTTACATTTCAGCAACACTTACATTTCAGCAACATCACTTACATTTCAACATCACTTACATTTCAGCAACATCACTTACACTTCAGCAACATCACTTACATTTCAGCAACATCACTTGCAGGAACTATACTCACTATACTAACACTGCAAGAACAACTACACTGACCAAGAGCAATGGCCTTTTCATTTATTCAATATGCACCATAATCTGAGAAGACTCATCCTCGATAATCTCCAGGGTATACGTTACGATCACTCTCCACTATACCCTGGATGCATCCACGGCTATGCCCGATAATAATATTACCTCCATTTGCTGGCTCCGCATTCTCACAGTAGCCAATCAGCGAAGCCGCCGTTACATCCGAGCTTGCCAGTGTCAACAAAAATAGCGGTCGCAGTTGCGACTCAGATTTTGAGTGCTATAATACAGACAAATTGACAGATGTGAAACTTTAAAAAAAATATATGAAAGAACTCCTTCTACCTCTTTCAGAATACCTGTGCAACAACTGTGTTGCCAAGTTTAAACGGTTAGATAATTTAAGAAGCGAAAGTGAGTTGTGATTGATTCGCTCAACTTCCAGCGTAGACACCTGATTGGATAACGAGCCAGCAAAGGGAGGTAATAAAATAATCGGGCCAAGCGTGAAGCCGTGTATGCATCCAGGGTATAGTGGAGAGTGATCGTAACGTATACCCTGGAGATTATCGAGGATGGAGAAGACTATGTGTTTGTGTCTGTCAGACTGACCCAGCTGGCCGGCATTGAGCCCAAATGTGAAGACAGCATCAGCGGTGTACACGACAGTGTGGAAGCTGCCCACACACACGCCCAGGACATTCTTCCCCTTCCACAACTTGGCATAGATCTGAAAATCACAACAATAAGTTCATGAATCTATTTCCAGCAAATCTCCATGAATAGAGAGTGATTTGAACTTTCAATTCTCCGGCAGCTCTAAGTGGCAATGATGATACTGGGGCTAATAACAGCGCCATGTGGCAGCAATGATCACCGTGGTATTGCCACTTGGACATCGAGGGTAATAACAGCGCCATGCCGCAACGATGATCACTGTAGTATTGCTACTTGGACACCGAGGGTAATAACAGCGCCATGTGGCAGCGATGATCACCATGGTATTGCTACTTGGACACCGAGGGTAATAACAGCGCCATGTGGCAGCAATGATCACCGTGGTATTGCCACTTGGACACCGAGGGTAATAACAGTGCCATGTGGCAGCGATGATCACCGTAGTATTGCCACTTGGACACCTAGGGTAATAACAGTGCTATGTGGCAGTGATGATCACCGTAGTATTGCCACTTGGACATCGAGGGTAATAACAGCACCATGTGGCAGTGATGATCACCGTAGTATTGCCACTTGGACATCGAGGGTAATAACAGCGCCATGTGGCAGCGATGATCACCGTAGTATGGCCACTTGGACACTGAAGGTAACAACAGCGCCATGTGGCAGTGATGATTACCGCAGTATTGCCACTTGGACACCTAGGGTAATAACAGCGCCAATGTGGCAGCGATGATCACCGTAGTATTGCCACTTGGACACTGAGGGTAATAACAGCACCATGTGGCAGTGATGATTACCGCAGTATTGCCACTTGGACACTGAGTGTAATAACAGCACATTGTGGCAGTGATGATCACCGTAGTATTGCCACTTGGACACCAAGGGTAATAACAGCGCCATGTGGCAGTGATGATCACCGTAGTATTGCCACTTGGACACTGAGGGTAATAACAGCACATTGTGGCAGTGATGATCACCGTAGTATTGCCACTTGGACACCAAGGGTAATAACAGCGCCATGTGGCAGTGATTATGAGAGGCAGTGATGATTACCACAGTCTTGCCACTTGGACACTGAGGGTATTAACAGCGCCATGTGGCAGTGATGATTACCGTAGTATTGCCACTTGGACACTGAGGGTAATAACAGCACATTGTGGCAGTGATGATCACCATAGTATTGCCACTTGGACACTGAGGGTAATAACAGCGCCATGTGGCAGTGATGATTACCGCAGTATTGCCACTTGGACACTGAGGGTAATAACAGCGCCATGTGGCAGTGATGATTACCGCAGTATTGCCACTTGGACACCTAGGGTAATAACAGTGCTATGTTAAAGGGAGAAGTCTAAGTTTCAGCACTAACTCACCGGTCTGGGTTTCACAGATTTGTCAGGTGGTGGGAACAGACCCAGCTGGTGGAAGGTATTTAGTCCACAAGTGAAGATTGCTCCACTGAAGTATCAAAGTAAAACACATGATACACACAGCATGGACATGAATTTTAGTACATAACAAGTATTCTAGTTGCAACACACGGATTGAGGTAAATCACAATCTCACAATGGTTTAATTTCGGACCTTGATCAAGACATGACCCATAACAGTCAAGTCAAGGCCAGTGGCTGACAATATAATAACCCTGACCTTATTGGAAGGTAGGCTAAAAGTAGATTTGTAGAGGTTAAGAGTTATTCATCATATTTAAAATTTCCTGAATAGTTTGGTGGCAGCAAATATGTACTGAGCACATCAACAGCAACAACTCACCTCTCCATCAGCATTACTGTGTGGTCCCTGGCAGCAGCTATCTGCACACATGTCTCATGCCTCACAGTCGTCACCATCATTGGCACCTAACAACACAGTACTTACTGATTGTTTTGTTGTTGTTAACTTGATATTATGAACAATGACTCACAATGTTGGGTACATAAACACATCAGCAACCAAGTTACCACGCTGACAACCTTAGTTCCCTGTCACTGCCTGCATAGATTGCTGGCAACCAATTCTCTCCCAGAATCCCCATGAGTTCCTAAATCATTCGCTGCCCCAACAGCAATGGTGAGGCTGAGGACACATCTTTCATGGGTGGAACCAAGCCAGGGCAAGCAGCAAGCAAATACAAATGAAATCATGCAGACCTAGACAGGACTGACTGACTGACTGAGTTTAGTTTTATGCCGCTTTTAGCAATATTCCAGCAACATCACGGCGGGGGACACCAGAAAATGGGCTTCACACATTGTGCCCATGTGGGGAATCGAACCCGGGTCTTCGGCATGACAAGCCAACACTTTACCACTAGGCTACCCTACCGCCCCACCTCGACAGGAAGTATATACATAATCAGAATCAGTAAGCAAAACAAAACAAATGGGTTCTATCCTTTGTCAAGTGTAATGAAAGTGATGAAATCTAAAAGAAAACCTCCAGTCAAATGAGTCTGGTGTATGACTTACCACACATGGCAATTCGTTTTCATGTCCGAGACGGCCGCCATGTCCGTGGCCACAGGTGTACACCTCCCCCGACTGGGACAGGAACACAGTGTGATACTTGCACAGAACCATCTGGAACACAGGACACTGTCAGTGAGCCACCCAACTATACTACACCAAATACATTAAAGATTCTTTGTTTGTTTTGTTTTGGACACGTGATTCCATCATATACCATTAAAAAAAAGTAGGGGATATTGGAAATTTTAACTATAAATTGAATATTTATATACTTATCCTATCTCACGACTTGCACACCTCTCTCTCTTCATTCGACCATGAGTGGAAACGAATTAAACTTTGCTCCAGGCCTTCCTTGTCCCTGTCCCCGTGCTGTGCATGCCTTCCTGCCTTAGCCATGCTCACTAGGCCGTGACAGCACGTGGCATGCGCAGTCCTCACCCACGTGATCACCTTCCACACTCATTCTCGATCTTGGAGCCATAAAAGGACAAAACCGGAGCGGTGGTAATCTAAGTAGTGGGGAGGTAGGGTGGGACTTTATCGCGTGAGATAGGATAAGTAAATAAAATATTCAATTTATAGTTAAAATTTCCAAATTTTTAAACTTATCCTATCTCACGACTTGCACTTATCCCACGGTAGGAAGGCGGGTCATAGATTACCCGAAGTTAAAGCGATAACAGCTAAGCGTTATGCCAAAACAACTGTAGGAAGCAACTACAAGGCAGGCCAATAACTACCAAAGTTACTACATGTGAGGGTTAGTGCGAACCCATTGACTTACTAAGCACAAGTGCTCCCTTGGACCGGGATTCCCGAGCAATGTGGTGTTCAGTCACAACCTTCACAAAGTGAAAGGACGCAGCTTAGCGAGTGTAATCAGTCGCATCGCCACGATTTCCAAGGTACCCCCGTAATAAAAGTCTCACTTCACTGACGTAATTACTCCATGGAGCAGAGGACAGTAAGTGAGGTGGCGACCCTCCAGCGTCTCAAAAGCGAGACATGCGAACCCATTGACTTACTAAGCACAAGTGCTCCAGGGACCGGGATTCCCGAGCAATGTGGTGTTCAGTCACTACCTTCACAAAAGTGAAAGGACGCAGCTTTACCACGATTTCCAAGGTCTGACGACCAGTATCGGACCAGCCCCTGCTTTGAAACAACCCCCACAGACACCGTCCTGTGGAGGGTGAAAGGGTAATTGTATCGGAAAACTCACAAGTCCCAGAAGAATCGAAGACACAAATCAGAAATAAAATTCAGAATTTAATTCAGATTGTACACAAAGCAGAAATGATCGCAACTGGTGATCATCTGCGCTGAAGCTGATGGTTGTCCCGACTGCCGAACAGGCGATAATGACAGTGCTGAATTCCAATTCATTGTAATGAAGGGCCCTTTCTCCTGATGACCACTACTAGGCCACTTGATGGAGAAAGTGAGCGCCCCAGCTTGAAAGATGTGTCAACGAACAGGTGTTGAGTCGGTATGAAGGGCACCATAGAGACTCCAACACAAACATTCCACTTGTTGAGCCACCAACGAAAGACTGAATGTAGTTGTGTGGGAAGACGAATCAACTCCCTGGGGTTGTCATCCCCGATGTATGGGCACAGAAACATCTGAAGAGGGCGAAGCTGCAGCTGGCCCCTGTAAGTCAGTGCTTGTGACGACGTCAACCACCCTAGTAACTTCTGCCACTGGCGAAAAGGTGTGGGTTGGACCAGCACTAGTGGTGCGTTGCACTGAATCTTGTCCCACCTCTCCTGGGGCACAAACATTTTGACATGTTGTGTTGAATATTGTCCCAATTAAAAGAAATCATCGGGTCGGTGTTACCTCTGATTTCTCCGAATTTAGCAGCCATCCTAATTGCGAGAGCAACTTGATGATGAACTGCCTGTGGAGAGGAAGGACGACTGGATCCTGCTGGGCTTGAACACAGTCGTCGATATAGTTCTCAAATGTCACGCCTCGACAATGCAGGTAGCTTGTTATCGGAATGGGTATCTGAGTAAAAAGCCACAGGGCCGCACATATGCCCATACAGCAGGACCCTCCATTGGTATCAATGACGCCCCTTGAAAGTAAATCGAAGATACTTCCGATAGTCTGCATGTATCCGGATGTGAAGGTAGGCGTCTCACAGGTCGAGGGACTGACTGACTGACTGACTGAGTTTAGTTTTACACCGCTTTTAGCAATAATCCAGCAACATCACGGCGGGGGACACCAGAAATGGGCTTAACACATTGTGCCCAAGTGGGGATCGAACCGGGGTCTTCGGCATGACGAGGCCAACGCTTTAACCACTAGGCTACCCAACGGCCCTCGCAGGTCGAGGGAAATGAGAGGTCTAACCACTCTTGCCTCTGACAAAAAGATATCTCCTGTTATAAGAACGTTCAATAAGTCGAGCAACTACGTCAGTTCTGACGGAGTGCTCAATGTAGTATGTTCGGCGCATGGAGATTGTCAGCCAATCTACAGGAACGTTCACATTGTAAACGAATTGTAGAAATTCGTACGATCGGTAACCTCAGGAACGTTTCGGTTGGCCGAACAAAATAATGGTGCGCCAGGTGGAGTGATAAAGGTAGTAGATCACTGCCTGGTGACAGTCCTTGCATAACTGCAGTGACATCTGAACTCAGAGCTTGAACTAGTCAAACCGTTCATGGGTGTTTCTGTCTGTCACCCTCGATTAGCAGTCTCTCTCGACTGGCTGTCAAAATCCCGACACATTCACTCTTACCGGGAATGGCAGCGTTCATTGTTACTAGCATTTAAAGGCTGGACTTGGTATCCGATTCGTGGGACCAAGACAAGTCTGCAAGGGCACTTCATAGTCACTCTAATCATCAAAATTCCGGTAAACAAACAGTAGTCCGCCATTTGCAAACGTTACACACAAGTGACAAAAAAACGGACAACATGGTCTTCGGTTAACCGGGCGAGTCGCAACCCATAAATTCGGGCTGAGCTATGCTGAAACTTGCTTATCATGTAAAACAAAGGGAGCTGAAGATGACGAACCATCTGCAACAATTGCACCCAGCGATACACAAACACGCTGTTACCAGTAGTCTGTAGTAACAAGACTCATCGGAGCGTCGTAAAGTATTCCTGGCTAGCAAGCATATCTAGTTATGCCATATCGGGTGGTTGTAGAACTGATATCTACACCGAAGGGTAGAATCGTTGAACCAAATCATTCATCAAAGGTGAAGATCGGATGGTAGATTAAATCTGGAATGATATGAGCCCCGGTCAAGGAGGACTCTTGAGAACTGGGATCATCAGACCTTCAAGTGCCGAGCATGATATCTCTAGATGACAGCGCTACTGACATCACATGTAAATCAATTCGGCATGGTGAAGCACATAGCTACTACCTCTGTACAACCATCTGAAAAAGGGGTACACGGTGGGATAAGTTATGTGACTAATAACATTAAGCACCTCACAAGCCTTAAGGTAAACCGGATAAACAAAGCAAATTGGTGAGCTTAGAGCTTGCCACTTCGTAATGAGGAATTCAGCGCCTCACAGATGCCCTGAAAACTATGATCGTGTTGAAAACTAGCAGAGTTCGACAAATTTGGCCCTATCTAGATGCAAGTTCACGAACCTCGTTGAGGATGTGGAAAACCAGTGTTGACAAGTCCCGATCCTTCATGTTGAATGTAATCAATAGAACATCTGGTATCTTGCTCTAGGTAGCTGTAGGTGGTCGGCAAACCATGCGATCATGTTTGTCGAATCAACCAAAACCATTCCTATTCCTACGCCAAATGTGTCTGGGATGCCTTCCAAGACACTTAACCCACATCGAACCTTGTCTTTGTTTTCATGGTTTGGGCTACGCCAGTCGACTATAAGAGGCAGGAATGGTTATGGTTGATTCGACAAACATGATCGCATGGTTCGCCGACCACCTACAGCTACCTAGAGCAAGATACCTGATGTTCAATTGATTGCATTCAACGTGAAGGTTAGGTGTGGTGAATCCCTTCGGTATGGCGAACCGATTCGGTGTGATGAATCCCTTCGGTATGGCGAACCAATTTGGTGTGGTGAATCCATTCGGTATGGCGAACCGATTCGGTGTGGTGAATCCATTAGGTATGGCAAACAGATTCGGTGTGGTGAATCCATTCGGTATGGCGAAACGGTTCGGTGTGGTGAATCCATTCGGTATGGCGAACCGATTCGGTGTGTTGAATCCATTCAGTATGGCGAACCAATTCTGTGTGGTGAATCCCTTCGGTATGGCTAAACAGTTCGGTATGGTGAATCCATTCGGTATGACGAACCGATTCGGTGTGGTGAATCCATTCGGTATGGCGAACCGATTCGGTGTGGTGAATCCATTCGGTATGGCGAACCTATTCGGTGTGGTGAATCCATTCGGTATGGCGAAACGGTTCGGTCTGGTGAATCCATTCGATCACGTGAATCAGTTCGGTCAGGTGAACCCATATGATCACGGTCTGGTGAGCCGGCTCCGCTGAGTGAACTAGTTCGACTCTTGGTAATGACACGGCTAGGTGAATGGTTCCGTTCTAGTGAACCAACACTGGCATTAGACCCAATTCTGATTGGTGAAATGAATCGAGGTGGTGAATCGGTTCGGACTGGTACATTGGAAGGACGACAAGCTCGAGCATGAACGAGATCTAGAACGACACTTCCCAGCAGTAGAAGAACAAATTCGAACCTCCGAACCAGATGGTGACTCAATTCGTGTGGGTGAATTGTTTCAGTGGGATGAAACCGTACGAAGAGGAGAACGGTTATGTTCCAACCACGCCGATCCACGCTTCGATGATGAATGCTTGGATTTAGAAGTTTTCGAGGATCTACGAGATGAAGTAGATCGCAGGTCTTGTGTAGAGGAAATATCAGTCATTACCACCCTTGCATGCCCATAGTCCCCCGCCGTGATATTGCTGGAATATTGCTAAAAGCGGCGTAAAACTAAACTCAGTCAGTCAGTCAGTGCATGCCCATGAGAACTGGAGCTAGGCGAGGAAAGCGTCCCAAACACCTTTTAACATTCTCAGACAAATAGGAATCAGACGAAGCGTCCATAAAATCTTCGTTAAGAGAGACAGGAGATTTAGAACGGCGAGCAGGTAGGGTGGGGCGATGTAAACATTGTTTTTAGCGGGAGATGGACCAGATCCCGCATAAGCATTCCTGGCCCTATCTGCCAAACGTCTGGCACAAGCACGTTTGTAAGCTTTAAAATCCTCATTAAACAGTCCTGAACACTTAGGACAACGTTCGTCCTAATCACAACCCACATAATCAACACACGATGTGTGCGGGTCCCAAGCTGAAAAAACTTTATTACGCTGAGCGCAAAACTTTGTTTCTGGCCTGAACAGGCTTAACCATGTTGAGCAATTATCAGATGAAAAAAAAATTCACGTCCACTCTGTCGAGCAACAAGAAAGAGAATGAGTATGGAAGGTGATCACGTGGGTGAGGACTTAGCATGGCACGTGCTGTCACGGCCTAGTGAGCATGGCTAAGGCAGGAAGGCATGCACAGCACGGGGACAGGGACAAGGAAGGCCTGGAGCAAAGTTTAATTCGTTTCCACTCATGGTCGAATGAAGAGAGAGAGGTGCAAGTCGTGAGATAGGATAAGTTTAAAAATTTGGATTTACAAGATTGATAAAATGCAAATGAAGCCAAGGAGGAAACTGGTGATGAGAAGAAATTAACGGAAAATGTGACAATTTATTCCATTCCTTTGGAAATTAATCGAACCTGGATCTTCAGAGTGATGAGTGAATACCTCAACCACTAGGTTACCCCACCGCCCCAACTGTCTGCAGTAAACCTGTATATATTCTCTGTATAAAACTTCCAGGAAGCTTCACACCACACTTAGATCACACTTATTGCAAATCTGTTTTCAGAAATTACATCAAGACTGCTTCTTCTCATTCTCTATCTATTCCCTTTCAAGAAGGAATCTGTATCTTACATATTCATCCTATCTCAACAATGTGACCCTCTACAGTCCTAAATGTAACAGATATACCACTGACCTATGGCCTTGTGTTCTACAGCACAGTAACCCAGCCAAGTTATGGCCTTGAAGGTCCAAGCCGCCTGTAACCATACAACTGTGTGCTTGTTCCACTCCTTAGCACAGACATATAGTTGTCACAATGTGAAGATCATTAAGTGCTAAAGTTTCTTCTGACTTATCTCTTCATAAATAGGTTCAATTTGTATTCAAGAACAATGTATTATTGAAATTCATTTTCAAATATATAATCATAGACATTATTGGTAGACACTGATGTCAGTAGATCTTACATCTTTAAGTGATACTCCTGTCCTCTTGAACTCATCAATAACTTCAGGAAATGATCTGGACTGACCACTAGCATGGCCCAGGTTGAAGTTTGGGTTGTCTCCCCATGCATATACCTCATTAGGCTCTGAAACGTGAGTAAATACACTTGCAAATACTTCTATATATTATCCCACAGAAAATATTATAGCAATTCACGGAATTTGTTGAATCTGCCAATCTGTCTACAAACCAATTTACTGTTTTCATCTATAGACACGTCAAATTTGCCTTATCTATACTTCTTCACAACAGATTTCGGGGTGAAATTGTGTGACAGAGGACACATCAATGGTTTCTACTCCTCAATCCATGCTAACTTTTCTCCCATTGATTTACCAAGTGTTAACAATGTAGACTGAGAATGGTCTCAGCTCAGAGATACATTTGGCCTCTGAAAGTGAAATTTCAATGGATGCGAAGTAAGTCTCCTTGTACTTCATTAACACTGATAAAACAATTGTCAGATTCTGAATCCCCATGATAGTTGCGCATATTGTGCTGCCATATAAACATGTTGTTATATATATATAACATCCCGTTGTCTAGTATATTTTTGCAACAGTCAGAATATTATAAGAATGTCACTCTGATACCAGATACCCACTCTGACAAAAAATCTTCATTGGTGACAATTGATACGAGAACTATATACTGCCAGAATCTACTACTTGTTGGTATAACCTTGTTGAAATCCAAATGTGATAGCTGCTGCCTTTTAGTGCAGTCATTTAGAAACAACTATACCTTTCAAACTGTATGTGATTTGCCTGGGCTTGTCCTTCATAACAATATCAAGGGCAGACAATCCTTCATGGTCGCGGGTGTACAGATCAGTGCCATGCTGAAACACAGACAGTTTCATTTCTCACACAAAAACACCTCACATAACATCATACAGTGTCTGCCATGAAATGAACTTGTCAATGAAAAAACAGCTCAACATACTTAGCAAGATCAACAAAATATACTGTACTGGAAGCAGATTTTTGTTTAATCTGGACTGCTGTCTAATCTAGACTTAAATCCTGGGCTCGCACTAGTCTGGTTTCAACAGATTCTACTGTACTTGAAGAATGGGGACAGTTAAAGATGGGTATCATTCATTACAATAATAGTCCATTTATACTCCTCACAAAAAATTAAGCAACAAGTGTATTTTTGGTCAGTACATATGCCTTTACTCATGATCATTACAACTGAATCAAACATAACAAAGATAAAGCATATCCACACACTTTTCCAACAAAGAAATCAAAATTCATTGAACAATAACTGACTTGCAAATCATCAAAAACAGTGTCACTGAAAAAGCCGTGCAAAATGTGTTGCATCAGGGTATGAAAATGTCTGAAAACACTTTTACTGTCAGTTTTGAGCACTGATCCAAAAGTTTAATAACGTGTATGGCCACCATTGACCTGAATACACGCTTCAAGACGCTTCTAGGCATTGACCAGATGAGTCTGTCTAGAGTCTGTTGTGGAATGTTCTGCCATTCTCTCCGCAATGCCTGTTCAAGCTGATCCAGAGTCTGAGGAGGAACGCGAGAGCCGCATACACGCCCGAGGATGTCCCAAGCATGTTCAATAGGATTCAGGTCAGGAGACCTTGCAGGCCAGTCCATATGGGTGATGTTGTTGGTCTGAAGAACATCAGTGACAACTCTGCTCGATGTGGACGGGCATTGTCATCCATGAAGATGAAGTTAGGACCTGCTTGCTGAGCCCACGGAATGATCACAGGTGTGACAATTTTCGCCTCGGTACCTCACACCTGTCATGGTACCTCGCCTGATGACCACAAGATCAGTTCGTCAGTCCAACTTGGATTCCTGCCCAGATCATCAAACTCCCACCTCCATACTGATCATGTTCAGCAATCGCATGACAGTTGGTGATCGTTCGCTACGGTTTCTCCACACACGAGCCCTACCATCATTGAAGTCCAGACAGAATCTTGACTCATCTGTGAAGAGAACATTACGCCAGCGCATTGACTCTCCAGTTACGCCGCTGGTTAGCCCAATTCAGTCTCTGTTGACGATGGTGTGCAGGCAGTGGGATACGCTTGCACTGGTGCCGGGACCTGAGACCTTCAGCATGGAGTCTGTTCCTCACTGTCTGTGTGGAGATTCTGTTCCCAGCAACTCTCTGGAGGTCATTCTGGGAGAGATCTGGCTGTGGTGAACCTGTTCACCGGGCTAGGTGGCCAAGTATCGGTCCTCTCTGGGAGTTGTCACCCTTGACGACCTGAGCGTGGTCTCTCAGTCATCAATCCGGTCTGTTGGTGGACGAAAGTGATCGCTCTGGAGATGACGCCGATGAACATTGAAATGGTTGGCAACAGCACTCTGGGTCTGACCCCTGCACCATTCCAACAATTTGAGCAACTTCAATTGGTGTCAAGTGACGCCTAGCCATTTCTCAAATGTTACTGTCAACAATTTGTCGTTGCTGGCAGTTTTAACGCAATCAGAACGCATGTGCGACGTGTATAGCACATGTGTTCCATGCATTTTGCATGTGAGTTTTGAGGGTGGTTGCGTTCAGGCGGTGCTAACAATGTTATCAGAAAAACAATATGGGAAATGCTTTAAGTTCATCAATCGTAAAGGGTTCTCCTGCATGGCTTATATGCCAAGTAATAACTTCATATACCCATGAAGAAAATATGTGGAAAAAAATACTTGTTGCTTAACTTTTTGTGAGGAGTATATATAGCGCATTTATCCACGCACATGCGCTGACATATTACCCCTGATTAAAGAGTACAGAACACTCACTGTGGAGAATACATCCGGCTGCCTGTCAAGGTTCAAATTTAGACTACTATCGTATCATACCAGGTACCCAATTCTACTGCTGGGTGGACAGAGGCAGGTTGGAACAAACTCACATGCCTAAGGTGAGACCACATGTATCACATATGCCTTGTTGTGGGGCAGGACTGATGTCCTAGAAACTCTCAGGAGTCAAGCTGCCAAACATGGTCACCCATCCAAGGACTCTCCGCACCAAATGTTGCTTAACTTCAACTGATTGTGACCTGAGCTCTACACACAGGACCACACACCACCACAAACTCACTACAACTCATACATATTTGATCTGGTAAAGTAAGTATATTTTATGCTGAATAGTACATCACATGTGGTCGCAGCTGTCCCTCACACATAAGTACCATACCTGTGCAAACTGCACATAACTGTTGTCTGAGCTCACCTTTCAGCACACATGAGTTAATGTACTGTTAGCAATACTATGGTAATAAGTGTATGGGGGTCACAAATTCTTCCCATATTGGGAATTCTAGGATGATTTGTTGGATGATCAAAAGTGCTGTCAGTACTGCAGCAAAGTTCATCTTTGAGTTACATCAAAAGGGGCAGATGTCATCACCTGTTTAAATTACCTCCCAAAGTCATCTATACATTGTTACAAGATCCCTTCCACAATCCGCAGTCTCAGTTCTGTCATATGCCAATACTAAACATGCTAAAGTATGGGAGTTTGGAGTTTCTCAGTGCTTAGGTTTTGTGGGACAGGGCTTAAGTAAGTTCAAAGTCCTATGATAACTTTGTTGTATGTTACTTCCAGCATTGTTGCTAACACATCCCCTGCCTTCATACCTGTATAAGTTGTCTGGCTACAGGTAACTGGCCATAGAACAGAGCCCGATGTAGTGCTGTCCACCCAGACTCAGAGTCCTTGTCAGTCATGTCTCCCTGTTTCTCTGTCAACAGCCATTCCACTATGTCTGACTTTCCACATGCAGCTGCCATGTGTAGAGCTGACCTCCCCACGGTGTCCTTGACCTTGGTCACATTGTGACAGAGACGTGAATATGCCTTTACTTCTTTGAGGGTTCCTTTTGAGATTGATGAATGGAACTCCAGAGCATGTCTTTTTGATCGACATTTTGGTCGACACTCAGGTTCAAACAACCAAGACATTGTAAATAATGATTTGATGATACAAAATAGACAGAAATTTTACACTATTCAATCAACAGTCCTTAATGAGCCAGAACGTAATAAATCACAAGTTATTCTTCGATGAAATACTGGACACAAAGTTTCTTGTTATTGTAGCCAACAGCTCTTCCCCTCTTGATGCTGGTCACGTTCTCCCGACCAATAAACCTCTGTCACGGCCTGCCTTTCCAGCATCCCTCTCCCTCGGCCCCCGCCTCACCACGCCCTCACAGGGCAGACATCTCCAAATGTTCAAAAAGCCATAATTGTAGGAGTACCACTGAAAAAATCAAAAGACTGATTTAGTTCAGGTTGGATGGAAAACTTCAACTTAAATAGTCCATTCAGGCCACCTCAACATATATGATTGATTCTAGCATGACATTGTGTGATACTCGGTTCTGATTGGTTGAGAGCTCATCAAAACCGTACTTAAATGGCAGTTTAAGACCGCTAATTAAAGTGACCGATTCACCACGTATGAATACAACGAACTCGTTGACCCTATTGTTTGTAAACAAACATGTCGGACATCGGCAATTTCTACCTCGGCAGCATCTTTGGTGTTTTTGAAGTAAAAAGCGAATGGTTTAAAGAAGAATTTCTTGACCCTAATCCCAGTGAAGAAACTACGAAGCTGGAAAATCCGTCAGCAGCGCAAAAGAGGCAGTATATTCAAACCGGGTCAAGATCTAGCAACACGTCAACAACACACGTCGGCCCACACTTCTTAACCTGACCGCTTCCGTCCCGGCCGTAATGCCCAGTCCTTCCACTTCCACTGTCCACGTATCCCACATAAAACGTGGCATGTCAGGTCTTTTCCAAATTTGGAATAGAAGGGTGGTTATCAACAATTATTTCTGTGAATAAAGTTAGCGGCGACTAAACTTAGCGAGTTCACGGCTTGAATTGGGGCGAGTCGATTGTCATACAGTAGGTGAGATCAATAATTCGCTTGAGAAAAATCAAATAATTGTACTTGCTCACATTATAAACTGTACTTTTTTATATTTATGTATGCTACTTGCTACAAATACAAGCATACTGGTTCCTGAAATAAAGCTTTTATGTTGTTGAAAATGTCTTATTTTGTTCATTACAAAACCTGTCCCTCAATGGGACGATTCCAAGCGATTTCTGGGAAAAAGGCCCCTTCACGCCTTGTGTTCTTGAGCACCAAACAGTTCGATTTTCGAACGCTTATCAGTCGTGCTAGAATGAAGATAAAGCTACTCTGTTTTCAATTTTGCGGTCCTTTATCGTTGATTTAAGACCGCTAAATGTTTAATTTAAAACCTCACGCGTCGTACGGTTTTAAATTACATTTAGCAGTCTTAAATCAACGATAAAGGACCACAAAATTGAAAACAGAGTAGCTTTATCTTCTAATTATCCCACCATTTCTTCAGTGGATAAGCCTATTTGACAAGCCATGCAAAATGAAATACAATGGTTTTAACACTGTACATAAATTTTAGTTTCACTAGTCAGCAAACTGAGTGCATACACCTAACATAATAGTGTTTTTTAAAAAGAGAAATGTATTTCCTAAATATCTCACATCTCAGATTAACAGGCTTATTTCATTTATCATGCACATAATAAACAAAACATACATGTACCTACAGACTTTCCTGATTAAGTGAGTGAGTGAGTGAGTGAGTTTAGTTTTACACCGCACTCAGCAATATTCCAGCTCTATGGTAGTGGTCTGTAAATGAATATAAATACACAATGCCATATCCAAGATATCACATGCAAGTCTAGATTATGTGGCAAATCTAGATTTCCAGTTCTTAAATGAAGAAAGTCTCCATTTTATTATATTTTATGATCATAATTTAGGAACTGTTTTTTCTGTAAAATATATTCATTTCAGAGACTAGATGTTTAATCTAGGATGTTATATTATGAACTAAATCCCAAGCCTTCAATTCTGTTGCAAATATGACACACAGAAATGTAAACAAAGTAGGCCTAAACATATTTGTCTCATTGAAGCTGGACAAACTATAAATAAGGTGTTCAATAATCCTCTGGACTAGTATTAAAATGCTGGGACATACATGCAGATGACGGCAACAGCAACAAATCGGAGATTTTAACATGTTAACGTGGTTAGCTTATCCAGTGAGAAGACTTTGACACTTGGTGTTGTGACTGAAGTGTATCATCAGTGAAGCAGCCTCAACCCTCTAACCAACAACAGCAGGCTTGCCACTCATATTGTGGCAGGCATGAATTCATTAAGATTATCCCAGTTACAATATCACTCAGAATAAATTTAAGCTGTAATAATATATTTAATACATACATTATAAATAACCAAACTGCCAAAACTTGCAAAAGTAGCACAAATGACATTACTGACTTCTACATCTGTAGGTATTTTTTGCATTCATATTTATCAGTCAGACTACTTGTACTCACGTAAGTTAATCCACGAAGGAAGTGATCTGGTTTGTGGTGGAAGAGACAACTGAAACGCTGACAATCATTGCACAAGTTGATGTCACTGAATATCTACTGGAGGCAGCCATCTTCTTTTCGTGGCGTTGGAACGCTTCAATGTGCACTGCGCTTACGTCAAAAACAGCACATGACCAAAATAGGAATCAACGCATTGATATTAAGCATTTCGATCACGGGTTCAAATTTTATCATGCAGATTTGACATCAGGTTTTATCTAAAATGTATCTATCATAATGAAAAGTCCATGATCCCTGCATATTTCAAGATCAGTATTAAAAATGCTGTAAGATAATGGAGACCATATAGAGGGTCTCTGATGATACACAGTACACAACCTTGTTCGAGATATACTTCGTCGACAGGTAGAAATGCACTGTATGCGTTTAACATGAAACTGAAATTCCTTGATTTCGCTTTTGAAATCTGAAAACAAATTTAGCATTCTCCAATAATATTCAAATGAATACAAACGTGCATATGTTAATTGCATTTTTGGTACGCAGATAACTCTAGTGTTTATTCATGTGAATGCAGATATGATTTAAATAATTGTTTCCTCATGCATGAATGAGAAGAGGTCTTCAGCAACCCTTGCTTGTCGTAAGAGGCGACACACGGGATCGGGTGGTCAGGTTTGGTGATTTGATTGACACATGTCATCGTATTCAGTTGTGTCGATCAATGCTCATGCTATTGATCACTGGATTGTCCCTGCTAGATAATTTACAGACCTCCTCCATATAGCTGGAATATGGCTTAGCAATATGAATAATAAAACAACAAATATACGAAACAAACTACAATGTGTGCTCTGGGGCGGTGGGGTAGCCTAGTGGTTAAAGCGTTGGCTCGTCACGCCGAAGACCCGGGTTCGAATCCCCACATGGGTACAATGTGTGAAGCCCATTTCTGGTGTCCCCCGCCGTGATGTTGCTTGAATATTGCTAAAAGCGGCGTAAAACCAAACTCAGTCAGTCAGTCAATGTGTGCTCCAAACGAGATGGGTCCGTTCCATATGTTATCGTTACTAAAATTGTATCGACCTTCAGCATAGCTCCAAGATGGCTTTGTGGAGATGGGTCGTGGCTCCATAGGTACAATTATGCCCAAAGTCTGGCCATTGTAAATTGTGACTTTACACGCCAGTTTCGAGTAAACGTTTTTCATGAACATGAAAATTTGAAATTGACAGTGAAACGTGTCAATGTGTTGCTGAACATTTCAAAGATAATAACCAGACGGAACGTTGTCTTGATATTGTCATAAACTAAACGTTTTTTGACATGCGCCCTCAGTCACGTCAGGACTTGTTTGTTCGTTTATTTGCTGTTGACGCCGCACTCAGTGTTCACTGTTTAACGCCTCACTCAGCAATGTTCCAGCTTTATGAAGACGAATGGCCCACAAGACCGTTTCATCAGAACGACTTTGTTACGAAAATGTGAGCCTCTAAACTTGGAGGTGAGCTACAAGTATTATAATAAGTAGACAGACTTTTCGTAATCGGCTACACAGGTGGAACCTTCGTGAACGACGTCAGTTATCCTACGACGGACCGTCACATCACTGTAAGACGAGGTTGGTGTCAAGGGCTTCAGCGCTGGACCAATCTTCGTTGGGCAAACGTTGTTTTCGGACGAGTCAAGCTTTACTTGGGCATTCCTTTAAAGGAGCACCAAAAGTGGCCTAGATGGAATGAGCGTTTCAGTGCCGTTGACGTTAGACAGAACGGTCATTTTGGGGGTAGCTCAGTCATAGCGTCTGGTAGGACAATGACTGTCTGATCACCTTTACATGATATGGACGGACGTGTCAGTATTGCAAAGGAAACATCCTGGAGGCACAGTCTGTGACATTTGCGCGCCAACATGGACGACATGGACGTGTTTTGTGTTTAAGGATGGCAACGCTGGAGCACACAGGATCCTAGTTACTGAGTACCTCTAACGGGAGACCATAACCACCTTACCGTGACCAGCACTCTGACCAGACTTGTCACGGTGTATTCCCATACTGCCTACAGTTCCAAACTGCCTACAGGTTAAAACAACATGATACGGTCCAGTGAGCAGGAAGTGAATACACCGATCTGACCTGTTCTACCCCTACCAAACGAAGCACCCATTCTTCTTTGATACTCGGGCTGTTCCATTATTCTACAGGGCAAAAAATCTTTTCCCACGCTGCCTACAATGTTTTTGCGGAAGTTGGGACCTATCTAGGAAACATCGTCTGGGACCCTTATCCTTGGACGGCATGGTACGAACTTGGCGCTGCACTTCCGGAAGATTGGGATTATATCTAGGAATATGCCTCGTCGAATCACATAAATGAGTTTCAAATGAGTTTTCATATATAGTATATTAAATAGTATGAAACATCAATAGTTGTGACACCTTTTTGTTGAATATCCCCAACTTGTGTTTATAGCGTATGAATCAGCACACTGCCTGGTACGAACATGACCGACCGACGTCACAGATTGCTGGAATTTTGCAAATGTGGTGTTAAACAAACAGGGTGATCAAGTCTTCGCAACAACTCGACGTACACTTCCAGATTAAGCACCAAGTTCTGAAGAATCAATAAACATACTATTGGATGTTCTTATGGAATGATAAAGCGGTGGAATTGTAGATTGAAATGACCATACCTCAATCCGGGCAGCATTCTATTTTCTGTAGGGCCGTAGTTAACTTTTCTTAATGAGAAGAGGGGTTAGAAAAGGAGGCAGTGTTCACGTTCAGTGGCCGCGGCCGAGGATCATGGGGGAGTCAGGGTCATGCTCCCCCTGGAATTTTTAAAAAATTTAATTGCATTTTCCTGCTTTGTGAAGGTAAAATGACAATTTTGTATAAAATATTATTGTTTCCTGCTGTTTGATCACAATTTTTCATGTTTCTAAAAAAAGTTCTTTGTTCAAAATTTAAGCATCTGTACATTATGTTCTGAACTAAACTTTATAAATATGTTTAGACATATCTGTATATTGCAAAACAACTGTTGTGTTAAGTTTAAGCATAAATATACAATAGTTGTATTATCAAATTCAGTTGACAGTCCAGATGTCGTTGAGACATCGCAATGTCAATACCAACAGTTCGTCCAATGCTGACAATTCCGTCCCACTTTTAGTTTATATAATACTATTTTTTCACCAGTCAATGTTTGTTTGTGCATTGTATATTCAATTTTTATGTTATTCTTTATTTTGGAGTCATGTGGATCAAATGCAATCCTTTTCTGATTAAGTCTTTTGTTCGTTAATTATCATTAGATATTGCACAATATGCCTTCAGTTTATAGGGTTCCGGATAGTCTATGTCATTGCCCTGGATTCCTCATTTTATTTATTAATGGTTGTTGTAATCATATGTAATTAGGTGTATCATTCTGGCACCGATCATCTGTCAGATAGGCTGCCCGCAGTCTTTGCGCCATTAATTGAGGTGTGGGTTACAGGACTGCGGTGAAGGTATATGACACTCACAAGAGTGTTACATCAATACTTTGAAATCACACGCACCACACACACAACGGTGTCATACGGGCCACAGCCCACTTTACATTGTGTTTGTCAATGAATAGCTTGATATATAAATTTTCTCAAACTAGTTTTAATACCGTCTGTGATATTCTAGTATAGTTATACTGTCCTACGATGACAGCTTTTTATAATGTATTCCAAGATTTATTCTTAATTTCAGAATGTCTGTCGTCACGATATGGCTGAAATATTGCCGATGTCACGTAAAATATTAACGCACTCACTCACCCATAAAGGCTGGGCAGCTAATCTAATTAAAAGTGAACTTCGCCCATACGGACGACAGTCGGTCAAATAACGTCGTCGTTTATTTACTCAGGCCTTGTGTTGTTGTGTGGGTTGCTTATTACATGGTACTTCTTGCCACGCCAGCTGATTCCCCAATACTCGCGTTTTAATAACATTACACATTTCAGACTGTGACTCGGTTGTAGTGTTTTAAAGCCTGGCATTTGAGCGATGCGTGTCTGAGAATCCATACTGCTCCTGTGGCCAACAATATAAAGATTCTTTATTTGTCAAAATTTTACTGAAATCCGCAAGAACATGCTCTTCTATAACAAAAGGTTTTACATCAGATTCTGTTCTTTGTGCCAAACAAACGTGACACAAAAGATCAAATTTAAACATCCAACATTCTGTCTACTGCTCCATCTCATTAACAGGAAGATTTGATAGATAATGGAAATCAGTACAGATTACACGAACTAGCTGTCATACTTCTGTATTCCTGTTATCTTTTTTTTTTCATTTGATGAAGAATATGTATTTAATTACTGGACCAGGACCAGAGAGCAGATCCCAAAGTTCACCCTGGGAGTATGTCCTGAGACAGGCATGCAGTTGTTCAAATTGAAGAAAGGACATATAAAAGCCTTTTGAAAATGCTCTACTCCCACTGACGTAACAACCTGGGTTTTTAAAGGTACTTCTCCAATTCTTACTTGCAGATATATTTGTTAAAGTCATCAGATACCTTTATACAGGGTTCGATTTGCCTTCCTGGTTCATTGCTAGTTCATTCAGGAGGTCCAATTTGGAATATGTTGGTGTCAGTTGAATGACAATGATTCGAAATAATTCTCAAAAGTCATTGGCAGACAATACATGTGCAAATCTTTCTCCATCCCACTTTACCCAGTTGGTGGTAAGTCATTTACTGAGTCCATGCCCTCTTGATACTTCCATCCTCCAGCTCCTACCAGTGACAGCATGGTCTTGCTCTGACATGTCTTCTGGCACTCTTGATACTTCCATCCTCCAGCTCCTACCAGTGACAGCATGGTCTTGCTCTGACATGTCTTCTGGCACTCTTGATACTTCCATCCTCCAGCTCCTACCAGTGACAGCATGGTCTTGCTCTGACATGTCTTCTGGCACTCTTGATACTTCCATCCTCCAGCTCCTACCAGTGACAGCATGGTCTTGCTCTGACATGTCTTCTGGCACTCTTGATACTTCCATCCTCCAGCTCCTACCAGTGACAGCATGGTCTTGCTCTGACATGTCTTCTGGCACTCTTGATGACTTCCATCCTGCATGGTCTTGCTCCAGCTCCTACCAGTGACAGCATGGTCTTGCTCTGACATGTCCTTCTGGCACTCTTGATACTTCCATCCTCCAGCTCCTACCAGTGACAGCATGGTCTTGCTCTGACATGTCTTCTGGCACTCTTGATACTTCCATCCTCCAGCTCCTACCAGTGACAGCATGGTCTTGCTCTGACATGTCTTCTGGCACTCTTGATACTTCCATCCTCCAGCTCCTACCAGTGACAGCATGGTCTTGCTCTGACATGTCTTCTGGCACTCTTGATACTTCCATCCTCCAGCTCCTACCAGTGACAGCATGGTCTTGCTCTGACATGTCTTCTGGAACTTCACAAACCTGTCCACAGCCTCACATTTTAAAACTAGAATATCGTGTCTGTCCGTCCTGCCAGTCTGCCACAGTTCAGTGTTGCAGCACTAACACTGTGCAACAGACAGCCAATTCCTTTAAAGATTGCTTTATCCCAAGACTCCTTCAGACTTACGCTCCAAACTCTTCTGTGCCTTCTGACTCATCTTTGTTTCAACAGTGTCCATACTTCATCAATGGTCATTATGGTACAAATCAGAGCTTCAAGCTGCTCTAACACAGGACTATAAGCATCCAAACTGTTTCACAGTGTCTCAGCTGAAGTGACCTTGAACATGTTGAAGAAGACCTTTTCCACTACCGTTCTCAAAAATACCAAACCCATCAACACTCAGTATATTTAGAGAGGATAGTTTATTTCACTTAATGATGAATAACAGTTTAAATTTGCTTACAACAGGAAGGCGGAATGTAGCAGATTCTTGTATTATCCAGTTTTCCGATAGTACTTTGGAGCAGGGTAACCTATTTATAAAGGCAGCCATGAGGACAACTGGGATTATCTCCCTTGAATGCATCATGCTGAACTGAACACTGTCCATGTAAACCAGCAACACACCCTCATAATACTCATATGTCAACGAGAGAAAACTGTCATCAGTACATCTGGAATATCACAGTACCGTCAGGCTGATCAGTCTGATTTAGTATGCAGCATATTTGTTGTTTTGTTCTTTAAAGAAGCAGTCCATGACCAAGCTTGGTTACTGGTGTATTGGGAGCAAGAGCTGGTGGTAGGATCCCAGCAGCACTGTCAAACAGTTCCATTTAAACTTGTAGAAAAGTCAGACTTGTTTTAGGAACAATAATCATCATACCAGATGTCATCAACATGATCACCTGTTTCTACCTTCGAATTAGTATACAAGGTAACTGTGCAACACCAGTGTGAGCAGTTCACACCTGACACTGTATATATACATACACAATAGTGACTTAGCTATCACATGAGGGAGTGTGTTTGGTTTAACATCATTTTTTACAACATTTCAAAACCAAATGTTTGCAAAATGGTCTTTTTCACATTTTAATGTTACAATGTTTCTTGACTCCTATTTATTCTTAGAGAGAGAAAGAAATGTTACCAAACACATAAGACACAGACTTTATGCTGCGAAGAAATAGACTTCACACTTTCTCAATCAAACCCAGGTCATCATAATTATAATTATGCATGGTTGTTTCAGCAATTATTTCTCCATATGATCTGAGACATCTGTGATGAATTGTACAAATATATAGAAAAGTGGAAAACCAAATCATTTACTGCTGCTATCAGTATAAATGAATTATATTAAAAGCCATAACTTAACATGGGAAAATATTTTTCAACCTACTGGTAGTTTAGGTCATAACTCTGTAAATCAAAACAAGTCTTGAGGTACATTGATTATGTTGTGTCCATTATCCTCACTGAGTGAGATTAAGTAACAGAGGATGAAATGATTATCATCAGATTAACAGTGTTTGATAATCCTTGATATGTTTGTAGTAATATCACATAGCAGCATCACTGTGATACACACTGTACTAGAATAACATCTAAAGGTGAAGTCTTTCTTCAGGCTCAGTTCACAACGTTCACATTCATGCTTGTGTATTAAAACTACAAACTCATAAAACACTTATCTCATAACCGGATAATAATGTTCAATTATATATTTTCTGCTGTCATGACAAAATGGAAAGCCGATTCGTGTATTCACTCATTCTCTCCAGACATTGTCGTACTGACAAAGAATAAGTAATGTTTTGAACACTTGTTCTTTTTCCATGTTTACTACACACACAGATATTTAACATAATTTACCACAGACAGTGCACTGTCAAACAGTTTCTTTAAAAATTTCATTGCAGGACAGCTTTTAGGAAGGAATCTCCTGTCACAATGGCAGTTGTGGCAATGACGACTTTCCGACTAAACTGTCGCACTAAATATCGGAGAGCAGCAATTTCACTGAAGGTGCATCCTCCTAGAAAATAAACAAGTACAGTGTCAGATTTGCTCTTGCTTCCGTTGGGTCGTGTCTTATCATGACGGATGATGCCACCTGGTATCAGCTTAATTATCTCCTCCATGCCAGCAAGCCCACCACGTTCTAGAATCTGTTCAACAACTTTACACAGCAGTGGTGTGTATGCTCCACTGAAGACATATGACATGTCATTAGGACTCCGTAAGTTGATGTCATCTGGTGACTTTGGAATCAGATTTAGCTTTTTGGCAAGTGTTCTAAACTGTGATGGCTTGGCTATGCCTGGTAGAGACTTTGGTTTGACCGGAGTCTGGCTGGTCGTCTGCTCTTCTAAGAGACCAGTTCTCTTGAGTTGGTACAGGTCAACCATGTGTTCAAAGCCCTTACTTTGCAGGAACTGATTGGTCATGCTCTTGTAGGTGCTAGACACTAATCCCCCTTGGGTCAAGGACAGCAAGCACAGTAGTTTCAATGGTGACAAACTGGAAACCTGTCTACATAGACTATCTTCAATGTATGTTAGATTTTCTTTGGTTTCAATTCCCTCCAGGACGCTATGCTCTGCTTTAATGTATTCTTCAAAGTCCTCACTTTTCTTCTTCTTCATTATTGCTTCACAAGCACCAATGTGGTAGGTCAAAGTTCGGTGCTGTTGCTTCAAATCTTTGAGGTCATTTGAAACAAAGCTCTTCATATCACCAACTGTTTTCAAATCTTTCTTTTTGTCGTAACCAGTTTGTAACTCTTTCGTTTGGGAACTCAAGTAGGTGAACACATTTGAGAAATGACGATCTCGTATGACCCTGTAGACCTCATCTTGAGAAGTTAGCAGTTGCTTCACATCTTGTGTTTTACCAGTGACTTCATGGCCGAAATTGATAATACTGCACTCGATCTTAAATCTTTCGTCCAGAAGCGCCTCATACGTCATTGGAGTGCAGAGAGGTGTGACATAATCAACATTCCTATCAACCAGAATCAGTTGCCCAATCTGACTTCTGATGTCAGCTGGGTGTGGGGTTCCTGAAAGACCTCTCATTGATTCCATAAGTTCATACACCATCTTGGACCCCTTACCAACACAAAACACATCTGGGATAATGCCAAAGAAATTTTCAAGATTGACCAAAGAAGATGCCACGGTATGTATCCAAGTGTAGTCTTCATCAATGTAAAATGAAGAGAAAAAGTCCGGTAATTCCAGAGACATCAGGTCTGTATCCAGTGGTATCAGGTCCAGTGGTAATTCTTCAATAGTTACGTATCCCAAAACGCCTTCAGTTTCCAAAATCATTTCACAAAGTTCCAATCTTCTTGGAACTAACACTATGGTGTACAGACGCTTATCTCCCCGATTCAGCTCCGCGTTAATTTGATCCGCAATTGCTTTCATGGTTACCATTTTAGCACGAACAATGTAAATTCTTCTCTCACTTCCGTGAATGACTTTCTGAGTAGGGTCAAGTTTGAAAATCTTCTCGACACCATGCTGCTTCAGGAATGAAATACCGGCAAACCTGTCAAATGGCTTTGTTAGTTCACCGTCTATTACCAGATCCTTCTGTTCAGAAACTGTCATCAGCAAATGTCCCAACTGGTCTCGAAGGACCTGTGTTATTATTTGGAAGTCCATCGTTCCAGCCCTAAAAAACTCCACACATTGTGGCCGCCCACTTCCGCCGTCAAGGCGCTGTTTGGAGCTTAAATGTTTCAAACGGCGCTATTCTGAAACATTACTCACCCTTTCTCGTACACCACTTTATGTATGATTGGCATCACGAAAGGAGTTGATGTGGAATTCAATGAGATGTATTACACATAGGCGGATCCAAAGATGTGTGTGGGTGCGTGCGTGCGTGTGTGTGTGTGTGTGTGTGCGCGTGCGTGTGTGTGTGTGTGTGTGTGTGTGTGTGTGTGTGTGTGTGTACACATGCGTAAAGCCGGGCAGGGTAACAACACGCACCATCTTGAGTGATGACGGCGGTAGAACCGCTGACTTCCACCTTTTAAAAATGTTAAAGGATTTCAATATTCAATAAAAACCCGGACCTGTGACATCTAGATGAGGTCTATCGTCTTATCCCCGGTGGTATGGATCTGAGTTTACATCGCGATGGTGTGCCTACTGCCTAGTCCACATCAAGTACCAGGATACGCAACTGATTGTTTATGCTGCATCATGAACAGATTCCGCTAACATATTCTATAGCATCAGTCACGTCACTCACCACATCTTGAAGATATTCTCAACAAAATAGTTATTACTGTAGAGCGGTCGTAACAATTATTGTTAAAAGAAGGCGTCAAACCGGCAAACACACTTGTAAACATAGTGCTCACGTGTACGCATGGTTTGGCAAACCCACACAAATGTAAGATGCTGACATAAACCAAATATAGGTGATAAATATACAATTTAGCAAGAAACAACGCGAGTGACTGTATTTTGCTTCTGGTATTTGTTTATTGTTTTCATGGCAGCAAACAATTACGCTACCCCTTTTTTTCTTTTAAGAAAAATCTGCATCATTAGTTCCAAAATATAATGTCCGGTACAGACTCAATTTTGCACAAGCTTTTGATAGCATGTCTTCTTACACGGTGCAGTGAACCGGTACTGAGTATAAAGCCCATTCCTGGTGATCTTGCTGGAATATTGCTAGTCTGTCTCTCAGTCCCCGAACCACATTATTTTCCCTACTGCCTAACCCTCCATGCAATGCTAAAGCCCTAAATGAAACAATTCTAGATTTCCTCGGGTTCTGAATTTACCATCTCACTTGGTCTCCTTTTCAATTTAAATGGGCTTATGTGTTACTATCAAAATTATTCAGTGACTAAGCGTTAGTCTAGAATGTTGCCAAAAACAGATTAAACGACACTCTTTTCCTGTAATATCTATCTGACACAAGTCAGCCTTAATAGGGTCAGACAAAGCAAGTGGGGTCAATGTAAACAATTCAGAATCACGTAAGTTTTATCAAGTCCTTATGAAGGACACTGCATTGCAACAATGCGATATTGAAGCGCCCATAAAATATGTGCCAGTCTTGGGTACACAACCATGCACATTGTACGGTAAAATTAATTAGTTCGTGAAAGACTTATCGATTCAACAAGACCCATAGCCGCGGAGAGCATCCAGCTGGTGCCCGACCCTCTCTGCGAGTCACCACCTGATTGAGATGTGAAGAGACGGAACCCAGCTTACGTTTTACATTTCCCCGCCAAAATCAGCAGGTGGATTAAAGATTATAGATATACTAAACAGAAGTAGTTAGGGACCTGTGGGTGATTATATTCCGAATCTAAACTTTCATAATTCGTGTATAAACAGACAAAAATTGATCCATAAATTATTTTGCCCAGTATATGTCACTACTTGTGAGTGCGCTGGAATGTTTTGCACCAAATATGTGGTATTAGTGCAATTTTACTGATAGAAAAAACGCACTGTAGGCCACATAACTGTCCAAATGAGCAAGAGAAGAAAAAAAGTGAAATGTATATACATTCCTCATTCAGATGTGTGGCGGGTCCAATACATCTCCTGAAACAGCACCCAACGTTTGTTTGTTCCACGAAACTGACTCTATTACCAATAATCTCCAACACAGTCCTATAAAACTAGGCATCAATTCTTGCCCGGACCGACCAGCACGACATAGTATAGATCCATCATTACGACTGGGGTAATCTAGTGGGCACAAGCCTCGCTCATCAGTGAGTGAGTGAGTTTAGTTTTACGCCGATTTTAGCCATTTTCCAGCAATATCACAGCAGGGGACTCAAGAAATGGACTTCACACGTTCGCTCATCACACTGAGCCAGGCAGCCCTGATACAATAAGTGAATCGTTATTGGTGTCATTATGAGGCGACTAACGGGATCATGTGGTCAGGCTCGCTGACTTGGTTGACACATGGTTGGTTGACCCGTGTGGATCCGTGTTAGAATATTGATCTTCAGTAACCCATGCTTGTCGTAAGAGGCGACTAATGGGATCGGGTGGTCAGGCTCGCTGACTTGGTTGACACATGTCATCGGTTCCCAATTGCTCATGCTGTAGATCACCGGATTGTCTGGTCCAGACACGATTATTTACAGACCGCCGCCATATAGCTGGAATAATATTGCTGAGTGCGTCGTAAAGCTAAACTCACTCACTCACTCACAACCTAGCTGTGTGGATTTGTGTCTTTAAACGCATTGTGGATCGGGCCCATGTCCCTCCAAACCAAACGTTTTATTCGCTTTATGGAACTGAGAGCATGGATCCGAACAACACTGGCGCTATGACTGTCGTTAGTCTGTGTTAAAGTTTTGGAGTTGAACGAAGGTCTCAGCACTACCATCACTTTGAAGGACGGAGCCAAGGTCACCAAGTCCCGTACTGGGTGAACAGCTCCCACAATGATTGATGTGGTTATCAATACATTTGCAGTGCTCTGGTCCCGTCTACCTCAGTGGCTCTTCCAATTTCCTAACTTCAGATTCGGAAAAAACTATGAAATTTCATGTTTTTTTGACCAGGATAAAATCAAATTATCATACACATTGCAAACAAACCACGTCGAAAGTTTTGTTCGTATCGTTACAGTGTAGTATCTGGGGTTTAAGAGAATATCATATGTCATCCGTTAAACGTTTGGGATTAGGGAGTTTTGTTAAAAAAAAAATGTTTTAAGTTGGAGTGGGCAAGGTAAAGGATGCAGTTCCCATACTTGCGGAACACAATGCATCCATATTGACCCATGGTTTGGCGCGCGTTCTGAGTGTCAGTACAAGCAGGGATAATCTACAGCGTCTTCTATTCTCCCTGGTACAAGCAGGGATAATCTACAGCGTCTTCTATTCTCCCTGGTACAAGTAAATCATATCCTGTTATGACATAGTAATCTGAATAAACACAATATTAATTTTGATAAATGTGGATTTCAGTTTCGTCACAAAAAGGTCAGTTTTGATATAAATACTAGTACTTTACTTTAATTGAAGTTATACAAGGGCCGATTTTGACCTGACCTATTATTATAGGCACAACATTTCTCATCAGAAATTACTGGGCAGCTAATTTCATCAAGCACTTTCTACCATTATTTTAATCAAAAGTATTTTCCCCTCAGAAAATTGCAACTGATCTAAGATGACGAAACATATATCAGTTTACAAATACCGGGAAATAACCCTCCTACATTAAAACGCCAACACTTTCTATTTTATTTCAGGTTTAACTTCACCCGACCCGTAACCTTAAGAGTTCTCTAACACAAAAAATGTTTTAAATATTTACTGTAGTTTTATTTCGATCACTAAAAAGATTAGAGTGGTAACCCACAGTTGTTTGTGCGTTTGCCATTTCTTGATGCAGCGGTCTGGTGACGATCTGTATGAAGCGTAGTAAAACTCCTTGCAGCAGAGAGGTTCCATCGGTGTGACGACAGAGTGCCTACCACTGCACGTACACAATGTAATTTTAGCTGTAATTGAAAATGTACACTTGTCTTACATGTTGTACAGCTTATGTCGAAATATTATCTGGCTAAGGTATGGTTCAGTAAAACATAGTGTCTGTAGACGTTTTGTGTAGTTTATGTGCAATGTTTTGGCAGTTTCCGTACAGTATTTTGGTATGTTTTCTGTTTAGTTTCTGATCGGTTTGTGTCTAGTTTGTGTCTAGTGTTTTGCTTTGTTTCTGTGTATCGTTTGTATTGTTTCTGACGTATAATTTAAATTTTATTTTCTTGTCCCTTCATCAGTGTCTGAGGGCTACTTGTCCCTTCACCGGGTTCCCAGATTTCCTCTCCTCCCTTTACAGCAGGTGTCCCGGGTTCGTTCTTCTCAGCTAATTCGCTAGTTGTCTCGGGTTACTTCTTGTCCCTTCACCGGGGTCCCAGGTTTCCTCTCCTCCCTTTACAGCAAGTGTCCCAGGGTTACTTCTTTATCCTACAACAAATGTCTCTGTGTAACTTCTTGTCCCTTCACCAGGTGTCCCAGGGTTACTTCTTTATCCTTCAACAAATGTCTCTGTGTAACTTCTTGTCCCTTCACCAGGTGTCCCAGGGTTACTTCTTTATCCTTCAACAAATGTCTCTGTGTAACTTCTTGTCCCTTCACCAGGTGTCCCAGGTGTCCCAAATGGGTTACTTCTTTATCCTTCAACAAATGTCTCTTCTTTGTCCTTCAACTTCTGTGTATCTTCTTGTCCCTTCACCAGGTGTCCCAGGGTTACTTCTTTCTTTCAACAAATCCTACAACAAATGTCCCAGGGTTCTCTGTGTAACAAATGTCTTGTGTATTTTCTTGTCCCTTCACCAGGTGTCCCAGGGTTACTTCTTTATCCTTCAACAAATGTCTCTGTGTAACTTCTTGTCCCTTCACCAGGTGTCCCAGTATCTTCTTGTCCCTTTAGGTGTTCTTTATCCTACAACAAATGTCTCTGTGTAACTTCTTGACCCTTCACCAGGTGTCCCAGGGTTACTTCTTTATCCTACAACAAATGTCTCTGTGTAACTTCTTGTCCCTTCACCAGGTGTCCCAGGGTTACTTCTTTATCCTACAACAAATGTCTCTGTGTAACTTCTTGACCCTTCACCAGGTGTCCCAGGGTTACTTCTTTATCCTACAACAAATGTCTCTGTGTAACTTCTTGACCCTTCACCAGGTGTCCCAGGGTTACTTCTTTATCCTACAACAAATGTCTCTGTGTAACTTCTTGTCCCTTCACCAGGTGTCCCAGGGTTACTTCTTTATCCTACAACAAATGTCTCTGTGTAACTTCTTGTCCCTTCACCAGGTGTCCCAGGGTTACTTCTTTATCCTACAACAAATGTCTCTGTGTAACTTCTTGTCCCTTCACCAGGTGTCCCAGGGTTACTTCTTTATCCTTACAACAAATGTCTCTGTGTAACTTGTGTCCCTTCAGGTTGTACCCTCCTACAACAAATGTCTCAGTGTAACTTCTTGTCCCAGGTGTCCCAGGGTTACTTCTTTTCCTCCAACAACAAATGTCTCTGTGTAACTTCTTGTCCCTTCACCAGGTGTCCCAGGGTTACTTTTTATCCTACAACAAATGTCTTGTGTCCAAGGGATAACTTCTTGTCCCTTCAGGTGTCCCAGGTTGTGTTTATCCTACAACAAATGTCTCTTCTTCTTGTCCCTTCACCAGGTGTCCCAGGGTTACTTCTTTATCCTACAACAAATGTCTCTGTGTATCTTCTTGACCCTTCACCAGGTGTCCCAGGGTTACTTCTTTATCCTACAACAAATGTCTCTGTGTAACTTCTTGACCCTTCACCAGGTGTCCCAGGGTTACTTCTTTATCCTACAACAAATGTCTGTGTGTAACTTCTTGTCCCTTCAACAGGTGTCCCAGGGTTACTTCTTCACAACAAAGGCAACTTCTTGTCCCACCAGGTGTCCCAGGGTTACTTCTTTATCCTACAACAAATGTCTGTGTGTAACTTCTTGTCCCTTCACCAGGTACTTCCCAGGGTTACTTCTTTATCCTACAACAAATGTCTCTGTGTAACTTCTTGTCCCTTCACCAGGTGTCCCATCCTACAACAAATGTCCCAACTTCTTGACCCTTCACCAGGTGTCCCAGGGTTACTTCTTTATCCTACAACAAATGTCTCTGTGTAACTTCTTGTCCCCTTCACCAGGTGTTACTTCTTTATCCTTCAACAAATTCACCTTCTTGTCCTTCAGGGTGTCCCACTTTCTTTATCCTACAACAAATGTCTCTGTGTAACTTCTTGACCCTTCACCAGGTGTCCCAGGGTTACTTCTTTATCCTACAACAAATGTCTCTGTGTAACTTCTTGTCCCTTCACCAGGTGTCCCAGGGTTACTTCTTTATCCTACAACAAATGTCTCTGTGTAACTTCTTGTCCCTTCACCAGGTGTCCCAGGGTTACTTCTTTATCCTTCAACAAATGTCTCTGGGTTACTTCTTTATCCTTCAACTTGACCCTTCTTGTCCCTTCAGGTGTCCCAGGGTTACTTCTTTATCCTACAACAAATGTCTCTGTGTAACTTCTTGACCCTTCACCAGGTGTCCCAGGGTTACTTCTTTATCCTACAACAAATGTCTCTGTGTAACTTCTTGTCCCTTCACAGGTGTCCCAGGGTTACTTCTTTATCCTACAACAAATGTCTCTGTGTAACTTCTTGTCCCTTCACCAGGTGTCCCAGGGTTACTTCTTTCTCCTACAACAAATGTCTCTGTGCAACTTCTTGTCCCTTCAACAGGTGCCTCAGTTTTTCGTCTTCACCCTTCACCAGGTGTCCAAGTGCTACTTCTTTTTCATCACCATGTGTCTCGGAGTTACTTCTTGTCCCTTCACCAGGTGTCCAAGTGTTACATCTCCTCCACCCCTTACTAGGTGGTAGATGACATGCAGGGGGGTCACTTACTTTGTACATAAATTTTAAGGAGGGTCATTCACATTGTACATACTTCTCAATAAAAATCATCATCATCATCATGATCACACACACACACACACACACACACACACACACACACACACACACACACACACACACACACACACACACACACACACACACACACACACACACACACACACACACACACACACACCAGCCATTCATTATTAACGGTCCCTAAGAACCCATTATGGAAAGGCTAAACTTTCAGGTCGAGTGACAACATGAGTGAGTGAGTTTAGATTAAAAACCGCTTTGGACAAAGTGTTTGTGATGCACCAAGTTTGGCCGTGGACATGAAGACAGGCATGGTTGACAGACCATATCCGAAGTGGTCCGAAGTGAATCTGTGAAACATTCATGTTTCATAAGTGAAATAATGACCAAGTACCGCGGGGACTAATAATATCAGCATCATATCCAATTCTAACTGTTATCTGTGTCCATAATCTCGTACTGGTCCGTGGAAATTGGATTTTTCCTTCGCCAACGGCAACACACTGAAATATGACAACGGGTTATATGTGCAGATGATAGAAGCATGACGTTAAGGATTTGAACTGTTGGAAGTACTCATAACACCTCCGATAAAAGGCCTTTTAAAGACAACAGTCCCCAGTGTGAACTTTGTTTGATACTTCTTTTAAAATCAATTTCTCCCAAATCGTAGTCCGTGTGATGTACACACAAATTTGCTGGTGCAGTTATAAATACGAAATTGCCTGGTAGTGGTGGCGATGAGACTGGACATCGGTCAATGAAACTGTGTGGCACGCTAACTATAGAACGCTAATTACGAAATGACAGTGTCGGGAGCTGATTGTTATTGGTGCCTGTGGGAGGATTGTGGTTGGCACTGTGGAGGAGTTGATGAACACAGCCCGGCATAGCCAGACAGGAAGGTGGGTGTTACTGTTATAGTCTAAGCCTTGAGAGCTGTAACCATATCGTACATAGAACTATAACAATCACCTGGATGCACGGGACTGTAGCACACCACTGAATGGACATGTAGCCACATATTGTACAGGGACTTGGGGCAGGCAAGGTGTGTGTACGTGCGTGCGTGCGTGCGTGGGTGCGTGTCTTTTAGGGAGTAGGGCTTTTCAGATCTTGTCCTTATGAATACTGGTTGAAAACCACCCTCTTGCCTCAGTTTTGCAGACATTAATGTTGTCTGGGTGTGCTGGCTTTCATGAAGAATATGTATTGTGCAAAAGAAGTACAAGCTTGTGTGGCAGCTCGTTTCATGGAAAGAATGTCTTTCAGCAGTTTCCCCCTTGAAATATTCTGTCAAAAAGCCAAAGTGTCTCGTAGGTACCATCACACAAAATACTGTCAGATAACATGTGAATAGAGCATAATTCACTGAGAAATTGCATATCACCATGAACAAGACATATTAATTCTGGAGACTTGATGTTAGAGACATAGATTCTTCCTTTCCTTTCATCCTAATATGCACCCGTGAACATCCGGGCTAGAATTGATCTTCAGTAACCCATGTTTGTCGAAAGAGGCGACTAACGGGATCGGGTGGTCAGGCTCGCTGACTTAGTTGGCACATGGCATCTTGTCCCAATTGCGTAGAACAATGCTCATGCTGTTGATCACTAGATCATCTGGTCAAGACTCGATTATTTACAGACTGCCACCATACAGCTGGTATATTGCTGAGTGCGGCGTAAAACTAAACTCACTCACTCATCCTAATATGTGACGATATATTACCCAGTGTATAACACCTGAGTTTGACATATCAGGATCCACTGAGAATCCGTGTTTTAATCTCTTATTGATACTGATCATGTTTGACCAGCATCCGAATTACCGATAATTCTGTGACAGGTTGTGATTTGATTGAAACACTCACTCACTGTCCCACTCATGTTAGTGGTTTTAATCCAGAAATATCTTTCATCCATCTACTACAGGGTTATTCTAGTGAAAAACACCTTTTTTATTGACGTCCCAGCTAGCTTACACTGAAAGCCTGAATCGGCAGTGTCACGTCCACACTCCCATCCATCTGATCCCCATAGTAATGAATGTTCTTGTCAAAACTGGCTAGGAGACCAGGCTATATCGAGTTCGCTGCAGTCGAGGTAGAAGGGAAGGACACATATAACCCAATCAATGGCTGGCCTCTGCCGCCAGTAATGAATGCCAGCAGTTGATCACACACACCTTCAAGTTGGATCCACACAACTCCCCTGTATAACACATGATACTGCCAGGGTAAGGAGAACCTTCACTCCCTAGACATTGCTTCCTTCACTCCCTAGACATTGCTTCCTTCACTCCCTAGACATTGCTTCCTTTAGCCAGAAAAGTCTGCATGTGTTGATCTTTGCCCATCCTTTGTTCTTTTGTTTGGGGGCATTTTCTGTGCAGAGTTCCATCCCTTACCCATGCCAGGATCTGATCAATCTATTATTTTCATCCTCTTATCTGTAAGTACAACATGTTGAGGGTTTTTCCCATAGCCAACCTAGTTTCTTCAAACATTACATTGTGTACTAACAAATTCAGGTAGTATTCTCCAAAATAAGTATATGCCTGGACAGAAGGTATTCTATTTGTGATAAACTGACAGATTATTTTGTTGTAAATTTCAGTTTGTTACAGAGCATTATTGTATGCATCATGAATCCATCTGTATTCCATGCAACTTGTTTTGTTGGGGTGTGTGTGTGATTGCGTGCATGTGTGTGCGTGTGTGTGCGTGTGTGTTAAACTTGAAACATTCTGTCTGTGTGTCCTTACATTGAGTATCTGTTAATGCAGGATTTTGTTTCAGAAGGAGTGAGTGAGTGAGTATGGTTTTATGCCGGTTTTAGCAATATTCCAGCAATATAACGGCGGGGGACACCAGAAATGGGCTTCACACATTGTGCCCATGTGGGGATTCGAACCCGGGTCTTCGGCATGACGAGCGAATGCTTTAACCACTAGGCTACCCCACCGGCCCTGTTTCAGAAGGAGATCTTGAAAACCATACAATATTTTTTCACCAAACTTAACACACAGACAGGTCTCCTGGAGATCTGATGTACTTTGATTGAGATTGTAGGAGTTTTCACGGCAACAAGTTTCATATTGGTTTTATGAAAATTATTCACCATTGCTGGGGATGTCACTGACATTGTCCGATTGTTTGAGATCGTAGGAGTTTTGACAGCAACAAGTTTCATATATGTTTTTATGACAATTATTCACCATTGCTGGGGATGTTACTGACATTGTCCGATTGTTTGAGATCGTAGGAGTTTTGACAGCAACAAGTTTCATATATGTTTTTATGACAATTATTCACCATTGCTGGGGATGTCACTGACATTGTCTGATTGTTTGAGATTGTAGGAGTTTTCACAGCAACAAGTTTCATATATGTTTTTATGACAATTATTCACCATTGCTGGGGATGTCACTGACATTATGCGATTGTTTGTCTGTGGAGCATCTTCAGATCTGTTGGAGATCACCTGACTGCCAGAAGTCACTGTCTTTTTAGGTCACATGTCCCATAAAGACAATCTGTGCAGGAGGTGATGCATTTCATGAAGATGATATCTATCAGGGGTCAATAATCTCCTGAAGACAATCTCTATGGAGTAAGTCAACTTCTGATGGAGGGTACATATAAAGAAAATCCCTGCAAGAGGTCATGTGTGTCATGAATACAATTACTCTTACTGCTAAAATGTTTTGGAAAGATAATCTGCCAGAGATCACCTGTCTCCTAGGCCGCCGCCATTTGCCTGGAATATTCCTGAGTGTAATGTTAAACGAAAAACAAATAACAAACACAACATGTTTCATGAAGACATTCTCTGCCAGAGGTGACATGTCATGCCTGGAATATTGCTGATTGCAGCAATTTTAACAGAAAACAAACACAACATAAAGACAACATAAAGACTATCTCTGCCAGAGGTCACATGTATCATAAAGACTATTTCTGCAAGAGTTTGTGTATGTCGTGAACACACCTCTCCACCAGGGCTGACACGTTCCATAAAGATAATCTGTGCCAGAGGTCAGGTCTTGTCATTTTTGCGAGAGGTCTGCTGTGTCATGGAAACTGCCAGTGCTCAAATGTTTTGTAAAGAAGATCTCTGCCAGTGCTCAAATGTTTTGTAAAGAAGATCTCTGCCAGTGCTCAAATGTTTTGTAAAGAAGATCTCTGCCAGTGCTCAAATGTTTTGTAAAGAAGATCTCTGCCAGTGCTCAAATGTTTTGTGAAGATCTCTGCAAGTGCTCAAATGTTTTGTGAAGATCTCTGCAAGTGCTCAAATGTTTTGTAAAGAAGATCTCTGCCAGTGCTCACATGTTTTGTAAAGAAGATCTCTGCCAGAGGTCATGTCTCATAAATACATTTTCTGCAAGAGGTGACAAGTCAGTGAGGCATGGAACCAGTTTGTACACTTGGTGCTGAATTCTATAGGTGACCCAGTGTGTTCAGTCTGTCTTTTGTGTCTTGTCCAATAATGATGCAGTTCTAATAAAAGCACCTAGGACTTCAACTCGCTCTGTTTTATTGATTCTGTTTAAAAGCACTGGTGAACTGCCTGATCCCTCACAGTGACTCTGTGCTTACCAAGTTGCCTTCAGTACTTGACAGACTGGTTAATGTCCTTAACAAGCTGGTTACAGCTCCCACAAATAGTAGACTGCAACTAACCATGACTGTAATGGTCCAGGGCTTGCTGCTGTAACTGACCTCAGGATGGTAAAACCACTCCACTACGGCAAACTAAAATCACAGTTAATGGACGTCTCTGGTATTTGTAGAGAGAACCCGAGTGAAAAAGAAAGAAATTGAATTAACCATCTGGTTCTAATCACATGAAACCTGCCTGAGGAACTTTATTGACTTCTCATCAATTTCATAAAACCTTTTTATCTTTTTGTTTTGTTTTAATGGATTTCGTTTTTGAAACTCTTGCGGCAAACCTGGACACTCTGATTTCAAAAGCCATGTTAATTGAATGCAGACAGTTTTTAGATGTCTGAATATAAAGATTAGTATTGTTTGGATGACAGGATAATAAATTTGCAGAAAACAATTTTTACTAGGCTTATTCACTTTTGACATATTTCCATGACCTTTGCTCTCTATGACAAGTCACCTCACCTGTGATAAGTCACCTCACCTATGATAAGTCACCTCACCTATGATAAGTCACCTCACCTATGATAAGTCACTTCACCTATGACAAGTCACCTCACCTATGACAAGTCACCTCACCTATGATAAGTCACCTCACCTATGATAAGTTTCAAGATATAAATAGTAAATCATTGTTGTGTCAGTGTTTTGTGATATGAGGATATCTGGTCTTGTATAGCTTGAATGGTATCCATTGTCATTAAGATCAGATCCATGGTATTTGAACTCAGATCTGTATCGCTTGAATGGCATCCGTTATAATTAAGCTCAGATCCATTGTGGTTGAACTCAGATCTGTGGCAGAAGCAGACATGGTAGGAAACCTCAGATTCAGGGATATGTAGAGTTCAGATTCAGGGATGTAGAGTTCAGATTCAGGGATGTAGAGTTCAGATTCAGGGTACCTCATGACCTGACATAGACATTGTAGTAACCTATAAGTCATCGCTACAAATTAATGGTCCCTAGGCAATGTGACCTCACTGGAAATTACGACACATGGAAATAATGCAAGACCAATACTTTCCTTTTGTGTCCTGACATCAAGTATATGCACCATCAAAATACAACAGTTATCAGTGATTTTTTTGTCTCAAGTAGATCTACTGACACATATACATGGCATTTTACAACATCATGGACTCTCAAATTGTCAAAAGATTTAAAGAAAAAAAGGCTGAATGCCAAACATTTTGTTTTGATGAAAGACAAATGTATAATGAATAGGAGATTTCAGTCACTAAATACCAAGTCCAGTATACTGCACTTGTAACAAAACCCAAAAACCCCAGTAATATGTAGTTTGTTATAACCTTATTTTGTTACACGCACATCGACTAAAGGGGCCGTGGGGTAGCCTAGTGGTTAAAGCGTTGGCTCGTCACGCCGAAGACCCGGGTTTGAATCCCCACATGGGCACAATGTGTGAAGCCCATTTCTGGTGTCCCCCGCCGTGATGTTGCTGGAATATTGCTAAAAGCGGCATAAAACCATACTCACTTACTCACTCCTTCTGAAACAATACATGGTGGTAGAGCGAACTGTATTTCTTTTCTAAGATGCCAAATTAAATACTGTCTAAGTATAATTACGATTAATCTAAGGCAGAAAACAAACGACACCTAAATTAAGAATCCTCGCGCAGGGCTCTTAACGTCTATTGACGTGTCTGTTGCAACATATGGGGTAATATGAACGTCGCATTTCTACTACCATCGTAAGTTTAGATCAGTACATCCAGATGAAGCTGACTAGTCAAGCCACATTCCACGGATGCATTATGGGAATGTAAACATTGAGAAAGTTACCGTGTCGCTGTAAAACTGTGAGTCGAACTGAGACATTTTATCCGTCGGAAAACATAAACGTAATGTTTCTGCCAGTGATGTTAGCCGGGTGAAGCAACTGCAAACGAATAAACAGGATGCAATGGAGTAGTTTACTGTAGGAGGCTGTACAAGGCGAGGACAACTGACATGCATCGTGATGTCTGTTACATTGTGACGTAATGCAAAAGTGTTCGATCACGAGGGGGCAAACTAGAATGGCGCAGTGACACCAATACATTGTGATGTAATACAAAAAGTGCTCATTATCGTCTGATAAAGTACTGTCGGCGCCTTTGATCCTTTACCGAAACATCTTAGAATTTAAGATTAAACTTTGAATCAAGTGTCAGATAAAGAATATAGTCCAATTTCATGAATGTAATATTTCTGTACAAAGGTAATAGATGTGGAAATAGTAAAGCAGTAGTGTGTACAAGGTATGTAATACATACAGTCTTATGTAAAAATTTAAAATGTTTCAAATACTTCAGGTATATCTGCAATTAATATATATAAATATTAAAAACCTAAAGGTAGCTTTTTATCAAAATGCTGATGAAAGTATGACTTCTTCTTGACTCATTGTATCGGATTTGACTGGGCCTTAAACCTGGGGATCATGATGGGTATATACGGTATTTACTCCATCTGTTGTACAAATGCCACAACCTTCGATGTTTTCATCAGTGTCCTATTTGTCCCTATTTGTACTGACTTTCATATCCTTCAGGGGTAATCTGAGCCCTGCAACAGAAATAATGCTGCCTGTGATTTTGTAGATCATTAGGAAGATCGACCCACCATTACTGGAAATTTCCATGATAATATTTCAAGAATTCAACACCCGCACTCTGAATGTGGATGTTAAGGTGAAAACATCTACGTGGGCAGGGAATTGTATTTCTGGATGAGTGGTTGTCATAGTAACTAATCAGTGCAGTGACATTCATACTATCCTGACTGCTTGATGTTAAGTAAGAAATTGTCAACAGAAAAAGGTAACTGTTTGAAGACTGTTGGGGTCTCATGAAATTGATTACCTGTCAAGGGAAGTAAACCTCCCATACGACAATTCGATTTATGTGGCTTAAAGAAAACCACATGTTGGCCATTAAAGCATTCATTGATTTCTAAAGGCCAGTATACTAAGTCAAATGTACTTCATATTCTGGTCCGTGTTCAGCTCAGCTTGTACCTGTTTGGTGAAAGATGAGTGTCCATTATGGTATTACATGGTTACATGGTTACATGGCACACTGCACAGGGACCAGGTATGCTCTCCTCATGGTGAAATGATGATGCTTGCTCGGAGCCATCATGGCTGTAAGAGGTATGCTAGTTTTACGTAGTTTTTGAAAGTGGGTACTTTTTATAGACCCTTGAGTCTATGATTCGCTGTAAGAAGATCGGATGTTAACAAACATTGTATTCATTATGTATGAAGTTGGAAATACATATTTGCCAACATATCTAAAGCTGAATTGGTCATAGTTTACGATATCATGATATCAAAGGGAGATTCTGAGCTATCTCTCATGGATCTTTGCACCACTAAGGGATTTAACTCTGCTCACCAAATGGTGACATCAGCTGGATCACCCATGACTCTGCATATGATCCTTATATGTTAGATTAGTGACTGCTAGTACTGGGATGTATTGTATAAGACCAACTATTGCCCCTTACAGGTGGGACTGCTAGTTATACTAAGGTGGGATTGTTATAGCATATAAATGTAAGGTGGGATATTGGAGTTATAGCATACAAAATGTAAGGTGGGATAGTGGAGTTATAGTATACAAAATGTAAGGTGGGATAGTGGAGTTATAGCATACAAAATGTAAGGTGGGATATTGGAGTTATAGCATACAAAATGTAAGGTGGGATATTGGAGTTATAGCATATTTCTATTTTATACTGACATATGCTTGCTGACATTTGAATGTTTTGTGGTACCAGCATTCCAGGATATTATGCTGAAGCTTAATAGTACTAGCTCCGTGAGAGATCATGCTGAAATCTTATTGCACAAGCCCTTTCAGATACCATGCTGAAATCTTCTTGTAGTTAGAAGCCTTCTGAGATACCATGAAGTCATATTGTATGAGAATTCTTTGTATGCTATAACTTCAATATCACACCATAAACTTTCAATATCCCAATATACATTTTGTATGCTCCACTATCCCACCTTACATTTTGTATGCTATAACTCCAATATCCCACCTTACATTTTGTATGCTATAACTCCACTATCCCAATTTACATTTTGTATGCTATAACTCCAATATCCCACCTTACATATTGTATGCTATAACTCCACTATCCAACCTTACGTTTTGTATGCTATAACTCCAATATCCCACCTCACATTTTGTATGCTATAACTCCAATATCCCACCTCACATTTTGTATGCTATAACTCCAGTATCCCACCTTACATTTTGTATGCTGTAACTCTACTATCCCACCTTACATTTTGTATGCTATAACTCAAATATCCCACCTTACATTTTGTATGCTGTAACTCTACTATCCCACCTTCAATTGTATGCTATATCTCCACTATCCCACCTTACATTTTGTATGCTATAACTCCAATATCCCACCTTACATTTTGTATGCTGTAACTCTACTATCCCACCTTACATTTTGTATGCTATAACTCCACTATCCCACCTTACATTTTGTATGCTGTAACTCAAATATCCCACCTTACATTTTGTATGCTGTAACTCTACTATCCCACCTTCAATTGTATGCTATATCTCCACTATCCCACCTTACATTTTGTATGCTATAACTCCAATATCCCACCTTACATTTTGTATGCTGTAACTCTACTATCCCACCTTACATTTTGTAAGCTATAACTCCACTATCCCAACTTACATTTTGTATGCTATTACTCCACTGGGATAGTATTAAAAATGTAAGGTGGGATAGTGGAGTTATAGCATACAAAATGTAAGGTGGGATATTGGAGCATACAAAATGTATATTGGGATATTGAAAGTTTATGGTGTGATATTGAAGTTACAGCATACAAAGAGTTCTCGTACAATACGACTTCATGGTATCTCGGAAGGCTTCTAAATACAACAAGACTTCAGCATGGTATCTGAAAGGGCTTGTGCAATAGGATTTCAGCATGATATCCTGGAAGGCTGGTACCACAAAACATTCAAATGTCAGCAAGCATATGTCAGTATAAGAGTGAAGTAATCTTTAACCCGAAGTTTAACGCCAGTTCTCCTGTCCATTCGTGGATAGCACCCGTAGACTATCAGTTAGCATGTAGAATATTATGGCATAAAGTAACATGGCTGAAGAATGGTATTCCTTGTATCCTGCTTTTGATCCATCAGCGTAATGATATTCAGTGCCAGGATTAGTGGACCAGGATGCAGCATATTCAGAGAGTATGCTTACATCAGAGATGCTTAAGTCACATTGATGATATGTCTGTGTGCATGACACTCTTTTGCCTTGAGAGATAAAGAAGTCCCAGTTGTGATGAATTACAGAGATCAGCTTGATACACGCTCCTAATTGTTATGTTTTACCATCTCTCACCAGGCTGAAGTGATCATAGAGATGCACAATTGAGGATTCTAGTACGCACACTATCAGCCCTTGCTTTCTGCCAAAATTCATTGATTTTCCCGAGCCCGTGACTGAAATAATATCGCTGTTTGGCTCGTCCTCCTGTGGGAGCACCATGTGGCGAACAAGGCTGACGCCAGTTCCACAAGTGATATTTGAAATTCTGGATAATTTGTTAAATACTGTTACCTGCAGCCCACTGTTCAACATGGCGGAGAGGACAGCTTGGACATTGCTGCGGAGGTGGTGACCAGACGGACTTTTTCATAATTGGTCGTTTGAGTGGTAAGTGTGCTCCTGTTACTTTATTGTTAACTGTTACAGATGAGAACTGTGCTTAAGATCGACTTAACATAATAATGCCATGCATAAACATCTGTGCAGTGTTGTACTTCGTGTCCATCATGTTTTCCCTGTCTGTTTAAGGTGACAGGGGATGTAATGTCATTCACAACTTCCCTTTGGTAGGAGACATTCCTACATTTCATTAACTGCTAAAAGGTGATGGTTACTCTCTTGTCAGTCACAGGTTTGTCTGAACTAGTTCTTAACAGTGCTGTGTTATAAGAGAAATAATGCTAGACGGACATAACAACATTCCCTCACTGCTAGTCTCTGAATTGTATATCACTGAAAAACATTACCCATGTTAACCTTGAGTAATGGTGTGTGGGGGAAACTGGAGGTTTCAAATACATAGTTTGATCCCTAGTGAGTTGAATACAGATAGAGGTCAGTGTATGTCGATGTCAGCCCGTCAGCTTAATGGCTGCATATATCTGTTCTCCACTGTTTCTGTATCAGCTAAAATGTCTGCTCAAGAATGCATCTGAAATCACCCACAATTGATTTTTGTGAATTGCTGAAATGGTCATTTGAACCTTCCCTGCGGCCTATTAAGAAAAGTGATCTGTCATAGCGAGTCGAGCGATTCCCTTGACAGAGACTCTGATGCATACTCACTGTGATAGCCATGGCAAGATGTTGAGAAGAGGACAGTTATCAGTCTCTTGCTTTGATCGATTCTGTTGTATATGTCCACATGAAAAGTATAAGGAACATTTTAGAATAGTGTTGGGCAAGCGGAGAATGTTTGCATCGTCTTGTATTGAGTGAGAACAAGGCTGAGCCATGGTGCATGTGAGCCTGGTGTCAATGGACTATCACAGTTTTGTCTGAAGAGACAAGTGCTACATTATGCCTATATTTGTAAACTTGCAGCAAAAAATATCATGTTAGCTTTCAAGCAGCACAGGGTAAAAACTGCATTCAAATGATGAACCTATGTAAATATTCTTGTTTGCTGATATTTTGGTTGCAAAGTATGTATAGCCAAAAGGTAAGTCAGTATCACAGTCCCTGAACCGCATTATTTTCGCTTCTGCCTAGCCCTTTCTGCAATGCTAAAGCAAGTCTATAGCTCCTCAGGTTCTGAATCTCTCATCTCACTGGTTCTCCTCTTCAATTTAAAAAGATTTATTTGTTTCTAACAACTTTGTATATATTCAGAGACTAAGCATTAGTCTACCAGTGGGTTGACATACTCTGATGTCTTGGGTTTTATAGGACTGTGTAACCAGTTGGTTGACTGTGATATCTGTATAATCATCAGGGAGATATACCTGTTCTGATATATTGACTGTGATATCTGTATGATCATCAGGGAGATATACCTGTTCTGATATATTCGGGGAGATAACCTGTGGTGATATACCTGTTCTGATATATTGAGTGTGATATCTGTATAATCATCAGGGAGATATACCTGTTCTGATATATTGACTGTGATATCTGTATAATCATCAGGGAGATATACCTGTTCTGATGTATTGACTGTGATATCTGTATGATCATCAGGGAGATATACCTGTTCTGATATATTGACTGTTATACCTGTGTGATATCTGTATAATCATCAGGGAGATATACCTGTTCTGATATATTGACTGTGATATCTGTATGATCATCAGGGAGATATACCTGTTCTGATATATTGACTGTGATATCTGTATATGATCATCAGGGAGATATACCTGTTCTGATATATTGACTGTGATATCTGTATGATCATCAGGGAGATATACCTGTTCTGATATATTGACTGTGATATCTGTATGATCAGTGGGAGATATACCTGTTCTGATATATTGACTGTGATATCTGTATAATCATCAGGAGATATACCTGTTCTGATATATTATGAGTGTGATCTGTATCTGTATATTGAGATCATCAGGATGATGTATATCTGTATGATCATCAGGGAGATATACCTGTTCTGATATATTGATCTGTGATATCATCTGTATATACCTGTTCTGATGTATTCATCATTGGGGGATATATCTACCTGTTCTGATATATTGACTGTGATATCTGTATAATCATCAGGGAGATATACCTGTTCTGATATATTGAGTGTGATATCTGTATAATCATCAGGGAGATATACCTGTTCTGATATATTGACTGTGATATCTGTATAATCATCAGGGAGATATACCTGTTCTGATATATTGACTGTGATATCTGTATAGTCAGTGGGATACCTCTCTCTGTTGTGATGTATTCACTGTGATATCTATATAGTCCGACCATGATATCTAGTCAGTGGGATACCTCTCTCTGTTGTGATGTATTAACTGTGATATCTGTATAGTCCGGGGGATAGCTCTCTCTGTTGTGATGTATTGGTTCAGATTCAAACTTGTCCAATTGGCCTCCTTATGATTAATTCCATCAAAGTCTTAAACAACTGGGATCTATAGAGAAAATGAGCTGCAGAAATGAAATTGCAAAAAAAGGACATAGAACGTTTCCTGGAGGCTCATGAATTATTGAGGACATTTAATTGAAAGAACAGGTCGGAGGCATGGAGCAATAGTGACAGATCAGAGAGTGGATTCCAAGTCAAGATTGGTAATCACACTGTATTAATATTTAATCACTTCTTTTCACTTTTGGCCATTCTGTAATTGGCACGCCGTCACATGTAATTAATATTTAATCACTTCTTTTCACTTTTGGCCATTCTGTAATTGGCACGCCGTCACATCTAATTAACAATAGATGGACATGGTTTGGTCACCTGAAGAAGTTACCACGACCAGGGTGTATCAACAAGTACAACAGAAAGAATGGGTTTGGCAGTTTCAGATTGGCAACATCATGTTGGACAATAAATGAAAAACTTAATGTTGTCAGGTAAAAGGAGTATTTTCAGCCAGAAAACTCTTTGTTCTGTACTCAGATTTGTTTGGCTGTATTCCATGTCGTGCCGACCTGGATCAGTTAATCTTCAGTTAGACTGTGTTACCTCCCAACTGCCCTTACAATTGTTGAGAGTGTTGTGGGCATGTAGGTCTTGTAATGGTAGAAGAAGAATATTTGCAAAAACACAGGTAGTAGATCAATAACAGAGCACCTTGTCAGGCTAACATGTCATCTCAACCATATGGAATTGGTTGGTGCTTATACTGCTGACATCTGGTGTACCTGCTCTTGGCCTGCTTGTTTCACCCTGTGATATAACTTCATTGTTTATCCCTCTACATGAAGTATTCCATTGGTATGTAATGAGGTCATATGTTACTTCAGGTTTTCCACCAACACTGTTGGCCTAATGCCGACTCTAGGCCCCACCAACACTGTTGGCCTAATGCCGACTCTAGGCCCCACCAACACTGTTGGTCTAATGCCGACTCTAGGCCCCACCAACACTGTTGGTCTAATGCCGACTCTAGGCCCCACCAACACTGTTGGCCTAATGCCGACTCTAGGCCCCACCAACACTGTTGGTCTAATGCCGACTCTAGGCCCCACCAACACTGTTGGTCTAATGCCGACTCTAGGGCCCACCAACACTGTTGGCCTAATGCTGACTCTAGGCCCCACCAACACTGTTGGTCTAATGCTGACTCTAGGCCCCACCAACACTGTTGGCCTAATGCCGACTCTAGGCCCCACCAACACTGTTGGCCTAATGCGACTCTAGGCCCCACCAACACTGTTGGTCTAATGCCCGACTCTAGGCCCCACCAACACTGTTGGCCTAATGCCGACTCTAGGCCCCACCAACACTGTTGGTCTAATGCCGACTCTAGGCCCCACCAACACTGTTGGCCTAATGCCGACTCTAGGCCCCACCAACACTGTTGGTCTAATGCTGACTCTAGGCCCCACCAACACTGTTGGTCTAATGCTGACTCTAGGCCCCACCAACACTGTTGGCCTAATGCCGACTCTAGGCCCCACCAACACTGTTGGCCTAATGCTGACTCTAGGCCCCACCAACACTGTTGGTCTAATGCTGACTCTAGGCCCCACCAACACTGTTGGCCTAATGCCGACCCTAGGCCCCACCAACACTGTTGGCCTAATGCCGACTCTAGGCCCCACCAACACTGTTGGCCTAATGCCGACTCTAGGCCCCACCAACACTGTTGGTCTAATGCCGACTCTAGGCCCCACCAACACTGTTGGCCTAATGCTGACTCTAGGCCCCACCAACACTGTTGGCCTAATGCCGACTCTAGGCCCCACCAACACTGTTGGCCTAATGCCGACTCTAGGCCCCACCAACACTGTTGGCCTAATGCCGACTCTAGGCCCCACCAACACTGTTGGCCTAATGCCGACTCTAGGCCCCACCAACACTGTTGGCCTAATGCTGACTCTAGGCCCCACCAACACTGTTGGTCTAATGCTGACTCTAGGCCCCACCAACACTGTTGGCCTAATGCCGACTCTAGGCCCCACCAACACTGTTGGCCTAATGCCGACTCTAGGCCCCACCAACACTGTTGGCTAATGCCGACTCTAGGCCCCACCAACACTGTTGGTCTAATGCCGACTCTAGGCCCCACCAACACTGTTGGCTAATGCCGACTCTAGGCCCCACCAACACTGTTGGCCTAATGCCGACTCTAGGCCCCACCAACACTGTTGGTCTAATGCCGACTCTAGGCCCCACCAACACTGTTGGTCTAATGCCGACTCTAGGCCCCACCAACACTGTTGGCCTAATGCCGACTCTAGGCCCCACCAACACTGTTGGTCTAATGCTGACTCTAGGCCCCACCAACACTGAGGGTCTAATGCTGACTCTAGGCCCCACCAACACTGTTGGCCTAATGCTGACTCTAGGCCCCACCAACACTGTTGGCCTAATGCCAACTCTAGGCCCCACCAACACTGTTGGCCTAATGCTGACTCTAGGCCCCACCAACACTGTTGGTCTAATGCCGACTCTAGGCCCCACCAACACTGTTGGCCTAATGCCGACTCTAGGCCCCACCAACACTGTTGGTCTAATGCCGACTCTAGGCCCCACCAACACTGTTGGTCTAATGCCGACTCTAGGCCCCACCAACACTGTTGGCCTAATGCCGACTCTAGGCCCCACCAACACTGTTGGCCTAATGCCGACTCTAGGCCCCACCAACACTGTTGGCCTAATGCCGACTCTAGGCCCCACCAACACTGTTGGCCTAATGCCGACTCTAGGCCCCACCAACACTGTTGGTCTAATGCTGACTCTAGGCCCCACCAACACTGTTGGTCTAATGCCGACTCTAGGCCCCACCAACACTGTTGGCCTAATGCCGACTCTAGGCCCCACCAACACTGTTGGCCTAATGCCGACTCTAGGCCCCACCAACACTGTTGGTCTAATGCTGACTCTAGGCCCCACCAACACTGTTGGCCTAATGCTGACTCTAGGCCCCACCAACACTGTTGGCCTAATGCCGACTCTAGGCCCCACCAACACTGTTGGCCTAATGCCGACTCTAGGCCCCACCAACACTGTTGGTCTAATGCCGACTCTAGGCCCCACCAACACTGTTGGCCTAATGCCGACTCTAGGCCCCACCAACACTGTTGGTCTTCCTGTTGACTGTATGCCCCGATCAACACTGTTGCCTTTTTTTTTGGTGTTAATTGATGATAAATTAATGGAATCTGTTAATTGCTATAACAAATTATAAACTGTATATGAGAGGTATTTTTCCTCTCTGGACATGATTTTTGTACCAATAATTATGTCCTTCATTATTTTACAGAAACGTACAGCTGGGGATTGTCATGGTTTGATCATAATTGGAGTCAACCATTAAAATACAAAATGGCTGCCATCTTGGTGTGGGCTTGCTCTAATAACTGTGTTTAAGAAGCATTGCATTTCATTAGCAGTGTGATGATTGTGACAAATATTGGCCATACTTGATGACTCAGATCATTAAGGGCTGTTTTTCCAATCTAATGGGACTAGAAATATGAGGGGTGGGTCAGACATAACCCTCATGTTATTATGGGAAGCTTTAATGTCTTACTTCTTTCTTCCAGTGTAATCCTTTTGAAAATGGCTTTTGGAGATCATGACTCCGTTGTGTTGCTTGGAATAAAGCTAAGAACTGTGAAAGCAGTTTCTAGGGAAATACATTTAAAATGAACATTGGAACTAGATTGTTGGAAGATGTGACTTCAGAACATGGTCGTAAGTGGTTGTGAGGAAAACAGTGTGTAGATGCGGGTTTCTTGTATTTGAAATATGACTTTACTTATCAGCTAGTAGTCTGGTGTCAACTGTATGGGCTCATTATTGACTGTGCTCTCCCTGGTGAAGACAATGTTCCATGATATTGATGGCATTCTGCTCTTTTGCATTCTTTTATTTGAAAGATTTGGATCAGCGATGTGGAAAATTTGGTGTAGTGATTTCATCTAGTTTTATTGACTTAGTGTTTATGGTACTCATGAGATTTCTTGTAAGTTGTCATGCTGATTGTAATGCCCATTGTCGAACTGATTGTGATACCCATTGTTGTGCTGATTATAATACCCATTGTTGTGCTGATTATAATACCCATTGTTGTGCTGATTGTGATGCCCATTGTTGTGCTGATTGTGATGCCCATTGTTGTGCTGATTATAATACCCATTGTTGTGCTGATTATAATACCCATTGTTGTGCTGATGGTGATGCCCATTGTTGTGCTGATTATAATACCCATTGTTGTGCTGATTGTGATACCCATTGTTGTGCTGATTATAATACCCATTGTTGTGCTGATTATAATACCCATTGTTGTGCTGATTATAATGCCCATTGTTGTGCTGATTATAATACCCATTGTTGTGCTGATTGTGATGCCCATTGTTGTGCTGATTGTGATGCCCATTGTTGTGCTGATTATAATACCCATTGTTGTGCTGATTATAATACCCATTGTTGTGCTGATTGTGATGCCCATTGTTGTGCTGATTGTGATGCCCATTGTTGTGCTGATTGTGATGCCCATTGTTGTGCTGATTATAATGCCCATTGTTGTGCTGATTATAATACCCATTGTTGTGCTGATTGTGATGCCCATTGTTGTGCTGATTGTGATGCCCATTGTTGTGCTGATTATAATACCCATTGTTGTGCTGATTATAATACCCATTGTTGTGCTGATTATATACCTATTGTTATGCTGATTGTAATACCTATTGTCAAACTGATTGTGATACCCATTGTTGTGCAGATTGTGATGCCCATTGTTGTGCTGATTGTAATGCCCATTGTTGTGCTGATTGTGATGCCCATTGTTGTGCTGATTGTGATGCCCATTGTTATGCTGATTATAATACCCATTGTTGTGCTGATTATAATACCCATTGTTGTGCTGATTGTGATGCCCATTGTTGTGCTGATTGTGATGCCCATTGTTGTGCTGATTGTGATGCCCATTGTTGTGCTGATTATAATACCCATTGTTGTGCTGATTGTGATGCCCATTGTTGTGCTGATTGTGATGCCCATTGTTGTGCTGGTTATAGTACCCATTGTTGTGCTGATTATAATACCCATTGTTGTGCTAATTATATACCTATTGTTATGCTGATTGTAATACCTATTGTCAAACTGATTGTGATACCCATTGTTGTGCTGATTGTAATACTTATTGTGATACCGTTTGTCATGCTGGCTGTAATACCTGATGACATGACTCGAGTGACATGGTTGATTGTCAGTTGGGAGTGTGTGTGTGTGTTTGTGAATGTTTGTTTGTGAGTGTGTGTGTGTGTGAGAGTGTGTGTGTTTGTTTTTAAGTGTGTGTGTGAGGTGTGTGTTTGTGTGTTGTGAGTGTGTGTTTGTGAGTGAGTGAGTGTGTGTGTGTGTGAGTGTTGTGAGTGTGTTTGTGTGTGAGTGTGTTGTAATTGTATGTGAGTGAGTGTTGTGTGTGTGAGTGTATGTTGTAAGTGTATGTATGTGTGTGTGTGTTGTGAGTGTTGTGAGGAGTGTATGTTGTAAGTGTATGTGAGTGAGTGTGTGTTGTAAGTGTATGTGAGTGTGTGTGTGAGTGAGTGTTGTGTTGTGTGAGTGAGTGTGTGTGTTGTGTGTGTGTGTTGTGTTGTGTTGTGTGTGTTGTGTGAGTGTGTGTGTTTGTGAGTGTGTGTGTTTGTGAGTGTGTGTTTGAGTGAGTGTTTGTAATTGTGTGTGTGTGTTTGTAGTGTGTGTGTTGTGAGTGAGTGTATGTTGTGTGTGTGATTGAGTGTGTGTGTTTGAGTGAGTGTTTGTAATTGTGTTTGTGTGTGTGAGTGAGTTTGTGTGTGTGTGTTTGTGAGTGAGTGTGTTTGTGAGTGAGCGAGTAAGTAAGTGAAAGAAAGAATTGTCATGCTGACTTTTTTACTATTGTCATGCAAGTGTGTTAGTTCAATGGTGGCTGTCATACTCACTGTCTTTCTTACCCCAAAACACCCAACAAAAAAATATAAGACACCAACCCTCTGATATTCTTAGTGTGGGGGAGGTTTTCAGTGGAGACAACTGGGCTCAGAGTCTGTGTGCCTCTCTTGAGGTTGTGGCTGCTTGTAATAGTCCAAACTACTGCTGGTATTTGTATATTTACCCCTGAGATACCATGTTGGTGTTTAACAGGGATACACCACACAGTACACTGGCTCCAACATGTGAACCTCTTCTTGCTTCATCCCTTGATACCAAGGAACATGTACCATCTCTTGTTGTCAGTTGGTATGACTTGGCCAGGGATCAAACCACAGACCTTCTGCTCTGTGGGGCCGACACTCTATCCAGTAGACCACAGGTTAATCAGTAAATATGACGACTGATTTAACTATTATGTATTTTACATCATGGACTTTAAAGTCAGCACACAATGTCCTTAGTGCTATCTATTGATTAAACTGAAATTTTGTTCAGTGAAAGTGTATGTAAATAATTGCTTTTGATCCTTTTCATTTACAGGGATATTCTAAGAGGAAAATCTAAATCTGCCTTTGATGTTAAGAAGAAAATTAATCACGTAGCACAACAATTCTTTAGGTGCTGATATTTATGGGTCATGTTCAGGGGAATTACTTTATGAAATATGAAAGTGATGACGTCACTAGAAACAGGATAACTCCTTTTTGTCTAAACAAATTTGATTTATTGGTAAACTGTGGTGAACTGACTCATGTATTTTCATCGCTGATGTAAAAGTAATTTTAATGTCTTTAGCAGCAGTAACCTTAGAGTCCCTGTACAATGTCAATAGAAACGGTGTCGGTAGAGCACAGAATGCAGTGCCGGAGTCAAATCTTGATAACAATTGGTGGGAGAAAATACCAGTAAAGCAATATTTATTTCACATACAGTGCTGCAGATCAGTTGGAGGTAACAAGTATCTCACTAACTGCTTGTCTGACAGCTATTTTAATTATACCAGCATTCGAAATACCTGCCTTCCCGACCGCCCGGGATGGGTTATTTTCAACACGGACTGCCAGCTTGTCACCTTCCCCACGGTCGGGTTAAAATTTACACATGAAATGAAGACATTCATCATATTTCAGGGAAATAAATCATTAATAATTCACTCGTAAATATAAATGATGAATTCCAATTGGATGATAAACTACATCGCTTGTCAAACCTAAATTATTTGTGGGCAGGTAAGTTTTGGTCAGAGCTGGCAAGTTTTACATCTAACCAGCCCTCTGGTCTGGCTGAAATTTTGGGAGTTTCATACCCTGATTATACTATTAGTCTGTTTTGGTTGTTGTTGAAGTCTCACGATGTTTTCCCGTGACCATGGCAACAATAAATTCCTTGTACTGTCTTTGACGCCACTTGGGATGAAGGAAGCTGAGTTTGTTTTAGGCCACATTTAAGTGACACGTTTTTATAACAATTCTTTTCAAATGTAAGGCAGGAGCCATTTATTGACATAAATTTATATTGTGATTTAAACAGTATTTTATTTCCATTAATGTTTACATTTTTCATAATACACGACATAACAAAATGGAAATAGGATTAGCAAACAGGCCACATGGCCAATGTCAATGCTTCTCCGCATAAAGTTCATTATTTTCTTGACTTAATTCTATGGAGAAGAAATTAGGACATTAATGAATGAATTTATATTGTACTTACCTTATGCATGAATGTCAGCTTCTGACTGGCTTGGTGCTGTTCTCTTAATGTTAATGTATTTTCGATGTATGACACTAACATGTCAAGTAAATGTTTAATGTTGCCCACTTGAATGACTGAACTATTTTCACACACTATTTGCAAGTTTACTATTTTGTATCTTGAATAAATTATGCATACCAATCTCCAGATATATATATGATCTTTTCCGAATGAAATGTACCTATGGGGAAAATTCGAAGTCTGTTTTCTGTCATCTGCTGTAATTAGTTATCAGAACTGGCTATTTCTTACTGATACTGTCCAAAGTTTGCCTGCAGAAGACATATCTGCAACAACATTATGTTTATAGAGCAAACCCTGCAATTAAAATGACACGATGATAGAATATATTTCATTTGGTAAAGTAATTGTTTACACCACTCACTGCATCAGAAATTATTTCTGTTATGTTAATGGGTATATTTTAACTGAATCACCAGTACATCGCACGGAAACATATGCACAACTGATTTCTATTTCCAGCTCTGTTTATGAGATAAATACACATGGAAATCTGAATACCTGCATACAATACAATGCCTAACAAAAACAAATTAGAACTGAAAGCTAAATAATCTTGTCTTGTGATTTTTAATTGCAAATTTGACATCTTTACGGAGGTCATTTTCTCTTGTTCGTTCACATGAATCGATATGATGATGTTTTCCTACCACCAGAATATAAGTTTGCTGAAAGTGTATCCCAAAGATAGTTCTACAGACTTTCTACTGACTGCTTTGTTTTGGTCCCCAAAATTTGGCTTATGTACATATGTAGAACGTCATATTTGTGCATTTGGATGTTTTGTATTGAACGAAGAATGAGTTGTTTCTCTGCCCCATGACATCTTCTCGTTCAATACAAAACATCCAAATGCACTAGTATAATGTTCTATGTTTAATATATACCCACTTATCTTGCATTGATTAATCTGTTACTTAATAAAACAAATCATAGTTTTGGAGAAAGTAGAACTGGCAGGGGTTCAATACATGGGTATATAATAAGGTCATATACGATAGCTCTGGGAACATAAACTAACAGAGAGGCAGCTTCACCCATGTCCCTTCAGGGACTACAGGACAAGTTATAAGCTAAACTTACCTTAAAGGTCACATGCAACGTAAAACAAAACTTTGCAGATTCTGATACCTTTCGGTACGGACTTACAGTAACAAATGATAAAAAATGAAAATTCAACCTATTAAGTTGAAAAATAATGCAATGAAAACACACACACACACACACACACACACACACGCACGCGCGCGCAAAATCGGAGTTCAAACAATTCACTAAATTCACCCCAGCTGGGGTGAAAAGTGGTTTCAACAGCTGTGCTGTGCTGCGCTGCACTGCGCTCATGGCGCATGCGCAAAGAATAGTTTGGAAGCGGGAAGTCCGGTTATAAGGTCGTGAGCAGGAATAGTCTAATCTTGGTTGTGTACACAAACAACAAATGGTAAATAATCTACTCGTTACATTAAAGAACATTGTTAATTTTCTAGATCTACTCAGCTATGTGTCAACCAGTGAGGTGTTCGACATTTTAAGACGGAAAACCTTCGCTGGCGGTGAGTATTCGGAATAGGCTTTGATGTGAGCTATTTTTGAGGTATGATTTGTTGATATTTCACAGTCGCGAGCTTTTATATGTTATGACAGGAGATTACCGATTTAATTGTTTATATGATTTCATTTGACTATTTCACCACACGTTCTTCTTACCGAGTCACTTTCTCAGTTCAATACTTAAAAGCAACGTCATTATTTAGCATTGTCAGAATTTCTAGCTGATATAGATATGCCTCTGTCACAGTCAATGTCTGTTTTATTGACACCTATGTGGCTGCCTGCCTGTCTGCTAATGACAATATGCAATACACAACTTCGATCACTGACCAATTTGAACTTAATACCTATACACCACAAACAAAATTGATTTATGGCTCGTGCACCCGAGTTCTGTCTCTGTCACATTATGTAATTACACAGAAAGGCAGGTGTGACACTTGTACACATGACATGTTATGGTGTCTGTTGATTGCAAAATGTTATTCACAAAAATGAGCATGTATTTACAAAATCCAACATCTCTATACACATACAAAGAGTGTATCGGCAAATGAACCAGCCAATGAAAGGCTTTGTTACACTTGAGTGCACGTCCACCCGCTCTGACTGGGTTCGGTATCACGGGTGCATTCGTTTCAAGGGAAGTAAACCCAAGTACAAAAATTGCACTTTTGATTTGCGATTGTACCCTTATAATTTTGTTTATTTGTTTTTCATGATCAGCAATATATATTATATGTCATGAATTGATAATTTTTTTTTATTTGTTTTTGGTTGCATGATCGTGACAGTTAAATATTATATGAGAATTTGGTACCAACATTTATATGATCAAGGTTTCCTTCTATTTTAGTATACACATAGATTAAAGCATTGCAACACCTATGATATTTTTTACCTCCATATAGCCATTTAGATTCATATCATAGTCTTGTTGTTTGTATGATTACTTGGACCCTTCAGACGAACCATACATTGATTTTAGATATGCTTGCGCTACGATCAAAGGCCAGTATCACCTGCAATACGTGTACTCATCATTCGTCAAACATCAAGTTTCGGTACAAATATCAAGTTACAGCTTGTTAACTTGGAAATTTATTTGATTTCATTGTTGATAAGCAAATATTGGGCCTTGTCATCTGACAACTACCCCAAAACGGCAAGTTATTGGTATGCAGAATGCTGGCATGTCATTGGGGGACGTTGCTAGAGATGTTGGTTGTCATAGATCAACTATCAGTTGATTGGTCTGAAAGCATCAGCAAACTATTGACATTAAGGACCGTTCAGTCGGCCACGAGTGACAACTTGTAGTGAGGATACAGCCCTTCTCAGAATCACAAGACATCATCCGTCCATGTGAAGTGGCGTGTTCAAAACGATGGCTTCCACATCATTGTTTGTCCAACAGAATGGTCCAAAATCACTAAAAATCGGCGACTAAGCAGCATGACTAGCTTTGTGTCAAGTTCAGCATCACTGCTATTTGAGGTCACGGGAAAGGGTCTTTGGTTCGTGACTTATGTCCAAGCTTGTGTTGGCTCCACAGAAACACTGCATATGGACAACACAAGATCTTGGAGCCAGTACTGTTTGGTGGGCATTTCACATGACTTTAAACTTGGCTGTGTAACGATCAGACAAAATCTGAATGGACAACAGTACATTACTGACATCCTAGACAGGGGGGTTGTTCCACATTTCGATGGCCATCCTCTGAACACAAGGCCAGGCTTTACGGACAACAATGCTAGGCCACTTTGTGCATGTACCATTGGTGATTTCTTATGCCAAGAGGCGGTAGCCTGTCTCTAATGCCTGTCTACCCGAGCTCGTGGTATGCGCACATGGGGAACAAAAATGACGGACGGCTGAATTCAAACTTCGTGAAATATTTACAAAATTACCACCTACGGTCTTGTGCTAATAAAAGCTGGCTTCCATATCGGTAGTGTTCATCCTGTCGCCACTTTAGTGTCCGTAATGGGTTCCAACACAAATGAAGTTTATATGCGAGAGCTATCACAAGAGATCCTTAGTACGAGAAAAGTTCATTACACGCTGTTTGGAACTAAGGGAGATAACTCCTCCATCAAGAATTCACATACACAACAGTAGCAACTCTACCTACATCTTAATACCATAGAGCATGTTTAGGGCGTAATGGGTTGCAGGGCCAAAGAGATTAGTACTAAACCTCTACGTTTTGGAACAAGCCCTCCATCAAGAATGGAATGCAATGCCTCAACATCTGAAATGTTATTAGTTACACCAGATATTAACATTGTGCTTGGTTATTGATACTTACAGATTTCTTGAGGATTGCATTCTTGAATCTTGAAAATGACTGCCCTTGTTAATGTCATATGACCATAGTTTTCAGCACTTCAAAAAGAGTTAAATTATTTGCAATGTTTGCTTCTATGACAAAAACAATTAGTTCATTCTTTTTGCCTTTACATTTGCCATTTTATTATTCCTTGAGGGTCAAATAATCCAGATAGTAAATTAAATTCAGGTTTGGATAAGTTCCTTTGCTATGGTTAATGGACAAATGAAATCACATGCAGAAATCACAGTACTGTACAAGACATATGGTATTGGTGTATATTGCTGACTATGGTGAAAGCACAGTTATACTGTACAAGAGATGTGATATCGGTGTATATTGTGTATATATATAGAGCTTTCGTTACCTCGTATTAACTTTGGTCACTCCTAGCAACTCTAACCTTACACTGAATATCTCATCTCCATCCAACAAATATCCTGTTAATCATACACAAACTACTTCTTCCAATCAAACTTATCTTTATTTATAAATCACATATCTAGTTTATATTTGAGATGATGCATGTCCAATTGTACATGAACAGCTTCGTATTTATTATTTGAGCAAAGGAAAAATCTTTTAAATGCAACATCTATAATTAACTATTTTCATAAATCTGATTTGTCAAACAGTTTCAGGCCAAGTGAAATATCCTTATCGGTGTTATAGCATAGATGTGGTATAAAAGGTTTATCTCAATATTGACAAAGTATTGTTATTTACAGCAGTTGTGTCACAGAGTGAGCACGTTTTGATGTGTCCTCAAATAATGCAGGATGTTGTAAAACATTCCCAAGTTTGGCCCCAAATCCGATATTGTCGGTATCTGCACCTCCGTAATGGCTGCCATGAGTTTCTGCATCAAAGGGCCTTTCTATGATTTCCTTGTCTCATTTTACCATTGACAAGGACCAGCTTTCTGAAAGAGAAATTTCCTTTAACAATTGGTCAGTAATTTGATTGAGTGAATAGATTACTGAGTTTTATTGAATTACAGGAGAATCTCAGAGCAGAGCTGATGACAGATGAACAGACAGTCAGTGTTGGGCCTGTGTGTCTTGTGATTGGCGCCATTAATTTCATTCCGCCAATAGGGCGATCTGATACTGACAATACTGATACTCATCACATGTTTAGTTTGAGGACTATAGGTATGTTCCTGACTACCAATATAATCACGTGATTCAACTCCTATAATAAAGTGGGGAGCAGGGGGACAATTGTGTTCCTTTGGTGTGTCAAAAACATACCAATTCTCATGGGTTCAAATCCCAGATTTGTTCTGCTGATGGTTCTAGGTTTGTCTGCACCATACCCACGCTCGTTGTCGGAGACTTGCAGAACATTTAGCTTTCCTCCGATATTAATCTGGCTTACGGTCATATAACAGGAATACTGTTCCAAGCAGCAGTAAATCCAACTCACTCACTACCTCAATGTCTGATTTAGTTGATGATGGAGTTCAGTCTTCACAGTGTCCGTGAGGATGAAGACAACGCTGGGACAGGTTTGAACCTGTTAGAACCGGAATCCAGGTCTGCTTGTATGAGGTGATGGGATATACCACAACTGTCGATATCCTGGACAACATGGTGAGGACTGAATGTGACTGGTACCCTAGAGATGTTGATACCTCTACATTACTATGTTGTCCTGGGACCGACTCACTTTTATCTTCATGTGAACATTCCCAAAAGTTGTTTTTCATGTGTTTTTCCATGTCATAAAATAGATTGTTATTCCTATCCAACACTGAACAGTATAGACAATGGATGGTAATGCTGGGTGACTTGTTTGCCTGTTAAAACACATTGTATTCCAAGGTAAAGATAAGACTCTTTGACAAATATAACTTTCTGTATTGTTCTTTTCTGATGCGATAATTATTGCAAAAATGTTTAATGAAAGACAGGAGTTTTCAAAGTATTGTATGAAGTAATATGGTAAAATGAGGTATTTAGGACGTGTACAGCTTATGAGATATTCACCTGTGATGTAACTGTACATGCGAGGTCTGTATATAGGCAGAAGGCAGAAGCTGCTCACAAATGGATGTTTACAGAGTAGAATGACTTATTTAATGAATAGCATCACGTCTCAGAGTGAGGAGTTGTTTCTCCCAACCTGTGACACCAGGGGTGGGTCCAGAGGGAAGGGAGGCAGTGCGCACCCTCCCTTCTCCCCCCCAAAAATATTTCCCTGAGGAGCATTTCCTCCAACCTTTGGACTTCAAGATTAATGTGCACCACCACACACACCACACCACCCGACCCCACGCCCCTTCTCCAACATCCAGGATCTGTCTCTGGACACATGTACATGTATATTGACAGATTAATACTCAAAATTTGAAAAAATCTCTCATAATAATACAACACATAAGCGGAACCCTTTCACACCTAGAGCTGTTTACTCCGCTAAAATGCTGTTTGAGAATTTCAATGTGAGTGTAGAGAAAAATTTAATCATACTTCCTGACACTGGGAGTGTGTTTTAATGCAGGCTACTTGAATGTAAATCTTGTTACATCTGATCAACGGGGATTATAATCCCAGCCAGGACATGGAGAGTCAGCAGCTATTGCTGATTATAGATATTGATTTTTGTTAATCATGTCTTGGATAAATCTCGGTGCGAGACTTTTTGTTTGTACAATTTGAGAAGAAATGATTATTAAATTGGCCATAAGTGAATTTAGTGTTTAATTTAGTGCATAATTCATGCAGTCGATTTCTTGTATTTTCATGGAAATTATTTGAGAATTTGAATGGAGTTAGTGATGGATAATATACTTGCATCATCGAGAGTGTCCATGGATTGGAAGAGTTTTGTTCATTGAATGACAAATGTGAATGAGCAAATGAGTTCGACTTAAACAATATTTTAGTTTTTCATCTAAAACTGGCTTTACAGGAGACATGATTTGGTAGAGATCATGCATTTCTTACACACGTGTATGTGAGTTTGAATTCCAGGTGTATGATTGGCTACTGGTGGTGACCTAAGGTAAGATTAAGACGGACTACTTTTCTGATAGTCTTTTAGTGATAGGGTAGTGATGCTTAAGTCAAATTCACCTGCCTCTGTATTAAATCTTTATGGTTTAAGAGTGTAAATAGATATTCCTTGGTCATATCTAGTTTTGATTATCATCATCGCCTAAGATGTGATGGGAACATGTGGGGGGTTACACTAGACATGGGTATAGTGAGCGGTAGGCATCACAAATGACTCTTGTGTTTTGTATTCTGTGAGTGAGTGAGTATGGTTTCATGCCACTCTTAGTAATATTCCAGCAATACTGCGGCATGGACACCATAAATAGGCTTCACACAATGTACCCATGTGGGGAATCAAACTCGGGGGTGTTCGTCGTGATGAGCGAATGCTTTAACCTCACCGCCCCCGTTATGTACCGGAATTTAAGTGCGACTGGGACCATGAGAAAAGACAAAATACATGTCAATTTTATGCTAAGATGAGGCAAGTTAAGGCTGTGTAAGAAATGTATTTTTATTGGTTTTGGAGACACATTTCCACAATGTTCAATGTACATTGGTGTGATGAGGTATACAATGATAGATCATTTCATGAGAGAAGAATGGTTCCCTCCCAGCTGTGAAGTCATTTGTGTTCCCTTCCCAGCTGTGTAGTCTATTGTGTTCCTTCCAGACAACATTGTAGTTAGTCGTGTTCCTTCCAGACAACATTGTAGCTAGTGGTGTTGGATTCCAGCTAGTAGTGTTCCTTCCAGACAACATTGTAGCTAGTCGTGTTCCTTCCAGACAACATTGTAGCTAGTCGTGTTCCTTCCAGACAACATTGTAGTGCGTCGTGTTCTTTCCACACAACATTGTAGTTAGTCGTGTTCCTTCCAGACAACATTGTAGCTAGTCGTGTTCCTTCCAGACAACATTGTAGTTAGTCGGTGTTCCTTCCAGACAACAAGCATTGTAGTAGCTAGTCGTGTTCCTTCCAGACAACATTGTAGCTAGTCGTGTTCCTTCCAGACAACATTGTAGCTAGTCGTGTTCCTTCCAGACAACATTGTAGCTAGTCGTGTTCCTTCCAGACAACATTGTAGCTAGTGGTAGTGTTCCTTCCAGACAACATTGTAGTTAGTCGTGTTCCTTCCAGACAACATTGTAGCTAGTCGTGTTCCTTCCAGACAACATTGTAGCTAGTCTTGTTCCTTCCAGACAACATTGTAGCTAGTCTTGTTCCTTCCAGACAACATTGTAGCTAGTCGTGTTCCTTCCAGACAACATTGTAGCTAGTCGTGTTCCTTCCAGACAACATTGTAGCTAGTCGTGTTCCTTCCAGACAACATTGTAGTTAGTCGTGTTCCTTCCAGACAACATTGTAGCTAGTCGTGTTCCTTCCAGACAACATTGTAGCTAGTCGTGTTCCTTCCAGACAACATTGTAGCTAGTCGTTGTTCCTTCCAGACAACATTGTAGCTAATTCGTGTTCCTTCCAGACAACATTGTAGCTGATAGGTGTTCCTTCCAGACAACATTGTAGCTAGTCGTGTTCCTTCCAGACAACATTGTAGCTAGTCGTGTTCCTTCCAGACAACATTGTAGCTAGTCGTGTTCCTTCCAGACAACATTGTAGCTAGTCGTGTTCCTTCCAGACAACATTGTAGCTAGTCGTGTTCCTTCCAGACAACATTGTAGCTAGTAGCCAGTGTTCCTTCCAGACAACATTGTAGCTAGTCGGTGTTCCTTCCAGACAACATTGTAGCTAGTGGGTGTTCCTTCCAGACAACATTGTAGTTAGTTGTAGTGTTCCTTCCAGACAACATTGTAGCTAGTCAGTGTTCCTTCAGACAACATTGTAGTTAGTCGTGTTCCTTCCAGACAACATTGTAGCTAGTCTTGTTCCTTCCAGACAACATTGTAGTTAGTCGTGTTCCTTCCAGACAACATTGTAGCTAGTGGTGTTCTTTCCAGACACACATTGTAGCTAGTCTGTTCCTTCCAGACAACATTGTAGCTAGTCTTGTCTTCCAGACAACATTGCTTAGTTAGTCGTGTTCGCTCCAGACAACATTGTAGTAGCTAGTGAGTGTTCCTTCCAGACAACATTGTAGCTAGTCGGTTCCTTCCAGACAACATTGTAGCTAGTCGTGTTCCTTCCAGACAACATTGTAGCTAGTCTTCCAGACAACATTGTAGCTAGTCGTGTTCCTTCCAGACAACATTGTAGCTAGTCTTGTTCCTTCCAGACAACATTGTAGCTAGTCGTGTTCCTTCCAGACAACATTGTAGCTAGTCGTGTTCCTTCCAGACAACATTGTAGCTAGTCGTGTTCCTTCCAGACAACATTGTAGCTAGTCGTGTTCCTTCCAGACAACATTGTAGCTAGTCGTGTTCCTTCCAGACAACATTGTAGCTAGTCGTGTTCCTTCCAGACAACATTGTAGCTGAGTCGTGTTCCTTCCAGACAACATTGTAGCTAGTCGTGTTCCTTCCAGACAACATTGTAGCTAGTCTTGTTCCTTCCAGACAACATTGTAGTTAGTCGTGTTCCTTCCAGACAACATTGTAGCTAGTCGTGTTCCTTCCAGACAACATTGTAGCTAGTCGTGTTCCTTCCAGACAACATTGTAGCTAGTCGTGTTCCTTCCAGACAACATTGTAGCTAGTCGTGTTCCTTCCAGACAACATTAGTCCAGACAACATTGTAGCTAGTCGTGTTCCTTCCAGACAACATTGTAGCTAGTCGTGTTCCTTCCAGACAACATCGTGTTCCTTCCAGACAACATTGTAGCTAGTCGTGTTCCTTCCAGACAACATTGTAGTCTAGTTGTGTTCGCTCCAGACAACATTGTAGCTAGTCATGTTCCTTCCAGACAACATTGTAGCTAGTCGTGTTCCTTCCAGACAACATTGTAGCTAGTCGTGTTCCTTCCAGACAACATTGTAGCTAGTCGAGTGTTCCTTCCAGACAACATTGTAGCTAGTGTTCCTTCCAGACAACATTGTAGCTAGTCGTGTTCCTTCCAGACAACATTGTAGCTAGTCGTGTTCCTTCCAGACAACATTGTAGCTAGTCGTGTTCCTTCCAGACAACATTGTAGCTAGTCGTGTTCCTTCCAGACAACATTGTAGCTAGTCGTGTTCCTTCCAGACAACATTGTAGCTAGTAGTCGTGTTCCTTCCAGACAACATTGTAGCTAGTCGTGTGTTCCTTCCAGACAACATTGTAGCTAGTCGTGTTCCTTCCAGACAACATTGTAGCTTGTTCCTTCCAGACAACATTGTAGCTAGTCGTGTTCCTTCCAGACAACATTGTAGTTAGTGTTCCTTCCAGACAACATTGTAGCTAGTCGTGTTCCTTCCAGACAACATTGTAGCTAGTCGTGTTCCTTCCAGACAACATTGTAGCTAGTCGTGTTCCTTCCAGACAACATTGTAGCTAGTCGTGTTCCTTCCAGACAACATTGTAGCTAGTCGTGTTCCTTCCAGACAACATTGTAGCTAGTCGTGTTCCTTCCAGACAACATTGTAGTTAGTCAGGTGTTCCTTCCAGACAACATTGTATTGTCCAGACAACATTGTAGTTAGTCGTGTTCCTTCCAGACAACATTGTGGTTAGTCGTGTTCCTTCCAGACAACATAGTAGCTAGTCGTGTTCCTTATCACCATCTCCTGCTGACCTTGTGCTGACCTTGTGCTGACCTTGTGCTGAAACTTGATTCACTCATGATCCTTGTGCTCATTCTCTATCTAATTGTTTTTCTAATCTCTGAAGACACTAATTAGGATCTACGGATCTGTTCTCAGATTCCAATCAAGTCCGAAAATAAACTGAATTTTAATCTAACATATGAATGGTGTGGTCATCAACCCTTGAATAGTCAGAAATGCCAATGTATTTATCTATTGCTTGAACTAGTCAACTCCAGAACAAAACGGGCTATACTTTCTATGAGTTTGATTGTCTGTTTTAGATATTGAGATTGCCAAGGTGATTCATTTACCATATATACAACATATATTTTGAATGGTAAAAACGAGTTGGATTCAGATCCATTAAACCATCTCTCATCCCTGACAAGGCTGGTTAGTATTGATGCCAGACAGTGCAGTGGCTACATGCTCTCACTATCAACCACGTGTTGGGTTCCTGCAGACCTGTGTGTGGTGTGTAATACCCCACTACATCTACCAGGAATAACCACGTGTTGGGTTCCTGCAGACCTGTGTGTGGTGTGTAATACCCCACTACATCTACCAGGAATAACCACATGTTGGGTTCCTGCAGACCTGTGTGTGGCGTGTAATACCCCACTATATCTACCAGGAACAACCACGTTTTGGGTTCCTGCAGACCTGTGTGTGGCGTGTAATACCCCACTACATCTACCAGGAATAACCATGTGTTGGGTTCCTGCAGACCTGTGTGTGGTGTGTAATACCCCACTACATCTACCAGGAACAACCACTGCAGACCTGTGTGTGTGGTTCATCTGCAGACCTGTGTGTGTGGTGTGTAATACCCCACTACATCTACCAGGAACAACCACTTGTTGGGTTCCTGCAGACCTGTGTGTGGTGTGTAATACCCCACTACATCTACCAGGAATAACCACGTGTTGGGTTCCTGCAGACTACATCTACCACCTGTGTTGGTGTGTTACCCCACTTGCAGACCTGTGTGTGGTGTGTAACCCCACTACATATACCAGGAAAACCATGTGTTTGGTTCCTGCAGACCTGTGTGTGGTGTGTAATGCCCCACTACATCTACCAGGAAAACCATGTGTTTGGTTCCTGCAGACCTGTGTGTGGCGTGTAATACCCCACTACATCTACCAGGAATAACCACGTGTTGGGTTCCTGCAGACCTGTGTGTGGCGTGTAATACCCCACTACATCTACCAGGAATAACCATGTGTTGGGTTCCTGCAGACCTGTGTGTGGTGTGTAATACCCCACTACATCTACCAGGAATAACCACGTGTTGGGTATCTGCAGACCTGTGTGTGGTGTGTAATACCCCACTACATCTACCAGGAACAACCATGTGTTGGGTTCCTGCAGACCAGTGAGTGGTGTGTAATACCCCACTACATCTACCAGGAAATTAGATTTAGAAGTTTTAATGTCTATTATTTTGACATGAATACTCATTGCAGTGAATTTTAATATTCGAAAGATGTCCTGAAAATTACATTTTTGAGTTTAGTTTAAAAATGACTATTTTAATTTTATTTTAATTTGGCTGTTATGCTTTGATCCCTAGATCCCAATCAGTCTTTGTATCAGCTGCACAGGTCTACAGCATGTGATCAGGATAGCAGCCATCACAGAACCAACTATTAGTTCCTCATTCCTGTAAGTCTTGGAGGAGTGGTACCAGGAGAATGTGGATCCTAGATACACTGTGCAGTTATGGTATGGACATCCTTCCACTAATGGCCTTTGCATTCAAGAGATTTGGTCAAATCGACAACACTGTCTGTAGACTCAACGACAGTGAGATATTGGTGCATGTACTGTGTTGCGGCCCACTAATCTCTTGGGACTAATTTCAAGGGGGTCTTCTTTTGGCTGATGAACAACCAGGAAATGGTCACATGATCGAGCAGGCAGGCAATAAATCCCTCCAGCCAATCAGAGAGTGGCTAGCTGGCACACCATACCGTGATGCATGGGAATTGCTTCTTTGGTGATTGTCTTGCCAGATTGAATGGGATGAGGAGAGATTTATAGGCATATCAGTGTCATAAAGGCAGGTTTTGTACAGACTGTGGCGCTGTTTATCTGCACATTCTGCGAAGGGAAATTAAGACAAGATCTAAATTGTGACTATCCATGACAAGAACATCTTTGTTATTATCCTGGAACCTTGGTCAATGTGCATATATCAGAAACTAAGTGGAACATGTGTTCCTCGGAAACTAATGGGAACATAGGTGTCTCGGAACTTAAAGTTTCACCTATATGTGTTGCAGAAATTATGATAACATACGTTTTGGAAACTAAGGGTGATACATAGAGAATACTACTCAAGGTCTCATTACATACGGGGGTAATAAATGTGTCGTATTTCTCACAAAAGGGTAACATGTGGCTCTAATGTGTAACATGTGTTACTTTGAAACTAAGGGTATGATGTATCTCAGAGACTGAGGGTAACACGTATGACTCAGGAACTAATGTGTAACTTTGAAACTAAGGGTATGATGTATCTCAGAGACTGAGGGTAACACGTATGACTCAGGAACTAATGTGTAACTTTGAAACTAAGGGTATGATGTATCTCAGAGACTGAGGGTAACACTGAGGGTAACACGTATGACTCAGGAACTAATGTGTAACTTTGAAACTAAGGGTATGATGTATCTCAGAGAAACTGAGGGTAACACGTATGACTCAGGAACTAATGTGTTACTTTGAAACTAAGGGTATGATGTATCTCAGAGACTGAGGGTAACACGTATGACTCAGGAACTAATGTGTAACTTTGAAACTAAGGGTATGATGTATCTCAGAGACTGAGGGTAACACGTATGACTCAGGAACTAATGTGTAACTTTGAAACTAAGGGTATGATGTATCTCAGAGACTGAGGGTAACACGTATGACTCAGGAACTAATGTGTAACTTTGAAACTAAGGGTATGATGTATCTCAGAGACTGAGGGTAACACGCATTATGACTCAGGAACTAATGTGTAACTTTGAAACTAAGGGTATGATGTATCTCAGAGACTGAGGGTAACACGTATGACTCAGGAACTAATGTGTAACTTTGAAACTAAGGATATCATGTATCTCAGAGACTGAGGGTAAAATGTTCAGCAGAAACTAATGGTAACATATGCGTCTCATAAACTGAGTGTAGCGGTTGTGTTTCAGAAGTTAAGGTAACATATGTGTCTTGGAAATTTATAGTAAGATGTGTCTTGAAAATTATAGATAACATGCATGTGTCTTGGAAATTTATGGTAAAATGTGTCCTGTAAATTATAGGTAACATATATGTGTCTTGGGAATTTATGCTAAGATGTGTCTTGGAAATTATAGGTAACATATGTGTCTTGGAAATAACAGGTAACATGTCTCGTAAACTATGGGTAACATATATGTATCTTGGAAATTAGAGGTAATGTGTCTCGTAAACTATAGGTAACATATATGTGTCTTGGAAATGAGAGGTAACGTGTCTCGTAAACTATAGGTAACATTTATGTCTCTTGGAAATTAGAGGTAACAAATATGTGTCTCGTAAACTATGGGTAACATATATGTGTCTTTGAAATTAGAGGTAACATATATGTGTCTTTGAAATTAGAGGTAACATATATGTGTCTTGGAAATTAGAGGTAACATATATGTGTCTCGTAAACTATGGGTAACATATATGTGTCTTGGAAATGAGAGTTAATGTGTCTTGACCCCAGTAGTGAACCATGTCCTGCATCTTTCTTCCAGTCATTATATATACAGCAACATGTGAACACCAGTATTTACGTGCAGAAGTCCAAAATGTCAGAACATATTGAAGACTGCCTGTTTGAGTCAATACCCTGGTTGTTCAGTTATCAGCCAGTCAGGAAACAGTGCCACTTTAGTGGGTGTGACTGACTTTTTCCCGAATGATAGAAACATCACTGCTTCTTGGGTAGCCAGTAAAATGCTACATTTGCAATTGATATGTGACAATGCCAACTATGTAGTTACTTGGATAATTGTTTGTTTAGGTGGAACCCTAAATTAAAATTAATTTAGATGATAAATAATTAAATAATAAATATATGACATGACAAAAATGGATGTGAAAATATCAGAAATGTTTTACACTCAATATTTGTACCCTCATGGGTAAAATCGCAAATGAATTTTTCATTCTTTCTCATGTTAACTACAATTTAAGCAGATTAATCTAAACCCAAAGAGTATGTGTTGTGTACAATAATCATGACATTTCAAGCAAATGTAATACATTCCCTCAACTGATAAAACAGTGATCAATAAATGAACCGTAGGAACACAGAGCAAATATTAACAAACTGTATAACCTTTCATTCTGTGAATTGGCCAACCTTCGGAAATATGTTTTAATCCAATTGTGTTTATCTTTTAGAAACTTCTTGTTTTTGTAAAAAAGTTTTATTTATTTTTCTAAATATCAAATATGTGTATTGACAAGATTTCCAAGACATCAGGGTTGAGTAATTAACGACAAAACATGTATTTTGCCTGAGTGATGGTGCGTGTTTATAGAAATGCTGCATTAATGTGAGTAGCTTGTACTAATTTGAGTGCACGCTGATCCTGGACAGGGGTAATACTTGTACTAACCATCAGCAAAATATACTGGACAAAAATAGTTAGGGATATATGTAAAGTTTGAAATTATGAATAATGATCTGTTTATTAATTGTCACACTGATAAAATATCAATCATAAAAATACCAATATCCCTAACTTATTTTGTCCAGTATATATGGCATAGCTATGGTGCAATAGACTTATGCATTTGTTGTTTTAGTGTTGTTGCTGTTGTTATTATTATTTCAGGGGAGTGTGTTACTGTGTTAAGCTAATGTGAACTGTTTTTATCGCCTGGTGAAGCTCTCAGTGATCCAGAGTACTAGTATTACGTCTCCATTCTGTTCGATAAGCACCCTCTACCGCTATATCAGACTTAACATTATTATGTTATATATGGGATTACACCTTCTCGGTACATATTCCAGTACTCCGGGTAGAAGCCACACTCGCAGTGTTGTGCATCTCGTCACCATCACACAAGTCAGTGAACAGACCTACTCAGCCATTGCAGCTTCCACAGACATGGAAGTCTGGTGGTCTAGATCACATATACTCTGCAAGAGAAGAATTGCAGAAGAGTTTTTCAGATGTATAATTGTAAATTGTTCAAATGTGACGCTTGTCATTGTCACTGACTGAGATTCATCATGGCAAACATGAAACGATCAAATGTCAAGGTGAAGGTCATCTGTTCTCAATATCTTGTATGGCCCCCACGAGAGTCCAGAACTGCCTGGCATCGGTGCCCTATGGAACTGATCAGATTATGAATTGTGGCCTGGTGAATGTTCTCCCATTCTTCCCACAGTGCTTCTGCCAACTGTTGGTGGTTCTGTTGCAGTTGCTAATGTGGTCGCAGATGTTGATCAAGAGTCAAGAGCATTCAGTAAATGTTTTGCTGGAGTTTTGATCGTGAGGACCATTGTGGTGCACCTCTGAAAAGCTGTTGTTAGTCTTGCCTTGTGACATGTTGAAAAATGATGTTTTGCTTGTTACTTAATACTTGCTGTACAGTTGTGATGGCAGACAACTGGAAACCCATTTACATAGCCCAACAATTCATGACGCACGTTCATTTTATCTTTGGCCTGCTACTCTTCCATATGGTTGGGGTTTTGTGTTTGCTGACTTCTTTGGTAATTTTTCCCTATTTCATTTTACCCACACAAATCACTCCTGATATATGCAGACATAAAATATTCATATGTTTCATTCATTTCATATGAATTTTTTTTTCGGAGAGTATACTTTGTGTAATCCTCTGACAAGATAAATTGACTTGGTCTCGATGGATGAAAGGTATGAATACACTATGCCATTTAGAAAGTGGTCAAAGGTGACATAAGTTATATTTAGGATTACATTATCTTAGTAAAGTACAGATTCTAGTACAAGTTTTGGTTGAGTCCATCCGAGATTCAAACACACACTCTGAGAGTGAGGCAACTAATCACCAGCATACAAACTGAGCGATGTAACCCTGGTAGGATGTTGCTGTTGAAAACTGTCTGCTGTTTTTGAAATTCCCCCGTGTATTTGTGGAAGCCAATGGGGGTTAGATTGCTGACTTTGTGTGCTGGTGAGTAGGTGATACACTGTTAGAGAATCTGTACTTTGCTGAGTAAGCATTATGTTGAGTAGGTGATGATACACTGTTAGAGAATCTGTACTTTGCTGAGTAAACATTATGTTGAAAACAAACATGTACAGTTCTGTTTTGTCCAGGACACATGCTAAATATTTTCATTGAAATGTGTGTGACAAACTACTGCTATTAAATGAGCTAAAATTTGTAGTTGCGTTGAGTTTGTTATAACCATAGCTTAGTGTATAATATATGGCATTTGACAAGTTTCTGAAGGTTCTTGTGCATTCACATCTCAGACGTTGTCTCCATTTCCTTATCACATACTTTGCACAGAATCTATCTCTCATGATCGTGATTTGAAAGGGAGGTAATTTGATGAGGTCTTGTTAGTGTCTTGACCATCTCCGACTCCAATCTGTGGTAGTGAATGGCCATTAGCCGATGGACACACACAACCTGGATAATGTAAGAAGGTTTGGTAGATGTTGCTGTGAATATTTTGTGGTTGTCACCAGAATGGTAAAGCACTTAGTGGTGGTGTTGATTATGTTGTGTATTTGAGAAGATTAATGACATATTGTATGAGTAACAACTTCTGTTATTTCGTAATTGGGCCGTTTCAACACAGATTCAAATCAAGCTTGACAGCAGTACAAGAATATGTATTGAAAACATACAAAATGCACTTACAAAATAAAAGAAGTTTGTGTCCATTATTGTACATTCCAACTTCTAGAATGCCACTCAAAGAAGTGATTGAGGTTGTTGTCCCCATGGTCGCTGTAGATGGCGGGGCCTGGTTTCCAGCGCACATGTATTGGTTTCTGTGGATGATACCAGTGAATGAGGTGTCTTAGAAACATGACATCACCATGCAACATTTTGACAACACAATGTAATGCAGGAGTTAACAAGAGACAATTGCATGATATAGGTTTCGTCTTGTCTAGGTATGGAGACATTGGGTAGCTTGTGAGTTAATTAGTTAGTTACCTCATCACACTGTGTGCCTGTGTCCATCGTTGGTACACTGTGTCGACCCTACTTGTGGTGGTCTCCATTCCCCATCTGTAGTGTTCCCCACAGGAGGTTTTCCCCATTTGTAGTGTTCCCCATATAACATCTTCCCCATCTCTAGTGTTCCCCATAGGAGGTCTCCCTCATCTGTAGTGTTCCCCATTTGAAGTCTTCCCCATCTGCAGTGGTCACCATATGAGGTCTCCCCCATTTGTAGTGTTTCCCACATGGGGTGTCCCCCATTTGTAGTGTTCCCCACATGGGGTCTCCCCCATTTGTAGTGTTCCCCATATGAGGTCTCCCCCATTTGTAGTGTTCCCCACATGAGGTCTGCCCCATTTGTCGTGGTCCCCATATGAGTTCTTCCCCATTTGTAGTGTTCCCCATAAGTCTTCCCCATTTGTAGTGTTCCCCATATGAGGTCTCCCCCATTTGTAGTGTTCCCGACATGAGGTCTCCCCCATTTGTCGTGGTCCCCATGTGAGTTCTTCCCCATTGGTGGTGTTGCAAATTTGGTGCTTTTGATTCATGTTGTTCCCCACTTGGTGTTACTCATTTGTGCTGTTCCCTACAAGCTCAGCTATTTTAGGTGTTTCCCGATCCCAGCATTACCCTTTCTATACTGAATGGCCAAGTGTCCTCCGAATCTTCACTTAACCCAAGGTATGGTTACTAATGATTTCCCCGAGGAACCTTTAAAGTTAATGGTGAATCTGAGGCTTGTGACTACCAAGCAAATGAAAGACTTTGTAGTGCCAGTCGGTGTGACTAGTAAGGACCCTCGTCATAGCACCTCTAGTAATGACGGTCAGTAAAGTAGTTTCATGTGTGAGGTGCTACCAGACATTAATTCTAAACCCCTGAGTTGGTCAGTCGATGATTCTCATTCCTGGAGTTAGACATTCATCAGAGATATTGTCTGGCTCCGAATTTAAAGATGCCCCCTCTGTCACATCAGTTTGGAAATGTTTTCTGTTCTGACAGAAACATGTCTAAAACCTCAATATAAAACAAGTAAACACAGATAACACCAGGTGTCTGTTCCAAGCTAAATCAGTGGTGTCCCATAGTGACCCTAGTGTGATGGTTATGGGTTTGGAGTCTTTTAGAAACAAAAGCTGATCATTAAATGCTGGTGTTTACACTTGTAGTAATGGACCCTTAATGCCTGCCAGAGTTGGACTGGTGAATGGATGTGTTGACTCAAAGAGTGTCATATAGCCTCTCCTCGATGAGTGAGTGTTGTGTTAGTGAGTTAGTGAATTGTTGTGTGAGTGGTTGAGATGGGTTCTTGAGTGAGTGAGTGAGTGAGTGATCAAGCTTGATTTTCAAACTACCTATGTATTATTCAAGATATGACAGAAGTATGTTTGAAATGTTTACATTTGAGATGCAATTGCATATGTTTGGTACCTATGAATGAGCAATAAGAATCACATGTTCTCAAAATGATGTTTAGAAGTAATATATATATCGATAACATATGTATTTGCAATATTATCAGCCTAATGCAGAAACACAGCATTAAGCAGTATTTAGCCATCTGATATAAACAACTATTATCTTATATGAGAGCAGTCTGTTGGAAAATAGCATCCTTGTTCCCTAATGATCATGGACCTTCAAAGACTAGCAAGGTGGCAACAATCTCAGCCTTGTTAATAAATGCCAGCAACAGAGATACATGCCCTAGTCTGGCCTTTCCACTGATCGTGTTACCTGTTGTTTGTACCAAAGGAGTATCTTTCCCCCATTCTGGTCAGGAACATATTGGTGATCTCAAGTGATGGATCTTTTTAGACTGCTAACACATTTTTAAATGTCACTTTCCAAAGTAACACTCTTTGTCCGTACAGCTATGACTGGAGCAAGAATATTTAATGTTATTAATAGAATTATGCAAATATTTCAACCAATAGGGAGCAAACGATGTACAGTACAACCAGAAATTATTGAGAATTTAAAGATTGTAATTATTTATATTTTTTTCATCACTCACGTATTAAATGTGAATATTAGCAGAACATAACTCCAGATTCAAAGACAGGTGAACAGTTAGTATTTTGTCAAGTCACCAATGCAGGCTTCAATGCGGCGGGCATACTACTGATCAAAGAAGTTAGAAAGTCGTGGTCCATGCTGTCCCAATATTGGACCACCTCTTTCATTTCAGCAATATTTGTCAGATTTTTCTTATTGACACTTTCCTTCATAAGTCCCCAAACATTTTCTATTGGATTTAGGTCAGGGCTATAGCTTGGCCAATCTAATAATGTCATATTTTGGGTCCGAAACCAGGCCTGTGAATGCTTTGAACGATGTTTTGGGTCGTTTTCCTGCTGGAAAATGAACACGTGAGCAGATGGAAGTAAATGTCCCTTGAGAATATCTGTGTACCGCTCACTGTTTATATTCCCTTCAAATACACAGAGGGGCGTTGCCCCTAAGACAGATATGCCACCCCACACGTTAAATTTCAGACTGTACTTTGGGCTCTGATACAAAGGTTTTTCAGTTTGTTTGGTCCAGAATTTCAGTGTATTAGGAAACAACCACACAGAACTTTCATCTGAGAAAATCACATTGTCCCAGTTAAAATTTCTATGCTGTAAGCACCAGTTCAACCTTCGCTCCTTTTGTTCAGGTTTCATGATCGGTGATGGAATTCCTCGACTTTTCTGCCAACCCATTGTATGCAGCTCAGTTCTAATTGTCTCCTTACAAACAGCCACAGTTCCTCTATCAATCATATCCAGCCTTAAGTTTTCTAAACTCCTTCGTTTGTTTTTAGAAACAATAATACCAAGCCACCTCCTGTCACCAACAGTCAATTATCTGGGCCTACCTGCGCCTCCCTGGTGCTCAATGCCATATCCATTTGCAATATTTTTCAAAACACGATAAACAGTGGACAAATGGATGCCTGTTCTAATTGAAATCACTTTAGCTCATCTGATGTTCTTATTATAATACTCTAAAATCAACTTCCTCTTCTCTAAATCATCCATACTGAGGATCACTGAAAATGTCAGTCTGCTAGCAAGTAAACAAGGGGATAACTCTTCACAAGCTAATGAAAAGGATTAACGGAGTTGTCACTCTTGAATGAAACCAAGCACTTGATAGCTGGTCAAGGTTGTTTATACTAGAAATCCAATTAAACATATTCCTAAAATTCTCAATAATTTCTGGTCATACTATATATTCTGAGGCAGAATTGAAGTGATCAGTGAGGGAATAGTTCAGTCAGTGAGCTGGAATACTGTGGAGGGATGTATTGAGGAGTGAATGTAACACAGGATTGATAAGAGAGATACTAGAAGAGAGGGAACTGAGAGAGGAGGGATTGTTAGGGCTAAGATTGTGGAGGCCAAAGCTTTCAATGCTAAAAAGCAATACATGGGGACCCAAGTATTCAGTATTGCAACAATACATGGGGACCCAAGTATTCAGTATTACAGCAATACATGGGGACCCAAGTATTCACTATTACAGCAATACATGGGGCCCAAGTATTCAGTATTACAGCAATACATGGGGCCCAAGTATTCACTATTACAGCAATACATGGGGCCCAAGTATTCAGTATTACAGCAATACATGGGGCCCAAGTATTCACTATTACAGCAATACATGGGGCCCAAGTATTCACTATTACAGCAATACATGGGGCCCAAGTATTCAGTATTACAGCAATACATGGGGCCCAAGTATTCACTATTACAACAATACATGGGGCCCAAGTATTCAGTATTACAGCAATACATGGGGCCCAAGTATTCACTATTACAGCAATACATGGGGCCCAAGTATTCAGTATTACAACAATACATGGAGTCAAAGTATTCACTATTACAGCAATACATGGGGCCCAAGTATTCACTATTACAACAAAACATGGGGCCCAAGTATTCAGTATTACAGCAATACATGGGGCCCAAGTATTCAGTATTACAGCAATACATGGAGTCAAAGTATTCACTATTACAGCAATACATGGGGCCCAAGTATTCAGTATTACAACAATACATGGGGCCCAAGTATTCACTATTACAACAATACATGGGGACCCAAGTATTTAGTATTACAACAATACATGGGGCCCAAGTATTCAGTATTACAGCAATACATGGGAACCCAAGTATTCAGTATTACAACAATACATGGGGACCCAAGTATTCACTATTACAACAATACATGGGGCCCAAGTATTCAGTATTACAGCAATACATGGGGCCCAAGTATTCAGTATTACAGCAATACATGGGGCCCCAAGTATTCAGTATTACAGCAATCTATGGGGCCCAAGTATTCACTATTACAACAATACATGGGGCCCAAGTATTCAGTATTATTACAGCAATACATGGGGCCCAAGTATTCAGTATTACAGCAATACATGGGGCCCAAGTATTCACTATTACAGCAATACATGGGGCCCAAGTATTCACTATTACAGCAATACATGGGGGCCATAGTATTCAGTATTACAGCAATACATGGGGACCCAAGTATTCAGTATTACAACAATACATGGGGCCCAAGTATTCAGTATTACAACAATACATGGGGACCCAAGTATTCAGTATTACAGCAATACATGGGGCCCAAGTATTCAGTATTACAGCAATACATGGGGCCCAAGTATTCAGTATTACAGCAATACATGGGGCCCAAGTATTCAGTATTACAACAATACATGGGGCCCAAGTATTCAGTATTACAGCAATACATGGGACCCAAGTATTCAGTATTACAGCAATACATGGGGCCCAAGTATTCAGTATTACAGCAATACATGGGGCCCAAGTATTCAGTATTACAACAATACATGGGGACCCAAGTATTCAGTATTACAGCAATACATGGGGACCCAAGTATTCAGTATTACAACAATACATGGGGCCCAAGTATTCAGTATTACAGCAATACATGGGGACCCAAGTATTCAGTATTACAGCAATACATGGGGCCCAAGTATTCACTATTACAACAATACATGGGGGCCAAGTATTCAGTATTACAGCAATACATGGGGACCCAAGTATTCACTATTACAACAATACATGGGGCCCAAGTATTCAGTATTACAGCAATACATGGGGCCCAAGTATTCAGTATTACAGCAATACATGGGGACCCAAGTATTCACTATTACAACAATACATGGGGCCCAAGTATTCAGTATTACAGCAATACATGGGGCCCAAGTATTCACTATTACAACAATACATGGGGCCCAAGTATTCAGTATTACAGCAATACATGGGGACCCAAGTATTCACTATTACAACAATACATGGGGCCCAAGTATTCAGTATTACAGCAATACATGGGGCCCAAGTATTCAGTATTACAGCAATACATGGGGCCCAAGTATTCACTATTACAACAATACATGGGGACCCAAGTATTCAGTATTACAGCAATACATGGGGCCCAAGTATTCAGTATTACAGCAATACATGGGGACCCAAGTATTCAGTATTACAACAATACATGGGGCCCAAGTATTCACTATTACAGCAATACATGGGGCCCAAGTATTCACTATTACAGCAATACATGGGGCCCAAGTATTCACTATTACAGCAATACATGGGGCCCAAGTATTCACTATTACAGCAATACATGGGGCCCAAGTATTCACTATTACAACAATACATGGGGCCCAAGTATTCAGTATTACAGCAATACATGGGGACCCAAGTATTCACTATTACAACAATACATGGGGCCCAAGTATTCAGTATTACAGCAATACATGGGGCCCAAGTATTCAGTATTACAACAATACATGGGGACCCAAGTATTCAGTATTACAACAATAACATGGAGGTCCAAGTATCCAGCATTACAAAAATACCATCGGGGCCAAAGTACTAGTATTCAATACCATGGTGGGCTGCACATTCAATAGTGACTTTTGGCATTGTTGAAGCATATTTCCTTGCCTGTATATGCAGAGTGAGTGAGTGAGTTGGTTTGGTGTGGCTGTAATATGTAGGGTGTATGGGTAGTTTGGTTGACCTGGCCTGTCATCCTTCCCTAACATCCCCAGTCTGCTCAGATCTCCACGGCAACATGACTGATTCTAACTAGCTGCCATTCAGTAATTGCTCTTTTAGGATTGAATTGAACATTGAGATCAATTATTTACACAGAAAAATACTGTTTGGTCCATCATTGCCAGTAATTCTTTCAATCTGTCTGTCTGTACACCCGGAAGATGCCATTTGTCTGGCAACACAAGGTCAACTTTGGTCTCCTTATACACAATAAATGAACATTTGTCAGCACTTATAATTAAAAACCTGAAGAATGAATTAATTTATATAATTTAATTCATGGTTAATCATTCACAGTAAAACAATGCAGCAAAGAAAACTCATCTCCGTCATTGTAGTGTTTTCAGGAATCAATATTTGGTCTTCTCTTTCCAGCTCTGGAGGGATGTACTTTTTGACAACTCTTTCCTGGTGTCATGTGAAAATCTCAAGGTCATAACCTCAAAATATATGTTGAAAAAAGCTGTTTTAACATTTTTTCACCCTTGGTCACAAAATCAACCACTCAACAGATCGTTTAGACACTAACCACTCACTCACTAATCAACACACTCACTAAACCAGTCACTCAACCACTCATGCTCCCAGCCTCTCAGGCATTGAACCATCGGTAACCCACTCACTAACCCATCTGCTCACTTACTCAACCACTCGCTAAACCGCTTGCTGAATCACTCAACTACTCACTCATTCTGTACAGGTACAGTTGATACCAGTTATTTAATGGGGGGAGATTCTGTACAGGTACAGTTGATACCAGTTATTCAATGGGGGAGATTCTGTACAGGTACAGTTGATACCAGTTATTCAATGGGGGAGATTCTGTCCAGGTACAGTTGATACCAGTTATTCAATGGGGGGAGATTCTGTCCAGGTACAGTTGATACCAGTTATTCAATGGGGGGAGATTCTGTACAGGTACTGTTGATACCAGTTATTCAATGGGGGAAGATTCTGTCCAGGTACAGTTGATACCAGTTATTCAATGGGGAGATTCTGTACAGGTACAATTGATACCAGTTATTCAATGGGGGGATTCTGTACAGGTACAGTTGATACCAGTTATTCAATGGCCAGGAGATTCTGTCCAGGTACAGTTGATACCAGTTATTCAATGGGGGGAGATTCTGTCCAGGTACAGTTGATACCAGTTATTCAATGGGGGGAGATTCTGTACAGGTACAGTTGATACCAGTTATTCAATGGGGGAAGATTCTGTACAGGTACAGTTGATACCAGTTATTTAATGGGGGAGATTCTGTACAGGATACAGTTATTGATACCAGTTATTCAATGGGTGGGAGATTCTGTACAGGTACAGTTGATACCAGTTATTCAATGGGGGAAGATTCTGTACAGGTACAGTTGATACCAGTTATTTAATGGGGGGGAGATTCTGTACAGGTACAGTTGATACCAGTTATTCAATGGGTGGGAGATTCTGTACAGGTACAGTTGATACCAGTTATTCAATGGCCAGGAGATTCTGTCCAGGTACAGTTGATACCAGTTATTCAATGGGGGGAGATTCTGTCCAGGTACAGTTGATACCAGTTATTCAATGGGGGGAGATTCTGTACAGGTACAGTTGATACCAGTTATTCAATGGGGGGAGATTCTGTACAGGTACAGTTGATACCAGTTATTCAATGGGGAGATTCTGTACAGGTACAGTTGATACCAGTTATTCAATGTCCAGGGCCAGGAATGGCCAGGTCTGTCCAGATACAGATTCTGTCTGTCCAGATACAGGTACAGTTGATACCAGTTATTCAATGGGGGGAGATTTTATACAGGTACAGTTGATACCAGTTATTCAATGGGTGGGAGATTCTGTACAGGTACAGTTGATACCAGTTATTCAATGGCCAGGAGATTCTGTCCAGCTGCAGTAAATGGTAGTAACTTCCTGCCGTCTGTGGTCTCAGGTTGTGATTCCAGTGCCCCGTGTCTTGTAATCAGTGTTTTCTTCAGTGCCTAACAGGATCAATTCCACCTCAGTTGAGGGTAAGGGTGTCATTGCTGTTGCTTGAATATATCTATTAAGTGTGGAGGTTCTGTATTTGATTTCATGCATCACCTAGTGGATCTCACGTTTAGTTACTGTATGTGAATAGAAATAATTACACTGAGGAATCTGAAACTCTGGCTGGAGGACTGCTTGCATCAGCCTTATATGTGTGGGTGTGTTGCTACTTGCTGCCTCAGAAGCTCAACAACCAATAACTTACTCAAGTCACTCACTCACTCACTCACTCACTCACACGACGCACGCACGCACACACTCACTCTCACTCACTCACTCACTCACTCACTCACTCACTCACTCACACTCACTAATTTACGCACCTTCTTTTCAACTTACTGGTCAACTCAACCACTCATGATACAAATCAACCACTTACCCACCCACTCAACAATTGACCGACTCAAACATTTAATCACAATTCAACCTCTCATTTAATCACTGACTCACCCTCTTACTCATCCAAGGGCCCTAAAACTCTCTCCAGCAGCCTTTCAAAAAGTTCACTAACTCACTCACTCATTCACTCATCTCTCTCACTCTCTCTCTCTCTCTCTCTCTAATTTACTCTCCTTCTCTTCAACTTACTGGTCACTCATGTAACAAATCAACCACTTACCCACCCACTCAACACTTTTGACCGACTGAATTATTTGCTGCTCACCCAAAACTATAATATAATGTTGAAAAAGTAAAAATATAATATCGAAAAAGTAAAAACACACTCCAACACTATGTGAATACACATTGAACTGCTCACCCACTGTAGCCAGTGCTGTAGGTTATTGTGACAATATACAGCATTACCGGTCAGTAAGTCACAAGTCTAGACTGTAACTACCTTCGATTGACTGTGTAGCCTTGCATGAAATTACCAATGAATTCCCCAAACTGCCTGTGCTTGTCATTCTGATATACAGAGATGCTATAGTCCTAGTCCTATTGCTGAGATACCATTTCATAATGAGTAATGGCTTGCACAGCTCTGCCCAAAGTGAGCTAGGTAATGTTTGTGTTGCTGAACGCCGCACTCAGCAACATCCTAGCTATATGGAAGTAGATAAGTAATGGGTGCATCAAGTATGAAGTCACAAATGTCACCTTGATGGACATCAGTGGCCGTATGCACATGTCTGGAGTAAATTCTAGTCCGGGCGTAAGTAAAATGTGCGCCCCGGACGTAACGTTAAACCGGTATGCACATATTAGACGTAGTTGAAGTTACGCCAGTCGTAGCGCTCTATTTTTACACCACCTTCCCAGCAGGCGTAAGCCAGGCATAGCTCTGTAATGGCGGCACTGAATGCCGATTTTTTTTTCAGGCGCACATTTTCAAAATGTTTGAAAGCTGAACGTTGTGCAAGAATTGCGCTCTTGTGGTCCTGGATCTGCGTACGGCTATAAAATTACACAGAAATGTAGAATATTTAATTTCCTATCGGCTGGTATACATAAAAGGGCCACTACCTAGGCGGTTTGAGATAGACACTGCAAAATGTTGTCAAAATTGTGTTACGCGTTAAAAAAACTGTCAATTTCTCCGCTTTTTGTCGTGCACCGATAAAAGCACTCTGCTGCGATTTTGTTTATTTGTCATCTTTACAGAAAGTGTGAGCAAAGAATATACAGTCTGATATCTGAACGACATAAGTGTATATGAAATGGGTTTATGTGCTTATGCATAACGTTACACGCTCAACATTAAAAATGACTCACAATAAGTGTCAAAAATGGATTTTCTTCTATGATGTCAACCGACGACAGAGAGGTCATACATGTATAAAGATAAGGGGCATAACTCCGCTATGCTTAACACTAGGTCAATGTAACTCAGGTCACTTGGAGAAAAGTTGTTGTGGATACGGATGCTATATTTTCGTTATGTTGTGTTCACGGTGAAGCAACCTATTGCATTACATAGTTCCTCAATGTGAGCGGACACATTTTGGTAGTTTCAAAATTTATAAGAAAAGATGGCAATGTACCACTTGAGAAAGCAGGTAATAGCGATTTGTAAGGCCCTAACCTATATGTTATTTAGTTCTTATATTCCCATATTCTCCTGTTTGTGTAGATGTATTTTGACTAATTTTGCATCATTATTAATGGAGTACTAGCCATATCTTCAAATGGAATGAAATTACTGATACTAATACAACATTTTAGTTGACGTCATGCGATGGAAAAAGACGACATTGGTTTGCTGATTAGTATATATCTTACCTAATTTCCATTAATTGTATAAAAGGTCTCAGTTTCTATGTCAGAATTTAACACTCTTTAGACCAAACATAAGATGAAATGATTTTACCGATTAAATAGTGTCCTGAATATATCAACAATTAGACGGTTTGACTGCGTATCTTATTGTGAACAACACGAGCACCTGTTTGGCATCAATTTAACGTAAATGAAAAATAATATTTCACAACACCCAAATATTTTGCAGTTATGGCTACGTGTGATCTTCTAATACTTGTGTTAAACTTTAAAATATGGTGTACTACACTAAATGTGTCAATTTCTTATGTAAATATTATTCAAACAATCAAAAACTTTCAAAGAATAAAAAACGCCTACCCTATATCCAGGTATAATATGGTACTGAACAAGGCTAAATGTATATACTGAAATTAGTTTGATGAGAAATATCTGAACGATACGCAAAATATACATCATAATACTGAAAATTTGGAAGGATAGGGCGATTGTGTTTACACTTGTTCAACCGACCTTCACCTCAAAGAAATTGCCTAATATGTACAACAATTTTGACGTATGACATCACTACCGCCGACCGATTTCTTATAAAATGGCGGCCTCGCTGACAAGGGTACACAGGATTTTGCGAGGACCCTTGATTCAGGGATCGTTTGTACATAAATATGAGATGTAAGTAATCAGAATGAATCTGACTGTCTGTGTATTGTTATATGTTTTATCGTTTTCATTGTAAGTAAGAGAAGAAGCCAGAAATGCTGACAATTACCTTTGTCGTTCTGCGTGAGTTTGCGTCAGTCATGGCGTCACGCTGCACGGAAACTTCGACAATTTCTTATGAAATATCAAATGTTTGCATTGTATCTGTTTTTAATTTCCCATTTCTTGCTACGATACTCTTTCCATGCATATTCTAAAGCTATTGAGCCATTGCAAGCAATGAATAGACGGCTGAATGTCGGAAAATTTCAGAAAATGCTCATGAGTGTAAAATCAGAATTTTCTTTCTTTACAAGCGCAGCCTTCGAAAGCATAGCGATCGTGTGGACTTTTCACACCCAATATCTTTCGTTTCATTTTATCAAGCCAGTTGATATTGGTGACAAAGACCATTTGTAATTTGATTCTAAAATGTATAGAGAATTCAGTGATGCATTTGTCGCAGCTGAATATGATATATACGTGATGTAATTGGCGTCTCAATACCGGCCTCCGTGAAACGTGATTTTGTAAACACTATCCAATATGACGGAAAGCCCACTTCGGCGTTCGTGTAAGTGTATTTTGAGAGTTATCATGAGTGATTTCATGAAAACCTGATATCAGTGATCAGTAATATGCTATTTTTGAAATTCAATACTTCTGAGTAGTAATTATCCAATTTGAACATTTCAAAACATACACCAAATAATGCTGTGAATCGTGACTTTGTAATGTGTCAAAAATGGCGACATTTATGGTGAAGCCCATTTTGAAAGTCCATGTTATTTCTCCATCAGGATCCATCGGTAAAGTTGGATTTTCTCGGTTTTCTTTGGATTTCCACGATAACGGCTGAAAGGTTGTACCGCGAAGTTGTTTCGCGCCTTTTACCGGTGGTTTAAAACCGTTCGAAAATCTAAAAATAGCACAAGCCCGACGTAAATCAGTTAAGCCGGGTAGTAATGCCTAGGCTTAACCGGCGCTTAAAATGGCGTGTAAGATGAGGAGGCTGCTAAGCCCGACGTAGTGTGTTACGCCTGACGTTAGCAACGCCCGACATGTGCATATGACCACAGGTCTTTCTGACATTTTCATGCTTCCTGTGTATGGACAAATCTGTTCAGTTTTCACTGGTGAGAACTGAATACCATGCATTCTTCCAGCTTTGAATGACCTGTAACCATACAAGTTTTGTTTTGAGGTGTGCTGATCTGGAGTTATTGAGTGAGGATGGTTTTATGCTGCTTTCAGCAATATTCCAGCCATATCACGACAGGGGACACCAGAAATGGGCTTCACCCATTGTACCCATGTGGGAGTACTGATCTGGAAGATCGGCAGCTGACCCCATGAAGGATGACTTTCTGTAGAAAGGGGTTGGTATTCTCTGGTATGGTGGCACATCCACTGAACAAGCAGCTGGTCATGCAGGAAGACATAGGGTTCATAGCTGACTTTGATCATTCATATGCATCAAGTCTGATTGGCTGGCCCAAGTTATGTGTTATGTGTTATGTGGCAGTGAAAACTACTCTTGAGGAAAGATGCTTTCTTGTGAAAATTTGAAAAATATCACCTTGTATTTTTTACAGCAGACAATTTCTCTTTTACTCAACAATTTGAAGCATCTTTTCAAGAATTGTCATGGACAATATTTTTATTTAATTTAATCCTATGCCTCACAAGAATATCAGTTAGTTGGTTGTAAACAGAGATGCAGTTCTATTTGATGTGGGATATCAAATTACAAAGCATGATATTGATACCCCTGTAATGTTAAGATTCTTTGTCAGAAGATGCTGGAAAGTACTAAAATCCTGGTCCATGCAGCCAATGTGGACGCCAGTGTGGACGCCAGTGTGGACGTGGCTGTTGTTAGCCTGGGCCTGGTTCCAGGCAACTAGTAAATATTCAAGTCTTCTATCCAGTCTGTCTGGAAATATATTTCAATTGTCTTTCACATACAGGAAACCCTTGATACAATGCTGTCAGTGGGGATTAATGACCCCAGTCTGTGGTCGAGAAATGTCTTGTTACAGAGATGTGGAGTATTTCAGAAACTGTTCTCAAAACTCATTGTCTGATTCTATGTATTTTCAGTATCATTATTTAAATAACTAAATTCTATGTTTCTATCACGCAGACCTACCTTTCTGTGTATGTAAAAGCACTTCAACTCCGATTGGAACCCACAGATTTGTCCTAGCTTGTATGACACAGGAATAAGGTTACGTCTACTCCACAACAAAGGGCCCCGATTCCTTTGCAGACTTCTGAACTGGCTGATGCAAATGAAGCATAAACAGCAGACTAAATGTATTTGTGTATACAAAAGGGTGCCAGGGTACATATAGTATTGACAACCCCTGTTCAGGTTATTACGGGTAGATAGCCCATTTCTTAAGGGTAGGTAGTTTAGTCGAGTTATTAAGGGTAGGTAGTTTAGTCCAGTTATTATTAAGGGTAGGTAGTTTAGTCGAGTTATTAAGGGTGGGTAGTTTAGTCCAGTTATTAAGGGTAGGTAGTTTAGTCCAGTTATTAAGGGTAGGTAGTTTAGTCCAGTTATTAAGGGTAGGTAGTTTAGTCCAGTTATTAAGGGTAGATAGTTAAGTCCAGTTATTAAGGGTGGTAGTTAAGTCCAGTTATTAAGGGTGGGTAGTTTAGTCCAGTTATTAAGGGTAGGTAGTTTAGTCCAGTTATTAAGGGTGGGTAGTTTAGTCCAGTTATTAAGGGTGGGTAGTTAAGTCCAGTTATTAAGGGTAGGTAGTTAGTCCAGTTATTAAGGGTAGGTAGTTAGTCCAGTTATTAAGGGTAGTTTGTTACTGACATGGGATTGAGTGGATACATTAACTAAACAGGAAATAATGTGAGATTCAACCAAGGTTTCTCAATTTCGATTGATAAAGATTAATTTGATCTTATCCAAAGTTTAAGTAATTTGTTTTCATACCATATGGCATATTGGCTTCCTGAAACATATCATTTCAGCTTTGGATGTGATCTGTATATCACAACATCTGATATCGAGATGCATTTATTAGTACAACTTTTTGGTTGACCTAACATGAATAAGATGATAAATACAGATAAGCTAATATTGCACGTCTAATATTTACGATAAATGTGTCTGCCCTTGAAGAACTGGAGTGTGCTGCTGCAGCCTACAGAACTTGCAGCTATCGTGTATGGATTGTTGCGTTGTAATCTGATGGGCTTTCTCGGGCCATGAAATAAGACAGGCTCCTCTGTCTTGCTGCTGTTGATTGTATGTGGTCGCAGGAGACACTGGTCGTTATGTCGGTTCTTGTTGGCTTGTGTAGCTCAATAAAATATAACATTCTCTGTGTTGTGTGTGTCTTTGCATGCCGTGTACATGCCAGTCGAACAGTCGTTCTTAGTTACTAATCTTCACATGCTACTGTCCTAACCAACTACCCTTACAACAAGACCATGTTACAACATTCACATACCTTCACATGCTACTGTCCTACCAACTACCCTTACAACAAGACCATGTTACAACATTCATGTACCTTCACATGCTACTGTCCTAACAACTACTGTTACAACAAGACCATGTTACAACATTCACATTCCTTCACATGCTACTGTCCTACCAACTACCCTTACAACAAGACCATGTTACAACATTGATGTACCTTCACATGCTACTGTCCTAACACCTAGCCTTACAACAAGACCAGAGTGACGGACATCTGTCCAGAACATACCAGCTCCGTCTGAGCCTCTATTTCTGAGACTTGACCTAAAGACATTCAAATGATGTTTGATACACATTTGCCAGTGATGCTTGAGGGATTTTACACTTAATAACAAACCCTTCTCAATATTTTTGGTATATGGAGGGACATTGAAAGTAAACATTTATGCAAGTGCAGATGTCCAAACAATCTTGTGAAGACGACAACTGTATTTAAACTGAACAAGCAACACCAGCAATTGTCCCAATGGCGTCACACACACAGAATTATTTTATGCTTGCAGGAAGGAAAACCATTGACATCTACATTGCCACATTGACATCTACATTGCAACATTGACATCTACATTGCCACATCATCGTTTAGAGTGTTTAATTTTCATTGACCTTATCTAGTTTGCATCATTGTTATCTCTTCGATAAGGCACAAATGTGGCAGAAACGTATCTGAAGAGTGCCACTTTCAGGTTACATAGTGATCAAGTAACCGAGTGAAGTCACTCATTCAGAAATGTTGTGTAGTGTATTATTGCACCAGTGATAAAAGAATATGAAATTTTAACCTATTGGAACCTAAAGTGGTGCGATTTGATGGTGTGTAAGAAACAGATTACAGTACTCGTGTCTGTCAGATACCAGTTACCTTACAACTTTCTTGTTCTAACTCGCTTTTGCAGTTATCTATTGGGTGCTGAAGGAACCATGACGGAACCCTGACAGTGACAGATTTGTGCACTGAATGAGTATACCTATTCTCAGGTTTCCACGTCTCATAGTCTAAATTTCATCTGATAATTGCCTCAAAAGTACAGAATACTACGGTCCTGTTACTGTCTGGCCTTGTGGAAGATGTCTATCATGATGATACCCTTTGCATCTCAGATCATAGAAGATGTAGTCTTTTCTGCAGATGGGATTTTATTCATCTTCTTTGTTGGTGGTGATGTCAAATGCTTCCACTGTTTTCTTCTGACTGGAAGTGATGAACCCACCTTTCATCCATAGTCACAAGAAATGCAAGAACCTTTCTGTATCAGTTTCAAACAGAGTTAGATTATGATGAGACAGTTTTGATCAGATGTCAAAAGCTTTTTAACCAATCAAGCTTAGTCCATATCTTTAACCCATTTTTGTTTTCCAGTTTCAGTTACAATGAAATAGATACCGGTAGTCTTTCTTGAGAAATGCTGAGTGAACTGGCCGAGTTATTCACTGGTCATTCATCACACTATTATGAATTCTCTCGATCATTTCTGATGCTGTTGACATGACAGGTCTTCCAGGAAAGGTGAAATATTCAAGGCTCATTTAAATGCTGCTGTCCACTTTTATACAGTAACTCAGGGTCATCCTTCCTAAGTGTTGTACTTATATGTTCATGGATGGCCTTTAGTGTTGAGCCTTTTCTCAGCATAATACTTAACCATTGATCATTCCTCATGGTAGTCTATTACCCATAGGTCACAGACCCCTTAACGTAACTTACTGACTTGCCCCAAGGACAATATGTGAGGTTCAGAAAAAAATGGCACTATTACACAATTCTGTTTATTGGAGGTATTGCCTTACCTGTCCCACACACCAGAAAGATGTCTGCCCTGAAGAACGAAGTCTGTAATCGGAAGAGCAGTTCTCTTTCACTGATAAATCCATTACTCTCTCCAGGTTTTGAAAGTAAGCAAGTTTCAGTTTTAGATACTTTTTTGTGATATTTTAAGTATAGGACATGTTTATCAGAGATAACCATTTGTGACAGCTAGCAGCCCCTTGACATCTTCAGCAATCTCAGTCTGAGAACTCAGCTCTTATTGGGAATTATTCATGGAGTCACTTGCCCCATCATTGAATGTGTTGACTCATGCTATATTTAGGGAGCTATTCTGTTTGTCCATCACAGCACCATCACAAGAAAGAAACTAGCAGTCTTCAGGAAAGTGTAGATTCAAAGAAAAAAATATGATCTTATTGACATTTCAGTAATCAAATCAAATTTGTGTATAACATAGGTGAAAAGATGTACTATTTGTCATAACTGAGGTATTAACTGATGCAACAGAGTTACAGAGATATGTCTGGCATTCCTATCAAACCTCCCTGTAGGGACTCTACAGAACATGTCCCAAGTACTCGGTCTTCTTGAGTGAATTCTGCTGAAGTGATCAAGGCTGCCATGTGTTTGTCTTCCTTACCGACTGTCATGAAACTGACCCACTGTGATATAACTGAAATACTTTCCAGTTGTCATATAACTGAAATACTGACCCCTGTGATAAAGCTGAAATTCTTCCCCATTGTCATATAACTGAAATATTTTCCCAGTGTCATATACCTGAAATACTTTCCACTTGTCAAATAACTGAAATACTGTCCCAGTGTCATATAACTGAAATACTCTCCCACTGTGATATAACTGAAATACTGTCCCATTGTCATATAACTGAAATATTTTCCCAGTGTCACATAACTGAAATACTGTCCCACTGTCATATAAATGAAATACTTTCCAGTTGTCATATAGCTGAAATATTTTCCAAGTGTCATGTAACTGAAATACTGTCCCAGTGTCATATAACTGAAATACTTTCCAGTTGTCATATAACTGAAATACTGTCCCGGTGTCATATAACTGAAATACTTTCCCAGTGTCATATAGCTGAAGTATTTTCCCAGTGTCATATAACTGAAATACTGTACCACTGTGATATAAATGAAATACTTTCCACTTGTAATATAACTGAAATACTCTCCCACTGTGATATAACTGAAATACTGTCCCATTGTCATATAACTGAAATATTTTCCCAGTGTCACATAACTGAAATATTGTCCCACTGTGATATAAATGAAATACTGTCCAGTTGTCATATAGGTGAAATATTTTCCAAGTGTCATGTAACTGAAATACTGTCCCAGTGTCATATAACTGAATTACTTTCCAGTTGTCATATAACTGAAATACTGTCCCAGTGTCATATAACTGAAATACTTTCCCAGTGTCATATAGCTGAAGTATTTTCCCAGTGTCATATAACTGAAATACTGTACCACTGTGATATAAATGAAATACTTTCCAGTTGTCATATAGCTGAAATATTTTCCCAGTGTCATATAACTGAAATACTGTCCCAGTGTCATATAACTGAAATACTTTCCAGTTGTCATATAACTGAAATACTGTCCCAGTGTCATATAACTGAAATACTTTAAACTTGTCATATAACTGAAATACTGTCCCACTGTGATATAACTGAAATGCTGTCCCACTGTGATATAACTGAAATACTGTCCCATTGTCATATAACTGAAATACTGTCCCATTGTCATATAACTGAAATACTGTCCCACTGTGATATAACTGAAATACTTTCCCAGTTGTCATATAACTGAAATACTGTCCCACTGTGATATAGATGAAATATTTTCCCAGTGTATTTTCCCAGTGTCATATAACTGAAATATTTTCCCAGTGTCATATAACTGAAATACTTTCCCATTGTCATATAGCTGACTAGTCTCACTGTAACCCACTGTCTTTGATATAACTGAAATACTGTCCCACTGTGATATAACTGAAATACTGTCCCACTGTGATATAACTGAAAACTGTACTGTCCCACTGTGATATAACTGAACTACTCTCCCACTGTGATATAACTGAAATACTGTCCCACTGTGATATAACTGAAATACTGTCCCACTGTGATATAACTGAAATACTGTCCCACTGTGATATAACTGAAATACTGTCCCACTGTGATATAACTGAAATACTGTCCCACTGTGATATAACTGAAATACTGTCCCACTGTGATATAACTGAAATACTGTCCCACTGTGATATAACTGAAATACTGTCCCACTGTGATATAACTGAAATACTCTCCCACTGTGATATAACTGAAATACTGTCCCACTGTGATATAACTGAAATAGCCTACTGTGATATAACTGAAATACTGTGACTGTGATATGACTGAAATACTGTCCCACTGTGATATAACTGAAATACTGTTGAAACTTCACTCACATTTACTCATAGACTAAGTGCTAAGATGGCTGCAGTGAATCCTCTTCAGTCAAAACCCTGTTCAAGGTATTTTTCTGTTGCAACCTTTGTCAGTTTTTAAGAAAACCAGTGAAGATTTTTAGCTCCCTACTGAAAACAGTACCGTAAAATGTGTTTGTGTTGACCCTGTCAGTCAGATGATTGCTGCAGGAAATACCTACTGGTATACAACATACAATAATCCCTTAAGAGTGATTGATCATTGTGAAATATTATTTGTGTCGTTTCAGTTGAAATGCTTCAGTTTTGGATTTATTGGTTTCACATACACAGAGTTACACAGAAGAATGTAAAAAGAAGTCATGTCATGGTCAATTCACATTTCATTCAATGTCAGATATACTTTGAACTTGTGCATTACCGTTTAACAAATTACATGTCCCTATATTTATTTCTCTATATCTATATGTAAACATTATTGACCCTGAAAAATGCTATTCCAATCTAACACCCTCAAAGGCTAAAAAAAAATGGTTACACATAGTTTGAAAATTCCGGCTTGTAAAAGTAGGCTTATTGTTGCCAGCATGACCTCAGTGGGTTTAGCTGCTTTGTGTGGTAGGCTTTGGTAACTGTATAGTTCAAAATGTCATTACATCTTGCAATTAGGAACAAAGACAGGGCCCTACTTTTCTGCTGAGAGCAGTTGAGCATTGAGCCCATGTAGAAAATCAATTGCTCCTTCCAGTATGGGCAGGGTGTGTCAACATGGCTTTTGTGGACACAATGAAATAATCTCCATTCCAGGAAATTTGTTAAGAATTAATTATCGAGGAGTAAATTTGTGTGATGACATGATCTTGGATACAAAGCTTCTTCTTGTAGTCAACTGGTAGTCCCAGATCTGGGAGGGGGATGGCTGATGGTGAAGCAGGCAGCTTACTGCACCAAGGATACCATGTGCCATGCTACGTGATATTAATTATTGTTGTTGAAACAATGAGCAGACTTAAAACATGCTTGAACAATGTTTCAATAGTATCAGTGAATGAAAACTCGATGTTGGATGAAAGCAGACAGTGTTGGTATCAATGTTACATCTGACTGTTACATTGCTGCCGTTGATAGAGATGTATAACAGTGTTACATCTCACTGCATTGCTGCCCTTGATAGAGATGTATAACAGTGTTACATCTGACTGTATTGCTGCCCTTGATAGAGATGTATAACAGTGTTACATCTGATTGTATTGCTGCCCTTGATAGATATGTATAAGTGTTACATCTGATTCTATTGCTGCCCTTGATAGAGATGTATAACAGTGTTACATCTGACTGTATTGCTGTCCTCGATAGAGATGTATAAGAGTGTTACATCTGACTGTATTGCTGCCCTTGATAGAGATGTATAACAGTGTTACATCTGATTGTATTGCTGCCCTTGATAGATATGTATAAGTGTTACATCTGATTCTATTGCTGCCCTTGATAGAGATGTATAACAGTGTTACATCTGACTGTATTGCTGTCCTCGATAGAGATGTATAAGAGTGTTACATCTGACTGTATTGCTGCCCTTGATAGAGATGTATAACAGTGTTACATCTCACTGCATTGCTGCCCTTGATAGAGATGTATAACAGTGTTACATCTGACTGTATTGCTGCCCTTGATAGAGATGTATAACAGTGTTACATCTGATTGTATTGCTGCCCTTGATAGAGATGTATAACAGTGTTACATCTGATTGTATTGCTGCCCTTGATAGAGATGTATAACAGTGTTACATCTGATTGTATTGCTGCCCTTGATAGAGATGTATAACAGTGTTACATCTGACTGTATTGCTGCCCTTGATAGAGATGTATAACAGTGTTACATCTGACTGTATTGCTGCCCTTGATAGAGATGTATAACAGTGTTACATCTGACTGTATTGCTGCCCTTGATAGAGATGTATAACAGTGTTGCATCTGACTGCATTGCTGTCCTTGATAGAGATGTATAACAGTGTTACATCTGATTGTATTGCTGCCCTTGATAGAGATGTATAACAGTGTTACATCTGACTGTATTGCTGTCCTTGATAGAGATGTATAACAGTGTTACATCTGATTGCATTGCTGCCCTTGATAGAGATGTATAACAGTGTTACATCTGATTGTATTGCTGCCCTTGATAGAGATGTATAACAGTGTTACATCTGATTGTATTGCTGCCCTTGATAGAGATGTATAACAGTGTTACATCTGACTGTATTGCTGTCCTCGATAGAGATGTATAACAGTGTTACATCTGACTGTATTGCTGCACTTGATAGAGATGTATAACAGTGTTACATCTGACTGTATTGCTGTCCTTGATAGAGATGTATAACAGTGTTACATCTGACTGTATTGCTGTCCTTGATAGAGATGTATAGCAGTGTTACATCTGATTGTATTGCTGCCCTTGATAGAGATGTATAACAGTGTTACATCTGACTGTATTGCTGTCCTTGATAGAGATGTATAACAGTGTTACATCTGATTGCATTGCTGCCCTTGATAGAGATGTATAACAGTGTTACATCTGATTGTATTGCTGCCCTTGATAGAGATGTATAACAGTGTTACATCTGATTGTATTGCTGCCCTTGATAGAGATGTATAACAGTGTTACATCTGACTGTATTGCTGTCCTCGATAGAGATGTATAACAGTGTTACATCTGACTGTATTACTGCACTTGATAGAGATGTATAACAGTGTTACATCTGACTGTATTGCTGTCCTTGATAGAGATGTATAACAGTGTTACATCTGACTGTATTGCTGTCCTTGATAGAGATGTATAACAGTGTTACATCTGACTGTATTGCTTCCCTTGATAGAGATGTATAACAGTGTTACATCTGACTGTATTGCTTTTCTTGATTGAGATGTATAGCAGTGTTACATATGAACGTATTGTTGTTCCTGGTATAGATCTAAACAGTGTTGCATCTGTAAAGAATTGTATGCTGCATTAACCTAATCAAAAATAGATAATAACATGTTGAAATCTGACTTTGCTCCCATCACTTACACAAGCAACTACAAGGATGTCACGTATGTGGTGGTCTACCATCAAGGGGTAGGTAGAGTGGTCTATAGGGCACAGCACTCACTCATCACATAGTGCATCCAAGTTTGATTCCCACAAGGATGTCACATATGTGGTGGTCTACCATCAAGGGGTAGGTAGAGTGGTCTATAGGGCACAGCACTCACTCATCACATAGTGCATCCAAGTTTGATTCCCACAAGGATGTCACATATGTGGTGGTCTACCATCAAGGGGTAGGTAGAGTGGTCTATAGGGCACAGCACTCACTCATCACATAGTGCATCCAAGTTTGATTCCCACAAGGATGTCACGTATGTGGTGGTCTACCATCAAGGGGTAGGTAGAGTGGTCTATAGGGCACAGCACTCACTCATCACATAGTGCATCCAAGTTTGATTCCCACAAGGATGCAGTTTCCGTGCTATAACAGTAGCATCAAGTTATTAAGTGTATTCTTTTTGAAAAACTATGCCTTCATTTAAATGAATATGATTTCCATCACTAATATTGAACATTGAAACCTAAGCTGCAGTGGAAATGCAATTTGCCAACTATTTGTGGCATACAGCTTAGTCATGGCTGTATATTGGAATGTAGTACTGAACCACAGGCAACAAGGGAGGGCTTATTCTCTGCATTTACTGCTGTTTACACATGTTAACAATATTGAATTTCATTAAAAGCCTACCAGCTGTGCTGTGAACCAAAGAAAAATTGATTTTGTGAGCCTAGTGAATCATGTTTGCAGATTTCCGCGTTGTTGTGGTGTACATTTTGGAGCTTTCAGAAACTCGATCTGGGAAACAATGTAAGTTTTGAATGTTTTATTCTTGTCTTAGGCATGTTAGACAGGCCTGATAGCAATAACTCCTGCAGTCCTGGTACAGGGCATACAATCTGCATGTATATATACATAGTATACAGGAAAGTGGGCTTCAACTCTCGTACCAGATACAGCATACTCGCTGGTTGCTTAAAGAGAAGCTATTTGAGTACTGGCTCCATTTCCAACCTACAGAATTCACAGGAACTGGAAGTTCGGTGTAGATATATTTGTTATCATTGTTTCGATGACACATTCTATGCCATACAAAATAGAGTATATCTCTTTGATTTTGGTACTGAACAATACTCACCAACTGTGTGTGTGCAGTCAGTGGAGATGTGTGTGTGTGTGCGCTGATGTGAGTAGACAAGTATGTGAGTGCAGACAATAGAGAGTGTGGAGGTAGGGGGAGGGTGTGTGTGTGTGTGTGTGTGTGTACCCAGCATCGTATAACAGTGTTACATCTGGATAGAGATGTATAACAGTGTTACATCTGACTGTATTGCTGCCCTTGATAGAGATGTATAACAGTGTTACATCTGACTGTATTGCTGCCCTTGATAGAGATGTATAACAGTGTTACATCTGACTGTATTGCTGCCCTTGATAGAGATGTATAACAGTGTTACATCTGACTGTATTGCTGTCCTTGATAGAGATGTATAACAGTGTTACATCTGACTGTATTGCTGTCCTTGATAGAGATGTATAACAGTGTTACATCTGACTGTATTGCTGTCCTTGATAGAGATGTATAACAGTGTTACATCTGACTGTATTGCTGCCCTGTGATAGAGATGTATAACAGTGTTACATCTGACTGTATTGCTGCCCTTGATAGAGATGTATAACAGTGTTACATCTGACTGTATTGCTGCCCTTGATAGAGATGTATAACAGTGTTACATCTGACTGTATTGCTGTCCTTGATAGAGATGTATAACAGTGTTACATCTGATTGTATTGCTGCCCTTGATAGAGATGTATAACAGTGTTACATCTGACTGTATTGCTGCCCTTGATAGAGATGTATAACAGTGTTACATCTGACTGTATTGCTGCCCTTGATAGAGATGTATAACAGTGTTACATCTGACTGTATTGCTGTCCTTGATAGAGATGTATAACAGTGTTACATCTGACTGTATTGCTGCCCTTGATAGAGATGTATAACAGTGTTACATCTGACTGTATTGCTGCCCTTGATAGAGATGTATAACAGTGTTACATCTGACTGTATTGCTACCCTTGATAGAGATGTATAACAGTGTTACATCTGACTGTATTGCTGCCCTTGATAGAGATGTATAACAGTGTTACATCTGACTGTATTGCAGTGCCCTTGATAGAGATGTATAACAGTGTTACATCTGACTGTATTGCTACCCTTGATAGAGATGTATAACAGTGTTACATCTGACTGTATTGCTGCCCTTGATAGAGATGTATAACAGTGTTACATCTGACTGTATTGCTGCCCTTGATAGAGATGTATAACAGTGTTACATCTGACTGTATTGCTGCCCTTGATAGAGATGTATAACAGTGTTACATCTGACTGTATTGCTGCCCTTGATAGAGATGTATAACAGTGTTACATCTGACTGTATTGCTGTCCTCGATAGAGATGTATAACAGTGTTACATCTGACTGTATTACTGCACTTGATAGAGATGTATAACAGTGTTACATCTGACTGTATTGCTGTCCTTGATAGAGATGTATAACAGTGTTACATCTGACTGTATTGCTGTCCTTGATAGAGATGTATAACAGTGTTACATCTGACTGTATTGCTGCCCTTGATAGAGATGTATAACAGTGTTACATCTGACTGTATTGCTGTCCTTGATAGAGATGTATAACAGTGTTACATCTGACTGTATTGTTGCCCTTGATAGAGATGTATAACAGTGTTACATCTGACTGTATTGCTGCCCTTGATAGAGATGTATAACAGTGTTACATCTGACTGTATTGCTGCTTGATTGTTCTTGATAGAGATGTATAGCAGTGTTACATATGAACGTATTGTTGTATCCTGGTATAGATCTAAACAGTGCATTAAAATTGTATGCTGCATTAACCTAATCAAAATAGATAATAACATGTTGAAATCTGCTTTGCTCCCATCATTAACCAAGGATGTAATACCATCAAGGGGTAGGTGTATAACTCATCACATGTGCATGAAGTTTGATCAAGGATGACTGTGGTGCTACCCCATAGGGCACAGCACTTATCACAAGTGCATCCAACTACAAGGATGTCACGTATGTGGTGGTCTACCATCAAGGGGTAGGTAGAGTGGTCTATAGGGCACAGCACTCACATCACATCACATAGGTGCATGTGGTGGTCTACCCGAGTTTGATTCCCACAAGGATGTCACATATGTGGTGGTCTACCATCAAGGGGTAGGTAGAGTGGTCTATAGGGCACAGCACTCACTCATCACATAGTGCATCCAAGTTTGATTCCCACAAGGATGTCACATATGTGGTGGTCTACCATCAAGGGGTAGGTAGAGTAGGTCTATAGGGCAAGGGGTACAGCACAGCACTCACTCATCACATAGTGCATCCAAGTTTGATTCCCACAAGGATGTCATGTGGTGGTCTACCGTATGTGGTGGTCTACCATCAAGGGGTAGGTAGAGTGGTCTATAGGGCACAGCACTCACTCATCACATAGTGCATCCAAGTTTGATTCCCACAAGGATGCAGTTTCCGTGCTATAACAGTAGCATCAAGTTATTAAGTGTATTCTTTTTGAAAAACATATGCCTTCATTTAAATGAATATGATTTCCATCACTAATATTGAACATTGAAACCTAAGCTGCAGTGGAAATGCAATTTGCCAACTATTTGTGGCATACAGCTTAGTCATGGCTGTATATTGGAATGTAGTACTGAACCACAGGCAACAAGGGAGGGCTTATTCTCTGCATTTACTGCTGTTTACACATGTTAACAATATTGAATTTCATTAAAAGCCTACCAGCTGTGCTGTGAACCAAAGAAAAATTGATTTTGTGAGCCTAGTGAATCATGTTTGCAGATTTCTGCGTTGTTGTGGTGTACATTTTGGAGCTTTCAGAAACTCGATCTGGGAAACAATGTAAGTTTTGAATGTTTTATTCTTGTCTTAGGCATGTTAGACAGGCCTGATAGCAATAGCTCCTGCAGTCCTGGTACAGGGCCTACAATCTGCATGTATATATACATGGTATACAGGAAAGTGGGCTTCAACTCTCGTACCAGATACAGCATACTCGCTGGTTGCTTAAAGAGAAGCTATTTGAGTACTGGCTCCATTTCCAACCTACAGAATTCACAGGAACTGGAAGTTCGGTGTATATATATTTGTTATCATTGTTTCGATGACACATTCTATGCCATACAAAATAGAGTATATCTCTTTGATTTTGGTACTGAACAATACTCACCAACTGTGTGTGTGCAGTCAGTGAAGATGTGTGTGTGTGTGCGCTGATGTGAGTAGACAAGTATGTGAGTGCAGACAATAGAGAGTGTGGAGGTAGGGGGAGGGTGTGTGTGTGTGTGTGTGTGTGTGTGTGCGCGTGCGCGCGCGCGCGTGTGTATAACAGTGTTACATCTGATTGTATTGCTGCCCTTGATAGAGATGTATAGCAGTGTTACATCTGATCATATTGCTGTTCTTGGTAGGGGTGAGTGTGTGTGTGTGTGTGTGTGTGTGTGCGTGTGTGCGTGCGTGCATGCTTGGGATCAGTGTGTGTGTGTAGTATGCCCGCAAGGCTGCCGTAAGTTGCGCGCATGCGCGCGCGTGCACTTGATCAGTGTGTGCGTGTGCCATGCGGTGTGTGCTGCATGTGTGCTCATGCAGGCGGGTGCACAGTTACAGCAGGTGTGTGTTTGCAGACCATTTTTTACTTAAATAGAATTGTTTAGCCCTTTCTAAATGTAAAGACTGTTTTATTGAATCACATATGTTGAATGTTTGGCCTAAACTGCTCATAGATTTCTCACAAGTCAATATATTGATATTTATCACAGACAGGTGTTCATCTCAGAGTCCCTACAAGTGAGAAAAATAGTTTACAAGTCTTATTACATAAATCAAATATATTTCATGTTCATACTGCCACACAAAGGGGCTCCTATATTCAGCATATTCACTCTGACCGCAGGACCTGTTCAGCTTCACGATGTTACCTGGGTTGAAGCTGCTGCAGGGACAAGGTTACACACATGGACTAAACAGTTTAATGGTGTCTGTACATTTGTGTGGGGTTGGTTGGTTTGTTTCACTGACATTGATCTAAGTGTACAGATAGCAATTTAAGACACACACTGTGCATTTGATAAACACACTGACTAGATGGTGTAGTGGTGCCTTTCAAGATTTAGTATATTTGCTGTTGTTTTTTTGTTTTTGGAATTTCACTGATATTGACTGTGGTGAAAGTAATGGCAGGTTTTGTATGTTAATGCATCTCATCTATCAGCAATAGTGGCGTAACATCTTGCAAAATGCAACATGATAGTATTGGCAACCCTATTGGAATATCTGTCTTTGATGCATTAGTCAGAGCCAGCTATGTATAAAATATAAGTAAATACATTTTCATGTATTTGTGTATATTGATGGTAGACCCTGATACCTTCCACGACTGCCTCCATGTAGCTACATGTTCTCTGAAATCAACGCGGCTAGCTGTATTATAGCTCCTCTTCAGTTGTATTTATGTATCTGAAATGATTGATTTATTAATTGAACTCCTGTTAATCTTAACCGTGATACGGAGAAACAGTTGAGTACCAGATGATATGTCTGAACCTGAGTATACAACTGTACTGCATTATGTGACTGAATCTGAGCGTTATTGTATGACTGAACTTGGTGATATGTCTGAACCTGAGTATACAACTGTACTGCATTATGTGACTGAATCTGAGCGTTATTGTACGACTGAACTTGGTGACATGTCTGAACCTGAGTATACAACTGTACTGCATTATGTGACTGAATCTGAGCGTTATTGTATGACTGAACTTGGTGACATGTCTGAACCTGAGTATATGAGCGCTATTGTACGACTGAACTTGGTGATATGTCTGTATCTGAGTATACAATTGTACTGCATTATGTGACTGAATTTGAACGTTATTGTACGACTGAACTTGGTGATATGTCTGAATCTGAGTATACAACTGTACTGCATTATGTGACTGAATCTGAGCGTTATTGTACGACTGAAGTTGGTGATATGTTTGAACCTGAGTATACAATTGTACTGCATTATGTGACTGAATCTGAGCATTATTATACGACTGAAGTTGGTGATATGTCTGAACCTGAGTATACAACTGTACTGCATTATGTGACTGAATCTGAAGCGTTATTGTAATGACTGAACTTGGTGATATGTCTGAATCTGAGTATACAACTGTACTGCATTATGTGACTGAATCTGAGAAGCGTTATTGTACGACTGAAGTTGGTGATATGTCTGAACCTGAGTATACAACTGTACTGCATTATGTGACTGAATCTGAGCGTTATTGTACGACTGAACTTGGTGATATGTCTGAACCTGAGTATACAACTGTACTGCATTATGTGACTGAATCTGAGCGTTATTGTACGACTGAACTTGGTGATATGTCTGAACCTGAGTATACAACTGTACTGCATTATGTGACTGAATCTGAGCGTTATTGTATGACTGAACTTGGTGATATGTCTGAACCTGAGTATACAACTGTACTGCATTATGTGACTGAATCTGAGCGTTATTGTATGACTGAACTTGGTGATATGTCTGAACCTGAGTATACAACTGTACTGCATTATGTGACTGAATCTGAGCGTTATTGTACGACTGAACTTGGTGATATGTCTGAACCTGAGTATACAACTGTACTGCATTATGTGACTGAATCTGAGCGTTATTGTACGACTGAACTTGGTGATATGTCTGAACCTGAGTATACAACTGTACTGCATTATGTGACTGAATCTGAGCATTATTGTACGACTGAACTTGGTGATATGTCTGAACCTGAGTATACAACTGTACTGCATTATGTGACTGAATCTGAGCGTTATTGTACGACTGAACTTGGTGATATGTCTGAATCTGAGTATACAACTGTACTGCATTATGTGACTGAATCTGAGCGTTATTGTACGACTGAACTTGGTGATATGTCTGTATCTGAGTATACAATTGTACTGCATTATGTGACTGAATTTGAACGTTATTGTACGACTGAACTTGGTGATATGTCTGAATCTGAGTATACAACTGTACTGCATTATGTGACTGAATCTGAGCGTTATTGTACGACTGAAGTTGGTGATATGTTTGAACCTGAGTATACAATTGTACTGCATTATGTGACTGAATCTGAGCATTATTGTACGACTGAAGTTGGTGATATGTCTGAACCTGAGTATACAACTGTACTGCATTATGTGACTGAATCTGAACGTTATTGTACGACTGAACTTGGTGATATGTCTGAATCTGAGTATACAACTGTACTGCATTATGTGACTGAATCTGAGCGTTGCTATGTACGACTGAAGTTGGTGATATGTTTGAACCTGAGTATACAACTGTACTGCATTATGTGACTGAATCTGAGCGTTATTGTACGACTGAACTTGGTGATATGTCTGAACCTGAGTATACAACTGTACTGCATTATGTGACTGAATCTGAGCGTTATTGTACGACTGAACTTGGTGATATGTTTGAATCTGAGTATACAACTGTACTGCATTATGTGACTGAATCTGAGCGTTATTGTACGACTGAACTTGGTGATATGTCTGAACCTGAGTATACAACTGTACTGCATTATGTGACTGAATCTGAGCGTTATTGTACGACTGAACTTGGTGATATGTCTGAACCTGAGTATACAACTGTACTGCAATAGGTGACTGAATCTGAGCATTATTCTACAACTGAACTTGGTGATATGTTTGAACCTGAGTATACAACTGTACTGCATTATGTGACTGTACAGTTTTGTGCAGTGCTCACATAACTTGGGTCACGTTTAATTTTTTTTGTCTTGTATCAATTTAAAAATTCAGGTGAGCTACAGAGCCTGTGGTTATATTTGTTTTGTTCCGCTGATAAAAAGTCATACCATGTAATACCATTTATTCAGATTTGTTAGCACTTACACGCTCTCCAAGAATAATTGTGGCATGACTGTTCCCTCACTGTAGGAATTCAATAAAATATGCATTCTGTTTCACCACTCTCTAGTGCAATGACTTTCTAAACCCAACATTATTACTGCAATTATCTCAAATGAATGGATTTATTGATTGTGTGATCCCCCCCAACAAAGAGTGATGCAACCATTCCGGAACATATTTTGTGTATTCCGTTGTGCATACATACCATTCTCCTTCTTTCTGGCCACATCCAGCTGCCAACAATCAATAATGACTGGTCATTGGATACAAGGTGAAGCCAGTGAATACAAAGGCTGGACAGACTGAAAGTTGGCCCATTGTCCTGGCATTAGCGGCGCAGGCTTTTAGAGGAAGTAGAATAAGCGAGATGTGTGCAAGTCTGCGATTTTGGATCACTTTATTAGAGAAGCAGACAAGCAATGTGAAAGGTCAAGCAGACAGCTGTTCGGTGTCCATTATGCAACCATGCAGGGAATTAATCCAAGTGTTCTAGTTGTCGGAGTGCGTTGGTAAAGACTGAATAAATAACACTGACTGTTAATGATTGCTTGATAATAATCACTATTGGCAGAGTATCAAGTGACATTCTACAGGAATGCTTCTGTTCCTGCAAATATTGATAGAGTAACGGTAATAATGTGTTAAGCTTGGCCAAATGTTACGTGGATTTATGGCTGTGTTTTGCATTGATCAGGTTGTAGCCGAAGTTCTTGCCAAATCAGTTGTGGATATTAGGTTGTATTTTTTATATAATGTTGGGGCTGCCTCATGAATCTATTGGAACGTTTTATTAAATGTTGGAGAGAAATCATGACACTCATGACATATCCTGCAATGATATAAAGAAATAGTGGTGCCTTGCAACTGGACGGGAACTGATGGTGGGGTCTGGATGTTCCTGAAAATTGGGGAAAACAAAATTTGGCCTCATATCTGCAGGCTTACCAGAGAAAGACATTAACATAGTTGCCTTGTTCTTTAAGAGAACACAAAGTCTTGAAGCAGAAACCTACAAAAACTCGGTGTGTGACAAATGTCTCAGATCACAGATCTCTCCATTGTTTACATCGATGTTTCAATCGCAGGGTAGATGACACAGATGATAGTGGGTTAAAGGACTAGCCATTATATCTTTGAAAGAGACTGGGAAGTGTTTTTTTCCAGAAAAAGGTATCACTTTAATAAACCCAAGATGTATTGCGAGATAAAGATGAAATTAAGTTTTATGGCCTTTGGATGATACAGTCGATTAATTTTGCAACGCCTATAAGTCCTTCGTTCACCTACCTGCCATAGTGGATTCATAATCTTCCATATGTCAGTATTTTAAAAGATATGTAATTTTTGTGTTAATGTGTGTTAAAATGTATTGGGTGTTCATTAAGATGGAAATTCCCATAATTGCTTCTCTGATCATTTGTGAAGAACTTGAAAAAAAAAAAATTCTTTATTTGAAAAGATGAAATTTTTCGTAATAAATCTCAGAATATTGCATATTTACCCAGACTATGATTATAGATGCCTTGTAAGACTGTAAGGATTAATGAGTTTTAAATTTCCAATCCTTCTATACCTTGATACTGAGAGGCATGGCAACATGATACATGCATCCTCCTTTGCCGCCTTCAGAATAAGGATCAATTTACCAACACCTCACACTTCCCATAAGTGTGAAAAAAGCTTCTGTCACAAATTATCTATTTGGACAAAATTCTATCAGTTCTACACCATGATTTCCATTTGTGATAAACAGTTTATGAAATAAATCTAAAGCCAATAGTGGGAGTCATTAAACAGGCTGCCAAGCCCAGTCTTATTTTCTCGAACACTGATACTGTTTTCCTGAAACTGATATTGTTTGTGTCTATGAGTAGGGCAATCATCACACGGGCACCACCTACACACTCCCAGCATATTCCTGGTTGACATTTCAGTGTCTGCATCTGACTGGGAGTAAGGTGTTTATTTGTGCACAGATAGGAATACAGCACCTGCAGACATTGACCACTCCTTTGCCGCTCCTACACCATCGTGCCACACCATCCTCCAGCGTCCAGGGGATTAAGTCTCCATGCTCTTATCCTAAATACCCTGACACCCATGCATCACCATAGCAGTCCGGTTTGAATGTCATGTGGCTGAGACTTGTGAAGATCCGGGCTAGAATTGATCTTCAGTAACCCATGCTTGTCGTAAGAGGCAACTAATAGGATCGTGGTCGTCAGGCTCGCTGACTTGGTTGACACACGTCATCCTATCCCAACTGCATTGATTGATGCTCATACGGTTGATCACTGGATTGTCTGGTCCAGACTCAATTATTTACAGACCGCCGCCATATAGCTGGGATATTATTGAGTGCGGCATAAAACTAAACTCACTCACTCATGTTGCTGAAAACATCCAATGAAATTACACGGTTCTGTCATGACAGTATCTGCGATACTGTGAAATACACTGTGTATACTGTGAGGCCTTTCTCAGATGAGGCCATACATTCTGCATGGAAATCTGTGGCGAATGTGTGAGGAGGCATTTTGACTGGTTGTTGATTTGAAGTCGGAAGTGACATAAATTCTGTGCTTGTTAGTGTTAGTGTTAATGTTAGTGATAAGGGAGATTGGGGCTACTGAGAAAAGGCTATGGTGACCAGTGGTCCTGCTCAATATAATGACAGATTGGAGATACAGTACGTTGGATGACCATATGGGACTCTTTGCTTTGGTCAACGATCTGGCTAGCAATATTTATGAATTCTAACTTTTGTTGTTTGTATATAATGCCACTCACTCACTCACTAACTACCTCACTCACTTCCTCACTCATTCATTCACTCACCTACCTCACTCAACCACTCAACCACTCACTCAACCACTCAATTAACCACTCAATATTCAACCACTCACTCAACCATGCACTCAAGTAACCACTCACTCAACCACCCAACCACTCACTCAACCATTCAACCACTCACTTAACCACTCACTCATCCACTCAACCACTTACTCAAACACTCAACCACACACTCAATTAACCATTCACTCAATACTCAACCACTGACCCATCCACACACTTAACCTTCATTCCTCTCTATATTCATTCACACAAGTACTGTACAAATATGTGTTTTAGAGTGAGAAAAAAGTGGTGTCTTTCTCAGAGACTCCAGAGAATATTCTTAAATAAGTAACTCAAGTCGAGAATGATGGATTTGGCAAGTCTAGATTGTCTCAGCCTGAAATCTCTGCTGTCTTGGTTGTGTCTGTATTTAAATGTCAGTTGAAGTACGGGGCAGACCATTTAATAATCTGGTTGGGCTCTTCCAGTATTTTGTAGTTTGACAGAATATTGTGTTGACCACTGCTTCAGAAAAAAACTTGATGAGAAGAAAGCTAACAATTTTCAGAACTGGACATACCTCTAACAATTTCTTCTTTTTGAAAAAAATGGTAGCCAGGCAAATAGAACAGAAAAGAAGTGGTTTGTATACAGAAATTCACCTGAAATGTTTCTCCAGAAGATAGTGTGTGTATAAATGTTGATAGTGACAGAAGAAACCATGATAGGTGTCCTTTGTTCCTCTACCTGTGTTGTGCTGACAAGGCATAAACTCCACTGACTCACTCACCCCATGCTTGAGAAGAGCTCATTACTTGTAAAACATACAAGGGTATCCCTGTACTACAAGTCTAGTCTACAGTAACCAGATACTGGAGACAGCTTGTGATTCATAGCTGGGCGTTTGTCTTAGTTCTATAAACAGGGACGTTACTTTGTCCACAGCCAAACTAAAATAATCATTTGACCTTTGATACAGCCCCCACATTACTGTTGAACCTGCATGCATGTGGAAGGTCAAGTGTGCCTGTGTAATTGACTGGGGTAAAACAATCAGCGGGAGATGCAGGTGCTTGGCAAGGTGGACAATGACTGATGTAACCAGGGATGTTGGACTGTGGAATGTGTAACAATGAACCGTTTGAAAGCTCAGGATGGGATGAGGTTTGAGTTTTCTTGAATGAATCATGCACTCGCAATGCCGTGTTGAGGAATTTATTTTTGGGCTTTGTTGAAAAATGACGCTGGTATGATCTTAACGTTACATATCTTACTGTTGTCTGTTTTGTTTAGTGTATTGTACTTTTGAGTATTTTGTTCAGTCACCTCCACATTCCTTCATCTGGTGTTGGGCAGAGGGCTAGCCTAGTGGTTAAAGTGTTTGCTTGTCACCCTGAAGACCCGGGTTCTATTCCCCACATGGGTACAATATGTGAAGTCCCGTGCCATGATATTGCTGGAATATTGCTAAAAGCGGTATTAAACTAAACTCACTCGCTTCATCTGGGGCGTGGTTGACCCCCACCCCCACCAACACCATCATGTTGTATAACTTACTGTTTTATTACTACCCACTTGGTGCCTTGGACACTTCTCCCAACAACCGGTGTCTTGGTTGTGATCTACTTATCCTTCACATGATGTATTGTACAACACCAGGTATCTGACTTGTATACTACCCCAACACTGAGATGCACCATACCTTCTTCTCCTACAATACATCCCACATCCAACCACACCTAGTGTCTGTACAGACCCCACAAGCACCACCACCAGGTGTTCTATGACACCATCCTTACAACCTGACATCTACATTGTATAACACCCTCTCTTCCCTCCCACCCACATGGTGTCCAATATATAGGACACATTCTTCCTCACAAACTCCTTCATACCACCTGGTGTCGTAGTTTTACTATACTTTTCAATCCCCTAGTCCCCAGGTTGAACAACACCCTCCCCAGCCTTGTGTTTAAGTAGATTGACTACCTCCCCACCACCTGGTGTCGTAGTTTTACTATACCCTACCCTTCCATCCCCTAGTCCCCAGGTTGAACAACACCCTCCCCAGCCTTGTGTTTAAGTAGATCAACTACCTCCCCACCACCTGGTGTCATAGTTTTACTATACCCTACCCTTCCATCCCCTAGTCCCCAGGTTGAACAACACCCTCCCCAGCCTTGTGTTTAAGTACCTCCCACCAGATCCCTCCCAGGTGCGTGAACAACACCAGCCTTGTGTTTAAGTAGATCAACTTCACCTCCCCACCACCTGGTGTTCTAATTATATAATACCCTCTCACACCCCGTCTTCAAGTTGTACATCTTCCTCATTCACCACCTGGTGTCCTACAGCACCCTTCCCTGCCACCACCTGGTGTTTGACTTGCACCCTCCCCAGACTGGTGTGTGGGTTACTCTGCCTGCATCTATTGATTTCTTGTACTTGCCAAGGATATATTTTTCATATGATAAAGCTTCCACAATGAAGTATATATAGCTGCTGCTGGATTAAAATGGTTCCTGTGTTTCACCAGCTTATGAAATATCATAACTCATACACTGTCGATTGATTTGCCCAGACCGTTGAATAATGAATTCCACAGTTATTTTAATGTGACATTTATACTGTTTCAATATATGAAAACATGTTGAATTGTCTTCCGTCCAGTCCTAATTTATGAAATATATATACAAATCAATACGAGAGTATATAAACTGTACAATAAATGAAAAGTTGACTATACTATACCATGATGACAGTAATAAACCCAAAACAGAACGTTGCAGTAGTTTAATACCTGACCTGAAGCCTGAGTATATGTGAGAGCTGGATGGGACGACATTGATCATGTTCTGTAGTTCCTTCAGTTGATAGTGAGCAGCAGTGTGCCTCACACCGGCATGCAGAGCGAGGAGATACTTCGTCCCTCCCTGGTCTAACCCAGCGTCATCCAGCTCCCAGACCTGGCAGTGTGTTCCTTGCATCGGCAGTAACAGCAGTTGATGAGAGGAAGGTTACCGTAGACAAGCAGCCCTACACTGAGGCAGGCTGGACCATGTGTCCATCTCCTACTGCCATGCTAACAGCAGCAATGCAGACATTGCCTGTATAATTATATGCGCAAATTTCTGTCAATTACCGTGGTAACGGTATTGGAGGCTGTGATATATGCTTGTGTTAGAGTACTGAGTAAAGTGGCTGTTCGACACCAGTGGGAGCAGCTCACCTGTCTCTGTCACAGCTGCCATGGACCTTCAAATGGGTAATGGTGAAATTTGTATTTTCAGCTAACACCATTGCCGCAGGACTTACAACCGGCTGGGAGTACTGTTTGAGCTGAGTGATTCTACACGGCTTCTGCCTGCTTCTAGAAGCAGCCTCTGTGGCAGTGTTGTAAGGATTATAATCAGTAAAGGTGTGGATGCATATCCTGTGGATTACCTGTATTCTCTCTGAAGGTGTTAACACTACTTCCTCGTCAGGTGAGTACCTGGCCGATGTTGCCATTTGTTCGTCAGACATTACCAGTGCTGCTAGTATGAATATGTTGTGTTGAAGTAGTATGTTGTCTCCGTTGCGGGTGGAGGATGCCGTGCTGTCTATTTCAGTATCGATGGTTAAGTGTCACAGACTCTAAATACCAGCTTAATGATGGATTCAGACATGACTTACATGCGATAATGAATTAATTACACAAACATCCTATACATAGTGTCTTTTGATGGCGTACACATGTGTGTGTAATAATATTACAAGTTGAAATGTGTTCATCTTTACCACATCATGTTGTTTTTGCAGTTTTTCATTAATGAAAGCATATCCATTCTTGATTCCATACACATGGATCTAAATGTGTATATTCATTTTCTTTGTTTTTTCTATGAATTTGAATTATGAATTTAATTTTTTGGTAAAATTAAAACAATTTATACCATATGTTGGTAGATCCAGATATGGGCATGTGAGTTCGAGTGATATTGATTTCATGATGGTGTTTTCTTCGTGCAGTGACTCATGTGATTAGTACACATATGTTGCAAGCATTCACCTGACTATTCAGTGTTAACCTACAAAATGTTTTTTACATCGGAGGTAAATATCAATATATTTTCATTAATTGTGAAAACTGTGCTGAAGCAAATTGAACATCTGTCAGCTTCTGTATGTGTACTGATGGACCCTCAGTTGAAAATTAAATTCACAAACGAAAATATTCAGTTATTGCAAATGTTGCTTGATAGATATTCTTGTACTGTTATTTATTTGTTTACACATGTTATTAATGAAGACTGTTGTTATTTTTTTATAGATAATTTGAGATCTAAATGTTTAAATAGTTGATCCTTGCAATTTTTTATCTCTTAGAGTTTTTGTTTGTTTGAGCTTAATGCCTCATTCACGATATGCCAGCCATGACAGCTTTTGATCTTCTGAATGGGGACACCATGACATGCATCACCCAAGTCTGTCAAGTTGCCTGCTTTGGCAAGCATGGGTTGCTGAAGGCCAGTCAGAGCTACAGATAACATTTTGGGTCATTGAGTTATGTACTCTCTTGTGTTCATCTCAATTGGGTATCCTAATTTTTCTTTGAGTAACCAAATAAATTGTACTCACCCCACTCAAACTCAAGTGGGTATTTTGCCATTTTCCATTAAATTTGAAAATATAGTAAAGTTTAAATGTTAATGTTTGTTATTTATATTCGATCTGTAATATGAGAAACGATAAGAAAGACTGCAAGTTCTCAAGTTCATGTCCTGAAATAGAACCTCTCAATATACTTCAGTTATTTTATCTATCCACTGGTACGCAAGCTAAGATTTGACATTTTTGTATGTTCGCATGTAAGATGACATTTATTGAGTATTTACAAAAATTCGAGCGTACTGTACGCAATAGACTGAATAGAAATGGATTTTTCACATAAATATTTGCGTAATTTACGCAGATACGCAGCTTATCTGTACCTCTGGCCAGTTCTAACCTGGACCTTCACAGGTTAATTTTTGTGTAAATGTGTTTGTCAGTCATATGGTTGCGTGTCATTTCTGTTTGTATTACCCTGACAAACTAGTCAAAATATCATCCAAAATGAAATTTCCCACTGCTGTAAGGCAGATATAGGTTTTGCTGCAGACAGATTCTTTTGTATCCAGTTCAGACATCTCAAGGTTAAAAGTAATTGTAGGTTCAAACGGTTTGAAAAATGTCAATACACCTTCATCAGTAGTTGCGTTTGTGTTGCATCTGACTGAGCACCTCACGGTAACATGAGCACCGTGGTCTGACATGGATTAATTAGACAACAAAAGTGTCAAACGTCTTCCTATATTCAAAAGAGATCCCAGGTCATGTGTTAATGAATCACTAACAAATAGTGATGACACCTGGTGATCCAAAGAGGTCAACATCTGTCACAAACACATGCAAGGGCAAGTCAAGACACTTATAGCAGGAAACCCATTGATGATGTCATGTCCTTGAAAGATGGTGGGTAATAACATTGTGTCACTCACTATCTTAACTTTTGTCACTCACTATCTTAACCAATAAAATCATACAAAACAACTTTCAAAGCTCAGTCATAGATAAACAGACTTTGACAGAACCGACAAGACACATTCAAACACAATCGCTGAATATGATTCTTATTACAGTTAGGCGTAAAGATCTGAAGAGGATGAGGAGCAGATTGATCATTTTTAAGCAAATAAAAAAATTCATATATTGCATAAAACATTATATTTAGTTAGGCATTGAACTTCACAGTGCATTGATGCATCTGTTGGGCATGACAGACTCCTGTCTTGACCTGATGATGTTTCAAGGTTGTGTCTACATTGTGCCCATGCTTGTGGGTGTAACCAAAGTGGTCAGTGTTTGAGATCACCTTCACTTCGGACTCCCACCCACATTAAGTTGTCACTCTATGATGTAACAGGAATACTGGTCAAAGCAGGATTAAACCCAACCCACTCACTCATAGTCTGTCATACAGACCCTGAAGCAACTAACTCACACATTAAATCTTCATTCATATTTGTGAAGAGTCGTAACAACACTAGCGGTTTGCTCTCAGACTCCTAGGTTATGTAGTTTGTATCCAACACAGATTGTATGTTTTCATGTTGATAAACATTTGATATCACGTGTCAGTTGTGTCAGAAATGTCAGGTTGTGACAGTAAATATGACGTTCATCTAGCAAATCCATGCCACACGGACAGAGCCAATATGGAAGGATGGGCAGAATTCCAGGGGAGGTGGTTAGGATGATGAAGACTTTTTAAACATGACATGACTTCCCCATTAACACCTGTGGCTGATGTCAGGGGGTCTGTGTAAGTTACAAGATAAATGTTTGTTTTTTCTCTGTGTTTGTGAGACTGTACGTCGTTCTCTGCAAGGCACCACTTCATGTAATGCTGGTGGAGTGCATCTGTAAAAACTGTCCCACAAGCAAGACTACACATGGAGGATTAGTAGTAAATTAGGCGTAGTCTATAAATGATTGAGACATACATTGTAGGTGTTTCTTCTGTCATCTGGGAGTATGTTGTGCTATCTACCAGCTGGCACAGAAAAAATGGGCTTCACAGATTGAATCAGATTTGAACGTGAGCCCTGGGAAATTAACACCTTTATCACTGGGCTACTCCTTCACATGTGAAGTGTAGCAAGTAGACTAACAATTAGTCCCTGAAATACAACTGATTTATGGATATATATCTACAGAATAGAAAATACAATCCAAAAGGAATACCAAACAATGCTAAAGCCCACAGCGGAAGCAATCTCCCCAGTGGATCCCATTAGTTGCCTCTTACGACAAGCATGGGTTGCCATTCTAACCATGCTTCACGGGTTCCCAAGCCTGAATCCCAATCCAAACCCTATCTCCAACCCAACACCCAAACCCAACCTTGACCCTGAGCCCTAGGCCCAAGCCGAACCAAAACCCAACTCCAAAATCCAAAAGGAATACCAAGCAATGCTAAATCCCAGAACTGAAGCAATCTAGACTTGCCACATGATTCGAGGCTTGAGTTGGTATCATTCCTTAGCCTGGTGTCTAGAAAGACGATGTTGCAATGTGTAACCCACACTGCTGATGGATCAGATCGGACCTGGATGATTAACCGTTTTGTAATGTCCCAATTTAGTGTGTTAAAACAGGAGGAGGATCAGTCAATGTTGGTGTGAGGATGGCGCCATCATGTTAAAACTGTTGTGTGCGGAACTAACAGGTCATGTGTTTAGATCTGATGGAGATTCCTGAAGTAATCAGCACTGAAGACGTGTGACGAACATTTTATAACAGATTTCAGATCCTTTAATCCCATCTCAACACACTGTCTTCTCCCCTCTTTCTTCCTCCACACATATACCCACCCCTCCATATCTCCGTAATACTGACATAAGCCTCACTCACTCACTCACTCACTCAGGCATGGCATGCCCTCTGTCTCTCCACACATTATGGTGGCAGTGTTTCTCCTCACTAGTTCGGTCTAGTCAGTTCCTTCACATGTTTTAGCAAGCTAAACCAATAAATGATCAGTACCGAGGCAGCAGTCACCATGACCCTGTACTCCAACAATGTCAGGAGTTATTGTTTTGTGAGAGTGTTGTCACCACTCTACAGGGTTAGACGTAAAGCTGACTACACAGAGGACTGGATTACTTAAACTGTTGCTAACAGTACGAATTACTTAAACTGTTGCTAACAGTACATAATTGGCATAATGAGGCTCAATATGCAGGGTTAATTGACTATATGATTATATATCTGAGCTTTGAAGTCTGTACACCATTAGCTTAATTACTGGCTGTAGTTCTGTCACCACATAATTGATATATTGGTGATGGAACTCCTGCAGATTGGATTAGTTAATGAATAGGTTGATATGTTGGACCCAAACTGTCAGTGTTACCTTATTAGTGGGACAGACATGGAAAGTGATTAACCTAATCAATGAAGGTCAGGTCCAAGGTCACCGGCCACATGCAAGGGCAGATAGTAGCTACTCAAGTCTTGCCACCATCATCAGAATTCCCAGGTTGGTCTACATGTCATGCCTCCATCATTCATGAATATATATACGGCTGATATTATAAGTCCCTCAGGAGTCTGTACCTGCACAGGATATAGTTGTAGTCATGTTGTGATACTTTGGAAGAATACCAACACTAACCCTAACCTCAACCCCCTACCCAATCTTAACCCCAATCCAAATCCCAACCTCAAACTCCAATCCTCTCCTTGTCCCGGTTAACCCTAACCCAAACTGAGCACCACTATCTATCCTTATCCTAATCCAGACCTGATTCATCCCAACCCCACCAGCTCTAATCCCAATCCCATTCTCAACCACAACTGCAACTGCAACCACAACCCGTATTCTGATCTCAGCCTAATCCCTGTGTGAGTGAGTGAGTTTAGTTTTATGCCGCACTCAGCAATATTCCAGCTATATGGCGGTGGTCTGTAAATAATCAAGTCTGGACCAGGCAATCCAGTGATCAACAGCATAAGCATCGGTCTGCGTAATTGGGAACCGATGACATGTGTCAACCAAGCCAGCGAGCCTGACCACCCGATCCCATTAGTCGCCTCTTACGACAAGCACGGGTTACTTAGGAGATAAACCTAATGTGTGGGAAAATCAGAGGTATATAACGAAATTATAATTGCTCTAAATTTCATTTAAAACCGAACGCGTAGCTCGAGGTTTTAAATGAACAATTTAGAGCTATTATAATTTCGTTATATACCTCTGATTTTCCAACACAGTTGGTTTATCTCCATTCTACCGTGACAATTTTATGAACAATTTCAAGTGGAGCTCTTTCTTTGGTTACGAGTCAATACGTGAAGCGGCCTCGCATTCCAGTCTCAAGTGGCATCGCCCATAACGGGGTGATTGGTGGCAAACCGTCAATGACTAACAAACTCCAGATTCAGTAATAACAAATCACGTTTTGCTTTTTCAATGCATCAATCACCAATCATTAACTGATAAGTTGGAAAACATATATCAAATAAGTTAAAAAAGCTTGGTTCACATTTGAAAATTCCACCGTAGACCCTTTCCCCACCAGAATAATGGCAGCAACCTCATGGCCTTGACCTTTTCTCGGAAGTCATTGTTTACATTTACGTGCAAATTTGGAAAGATGCGACAGGAGAGCCTCTGACAGTTTGTGCAAGGTTAACCTGATTGTATGACTGAGATAGTCTTTGATATCTAATGACTGGTACTGGTACAAAACTTAAGAGTAGAGGTGCTTTTGCTGTAACGAGAAGTCCGTGTTGTACCGAATTTAGATACTGTTGAATTTTGCGCCCTGTCAACTTGACGATTTCACGCACCTCTACGTCTGCATGCGACAGCTGTGGTGACTCTTAAACACTCATGTGTGTACTTTGTGCTCAAATTCGATTTTACAGATATTATTTTCTACATTTTGGAAAGTGTTTTGTGACCTAGTGGCTTCAAAGTGTAGTGAATTCAAATTGAATCAGATTCGCTGGCATGTTCGCGAGTCTGTTGACAAAGAGCCAGATTTGTGGTGATATTTCCGAAAGGATGGATCAGGACATGAGGGTGTACCTCTGGCATAAACACGGTAAGGTAATTAATTATACTTTAATAGACTACTTTAGATCAAGCAGTGTAATGGATAAGAGGGATCATGACTAAGCTAAATAACTTTTTCAACGATATTATACTTTTAGAAAAAAAATATGTTGGGCTAAACAGAACGGTTCGAGATTCTGTAATTGTGTTTTACTACCGCTAAATTTGAAACAGTACAAATTTCAAAATATCATTTTGTTTGAATTGATAACCCAACTGTTTATTTATGTGGACGGAAGGCATTAAAATTTCTTCGGCGTTTGATGTTAATGCATCCTCCGTTACCGGATCAAGATCAGTGGCGATATCGTTGACGGATTGCTGATAATAAATTTAACACGGAAATTATGTAGCAGTCTATTGCTGGATCTATTCTGACATAACATAGAATCAACGTAAACATATTTGTTTTTGCTGAATTTTTATTCGGAAAGCAGACGATGTTTTGATCTTGTTCGACTGAATATTTGTTTCCATACTTTCGAAGTACTTTTGTATGTATAAACACCTATTGCTGTGATTTACGCAAGTAGTGAGTCGAGCCCGTCATCGCTAAATCCATCTTTAAAGACATATGTGTAATTTCCGACCGCAAAATCGCCGTAATTTATCGATGCATCGGTAGGTTGTTTGGTGTCCGCCATGTTGGTGGGCAGACAAAAATAGTGCATAACTGTAAACCATGTATGATTGCGCACGGAAAATCAGAGACCTGTATAACTTGATTATATACCTCTGAATGACTTTAATTAACCAATCACAATCCAGTGTTTACTGAAGTCATGGTAGAATGAAGGTTCATTCTAACCCGGACCTTCACGGGTTCCCCAGCCTGAATCCCAATCCGAAACCTATTCCCAACTCAAAAGTATTGAGTCATGGACCAGATTCTCTCTAGCTAGGAATACTATCTATCAGTCCTTATGCTACACCCCCACTGTGGACCTGCACCAAGACGACACTCAAAGCCTGCTTCACCTGCTGCTGTGTTGAATACTGTATAACCCGCACCAGTTCACCTCAGTGTGGTAGCACTAATCAGTGTTGTGTAATATCAAATATGAGATTAAGAGTTATGTTTACATTTGATAATATTTAACTAACTACAGCTGATGCACATCATTTGAGTTCATAATATGTTTAGAGTATATATTTATTATATGATATAGGGGTGAAACACATGTTCTGTTATGGTCCACTAAATGAACTGGGCCGGGCGGCGAGGAGGTTTGCTGAGACATATAGTATTGAGATCAAAACACTCTGTACATTTTATGTTTATAATGTTAGTTTTTTTAAAGGAAACCTTTATTTGTTATCTGAAGTTTAAACAGTGGTATATTTAACTGTATCGTGTAAATGTACTCTTCCCATGGAGAACACTAAGATACCATGGTCAATCTGAAGTTTCCCTATGTGTTTGACATTTACAGGAGATTAAAGTGAGCTTCTTGAACCCTTTGCCTTAACCACACTCCAGTCTTTCACCCTCGCCAACATCCCTGTATATAGCCTTTAGGTTGTAGCCATGTAGAGGATCAGCCTTTCACGAGAACTATTATGTACTACCACCCGATGCCTACTACCACCCCTTTGGATACTACCATCTCCAGCCTACTACCATCTCCAGCCTATTACAATTTCCTGCCTACTACCACCCCATGCCTACTACCATGTTCTGCCTACTACCACCCCTTTGGCTGCTGCCATCTCAAGGCTACTACCACCCCATGCCTACTGCAATCCCATGCCTATTATAATTTCCTGCCTATACCATCCCATGCCTATTACCACCCTATGTCTATTACCACCCAATGCCTACAACCATCCACCACCTACTTACACCCCATGCCTACTACAATCCCATGGCTATTTACCATCTGCTGCCTACTGTCATCCGATGCCTACAACCACTCCATGCCTACAACCATCTCCTGCCTACTAGCATCCCATAAATTCCTAAGTTTTAGGGGCAATATTAGATAACTTTAGGGATGATAACATAATGCAGCACATTTCTACATGTGACACAGCTTTATTACTCCCACAATACTTGACCAGTGTTGGACAGGTGACCCCATGATCATCTCGGAGCAGAACATTGCTTCTTATATATAACATTGCTGTTCAAATAGACAATGCTTCTTATATATAACATTGCTGTTCAAATAGACAATGCTTCTTATATATAACATTGCTGTTCAAAGAGACAATGCTTCTTATATATAACATTGCTGTTCAAATAGACAATGCCTCTTATATATAACATTGCTGTTCAAATAGACAATGCTTCTTATATATAACATTGCTGTTCAAATAGACAATGCCTCTTATATATAACATTGCTGTTCAAATAGACAATGCTTCTTATATATAACATTGCTGTTCAAATAGACAATGCCTCTTATATATAACATTGCTGTTCAAATAGACAATGCCTCTTATATATAACATTGCTGTTCAAATAGACAATGCTTCTTATATATAACATTGCTGTTCAAATAGACAATGCCTCTTATATATAACATTGCTGTTCAAATCAAATAGACAATGCCTCTTATATATAACATTGCTGTTCAAATAGACAATGCTTCTTATATATAACATTGCTGTTCAAATAGACAATGCTTCTTATATATAACATTGCTGTTCAAATAGCCAATGCTTCTTATATATAACATTGCTGTTCAAATAGACAATGCTTCTTATATATAACATTGCTATTCAAAAAGACAATGCTTAATATATAACATTGCTGTTCAAAGAGACAATGCTTCTTATATATAACATTGCTATTCAAATAGACAATGCTTAATATATAACATTGCTGTTCAAATATACAATGCTTCTTTTATATATAACATTGCTGTTCAAATAGACAATGCTTCTTATATATAACATTGCTGTTCAAATAGACAATGCTTCTTATATATAACATTGCTGTTCAAATAGACAATGTTTCTTATATATAACATTGCTGTTCAAATAGACTGCTTCTTATATAACATTGCTGTTCAAATAGACAATGCTTGATGCATTTTGTATCAAAAACAGTATTTTACAACTCCGAGAAACTTCTGTTTTAACTCAGAATTTAAACTGTAAGAGAGCCAGAATGCACAAGAGACTACACTAATCATAACAACATTAACAGCAAGTCCTGGACAGAATTCAGACAAGGTGGATCAGAGGGACTGTGTCCAGGAGTAGGGTATTTCAGCTATATTGTATTCTCCATGGAATAACTGTTTTACAGCACATGAGGGTCTGTGTCCAGGAGTAGAGTATTTCAGCTATATTGTATTCTCCATGGAATAACTGTTTTACAGCACATGAGGGTCTGTGTCCAGGAGTAGAGTATTTCAGCTATATTGTATTCTACATGGAACAACTGTTTTACAGCACACGAGGGTCTGTGTCCAGGAGTAGAGTATTTCAGCTATATTGTATTCTCCATGGAATAACTGTTTTACAGCACACGAGGGTCTGTGTCCAGGAGTAGAGTATTTCAGCTATATTGTATTCTCCATGGAATAACTGTTTTACAGCACATGAGGGTCTGTGTCCAGGAGTAGAGTATTTCAGCTATATTGTATTCTCCATGGAATAACTGTTTTACAGCACACGAGGGTCTGTGTCCAGGAGTAGAGTATTTCAGCTATATTGTATTCTCCATGGAATAACTGTTTTACATCACACGAGGGTCTGTGTCCAGGAGTAGAGTATTTCAGCTATATTGTATTCTCCATGGAATAACTGTTTTACAGTACATGAGGGTCTGTGTCCAGGAGTAGAGTATTTCAGCTATATTGTATTCTCCATGGAATAACTGTTTTACAGCACATGAGGGTCTGTGTCCAGGAGTAGAGTATTTCAGCTATATTGTATTCTCCATGGAATAACTGTTTTACAGTACATGAGGGTCTGTGTCCAGGAGTAGAGTATTTCAGCTGTATTGTATTCTCCATGGAACAACTGTTTTACATCACATGAGGGTCTGTGTCCAGGGGTAGAGTATTTCAGCTATATTGTATTCTCCATGGAATAACTGTTTTACATCACATGAGGGTCTGTGTCCAGGAGTAGAGTATTTCAGCTATATTGTATTCTCCATGGAATAACTGTTTTACATCACACGAGGGTCTGTGTCCAGGAGTAGGGTATTTCAGCTATATTGTATTCTCCATGGAGTAACTGTTTTACATCACATGAGGGTCTGTGTCCAGGAGTAGAGTATTTCAGCTATATTGTATTCTCCATGGAACAACTGTTTTACATCACATGAGGGTCTGTGTCCAGGAGTAGAGTATTTCAGCTATATTGTATTCTCCATGGAATAACTGTTTTACATCACACGAGGGTCTGTGTCCAGGAGTAGAGTATTTCAGCTATATTGTATTCTCCATGAAATAACTGTTTTACATCACATGAGGGTCTGTGTCCAGGAGTAGAGTATTTCAGCTATATTGTATTCTCCATGAAATAACTGTTTTACATCACATGAGGTCTGTGTCCAGGAGTAGAGTATTTCAGCTATATTGTATTCTCCATGGAATAACTGTTTTACATCACATGAGGGTCTGTGTCCAGGAGTAGAGTATTTCAGCTATATTGTATTCTCCATGGAATAACTGTTTTACAGCACATGAGGGTCTGTGTCCAGGAGTAGAGTATTTCAGCTATATTGTATTCTCCATGGAATAACTGTTTTACAGCACATGAGGGTCTGTGTCCAGGAGTAGAGTATTTCAGCTATATTGTATTCTCCATGGAATAACTGTTTTACAGCACATGAGGGTCTGTGTCCAGGAGTAGAGTATTTCAGCTATATTGTATTCTCCATGGAATAACTGTTTTACATCACATGAGGGTCTGTGTCCAGGAGTAGAGTATTTCAGCTATATTGTATTCTCCATGGAATAACTGTTTTACATCACATGAGGGTCTGTGTCCAGGAGTAGAGTATTTCAGCTATATTGTATTCTCCATGGAATAACTGTTTTACATCACATGAGGGTCTGTGTCCAGGAGTAGAGTATTTCAGTTATATTGTATTCTCCATGGAATAACTGTTTTACATCACATGAGGGTCTGTGTCCAGGAGTAGAGTATTTCAGCTATATTGTATTCTCCATGGAATAACTGTTTAACATCACATGAGGGTCTGTGTCCAGGAGTAGAGTATTTCAGCTATATTGTATTCTCCATGGAATAACTGTTTTACATCACATGAGGGTCTGTGTCCAGGAGTAGAGTATTTCAGCTATATTGTATTCTCCATGGAATAACTGTTTTACAGCACATGAGGGTCTGTGTCCAGGAGTAGGGTATTTCAGCTATATTGTATTCTCCATGGAAGAACTGTTTTACAGCACACGAGGGTCTGTGTCCAGGAGTAGGGTATTTCAGCTATATTGTATTCTCCATTGAATAACTGTTTTACAGCACATGAGGGTCTGTGTCCAGGAGTAGAGTATTTCAGCTATATTGTATTCTCCATGGAACAACTGTTTTACATCACATGAGGGTCTGTGTCCAGGGGTAGGGTATTTCAGCTATATTGTATTCTCCATGGAATAACTGTTTTACATCACATGAGGGTCTGTGTCCAGGAGTAGAGTATTTCAGCTGTATTGTATTCTCCATGGAATAACTGTTTTACATCACATGAGGGTCTGTGTCCAGGGTAGGGTATTTCAGCTATATTGTATTCTCCATGGAGTAACTGTTTTACATCACATGAGGGTCTGTGTCTAGGAGTAGAGTATTTCAGCTATATTGTATTCTCCATGGAATAACTGTTTTACAGCACACGAGGGTCTGTGTCCAGGAGTAGAGTATTTCAGCTATATTGTATTCTCCATGGAATAACTGTTTTACAGCACACGAGGGTCTGTGTCAGGAGTAGGGTATTTCAGCTATATTGTATTCTCCATGGAATAACTGTTTTACATCACACGAGGGTATGTGTCCAGGGGTAGGATATTTCAGTTATATTGTATTCTCCATGGAATAACTGTTTTACATCACATGAGGGTCTGTGTCCAGGAGTAGAGTATTTCAGCTATATTGTATTCTACATGGAATAACTGTTTTACATCACACGAGGGTCTGTGTCCAGGAGTAGAGTATTTCAGCTATATTGTATTCTCCATGGAATAACTGTTTTACATCACATGAGGGTCTGTGTCCAGGAGTAGAGTATTTCAGCTATATTGTATTCTCCATGGAATAACTGTTTTACAGCACATGAGGGTCTGTGTCCAGGAGTAGAGTATTTCAGCTATATTGTATTCTCCATGGAATAACTGTTTTACAGCACATGAGGGTCTGTGTCCAGGAGTAGAGTATTTCAGCTATATTGTATTCTCCATGGAATAACTGTTTTACAGCACATGAGGGTCTGTGTCCAGGAGTAGAGTATTTCAGCTATATTGTATTCTCCATGGAATAACTGTTTTACAGCACATGAGGGTCTGTGTCCAGGAGTAGAGTATTTCAGCTATATTGTATTCTCCATGGAATAACTGTTTTACAGCACATGAGGGTCTGTGTCCAGGAGTAGGGTATTTCAGCTATATTGTATTCTCCATGGAATAACTGTTTTACAGCACATGAGGGTCTGTGTCCAAACTGCATGCAAATTTAATCATTTTCAAAGATGTCAGAATTAAGACGAACCTTGTGTTTTATTGGATATTGGTTTAAATGAAAGGAGAACCCTGCTGTATAAGAGATGGTTGACATTATCTGATCAAACTTCTTGCCATGTAATATTCAGTTGTCTGTCAAGTTGAAAGAAACTGTTTCCCCAATTGTTTATTGACGTGGGCGATCCTACTTGGTAGTCGTAAAAGTGAGATGTCACCAAGGATACTTTAGATCATAGCAGACGTACTTTAAACAGTGACGTAACTCAAACAGTGTACTTTTGGCAGAATAAAGTACATGCAGTGCCTTTCATTCTTTTGGCAAAGCATCTTAGAATAATACATCTGTGTTATCCTTAATGCAATGCTGTAAATATTGAACTGAACAAGAAATTCTAGGGTTCTAGTTGGAAGCATAGTTTCTGTAGTAGCTGCAGCTGATGTTGTTGTAGCAGCTGTAGTAATTTCTATAGCTGCTGTGCCTGTAGTTGCTATGCTTGTAGTTGAAGCAGTTGCTGTTCTTGTAGTTGCTACAGTTGAGTAGTTCAGATATACTTGCTGTAGTTGTAGCAGCTGCAGTAGGTAGATATGTAATGGTAATGAAGTCCACATGCTGCTGAAATAAAATGCAATATATCTACCTCCATTTTTAACTACATAAAATTTACGACAGGTTAAACCATCATCGCCAGCCACTTGGGCTAGAAGTAGTACCAATTTCTTTAAATATAGCCTTTTAACTGGCGCTGTATGAAAACAGACAAATTGCCTCATTAGGCATCATACATGCCAATCATTCTGAGATGAAAGCTGCTCCTGGCTGGCAGTGGGTGGTCACAGGTTGCGGTGCATGTAGTGGAACAGCTTCCTGGAGCTGCCAAGGTAAATACCTGTACAACTCCGGACAGATTGTGCAGCCATTGTACATGTACAGGCTGTAGTCAATTACAATCACCATTCAAGGAAGAAGTAATTTTATTGATGCCGGAAATTGTAAGTGTAGACCATGAAGGAAAAATGTCATCAAAGAAAATACCCATATTTGTTAGTGATGAAATAGGCAATAGTTGTCTTACTTTAACAGAAATATTAGAGTTCACGTTTTTAACAGTCGAAAAGTCTTATAAGGGCATGCAAAGACTATTTTTATGTACATGATGAAGGACATTTTTCCCTATTTCACTGACTGTAAGCTAATGGCTGACTGTTGAAGGTGTCACTACTTAGCTGCAAGACTGCTGATGCAGGAGTAAGCAATGTTCTCACTTACTTATTTACTTGATATAATTGGTGACATACAGATTTGTCAGCCACTTGTGAATAAAAATTGAGATTTTCTGAACAGATTTTCAGTAATTCCTAACAACTATGTAATTATTCTTTGTGTGTATCCATGAATCCAACAGTTTTGTTCTCATCGTCATCACTGTCCTCCAGTGAAATCAACATAGTTAGAGGACATTGTGCAGGGATATTCCTATAATGAAGGCTGTTCTTGCTGCAGGCAGTTTCACTCACCTACAGAGTATGCCCATAGAATAACTACTTCCGCAAAACTTTCCAAAGCCAATTTCCTTTATTCTGTTGAAGGCCTGGCTTAGCTCCGATTTTTCCACAGGGTAGGTGCTGATCAGAGTAATTATTATCTCGTCTTTGTCTGGGAAGAAGGTTTATTTTGTCCTCTTCTGCTAACTTGGAATAAGTTCATCCAATACAATCTTGGCAATATTTACCAGACCTGGTCAGGTAGAGGTGATGCTGGGCTCTCCAATCACCATGTAACGGTGCTGTGGGAATAATCCCCTGCTGTAGACTGCATTAGACTATAGCGGTGGCAGTGAGGAGAAGAGCACACAATGCAAGGAGAGTTTAGTCCACAAAATTGGCATCTTCTTTTAGGAATCATGGGTTAATTAAGTTTGATTATTTCAAGGCAGGAATTCTCTCCAGAACAGGTTGAAATGGTGGAATGAAAATGGTCCGTCTACACTCATCTAATTGTACGTTGATGTTGCAGGTTTGATTCAGGTGCTTTCAGTGTTTGAGAACATAAATGTAGTTTTTAGCTCATCAAGTGAAACATCAAAGAGTTTTTGTCATGGCGTGTTTTCTGTTCATCTGTTGTCTGTTTTTGACTAATCTGAAGAATTGTGGTCTGGCTGACTGGCACCAAGGTAGGATTAATTCATGGCAATAGGAAAATATAATATGTTTTTGATTCTCAGAAGGATAATATTGGACCAATACAGCTACGTTGATGTTGCATTTTTACATTCCTGCTCAGCAGTACAAGGTGCAGGGAGGAAGGGCTGATTCATAAAATTGTCATTATGTAGGCACTTTCATATTGGCCATGGCATGATCCTCCTCAGTTCTGTCATAGTCAGACTAGTGCCTGGCGCCAGCAGCAGCCTGTATGACCTTGGCGTTATACAATGGTCAGTGAATATGAATACTTCCAATATGGCTGACTGACTGACTGAGTATGGTTTGACGCTGCTTTTAGCAATATTCCAGCAATATCACAGCGGGGTACACCAGAAATGGGCTTCACAAATTGTACCCATGTTGGGAAATCAAACCTGGGCCTTCGGCGTGGGGAGCGAACGCTTTAACCACTGGGCTACCCCACCGCCCCACTTCAATATGGATGGATGGATGGGTGTTGTGTCTCTATTTAAAAGGAACTAACAAGAAATATATACAACAATGTTGAATTCCACCATGTTGTGTGGATTTATTGAAACTGCAAACTTTGATACAGCAGGAGCCACAGTTTTCACTTGTCTGTTGAAATCTGGTGATACACTTAATAATGGTTGTTTGGGGCACTGTTTAGGGATGTGGGGTGGCCCAGTGGTCAAGGTGATTCCCTATGTGGGTAGTGTGGGCAGCCCATGTGTGGTGTTTGCCTGTGTGAGATAGCTGGAATATTGGTCTAGGTGGCATAAATAAACATTCACTCGCTCAACCACACATCTACCCAACCACTCACTCACCCCCCTACCCGCAGTCTCCAGCTCCTCAACAAGAGGACACACCCATTCATGGACCAGTCTCCCTTCCGGCTGTCTCCAGCTCCTCAACAAGAGGACACACAGCCATTCATGGACCAGTCTCCCTTCCCCTTGTCTCCAGCTCCTCAACAAGAGGACACACCCATTCATGGACCAGTCTCCCTTCCCCCTGTGTCCAGCTCCTCAACAAGAGGACACAGCCATTCATGGACCAGTCTCCCTTCCCCCTGACTCCAGCTCCTCAACAAGAGGACACACACCCATTCATGGACCAGTCTCCCTTCCCCTGTGTCCAGCTCCTCAACAAGAGGACACACCCATTCATGGACCAGTCTCCCTTCCCCTGTCTCCAGCTCCTCAACAAGAGGACACACCCATTCATGGACCAGTCTCCCTTCCCCTGTCTCCAGCTCCTCAACAAGAGGACACACAGCCATTCATGGACCAGTCTCCCTTCCCCCTGTCTCCAGCTCCTCAACAAGAGGACACACAGCCATTCATGGACCAGTCTCCCTTCCCCCTGTCTCCAGCTCCTCAACAAGAGGACACACAGCCATTCATGGACCAGTCTCCCTTCCCCTGTCTCCAGCTCCTCAACAAGAGGACACACAGCCATTCATGGACCAGTCTCCCTTCCCCCTGTCTCCAGCTCCTCAACAAGAGGACACACAGCCATTCATGGACCAGTCTCCCTTCCCCCTGTCTCCAGCTCCTCAACAAGAGGACACAGCCATTCATGGACCAGTCTCCCTTCCCCTGTCTCCAGCTCCTCAACAAGAGGACACAGCCATTCATGGACCAGTCTCCCTTCCCCCTGTCTCCAGCTCCTCAACAAGAGACACACAGCCATTCATGGACCAGTCTCCCTTCCCCTGTCTCCAGCTCCTCAACAAGAGGACACACAGCCATTCATGGACCAGTCTCCCTTCCCCCTGTCTCCAGCTCCTCAACAAGAGGACACAGCCATTCATGGACCAGTCTCCCTTCCCCCTGTCTCCAGCTCCTCAACAAGAGGACACACAGCCATTCATGGACCAGTCTCCCTTCCCCCTGTCTCCAGCTCCTCAACAAGAAGACACACAGCCATTCATGGACCAGTCTCCCTTCCCCTGTCTCCAGCTCCTCAACAAGAGACACAGCCATTCATGGACCAGTCTCCCTTCCCGGTGTCTCCAGCTCCTCAACAAGAAGACACACTCATTCATGGACCAGTCTCCTCAACAAGAGGCCATACTGTGTTGCTAATCCAGGACAAGGTGGTTCAGAAGCCCCCTGCCAAAGAATGACAGTGTTGGGGCACACGGACCTGTGGTGATGGAGGAAATTCAATTTGTACATGTGTTGAAATCCTGTCTGCAGTTATTGATTTGTGCTACAGTTGCTGGCAAGTCAAACTGTAAGTTGCTGCCATGTAGATGGCACAGGGAACATAAAAAACAAATTGTATTAAAATTACTGGTACACCTGGCCAAGTTGCCATGCTTGACGATTGTATAAAGTATGAAGCCACTGCTGAAGGAGCCAGAGGGGTGGCGCTGAGGTGTCCATTTTATTGCAGGCATTCTCGGGGCAAACTGTTCAGACTGGTTGTTGAAAATAAGCCCTGTTCCATAGCAATCCATAAGAGGCAGAGGCAGACACTGATGGCTAAACAAATCAAGGGACCACAATTCAATATCATGTAGACGATGAAATGTTTATTTGATAAATGGTATCCCAGTTCATCATGGTGTCCACAGACCGCAGATGCCCTGAAACCCCCGTAATGAGAACGTGTCTATCTACCCCTCGCAGATTGAATAATGAAACAATGAATGCTAGCGGCTACAGTGGAACTGCTTACAATAAACGGTGCAATGGAGGATAGGAGGGGAAATTCTGTCACAAGCGTATTGATACCTAACTTGTTTTGACTGGTTAATGGCATGACAGTGAGGCTGGATGTCTAGACGAAATGTTTAATTGCGAAGTGACTCTCAGGATGGAGTTTGTCTGGGAGGTGACTGTGTCCTGTCCGGAGACAAGTCTCGTGAGACATCCTGGTTTGCAAGAACGTGGAGATATATGGAGAAGTGATGAAGCATGACTGTGTGGTGCCAGCACCTCCCTGTATGCGTTGATTGGACACACTTATAGGTTAAACCAAACCCCGCAGGTGTTTACAGCTGACAGTGAAATATTGTTAACTAAAGTTCTGGGAATGATGGGGTGTAACGTGACATGAATACTACCAACACAGTTGATGGTCTCCATGAACATGATTTACTGAATACTGACTAATGACTTTCTTTATCTTTCATTTTATCCAAAACTCACCTTGTTCAAAGACAAGCCCCTAAGAGCGAGTGAGTGAGTGAGTATGGGTTTATGCCGCTTTTAGCAATATTCCAGCAATAGCACGGCGGGGGCAGGAATGGACTTCACACATTGTACCTATGTGGGAATCGAACCCGGATCTTCTGCATGATGAGCAGATGCTTTAACATTTTACCATGAAAATAATCTGTTCATCAAAACCTGAGAATCTTAAGGTAACATCCAGGACAGTAGTACACATATTAGGGGAGGTTCATGAAAAAAGAACATATGATATTATCTGTACTACTTTTTCATTTTTCTTTTTGCAGAGGGTCATGAAATAACGTATGAAGAGCATTTGAGAAGATTTATTGGTTAGTTTATCAAAATATTCCAAGACATGTACTACTTAAGAGATTCTTCGTGGACAAGTGCAGGTTATCTGTCTGTCATATATCCCTTTAAGGACTGAGCCTTTTATGAGGGATTTATGGTATTCATTCATGAGTCAGTACATGAGAGTCAGTACATGAGAGTCAGTACATGAGAGTCAGTACATGAGAGTCACCAGATTAGACAGTACAGTTATTCACTCAAGGGTGATTGTCTGATGTCAGGAAAACAGCTACATTCTAGCTACATTACTACACGAACAAAACGTGGCGTGACCTTCTCCAGGAAAACTTGCCAAAATGTAAAGGAATAAAGAATGAACACTTTTTACATTTTCTATGTATCCAAAGTAATTTAACCGCAATGATTAACAGATGAACTCCTTGTTATGCATGGTATTGCAATCAGCACATTTACTGAATATCCGTGTAATCAAGTTCCACATATGGTCACATCCTAGTTTGAACACTTGCTTCTTGATGTATCATCTGCACACCACTTGTTCTGGCTGATACATACCTGGCAGCTTAGCGTGACGTAGAATGTTATAAGTTATATAGTCTTCTTCAGTCTTGGCATCAGAGCACCAAACTGGGGAGATTTCTTGTGTGGTACTTGTAAGTTATTTCTGATTTGTACATACCTGCCACTGGAGCGTGTTGTAGGATGTTATAAGTGCATGTTAAGTTTGCAATACCTGCTTTTTTTTTGGTATTGGAATCCATGCAAACAAGTGGTGGTATTTCTCATGTTATGATGGTAGCTGATAGACATGGTCTTGATGCTTCCAGTGGATGGATCCTCATGGATGGAGGCTCTCAGTGGTTCATGGGGACATGCCAGCAACATTAGGATTAATGGTGTAAGACTGTTATCCATCATCTAACACCAGTAAATAATGAACTCTGGAGACACTGAGTCACGTCAGCTCCCGTCTGTTTCATCATCACACCATGTACAGCTGTTCCATGACTTGATACTACTGTGCAAACTTATTCATGAGTCCATTCCAAGATCTCTAGATCTCATTTCATTAGCATCAAGCTCCTTACTCCAACAGTCCATTCACAGATCTCTTGTTCTAACAGTCCATTCACAGATCTGTAGATCTCACAGCTCCATACAGTGTTTGTCTACCTACAGAGATGCACGGAGCTGAACATTTACAAACAACACATATCAGTTGTGATCTTGAATATTTTTTGCCATCCGAAGTGCTTTGGTTTGTTTCACAATTTGAAATTCTACTTCATTTCATCGATTGTATGTTCAGTACACTGATATTGTACGGGGTATTTTATATTTTTTATTCTGTTAGTGGGCAGTCTCGACCCAATCTGATCAAGAAAACAGGTCAAATATTCATTTTTTAAACAGTTTTAACACTTTTCCAGTACCCTATAACAGCATTCTCATATACCGGTACATACAACAATGTCACTTCTTAATTGAAGGGCAAGGGTGGATAACTCTAACTACACTTCCTGACCTTGTATTTGTACGATTGACAGAACTTTGTAATATGCATATCAAGTTTAAGACAGAGGCAGAGAGTGTCTAAAATTAATTACTACGCTCAAATAAACGCATTCCAAACAGTTCAGATGAAATGTGATCATTTACTTAAACTCAAATAAGACAAATTCCAAACAGTTCTGATAAAATATGACTTGTGAACTGCGACTACATCAATAATTCAGCTTGTCAACGTAATAGCAATAATTTGTCTATACTTAATACATACTGGACAAAATAAGTTAGGGATATTGGTATTTTTTTGTTTGATATTTTATCAAGGTGTCAATGAATAAATGGATCATTATTCATAAATTCAAATTTTACATATATCCCTAACTATTTTGTCCAGTATCAGTATAATGTGTGCATTGTTTGCCATTATATAGAGGAGTAGATGAAGTATGAAAACACCAAGTGTAAACCTCCCCTGGTATAAAGCAGATATTAAAGACAATATACAAACACATGAAGGTGAGAAATCCTTGTTCAAATGTGCCCATGGATATACCAAATGTTGAACTGGACAAAACGTTGACTCAGATAAAATGAACTTGATGCAAGTCCATATACAAATCCTTCATATACAAGCTCTGCACACCCAGGCTAGACCCTTGATATTTGGAGAGAGCTACTTTACATAGGAGGCCAGACTCTTTGACAAGGAGGGCCATGGTGTTGTTGATGTTGTGTGTTGATCGTGTAAACAGCCATGTTGAGAGTCTGAGGGGCACCTGCCAGTGAGGATGGGATACCAACACAGCAGGTCACATGTACCTATGATTTATATATAAAAAGAATCGTGCATTCGTCATGTGGGTAATTATTTTTCTATTTTACTTACCTGAACACTGCAGGATTTATTGTTTGGTGTAATTTCCGTATGTAGGATTATTTTTCCGTTAAATGTAACATATGTGACAGCTTTTAGTGATGTTAGTGAGTGCTGTATACTGTGTGTAGTATGTAGAGGTGCACCTAAGTACTACCTGTAATAAGGTAGAGAACACCCGATTCTCATAAAGAACACCTATTTTATTCTTATTGTTATGATTGATCTGTCATGTCATGGCATGACATGTTAACTATAGTAATCTGAAGTGTCAAGTGTTCTATCTCATTGGTTGTGTAAGTGGCTACTGTTTTAAACGGTGATTAATTACCAAGCCTGTTTTGTGGGTAGGATAGTACCTGCTCTACAATGTTATGCTAATGATGATAGATTGGTCAGTTTACTGACACACTGTCAAATATTGATATCATGTTTCTGGGATTATCTGAATTATTTTGTACAAAATGTTATATTTAAATTGTACAAAATAAAGTACCATAAAAAGTTCAGAGCTGGATTCTGTCAATTATGATCAGGACTGTATGTGACCAAATCCTTTCAGATTTATGACTGATTTTTTTTTAATTTTCCCTGCTTAAAAAATAAAATAAAATTTTCTGGGAGTTTTGCATGGTTACACCTTATACTTATTTCATGGGTCATTACTGGAAATATGAATGTCCTCTGATTTGATGAGAGGTGCAGTTTTTCTGTACTGTACAGTGTGATACTGGATTACAGAATGGTGGGCTTGGAGTACAATGTGATACAGAATGGTGGGCTTGGAGTACAATGTGATACAGAATGGTGGGCTAGGAGTACAATGTGATACAGAATGGTGGGCTAGAATGGTGGGGCTAGGAGTACAATGTGATACAGAATGGTGGGCTAGGAGTACAATGTGATACAGAATGGTGGGCTAGGAGTACAATGTGATACAGAATGGTGGGCTAGGAGTACAATGTGATACAGAATGGTGGGCTAGGAGTACAATGTGATACAGAATGGTGGGCTTGGAGTACAATGTGATACAGAATGGTGGGCTTGGAGTACTATGGAGATTATTAGGTCTTGGGACACAAGTTGTATACTTTCTCCATCTATTCTAGACATTTGTGTATTCTGGACACACATTTCTCAATCATTCAAAGCTTGATTCTGTGGTAGTATTGAAATCTAGAAGCCCCTAAATCTTTATATCTGACATCAGGGCTCAAGGTTACCTTTGAGCACTGCTAATTTCGATTTCAACATATGTTTCATATTGATTCCGAAAGAGATAAAATATTGTGGCCTTCATGCTGAATGACAAACACATGCCACATGTGAACATTATGAAGAACACTGTTATCCATATAGATATTTTTCCAGAGTTTGACTGTTCTGTATAACGTTTTATAATTGACTTGGCACATCTGGTCAGTCGATCCTTCCCTCATCAATATATGGTTGCTGGCAAACTTGACTACACACAGACGCTCACATTTTGAAAGCAATAAGCCTGCATGACATTTACAAACTTGTCTTTCTCTTGTAAAATGCCAGGAGCTTATATTTCTCGGGAAGGTTTAAAATGTCAAGGCAACAGTAATTGTATGGGAAGACCGCTGTCCTGCCCTGGCAAAACAAGGGAGAGGTAATCCCTAACTGACCAGTGGAAATCTGGGCAAAAGACCACGCAGCTAATTTTATTGAATATCATGGCAGTCAAGTGACCATCTTGACTCCAATCAGTGGCCATCTTGCCTTGGTTGCCAGGGGCAACCAGCTGTATTAGATTGCCTGGTAGTTGGAACCCCAGCTGGACCAGTGGATCGAGTGGATGACCTGTATTAGATTGCCTGGTAGTTGGAACCACAGCTGGACCAGTGGATCGAGTGGATGACCTGTATTAGATTGCCTGGTAGTTGGAACCACAGCTGGACCAGTGGATCGAGTGGATGACCTGTATTAGATTGCCTGGTAGTTGGAACCACAGCTGGACCAGTGGATCGAGTGGATGACCTGTATTAGATTGCCTGGTAGTTGGAACCACAGCTGGACCAGTGGATCGAGTGGATGACCTGTATTAGATTGCCTGGTAGTTGGAACCACAGCTGGACCAGTGGATCGAGTGGATGACCTGTATTAGATTGCCTGGTAGTTGGAACCACAGCTGGACCAGTGGATCGTGGATGACCTGTATTAGATTGCCTGGTAGCTGGAACCACAGCTGGACCAGTGGATCGAGTGGATGACCTGCATTAGATTGCCTGGTAGCTGGAACCACAGCTGGACCAGTGGATCGAGTGGATGACCTGCATTAGATTGCCTGGTAGTTGGAACCACAGCTGGACCAGTGGATCGAGTGGATGACCTGCATTAGATTGCCTGGTAGCTGGAACCACAGCTGGACCAGTGGATCGAGTGGATGACCTGCATTAGATTGCCTGGTAGTTGGAACCACAGCTGACCAGTGGATCGAGTGGATGACCTGTATTAGATTGCCTGGTAGTTGGAACCACAGCTGACCAGTGGATCGAGTGGATGACCTGCATTAGATTGCCTGGTAGTTGGAACCACAGCTGGACCAGTGGATCGAGTGGATGACCTGCATTAGATTGCCTGGTAGTTGGAACCACAGCTGGACCAGTGGATCGAGTGGATGACCTGTATTAGATTGCCTGGTAGTTGGAACCACAGCTGGACCAGTGGATCGAGTGGATGACCTGTATTAGATTGCCTGGTAGTTGGAACCACAGCTGGACCAGTGGATCGAGTGGATGACCTGTATTAGATTGCCTGGTAGTTGGAACCACAGCTGGACCAGTGGATCGAGTGGATGACCTGTATTAGATTGCCTGGTAGTTGGAACCACAGCTGGACCAGTGGATCGAGTGGATGACCTGTATTAGATTGCCTGGTAGTTGGAACCACAGCTGGACCAGTGGATCGAGTGGATGACCTGTATTTCCACACTCTTCTTCAACTTAATTTTGGCTCAATTTGCTCATAGGCTAAATCGAACCAGAACATATGTCAGTTATGTTTAGCTTGCGGAGAGATCAAGTTGGAGTGAGTCAGTGATTTTGCACCAATTACACGAACATCCTAACCTTATCATTTCGAGAGCAGAAAGAGTGAAGGTATTCCAAGAAAAATCAGCAGTTCAACCTGTATGTCATTTATGAAGACTCGGTCAGACAAACCAGTGACAGAAAGCAGGAAAGTTCCATACCATCAAGACACTGATCGGGACCTCCCAATGCACAATGATGTCAAGACATTGATCAGAACCTCCCAATGCACAATGATGTCAAGACATTGATCAGAACCGCCCAATCCACAATGATGTCAAGACATTAATCAGGACCACCCAATTCACATTGATGTCAAGACATTGATCGGGACCACCCAATCCACGTTGATGTCAAGACATTAATCGGAACCACCCAATCCACATTGATGTCAAGACATTAATTGGAACCACCCAATCCACATTGATGTCAAGACATTAATTGGAACCACCCAATCCACATTGATGTCAAGACATTAATTGGAACCACCCAATCCACATTGATGTCAAGACATTAATCGGGACCACCCAATCCACATTGATGTCAAGACATTAATTGGAACCACCCAATCCACATTGATGTCAAGACATTAATCGGGACCACCCAATCCACATTGATGTCAAGACATTAATCGGGACCACCCAATCCACATTGATGTCAAGACATTAATCGGGACCACCCAATCCACATTGATGTCAAGACATTAATCGGGACCACCCAATCCACATTGATGTCAAGACATTAATCGGGACCACCCAATCCACATTGATGTCAAGACATTGATCGGGACCACCCAATCCACAATGATGTCAAGCAGTGAGGTGGCTGGAGCCTATTGATCCCAGACTCCCAGGGGAGGAGGCAAAGACTTGACTTCTTCCACAGCATCCAGACGTCCAACTCCATTCACTGGGAGAGGATTTCCCCATCAGTGGTAATGGTGTACCAATCTGACAGATCTGACACTAGGTCGGCTGATTTCAGAATATATTATCAGTATTTAATTGTGTTGCCATGGCAATGGTCATGCAACACAAATTACAAGTTACCACACAACAGCTGAATATCTCCGATCTAATTATCTGCCAATCTGTTTGTAGGACTACACCTTACCTCTAATTACATAAACACTGTTTAGTTGGGTGATAAACAGAACAAGTTGTCAGTTTGGTAAGTGTGATTGAGTGTTCTAGGCTGCCAAATATAATTTGGAACTGGTATTGTTTGATGTCATTGTGAAAGACAAAGTTACCAGTTACTTCCCAAAGCAGTGTCCCTCTGCATATTGTCTCACATTTATCGACAATCAACCAGTCAGACTGCAGATTAATGAATTATAGATATTTTGTCAGTGTTAACAGTTGCAGCAATAATGCAACCCACAAAATCAACGTCACACATCCTACAACTATGGCCTGATACAAGATACATTATGAGATGTTATATACCTCATAATAGATATATAAATTATACAAGCAGAGTGTTGATTTATACCCCAGTATTTCTCAGAGCCTGGAGAAGACAAGTAACAAATTTGTCAGACCTAGCATGTATTGGTACACTTGCTACAGTGACAAGAGGTGTTCGCAAAGCCTCTGGAACTTTTTGTATATGTTTCTTTACAAAGCAAAACATATTAAATGTCTCACTGATCACTTGATTTGTGACATTGATTTACCTGAAAGGAGAAAAAAAAGCACAGTTCATACTTATAATTTCTATACCACGTCAGACGGCATGCAACTTGTTGATTAATATGTGGTAAGTAAGTTCATTTGGATATGTTGTTCTTTTTTTTGTATATCTGCATCCTGATCTTGGTACCATACTGCAAATTCAGCATCATGAAAAGTTAAAGCGGTTTGAGTATACTTTTTAATCTGCCTGTCAGGGTTTGTTTGTACCAGAGAGAACTGGCTTAGCCCAGTGGTTTGTTTGTACCAGAGAGAACTGGCTTAGCCCAGTGGTTTGTTTATACCAGAGAACTGGCTTAGCCCAGTGGTTTGTTTGTACCAGAGAACTGGCTTAGCCCAGTGGTTTGTTTGTACCAGAGAAGTGGCTTAGCCCAGTGGTCTGTCACTCCAGGCTTACCTACGGAACCAGGAGACAGAACTAACAAGTTATAACAGTAAGGATTGACTGATAGCAATGGGTGATAGGGACTCTTGTGTGTAATTAGATACAAACATTTACATCCATAAAATCTTGCTTTTCCTATGTATTCCACTTCTAAATGCCCTTCAAAGATACAAACATTTACAGCTGTTGCTCATGCTGTCAAACATTGTTTTGTTACATCCAGAGATGATACAAGTTACCATGGTTGCATGGTTGTCATGTGGCAGACTGTCTGGCCGACCGTCCGCCCTGCCCTGCCCTGCCCTGCCCTGCCCTGCCCTGCCCTGCCCTGCCCTGCCCTGCCCTGCCCTGCCCTGCCCTGCCCTGCCCTGCCCTGCCCTGCCCTGCCCTGCCCTGCCGTCCTGTCCGTCTGTCTGTCTAGGTAACTTCCCCGTAAAAGTGGTTCAGAAACTGGCTGTGACAAGTGACGTTAGAACACCCACACATAACGACGCTATGTTATGCAGCGGGGCTATTCTCCTAGAATATTCCTCTTCCTCCCAATGATATGATGCATCTGCTTGTAGCCGATCAATACAAGTGTGCCAGGCTTATTCCTTCCAACATGACAGATGTAAGCGCTATAGAAGAGATTGCTTTCCCTGCTGAACTTGCATGAAACTTCGGTGTGATGTTGTTGCTTTATTTCATGAGAACTAACGTCACTGTGTCAGGGTGTCCTGACTTGAGACGTCGTTTGTGGTCGGAATCAATCATCTCCGTGATGAAGCAGCCTCTTGTTTAATAAGACAATACCACCTAGATGGTAAAGGTGTCTACCAGACAAAATAAGCCATTCTTGATCCAGCAATTGTATGGATTATTTTTCTAAGTTGAGCACAAATGGCCTCCAGTGTTGACTTGCATCTTGTGAAAATTTGTTGCCTGAGTCTGGGAGAAGTATTGATTCTGACAATATCTTCTTATTTCCTCCTTGTGATATATAGTTGTAGAATCAGTGTTGAGGAGTGGATGGAATATGTCAGAATGGGATATGTGTTGGTAAAATAAATATTTACGTGCATTTCATCTAGATATTGACTATCTAGCTTGAAGTTTAAGGAGTGAGAAGAGCGAGTGAGGATCTGGATGATCTAATCCTTAGTGAAATAAGGGTAGAAGTATCAGTATTCATCAAACAGTGAGATAACCTACGTTGTTGAGGTGCTGTAGCCCAGTGGGTCAGCTTCACAAGGAAACCCCGACTGATGCAGGTGTTTGACGTCACCACTTTGCTGAAACCTACAAGAAGAGCTGTGGGGCTGAAAAACTAGAAACATAATCCAGCTTCAAACCTGCAATCACACGCTCCTGACACACTAAGGGACACAACTCTGTATAGATAATGAAAGAAAATAGCAGCACTAAAGAGCAACAGAAACTCCACTGAATACAGCTAACATGGTTGGTTGCCTACACTTTGTGTTGACTTGTGCATTATGTAACAAATCATATTGTTTTCACTGATGCACTAACATGACTTTGTATTTATTCAACAGCTTTTTTAATCATTAACTTACACTAGTGTATTACCATGTTACACTATTCAATCAGTCAAACCATATCAGCCCCAAATATGGGGCTGTAGGGTAGCCTAGTGGTTAAAGCGTTCGCTCGTCACATTGAAGGCCCGGGTTCGATACCCCACATGAGTACTATGTGTGAAGCCCCTTTCTGGTGTCCCCCACCGTGATATTGCTGGAATATTGCTAAAAAAGCATAAAGCTAAACTCACTCACTCACTCACTCACTCATTCAGCCCCAAATAGATTAGTTTGTCGGAATGAAATAGTTTGAAATTTGAAGAAATCTGAAGTCATGTTCATGTTTGTTGGTGGTCCACTCAAGGAATACATACAGTCTGTACATTGCTTTCAAAATACTGTTTACATCTCACTCAAGCCTGCATCAGTGGGGAGAATTCTGTTTGGTAGCCATTGCCTGGACAATGACAACAGGAGATTCTCCTACTCAGGATATGTGATGATGGCTTTCTGGCCACTACTCAGTCAATGTACATACAGGCCAGTTTGTATTACAGGATATATGATGGCTTCAGTGTTGTACAAAATAAGTGACCTTTGGGTCTGTTTCCATCAGTGGTTCTTCTTACTGGTCTGTGGAACAGGGGACACAGTGACCTCCAAACTGTGTAGAAGAAGTAACAATTGAGTGTTGTCAGCATCAATGGTTCTTCTCACCAGTTTCTGGAATGGGAGAGGGGAGGGGAGGGGAGGAAAACAACCCATAAGTTGTGTAGAAAAAGGACTAAGTTTGAAAATTCCTGGATCCGACTAATTAGGTAGATCACTCAGTCAATGGTCCTATCAAAGGACTAATTTAGTTCAGTCTCTATCAAAGGTTCTTGTATCACATCAATGGTCCTTGTGGCAAGTCATGGAAAAGGGGACATGATGACCTCTATGGTGTGTAGGTAATGGAACCACTGAGTACCATCTCCATCAATGGTCCTTGTGGCAAGTCATGGAAAAGGGGACATGATGACCTCTATGGTGTGTCGGTAATGAAACCACTGAGTACCATCTCCATCAATGGCAATGGTCCTTTCGAAAATGACCTTACTGAAGACCACATGGTCCTTGTGAAGTCATGAAAAAGGGGACATGATGACCTCTATGGTGTGTCGGTAATGAAACCACTGAGTACCATCTCCATCAATGGTCCTTGTGGCAAGTCATGGAAAAGGGGACATGATGACCTCTATGGTTTGGAGGAAATAGGATCACTGAGTCCAGTCTCCATCAATAGTTGCTCTGACAAGTTTGTATGAGAGGGAACATTTGCATGGAACAAGTTATCCACTCCTCATCAAAGGTCGTTCTTACCAACTCAAGAGGAAGTGGACATGGTGACCTACTAGTCTAAGTGACGCAGGTGATCTCCGAATTCATTATGGTCAGCTTAAGTGTTGACCCATTGTAACATAATCACGAGGGATGAAGACGTGACCGTGTCTCTGTGCCATGAGAATCTCTCCCCCAGAAATCGTTAGTGGAGATCAATAAGGAATCGCACAGTGCCACTGGTGCCAGAGGGACAAGATGAAAGGCTGTAGAGGATGGCCAGAACAGCCTCTGTTCTCCCTCATTGACAAAGGCTGGAGACACCGAATCACCATGTGCAAACACCACCATCAACCCATTAGGCAGGATTGAGGCAAATCTGTCAAAAACATTTGTGCCGGAATTGTGAGAAGGTCAAGTGAGAATGTATGTCAATAGCTTTTAAGGTTAAGTCTTCAAAGTGGTTTTGTAATGAATGGGTGATAGTGTCAGAATTCTTATGTTTTTCTTCTGTAAAAAGTTGTAAGACTGCAGTGATATGTATGGACTCACAGTTGATAACTTGTGAGATAGAGATATTGATTTTTCAATATATTTTTAAGGATGTAAACATGTCAGGCAACAGTGAAGAACTATTTTCAGCTATCAGAAAACATACAACTTGTTTTTAGTTGAAGTGATGTTTTGATTCTTACACCATGTTCATGCTGGTGTTGTATTACTTACAAACATGTAGAATGCCAGTAAAAAAGTTGTTTTCTTTTTGAAGCTAGAATCAGCTCATTATTTTAAAAATGTGAAATTTAAAGTCCTACAGTTCTACCACAAAGACATCATTAACCCTTCCCTGTATTTAAACCTTTACTGAAGACCTACATCCAAACTGGCCTGTATTTACCCATTAGCTCCATTAGGTAAGGCCTGTATTTTAGCCCATTAGGTAAGCTGCATTAGGTAAGGCCTGTATTTACCCATTAGCTGCATTAGGTAAGGCCTGTATTTACCCATTTAGCTCCATTAGGTAAGGCCTGTATTTACCCCATTAGCCTCATAGGCCTGTATTTACCCATTAGGTAAGGCCTGTATTTACCCATTAGCTGCATTAGGTAAGGCCTGTATGCATTTACCCATCTCCATTTAGCTGCATTAGGTAAGGCCTGTATTTACCCATTAGCTCCATTAGGTAAGGCCTGTATTTACCCATTAGCTGCATTAGGTAAGGCCTGTATTTACCCATTAGCTGCATTAGGTAAGGCCTGTATTTACCCATTAGCTGCATTAGGTAAGGCCTGTATTTACCCATTAGCTGCATTAGGTAAGGCCTGTATTTACCCATTAGCTGCATTAGGTAAGGCCTGTATTTACCCATTAGCTGCATTAGGTAAGGCCTGTATTTACCCATTAGCTGCATTAGGTAAGGCCTGTATTTACCCATTAGCTGCATTAGGTAAGGCCTGTATTTACCCATTAGCTGCATTAGGTAAGGCCTGTATTTACCCATTAGCTGCATTAGGTAAGGCCTGTATTTACCCATTAGCTGCATTAGGCAAGGCCTGTATTTACCCATTAGCTGCATTAGGTAAGGCCTGTACCCATTTAGGCCTGTATTTCCATTAGCCTGCATTACCCAAGGCCTGCATTAGGTAAGGCCTGTTTACCCATTAGCTGCATTAGGTAAGGCCTGTATTTACCCATTAGCTGCATTAGGTAAGGCCTGTATTTACCCATTAGCTGCATTAGGTAAGGCCTGTATTTACCCATTAGCTGCATTAGGTAAGGCCTGTATTTACCCATTAGCTGCATTAGGTAAGGCCTGTATTTACCCATTAGCTGCATTAGGTAAGGCCTGTATTTACCCATTAGCTGCATTAGGCACCCATTAGGCATTAGGTAAGGCCTGTATTTACCCATTAGCTGCATTAGGTAAGGCCTGTATTTACCCATTAGCTGCATTAGGTAAGGCCTGTATTTACCCATTAGCTGCATTAGGTAAGGCCTGTATTTACCCATTAGCTGCATTAGGTAAGGCCTGTATTTACCCATTAGCTGCATTAGGTAAGGCCTGTATTTACCCATTAGCTGCATTAGGTAAGGCCTGTATTTATCCATTAGCTGCATTAGGCAAGGCCTGTATTTACCCATTAGCTGCATTAGGTAAGGCCTGTATTTACCCATTAGCTGCATTAGGTAAGGCCTGTATTTACCCATTAGCTGCATTAGGTAAGGCCTGTATTTACCCATTAGCTGCATTAGGTAAGGCCTGTATTTACCCATTAGCTGCATTAGGTAAGGCCTGTATTTACCCATTAGCTGCATTAGGTAAGGCCTGTATTTACCCATTAGCTGCATTAGGTAAGGCCTGTATTTACCCATTAGCTGCATTAGGTAAGGCCTGTATTTACCCATTAGCTGCATTAGGTAAGGCCTGTATTTACCCATTAGCTGCATTAGGTAAGGCCTGTATTTACCCATTAGCTGCATTAGGTAAGGCCTGTATTTACCCATTAGCTGCATTAGGTAAGGCCTGTATTTACCCATTAGCTGCATTAGGTAAGGCCTGTATTTACCCATTAGCTGCATTAGGTAAGGCCTGTATTTACCCATTAGCTGCATTAGGTAAGGCCTGTATTTACCCATTAGCTGCATTAGGTAAGGCCTGTATTTAGGTAAGGCCATTAGCTGCATTAGGTAAGGCCTGTATTTACCCATTAGCTGCATTAGGTAAGGCCTGTATTTACCCATTAGCTGCATTAGGTAAGGCCTGTATTTACCCATTAGCCTGCATTAGCATTAGGTAAGGCCTGTATTTACCCATTAGCTGCATTAGGTAAGGCCTGTATTTACCCATTAGCTGCATTAGGTAAGGCCTGTATTTACCCATTAGCTGCATTAGGTAAGGCCTGTATTTACCCATTAGCTGCATTAGGTAAGGCCTGTATTTACCCCCATTTAAGCTCCATTAGGTTAGGGCCTGTATTTACCCATTAGCTGCATTAGGTAAGGCCTGTATTTACCCATTAGCTGCATTAGGTAAGGCCTGTATTTACCCATTAGCTGCATTAGGTAAGGCCTGTATTTACCCATTAGCTGCATTAGGTAAGGCCATTAGCTGCATTAGGTAAGGCCTGTATTTACCCATTAGCTGCATTAGGTAAGGCCTGTATTTACCCATTAGCTGCATTAGGTAAGGCCTGTATTTACCCATTAGCTGCATTAGGTAAGGCCTGTATTTACCCATTAGCTGCATTAGGTAAGGCCTGTATTTACCCATTAGCTGCATTAGGTAAGGCCTGTATTTACCCATTAGCTGCATTAGGTAAGGCCTGTATTTACCCATTAGCTGCATTAGGTAAGGCCTGTATTTACCCATTAGCTGCATTAGGTAAGGCCTGTATTTACCCATTTGCTGCATTAGGTAAGGCCTGTATTTTCTTCTCTTACAAAGCATTATGATGTTTACCCTACACAACATACAGCACACAGTATAGATCAGAAACGTGTACCTAATTTTGACTACCAAGTTTCAGACATGAATGGTCAATATTGGCCTGATTGGTGTTTGTTGATGAAGGAGAATTATTTGCCCAGCCTGCCAGGATTGCCAGCCAGTCAGCAAGACTGATGGACTGGTCAGCACCCCCTGGTGGCAGCTTATTACAGGTGGCTGAAAGGTCATCTTGCCTTCCAAGTGGGCACTTAACTATCTGCTCTGTTGACTGGGCTTCCCACATAAGGAGATGGATGATGGCTTGTGCCTCACAGGATATATCAACCATTTGTCTGTGAATCTCTTGAAAATAATGGTGGAACTTGAACCTGTACAACTCGACATACTTATAGTAGAGAAGTTTCTTATGCACCCAACAAAGTTCTGAGGTTTGACTAGTCCCCATGTTTGTTTACATTCAAAATTACGGATAGGGTACCTCATCTCAAAGGTGCTGTAGAACTGATGGGATAACTCAATTTGAACTACTCACTGATGCAAGTTTGAAAGTGTAATGTTAAGTGGAAATACAGTGTTATTGTCAAAAACACTCTATGTCTGCACCCAACAGCTGTCAGATGTGGATGACATTGCATGCTGCCTTGAGAATTGAACAGGAAAGTTTACTGGCCAATCAAAAAAAGCATAAGCAGAACTATATCCATGACTTAAATAATGGCACCACAAGTAGCCGTGCTGTTACAGTACCATCACAAGAAACCTCAAATGTCATGTGTTGCAATCTACATACAATTATACAAGTGGCATTGATTTCAGCTGACTGAATCCTGAATGCAATTATTTAGGTGGGGTTAATTTTGGCCAGTTGAAATCGAGATACCATTGTGCAGGTAGAACTGATTTCAGTCCATTGGAATCTGGATACATCTGTACAGGCAGCATTGATTCAGTCCAGTCAGAAACTAGATACAATTATATAGGTGGCGCTGATTCTCTTTGAATTCTGGATAAATCATGCTGGTTTCTTTTGTGTATTTTGTTGAAATATCTTTCATGCTTCACTTTTTACCTCATGGCAATTTTTTGAGACACTACTGGCATTTTGAAGTGAGGCTTGCTGACTAGACTGACACAAGCATCGTGTGTCAATGAATGTGATCAAGTTTGGTACATCTTCAGAAAAATATTGAATTTTGTAGTTGAGGAAAACAGGAAGTGCAATTTCCCAGCTTGCACTGTCCAGGTGAGAGTTGCTATGGTTACAGGATTTGGATGTGCGATCATGTTGTTAAATGTCTTTGAAGTTCAATTGATTTAAATCTTTTCATGTGTGAGGGTTATTTCAAACTTGATAGATTGCCAATTACATACTTCACCTCATTTGGTTTTAAATTGATTGGCAGACTTTCAACTTTGAATTTGATACTGAATAAGAAATGTAATCAACATCCATGGAACTCCAGGATGGGACACTGATGTGTGGTATTCCTAGGGCTACAACATCCATGGAACTCCAGGATGGTACATTTATGTGAGATATTCCTAGGGCTACAACATGCCTGGAACTCCAGGATGGTACATTGATGTGTAGTATTCCTAGGGCTACAACATGCATGGAGCTCCAGGATGGTACATTGATGTGAGATATTCCTAGAGCTACAAACATGAGATATTACCTAGTGAGCTAGTGCTAACATGCATGGAGCTCCAGGATGGTACATTGATGTGTGGTATTCCTAGGGCTACAACATGCATGGAGCTCCAGGATGGTACATTGATGTGAGATATTCCTAGTGCTACAACATGCATGGAACTCCAGGATGGTACATTGATGTGTGGTATTTCTAGAGCTACAACATGCATGGAACTCCAGGATGGGACATTGATGTGTGATATTCCTAGGGCTACAACATGCATGGAACTCCAGGATGGTACATTGAATGTGAGATATTCCTAGGGCTACAACATGCATGGAACTCCAGGATGGTACATTGATGTGTGATATTCCTAGGGCTACAACATGCATGGAGCTCCAGGATGGTACATTGATGTGAGATATTCCTAGGGCTACAACATGCATGGAACTCCAGGATGGTACATTGATGTGAGATATTCCTTTGGCTACAACATGCATGGAGCTTGAGGATGGGACATTGATGTGTGGTATTCCTAGGGCTACAACATACATGGAACTCCAGTATGGTACATTGATGTGTGGTATTTCTAGAGCTACAACATGCCTGGAACTCCAGGATGGGACATTGATGTGTGATATTCCTAGGGCTACAACATGCATGGAACTCCAGGATGGTACTTTGATGTGAGATATTCCTTGGGCTACAACATGCATGGAGCTCCAGGATGGGACATTGATGTGTGGTATTCCTTGGGCTACAACATCCATGGAACTCCAGTATGGGACATTGATGTGTGATATTCCTAGGGCTACAACATGCATGGAACTCCAGTATGGGACATTGATGTGTGATATTCCTAGGGCTACATTATGCATGGAACTCCAGAATGAGACATTATGTGTGGTATTCCTAGGGCTACAACATGCATGGAACTCCAGGATGGGACATTGATGTGAGATATTCCTAGTGCTACAACATGCATGGATCTCCAGGATGGTACATTTATGTGTGGTATTCCTTGGGCTACAACATACATGGAACTCCAGGATGGTACATTGATGTGTGATATTCCTAGGGCTACAGCATCCGTGGAGCTCCAGGATGGGACATTGATGTGTGGTATTCCTAGGGCTACATTATGCATGGAACTCCAGAATGAGACATTTATGTTTGGTATTCCTAGTGCTACAACATGCATGGAACTCCAGGATGGTACATTTATGTGTGGTATTCCTAGGGCTACAACATGCCATGGAACTCCAGGATGGGACATTGATGTGTGGTATTCCTAGGGCTACAACATGCCTGGAACTCCAGGATGGTACATTATGTGAGATATTCCTAGTGCTACAACATGCATGGAACTCCAGGATGGTACATTGATGTGAGATATTCCTAGGGCTACAACATGCCTGGAACTCCAGGATGGTACATTGATGTGTGATATTCCTAGGGCTACAACATGCATGGATCTCCAGGATGGAACATTGATGTGTGATATTCCTAGAGCTACAACATGCATATAACTTTAGGATGGTACATTGATGTGTGGTATTCCTAGGGCTACAACATGCATGGAGCTCCAGAATTTGACATTGATGTGTGGTATTCCTGAGGCTGTATCGGTTCTCTTTGTACTAGCATGGAACTGGGTGAGACTGGCTTTGAATAATATTTCAGTTGTATCACGTGATGATGTGAGAGGAAAGATAAGTGTGTTGCCATGAAACCCACATGTACTGGAATGGTGCTCACAAACTTAGGAGCAAGAAACAAGGATTGTGTGTGTGTATGTGTGTTTGTGTGTATCTGCTGCTTCCTGTGCCCCAGCTGAACTTCCACTGCTACCATGTGTGTCTGCAGTCAGTGGCCGACCTGCAGTCTGTTGTCTGTCCGTCAGCAGTCAGTGTCTGCCTGCAGTGTGTTGTCTGCCTGCAGTCTGTTGTCTGTCAGCAGTCAGTGTCTGCCTGCAGTCTGTTGTCTGCCTGCAGTATGTTGTCTGTCAGCAGTCAGTGTCTGCCTGCAGTCTGTTGTCTGTCAGCAGTCAGTGTCTGCCTGCAGTCTGTTGTCTGTCAGCAGTCTGTTGTCTGTCAGCAGTCAGTGTCTGCCTGCAGTCTGTTGTCTGTCAGCTGTCTGTTGTCTGTCAGCAGTCAGTGTCTGCCTGCAGTCTGTTGTCTGTCAGCAGTCAGTGTCTGCCTGCAGTCTGTTGTCTGTCAGCAGTCAGTGTCTGCCTGCAGTCTGTTGTCTGTCAGCAGTCAGTCTGTCAGTGTCTGTCAGCAGTCAGTGTCTGCCTGCAGTCTGTTGTCTGTCAGTTGTCTGTCAGCAGTCTGTTGTCTGTCAGCAGTCAGTGTCTGCCTGCAGTCTGTTGTCTGTCAGCAGTCAGTCAGTGTCTGCCTGCAGTCTGTTGTCTGTCAGCAGTCAGTGTCTGTCAGCAGTCAGTGTCTGCCTGCAGTCTGTTGTCTGTCAGCAGTCAGTGTCTGCCTGCAGTCTGTTGTCTGTCAGCAGTCAGTGTCTGCCTGCAGTCTGTTGTCTGTCAGCAGTCTGTTGTCTGTCAGCAGTCAGTGTCTGCCTGCAGTCTGTTGTCTGTCAGCAGTCTGCAGTCTGTCAGTGTCAGTGTCCTGCAGTCTGTTGTCTGTCAGCAGTCTGTTGTCTGTCAGCAGTCAGTGTCTGCCTGCAGTCTGTTGTCTGTCAGCAGTCAGTGTCTGCCTGCAGTCTGTTGTCTGTCAGCAGTCTGTTGTCTGTCAGCAGTCAGTGTCTGCCTGCAGTCTGTTGTCTGTCAGCAGTCAGTGTCTGCCTGCAGTCTGTTGTCTGTCAGCAGTCTGTTGTCTGTCAGCAGTCAGTGTCTGCCTGCAGTCTGTTGTCTGTCAGCAGTCTGTTGTCTGTCAGCAGTCAGTGTCTGCCTGCAGTCTGTTGTCTGTCAGCAGTCAGTGTCTGCCTGCAGTCTGTTGTCTGTCAGCAGTCTGTTGTCTGTCAGCAGTCTGTTGTCTGTCAGCAGTCAGTCAGTGCAGTCTGTGGTCTGTCAGCAGTCAGTGTCTGCCTGCAGTCTGTTGTCTGTCAGCAGTCTGTTGTCTTTCAGCAGTCAGTGTCTGCCTGCTGTCTGTTGTCTGTCAGCAGTCTGTTGTCTGTCAGCAGTCTGTTGTCTGTCAGCTGTCTGTTGTCTGTCAGCACAAGCTTATTAATCTGTGTCTTCACACCTGGGTAAACAATGGATATGCATCTCTGGTAGATAGCACACCTGTATATGTCTGTTATTAGCACACCTGTGTGGAACAGGTGGAAAGAGAAAGGATCTGGGGGCTGGATTGAGGCTTGAGTATAATCTATAGAATTACTAAAAAGCTGTAGGTAGCAGTTGTTCTGTCCCTCGTGAATGTTAGGTTACTCAGTATTGGGGCATGTCAGCTTTGTACAGTAGAAATATAAAGTGTCATTTTCCAACATCTTAAGGGTGTTATTTTGAAAGACTGTTACTGAATGAAAAGTTGAATGAAAAGAAAACAATACTAAGAGAAATTCAGTGAGGAGAGCAGCGGTCTAGCTGAGTTCTTGATGTGACAGTTATGGATGAACACAAACACCAGCTTAGTATCACATCGTCATCGGTTGTACAAGGAGCCGAGGCCTTACTGTTTCAGTTGCCATGGAAACAAAATGCATACTAGCTTTGAGTTAAATACTTGAATATGTCAGGTTTTTGTTATCTGTTTGCTTGAGATGAGATGTACTGATTTCCACAAAACTACTCCTGTCACTGGGTATAGGTTGGTGCTCTGAAGTGTGTTGAAAGTTGTGAAGAATTTGCTGCGTTTCAGCAGCAAGAAAATCACCAACAGACATTTACAGAAAACTATTTGAGTATTTCTTTTGAGTTCCAGTTTTAAGACAGCACCATGTATTTCATATTGCCTTTTGTTGCAAAGTTGTATGTAAAACACTCTTTACTGTGAAGACTTCCTGTGCATATCTTACATACACAATTAATTCAGTTAAATCACGACAGACGGCCAGAGATCATACAAATAAGCATTATTACATTAAAAGTTGTCACCTTTTTCCACTGATTACTATTCATATCTTTAAATTATTCTTGAACAAGGTGTGAACAGGGTGTCATGGTTTTAGGTGTTACATCGCACGTTACCTCCCTTTGGTCGCATGGATCTTGAAGTCAGATTGAGTCAGTGATGACCTTGGTCTGTCATCCCGATAACAGAAGTTGACTAACCACACTGCTTATTAAACTGACACGTTGTGATATAATAGTTGTGTTAAACACAACTGATCCAGTTCACTGTGGTCCGTGCATGTTATGTATTAGTTTATACTGTGGTTGTCCCTTGACAGGGTGGAAGACATGGTGGCAATCTGTGCCGCATATATTCAACAATTGTCATGAAGTAGGATTACTTCGTTCAGGGCAACAGGAGGTAGGTGGCTGGGAGCAGGCAGACAGACATTAACTGTGTACAGTTCTGTTACATAGGCTTGGTTCTAGCTCTGGTTTCTATTTTCATGGCAAGGCTTCTTCTGACCTGCATCACATGGGACGTCTCTCTCAGTGGCTTAGATATTATAATGTAATAGAAATACTGGTCAAAACAGCTTTAAACCCATCCCACTCACTCACTCACTCACTTCTGGCATAGTGTGGGTATAACCCTGGTGAGTTTTGTTTAACCATGGCCACCAGTCACCTAGCTGTCACCTTATAAAAAATGTCTTACCCTTTGCGGCTGCAGTTTCACCTGCTTTTTATTGCCAACAGTTCAGGGATACATGCTTTATTCTAAAGACTCAGATTGATCACAGTTTGACATTGGCCTGATCAAATTACTGGAATGAACGGGGTTTTTAAACCTGAATGGTCAACAGTCTTCTAAGGTAAACCGCCACGTAACCTTGACATTTAGTCAAAACAGGTACTCTCGAGCTCATACAGGTGGTTCACACAATAACTTGTGACTGAAGGTCTCTGTGACTTAGATTTCCTTTATCCGACAGGGGTACAATGTGTGAAACCCATTTCTGGTGTCCCCCGCCGTGATGTTGCTGGAATATTGCTAAAAGCGGCGTAAAAGCCAAACTGTGTCAGTCAGTAGATTCCCTTTATGTGACAGATATAATATATTAATAGCTGAAAGGCTTTGATGTTGTCATGCACATCGTCACAAAAGATGTCATGGTTGAATGTATGTCTTGAACATGTCTGTTGTGACCTCCATATGGACATTACATTGGGCGATTGGTTTCATCCCGTAACATGTGACAAGATAATGTAAAACATTGTTTTAACATGTCATACGTTTAGTTTCATGTCTCATTTCAATGACATTGTTTTTAGAAAAAAAATCCGATTTCCTACAAGTGAACTACGTGAATTGAGCAGACAACATTACATTGATGACACTGCGCCAGTATTGTCAGAATTGTCTTGATTAGAAATATTGTTTTAACAGACAGAAAAAGACGTTAAAAGTTGTGTGATTCTGAAGGCCGCAGTCAGAGCATGACACTACTGTCAGTCACCATGACAACTCATGACAGTTTAATCACCAGGGGGCTGAGAAACATCATTGCTCCAATACTTCTTCTCATCATGTTTCTACAAATATTGGAATAAATTTATTGGTGAAACCGATATTATGCATTTCAGCATTAAGCCTGAGCATGTCAGTAGGCATGGCACAACGTGTCTAGAGAAGCTAGATTCTTATGTCTATGGAGAATGAAGGCTGGTTGCTTGGATATATGTATTTATTCCCAACTGACCGTGGAAATGGTAATAGAAAAATAAATGGTTGCACATCAATAGCAATGTTATCATGGAAATGTTTTCCACGACCAGTATATGAATCAATTATTGGTATGCTGTAGACACTGGCAGTTTTCCCATAGATGACCAGTCCAGTGTTAAACACCCCTCTAAATGCAGAAACTGTTTCACTGTAGAATTACAGACCTTTGTAACAAATATTTAGTTGTTTGTGTAAAATAAAACATTAAGATGAAAACCTTGATCTGTGACATCAACATGGCAACCACATGCAGTCTAATGTCATCTTTACAATAACCGGGCGGTGGGGTAACCTAGTGGTTAAAGTGTTCGCTCATCACGCCAAAGTCCTGGGTTCGATTCCCCACATGGGTACAATGTATAAAACCCATATCTGGTTTCCCCTGCCGTGATTTTGCTGGAATATTGCTAAAAGCAGCATAAAACCCATCTCACTCAATCACTCACTCTTTACAATAGCATACAAGTTTTACACACAATGTAACTTTCCCATAATAGTTAATGAACACCTTATGTTTATAGTAATATGAAAAATACTGGTTTCGATTCGTTATTTGTTTCACACCCAAACCCTGTTTCTGACTTCTGTGTGATCACATACTTTACATACTGAATTTGATAAACAGGTACTGCACAATAATGAACGTAGTACCTCATCCAGGTTGCCTCCCCTGCTGAGTTCATCAACACTGTTGGAACACTGTGGAATACATGAAGTAGACTATTCAGTGAAATTATTGTAACATATTTTCCAACATGTTTCTTGAGTCAGGTTAAATATATGACTGGACAACTAACAACATAACGGTAATGTGTAAACCACATATACAAAAGCAGAATTTACACAGACAACTATCGGCAAACTTTGAAATGCATGAATTACGTATATATAGTAACCAATAAACCCCAATGTGCCCAGACTTTTTACAGAACTATTACATATACTTCGTGGCATGGCCCATGGAATAACTGAAGATTCTGACAATATTTATATGATCGTATAAAAAATATTCATAGGAATTATAGGAAATCATGAAAGGTAGATGATGCAAACATTTAAAATCCTAAAACTGTATATTTGCATATGAACTTGCCATTCCCATTTGAAGCAACTGTTCTACTCTGAGGACAAGGGTTCTGTTTGACCGTAAGTTTCTTGGTTATATCAGCGAGACTGCTGGCACAGGGTCGGTTATTCACTCCAAATGCCATTCATGGAAATCATGTTATTCTTGAAAGGCATTAGAAGTTTGACGGGCATGAATACATGACACGTTTTGTGGATAACAACTTCTTTGTATTCCCCTCTTTGCTATGTCATTATATAGTTATCTTTGTACATTCTCCTACCTTGACTTGTGTCAAAATGTTCTGTATATATATATTAACTCTGCACTTCCTCAGCATTCACCCAGTGAGGAACAAGAATTAGCTCTGAAACATCATAGAGAGAATAAAAAGAAGTTATCCATAAAAAATGTCATGTATTCAAGGATATCATGAAAAAAATGTAGACAAAACAAGGCATTACATATTTTCTGTGAGACCGCTTCAATTCTACCACTACTGGGCTTAATTAATATTTACAACCATTGGTCTAGTGGTGCAGCTAGTTAGGCCAACACTGGTATTCCCCTGTGACTGTGTTGGTAGGGAATTCATCTGATGAAGCCATGTGTAGGTGAGAAAACATTCACCTCACTCACCCAGCTGTCTAAGTTGTTACCATGGTGAGGAGGTAAATTCTATGCCATTGTGCTTGTAGAATTTGAGAGGCGTCCTTGTGTGGAATGGATTGAAACAGCCTTTCAGTATTCTGTTAACAAAAGCTTTCAGCTGTAATCTGGAGCCCTTAATGATAATATTGAGCCTCAGTACTTCCAATATCCTGATCCCCCATCACTTAGGATCACCAGATATAGCCTCCATAAGGAGATCCTCACTCCCACCCCAGGTCTGTCCTGCCATGCCCTGCCTCAGGTCTGTTTAGCTTCGTCCCTAAGGTCTGTCATGCCCTGCCCTGCCCTGATTCAGGTCTGCCCTGCCCTGTCCTGCCCCCTCCCCCAGGTCTGTCTTGCCCAGCCCTGCCCTGCCCTCAAGTCTGCACTGCCCTGATCCAGGTCTGCCCTGCCCTGCCTCCAGCTCTGTCCTGACCTGCCCCGCCACCAAATCTGTCCTGCCTCTTGACAAAGGCTGTCCTGCCCTATGCCAAAGTCTGTTCTGCTGCCTCCCCCAGGCCTGGTCTGCTGCCTCCACCAGGTCTGTCCTGCCCCTTGATCCAGGTCTGTGTGGACCAGACAAGCCAGTGATCTGTAGTATGCCTAGTGTCCTGGGTGTGTCTCCTGCAGGAACCTACAGATGTACACCACTGTATGACATACTGGAGGGTTCATTCCAGCCTTCTCACTATCATGTGTTGTATGCTTGTACCACTCAACTCACACCCATGGATGAGGAACATGATAAGATCACACATGCTTGATACCCAATTAGCACCTGTTGCTGTCCAGCTTCACAATCCGTCCAGCAGGTGGTGCTAGTGGGCGGTGAGAATCATAATATCACCTCTCTGATGTATATATAACAATATACACCAGTAACAAAGTCTGTTAGCAATCAAGCTTACTGTTTGTCGACTCCCTCTGAATGACACAATTTGTCATTTTGTCAGTTGACTCAGAGAATCAGAGCTTTGTGGAATTACATGTTATCTCTGTTTTCATTATTTTTCAGTATTATTTCAGAAGGGACATACATTCTGTGCTTCTAGGTCATTGGTAGGTAATTCTGTGTAATTCTTGGTCACATGTGGATGTAGCAGGGCGTGGAGTCATCTCACAGATGACATCCTTACCTTGTCAGCTTGCTGACGGGGTTAACCTCTTTGGTCATGTGGACAAGGCGTCCGACTTCGGATCAGAAGGTCCTTGGTTCGAATCCCAGCACGGGACTCGGAAATTTTATGGCCGCTACATTGGCGCCCAACGTGGGGCTGAGCACGTTCATGTCAAATTTGAGCAAAATAAGTCTCAGTACCCAACTATGCCCTCGGGACGTGCCTTCTGTTGACGGGGGAGTATGTAGCAGGGCGTGGAGTCATCCCACAGATGACATCCTTACCTTGTCAGCTTGCTGACGGGGTTAACCTCTTTGGTCATGTGGACAAGACGTCCGGCTTTGGATCAGAAGGTCCGTGGTTCGAATCCCAGCACAGGACTCGGAAATTTTATGGCCGCTACATGGAGATGGTCAATATATGGTTGGAATGATGTCTCATTATATGGGACATCATGAACTATATTGTGACAGTACATAGATATATATACAGCCATTACATAGACTTTAGATATACAACTGCCATGCCACAGACAGGTGACAGACATGCTACTGATATGCCACAGACAGGTGACAGACATGCTACTGATATGCCACAGACAGGTGACAGACATGCTACTGATATGCCACAGCCATGTGACAACCATGCTACTGATATGCCCCAGACATGACAGACATGCTACTGATATGCTACAGACAGGTTACAGCCATGCTACAGATATGCCCCAGACCAGGTGACAGACAGACATGGTGCCACAGACAGACATGCTACTGATACTACAGACCAGGTGACAGACATGCTACTGATATGCCCCAGACAGGTGACAGACATGCTACTGATATGCCACAGACAGGTGACAGACATGCTACAACCATGCTGATATGCAGACCGGGTGACAGACATGATGATATGCCCCAGGCTACAGACAGGTGACAGACATGCTACTGATATGCCCCAGACAGGTGACAGCCATGCTACTGATATGCCACAGACAGGTGCTACTGATACAGGTACAGATGCATGATATACTGATGCTACATATAGGCTACAGACCAGGTTACATGCCATGCCCCAGACAGGTGACAGACATGCTACTGATATGCCCCAGACAGGTGACAGACATAGGACTACAGACAGACCAGGTGACAGACATGCTACTGATATGCCTACAGACAGGGGTGACAGACATGCTACTGATATGCCCCAGACAGTTACAGTGACAGACATCTACAGGTGATGCAACCATGCTACAGACATGACTACTACAACCATGACTGATATGCCACAGACAGGTGACACTGACATGCAGGTACAGACAGGCTACCAGACCAGGTTACAGCCATGCTACAGAGAGGCTACAGACCAGGTTAGCCATATAGGCTACAGACAGGTGTCTGCCATGCTACTGATAGGCTACAGACCAGGTTACAGCCATGCTACAGATAGGCGACAGACAGGCTACAGATATGCCCCAGACCAGGTTACAGCCATGCTACAACCATGCTACATATAGGCTACAGACCAGGTTACAGCCATGCTACAGACATGCTACAGATAGGCTACAGACAGGCTACAGATATTCTACAGCCATGCCATAGATAGGCTTTAGGTATATCACTGCCATGCCACAGACAGGTGTCCGACATGCAACATCCATACCACACCCATGCCCTTTATAAAGTGACTCTGTACGCTGGCGAGGTTGCCTGTACTCAGGTCTTGTTGATGAAAGCTCTTTATGCTCAATAACATGACATCTGTATGTTTCTACATCACATATAAATTCATTTGCTGTGTCTAATAACTTTGAAACTATAAACCTACCTCATGATATCATCTGTAAGGGGATATTTTGTTCACTCTCCAATGCTTTTTATAACAATTTAGGAATTAAGTAACAGGAACATATTCTAATGTGGCGATAACAAGGTAAACAGAAGCTGAGAGGTGTCTGAACAGTGTCATCCATAATGCGAAACAGATGAAACAGTCTTCCCAAGATGCCCTGCTAATGTACCTGCCATGACTAACTCATACATAATATGATTAAACTGCAACTGTTGACGATGCATGTCCCATGTATTTAATAAAGGACTACATCCAGAGGTTGTTCCTAACAGCCGACCAGTGGCTGTATCGTCACTTGGGATGCACAGATGTCCCGTGTCAGACAGGTCAGACAACTAGCCAGGGTTATCTCCCCTAGGGGCAAAAAAGACTTCAAGAAGGCGGTATGACTCTGCGTTATCTGTTGGTTCTGTAGGACTTCTGAAATAGTTTTTATTGTAAATAATATTAACCCGATTCGGTGTTTGGAGTAAGCCAAATGTCAGGGTAAGAAAACACTGAAAGAAAACAAAAATGTGATAAACAAACAGTCTAAACCTGATCCAAATACCGTGATTACAACATACAACACCATCTGATGCCGGTATAGTGACACCTTTTAACTTAAATTCCAAGTAACTTACTCTTTGGTAAGTCTCCTAGTATAAAAAAAAGCATGAAAATGCCGAACCCAATGCGATGACATCCCCTAGCTATCCATTCTGCTCGCCTCGCCATATCCGACAAGGGCACGTAACTCCATTTACCATATGAACCAACCGCTAAACAATTCTGGTCTAAATGCACTGTAAAGTTGTAGAGCCATGACAGCAACAGAGGATGTGTTTGTTTTGTTTGTTTGTTGTTTAATGCCATACTCAGCAATATTCTAGCTACATGGCGGCAGTGAGTAAATAATCAAGTTCAGACCTGACAATCCAGTGATCAACAGCATGAGCATCGATCTATGCAATATTGGGATACGATGAGATGGGTCCATCAAGTCAGCAAACCCGATCACCTGATCCCAATAGTCGCCTGTTACAACAAGCATGGGTTGCTGTAGACCACTTCTAGCCCGGATCTATACACGCGTCTGGGACAGAGGAGAACTAGTGTTCCATACTGCATGGATTTACTTCAAGTCCTGTATTTCAGGGTCCCTGGGACTCGTATTCTTAATTTTCAGGGGTCCTGGACTACAAAATGGGGGCCCCAGACACTTATATATTATTATCAATACTGTTATTGTATTGTGTATCATGATCATCACATTGTTACAGTAATTAAATTGCAAATGATACCATGAGTTGAAAACTCAGTGATAACTTATTGTTGCTTGATTGGAATTTATACAAAAAGTATTTTGACTTTTTCTGAGTCCCTGTGGATGCGCTAATAAATTTTGTTGCGTCCATTGTCAATTTTATGCGTATAGGACGTAGGAATTCGCGTCCTGTAAATCCCTGATACTGGTTCTATGTTGGTGTTGTATATAGTGTTCTGTGGTGGTGTTTTGTACATGTTCTACATAGTGTTCTATATTGGTGACAGCAGGGAGGTAGAGGTACATTGTAAGTTTTGCTGGTTAGCCCGGACATTGCTTAAAATGGAACTTATGGACCTGCTTACAGTGGACTTGTAGATGATTGTAGCCTGTTCTGCCTACAATCGAACTGTTCTGAAGGTGTGACTTTATCATGAATATGGGAAATATTCATGTAGTTATTGAAGTATTGACTTAAAGTTAGTCACTGGTCTGGAGTGATAGCACATCATCAAATAGATTGTTCTCGTTTTCACTGGTGTTACTTCGAGATTAGTATTTACTGCAAATTATACAGACAGGTAGTTGACTAAGATTCTTTGTGTATAGTGTAGTCAGGTAGATGAATAATGTTTCAGCAGTATAGCTTTGTAAACTGTGACTTTATGTTGATATTTTCATAAATTTATAGTTGGATGAAAAGTCCCATAATATTGTATATCACATTAGAGTGAGTTTTGTTTGATATGACTCTGTTCTGAATATTGCTATTAATGATTGCTACAGTGAAATCTTGTGCTTGTTCCATGCTTTGGAATTAACTGTTTTGATCAGAGTTATTTGTGAAAGACTTGTGTGTGATTGTAATGTTCATAAACCCTTGGAGCTGCTGGTAAGAGTGAGTGAGTGAGCTTTGGGTGGGTTTTGGTTGATGAAGATACACTTTTACAATTCTTAAGATCAATATTCCGGCAATATCACTGTTGATGACAAAACAGCAATCAAGGACTTGTCTGTGATTAATTTGTTCTGGTGTAATGTTACATGACAAGCCCCCTCAAATATTGTTGGTGTCCTTGTGTGGGATCCTAAACATGGAGTGACATATAACAGACATCCTACAGATATATGTTGGGGATCCAAAGAGAGAGTGGTATGACCAGATGAGCAGTTGGAGAGGTTCTCCTTGTATGCCCGCCATGGTGTGTATCACAGGTGGTGAGACGTACGGGAAGTGGAAGGATTCCCCGATTGCTGCTATTGATCCAGTACCTTCTCAGGCAGAGAAATCACCCATGTGATCGTATAGCCAGAAAGATGAAAGGCGAGAACAAGAAAAAAAAATTCAATGATTATTCTGCCAATGCCAGATCTTTCATGGAGAAAGGATCCCATGGCTTAGCAACGGATTTCAATGCATGTGATTAGATTTTATGGTGTCATCACCATAATTCAAAATTGGCAGATTGGACTTTGTTGAATTACCTCATTGTATTTCATGATTTAGATTGGTCCTTTACAAGATTCTCATATTAAATGCCCTTCCTACAATTTTGTCAACGTCGACAAGGAAGACGATGACTACAATGACAATGATGATGATAATAATGACAATAACAACAATGATGAGGACGATGATGATGATGATGATGGTGATGATGATGATGATGATGATGATGATGATGATGATGATGATGATGATGCAATAAACTAGGTACCTCTGAAATTAATAAGAAATCAACATGTCATCAGACCATTTGCATCCATCAGATTTCTGTGTAATGCAATCTCCACAGATGATTGATTGTTGACCATGATGAACAGCCGTTTGATTGTGACTGCGTGTGTTCCACTTTAACTGACTCCTTGAGAGACTGTCCACAATCTGGCACAAGAGAATGTATAAAATTACAGTTTGATAGGTTCAGATGCATATGTAGATCAGAGAGGGTCCCGAGTACATTGCCTGGGGATCTGGGACTTGATGGAGTCACACGATGTAGCTGCGGAAGGAGGTTGTTGTAGATGTTGATGTTGTTGGTGGTGATGGGGATATAGGAATATAGGACAAGATGATGTAGTAGACACTGATGTTTAAGGTGTTACAGAGGATGAGGATATAGGAATATGAAGGACAAGATGATGTAGTAGACACTGATGTTTAAGGTGTTACAGAGGATGAGGATATAGGAATATGTTCAGACTGGGTTCCTGGAAGTGTTGATGATGTTGATGTCACTGGAGATGTCAGGAATGTTGTACATGTTCCGACATGAGTGCATCTGATCCGACATGGATGAAGCACATTTCATGGTCGGGATTATGGTCGGGAATGTATTTTCTGTAGCAATGTGGACACTTAGCTGGTTGTGACTAACAGCTGGAGATCGGGACAGAGTTACATGGAAGGCCATCAATAATGGTGGAACATACACAGTATCATGCTGGAATATTATTGGAGAAGCCCTTGCATGATGTACATCATTATGGTGCGCTGAAACCAGACACTTCATCACACACTTTCAATGCCATATTGGATATTTAAAAGTGATCTGGATTACGCGCTGTCAAATACGTTTCAAGGTTTTCATTTAGAAAAATCCATCCGGCACCCTGAGCAGGCTCTTCATGCAAACACTGAATATAGAGATAGCTTGTCCTTTTTCTACAGGTAAGGCTCTAGACAGATCTACTCCAAGCTTTTACTTCATCTAATTCCCTTTCATCTAAGAGCTGTACACATTCATGTATTTTTTCTGATCAAAATGACATAATTTTTATATTTTGTCAACAAACCCGTCTGGAGTGCTCCTGGTGCATGATAGAAAACCTTCCCCTTGGGGTGTTTACCAAACTGGATGAGCGGTACTTGTCATCGTTCATGGAGAATGTAATCAAGATGCCAGGGGGAGAAGGATTCAACACCACTTGTGATGAAGCTTAAAAAGACCACTTTCTCTTCAACACATCTATACATCTAAACTTGATACTTCTCAGAGGCTCTTTTTAACCATGAACGTTCCATCGATTCAAATTAAGTTTTTATCCACCAAGCTCCTTGCATGAAGCCCTCGAGACGACCAAGGAGCCGTATGGCCTGTTGGGTATGGACAAAAATGTTGCGGTGTTTCCTTCCCTGTGTGATACGCCAGCTATTAGCGGTCGGTGCTGGGAGATATTTACCTGCAACTATTGTTGTAGCTGCTGACAATCTGGTCATAATCCTCAATAGACTCTTCTTTCATGCATGGAATTATTTTGTCTGTGTGCTGGACAGTTTGGGTGGTAATTTAAGACTAAATTCAATATTTTGCTTAGAGAAGCATCTCGACAAGAGTGTGATTGAAAAGGAGGATAAAATATATTTTTGGTAAATATTTAAATTAGTTCCGGAGGCGTCATGTCGAGTTCCTACTTCTTATCACAACATGTTTTTAATTACCTGGTTTAGGGATCTGTGGATCCAAAATTACACAAGTGTTGAAGAAAACTTAATTTATAAATTTCTTTTTATTCTTCCTGCAACTGTTTTCAGTTATGAAAAAAACATTCAAAGTTAGTTAATCTAGGAGAGGAGTTACGCAAATAATATGTATATGAGTGAGTGAATTGTGGGGCCCGAGACAAATGAGCCATCATGCACAAGCACACTGTACATGTCTGTGAATAGATTGGGCTCATATTTCTATACTTGAAACTTAAAATATTCTTTTGTTTTTCATATTAGAAGATTTTCAGATATAAAATTATCTGATAGTTTAAATCATGAATCTCATGGCAGAAATAGAACATTTAGTAATGAGGCAGAGCTCCACAATGTTTTTATCAAAGACATTTGTATTTACTTCCCTAGATAATTGCTTTTCTGACAAAAAAACAAACACGTCATGATAGCTACATTAAATGCATGGCCAGGGATATCCCAACGTTGATATCTGTTAACTGATAATGTTTATGTTATCAGAGACTAACAGCTGTGGATATCGTCCACGTTCATCACCAAGAGCTCATTAACTCAAGTGAAGATAGTCTAAATTCTCGTCATCTCCATTCATTGCTTGTATACATTGTTGAGAATGGAAACATCATAGTGTTGTATGTGCTCATCCATCTTGGCTGCCACACACGACCCTCCGATAACAGCATGCTGTAGATTACTATACAGGGACATGTCACTCTTAGTATCTGCCCAGCCATGTACCGCTGTATCAGCCATGGTGATTCCATTTACTATCTTTTATCCATTTTGAGTTTGATGGTCATAATGTCAAAATGTGAGAGTCTATGCAAACAATTGGCTGATTAGAGATTAATTAACTGTAGAAAGCTTTTAAAAAAATCAACAAGTTCCTCCAAAATAACATGTAATATTAATAACGTTTTGTCTTCAAATTATGCAGGTCCATAAGACAAGAAACAGATCATGGTGTCTTCAAATTATGCAGGTCCATAAGACAAGAAACAGATCATGGTGTTACTCTAGATAGGAAGAAGGAAACTCACTGACTGGCATGGTATAACTGTAGATAGGAAGAAGGAAACTCACTGACTGGCATGGTATAACTGTAGATAGGAAGAAGGAAACTCACTGACTGGCATGGTATAACTGTAGATAGGAAGAAGGAAACTCACTGACTGGCATGGTATAACTGTAGATAGGAAGAAGGAAACTCACTGACTGGCATGGTATAACTGTAGATAGGAAGAAGGAAACTCACTGACTGGCATGGTATAACTGTAGATAGGAAGAAGGAAACTCACTGACTGGCATGGTATAACTGTAGATAGGAAGAAGGAAACTCACTGACTGGCATGGTATAACTGTAGATAGGAAGAAGGAAACTCACTGACTGGCATGGTATAACTGTAGATAGGAAGAAGGAAACTCACTGACTGGCATGGTATAACTGTAGATAGGAAGAAGGAAACTCACTGACTGGCATGGTATAACTGTAGATAGGAAGAAGGAAACTCACTGACTGGCATGGTATAACTGTAGATAGGGAAGAAGGAAACTCACTGACTGGCATGGTATAACTGTAGATAGGAAGAAGGAAACTCACTGACTGGCATGGTATAACTGTAGATAGGAAGAAGGAAACTCACTGACTGGCATGGTATAACTGTAGATAGGAAGAAGGAAACTCACTGACTGGCATGGTATAACTGTAGATAGGAAGAAGGAAACTCACTGACTGGCATGGTATAACTGTAGATAGGAAGAAGGAAACTCACTGACTGGCATGGTATAACTGTAGATAGGAAGAAGGAAACTCACTGACTGGCATGGTATAACTGTAGATAGGAAGAAGGAAACTCACTGACTGGCATGGTATAACTGTAGATAGGAAGAAGGAAACTCACTGACTGGCATGGTATAACTGTAGATAGGAAGAAGGAAACTCACTGACTGGCATGGTATAACTGTAGATAGGAAGAAGGAAACTCACTGACTGGCATGGTATAACTCTAGATAGGAAGAAGGAAACTCACTGACTGGCATGGTATAACTGTAGATAGGAAGAAGGAAACTCACTGACTGGCATGGTATAACTGTAGATAGGAAGAAGGAAACTCACTGACTGGCATGGTATAACTGTAGATAGGAAGAAGGAAACTCACTGACTGGCTTGCTTCTTTAAGTGGTATCATTTCATGAAAAGGATATTTAATATTGGCCAGTAAAAACCTGAATGAGACATGGATTGAGAAATGTATGTTGACACGATCACTTATTTCACGTCATGTTCTTCAGGGTGGTGGGGTAGCCGAGTGGTTAAAGTTCGCTGATCATGCTACAGACTCGGGTTCGATTCCCCACATGGGTACAATGTGTGAAGCCAGTTTCTGGTGTGCCCCGCCGTGATATTGCTGGAATATTGCTAAAAGCGGCGTAAAACTAAACTCACTCAGTTCATGTTCTTCAGCTGGGGGTGGAGGCGCGACATAACACAAATCCTCAGAGTATTCCATTATAATGAACTATTGTGTTAGGCCTAATCAGCCATCATAGATGACACAAATAAACCTGATGCCTGTCATATTTGTGTAAATCATTTACCAGTCCACTCCATGGGGAGTGTGGAGGTGGGGACTCAACCAGGCTGTTATTGTTAACCCTTTGCTCCACACCCACCATTTCCTTCATGGTCAACCCCATTGAACTGATATTGGCAGCTGGTGGAATGCTGTGTTAGATGAAAGTGACGCTTTATGGCACAATATGTTGTTGATGATTGTCAGTCACGACAGACTCTTGTCAAGTGTTCAGGATGCTGAGGAAGGGAATGGATGATACTGAACATCTTTCCTCTGCAAACTCTCAACTTTAAGATGGTCAGATCTCAGGAGGGCAGAAAAACAATTCCTGAGCCAGGTTTATAGGTCATAGTGACCTAGTTTTGATCACGAAATCCAAGTAATGAATGATGAATAGAAGTCTTGGTTGGCTGATTGAGTTATGAGATTTAAGATGAGATAACTCTCATATCGTGTGGCTTGGATCTGCCAACTAGCTCTGGTCAGATTCACTGGAATGTTGAAGGTGTGTAGGAGTACTATGTTTATTATGACGTTCTGGTCATGAAAGCGAGGTATGTTCTCCGTTTTCTCATGTGTGTTTGTTATGTCTGCTGTTCTGAGTGTAGGGTGCAGGATGTGTGTTATCTCATTTCAACATTCGGCCATCAAGGTAACTCTCTATGTGTTAGTTATTGGATAAAGGTGTTTGGATGTACAACTACAGTGACCTGTCTTCCAAGAAGGTCTCTACACTGTGGATAAGCATGGGCACTAATTGAAGTTGAATGAATTCAAAATTACTCAAGTTATTGATATTTTCTCTTCTTTGATGAAAAGGTTGTACAAATATTGATCCATTTTCAGTTGTATTTCAATTTCTGGTGTTGGCAGATGATCCATGTCAAACAAACAACACAACCTTCAGGATTAGATTTCACTTAGATGTTGTTGTCAGATTTTAATTTGTGGAAATTACATGTTTATTACCATGGTGATGTCACAGGACGATGTTTTAGGGGTATTTCATGTTCTGGATCTGCAATCTTCCTTTGATAAGTAGCATTCCTTAGTTCAGATATGTATTTTTTGTATATGAAAGCACTTCGATTGCATGCTGTATAGATTTATACGCCTTTTAAGTGCAGCGAAAGGTAATTACAATCATATAGGAAAATCACTTAATCTGCAGTTGAGAGAATCTTTGAATTTGCTGTTCACAAAAATGCTTGACATGAAATGGGATGATGAAATGAGTTTAATTTAGACTTGGTGGCAAAAAACACCAAGTTCAGTTTGTTGGTAACTTCCTTGAAGTCTGCTAGGAACTTGTCCTGTAATTCATAGAATCTAGATCTGACCTCTTTGGTAGCAGATTGGAAATTTAGAAATGTGAAAAAAAGAGAGAAGATATAATGTTGAACATCTGTCCAGGCTGTCATCTGTTGAGTCAGAAGCTGATGAATATTGATTTTCATACAATTTTAACAGATGCAATATTTTATCCAGCTTTACATGTGTGCTGCATAGAAAGAATCTATTGAAACAAGTCTTAATTGAACAGTATTTTAAAAATAATACAAGTATTTTTATCATTAAACAAAACATCTATACATCTGTGTGCTTTTTATTTAAGATCTTTTAAGGGGATATTGTTTAAAGATGCTCTCATATCAGATCAGAGGTAGGAACTGCACTTGTTTGTACCCTGGTTGTCCATACATGTCTTCACATTGGATTGCCAATATGATCATATATATCCAATCTGTAGTCCTCAACAAATAAGACACAGATAATGGTGATTAAGAGACCAGAATACATATAAGTATATGTGTATTGAAGATAGAAGTGTGTTCTTACTGATAGAAAGCTGTACCACCAGGAGTTAGTTCCCTGAGGCAGCCCTGTCTTTCCATCTCAGTGACTGTCCTGTATGTTGACTATGTTCTACATTAACAAACATAAAAATACTTAACCTCTTTATTTACTGTATGAGTATATAAATGCTATTTGATTAGTTTACTTACTTGAAATACTTATCTACAGTTACTGAAGACATAAAATTAGTTTGGAAATTTGTATTTATTTTGTAATGAATGTTTTGCAAACCATTATTGTTTATGCTTTACTTGCCAGTGAATATAGCTGACTCTGTACTAAAGAGCATTACCTGTTGTCAAGGTAACCTGCTAAAAGGATCCCAATATCAGGGTACTGATGTTTTGGTCTGGAACAATGTGAAATTTCATTAAATTATAGAAACTTTCAATGACCTGTTTGATCAGTGGCAGTGATTGGCCTAATTGGTAAAGTGTTGGCTCACACCAATGCAGAAACAGGTTCAGCTCCCCACATGGGCACAATGTGTGAAGCCCATTTCTGGTGTTCCCCGCTGTCATATTGCTGGAATATTGCTAAAAGTGGCAACTGCCCTCTTTGTTTAATTGATGACATATTCCACATGCAGTGTTCCACCAAACATTCCAGTTTCATCTGGACTTTGATAGTTAATGTACAGAAGCCTTGAACAGGTTGTTAAAACAATGGACATGTTTGATGCCATCAGCCTCACTTCTTTTTGAAGATGAAATAATTAATTTATCCTGGCCTTTCTTGCACTTGATTAATCAATGACATAATCCTCACACTGTATTCTTCAACAAAATAAGTACATGCAGATCTGCATTGACCATGACTCCTGTGTAATTGACCAGGAACGCCAAGAACGCTAAACATGCAGAACATAGCAGGAGATCATTGTGGACAATTATCCTTGGCTTACACTGGCTGTTTACAGAAATGGCTGATAATTGTCGGTATGATGTTGTCAGTGTTATCGGTCCAAGGAGGCAAGAATATTTGGAATCTGAAGTTAATGGGATGAATTCAACACAAACATAACATTATTAGGAAAACTTCATTGAAGTATAAATGAACAAGTGAGTGTGGTCTGATGCTGCTACGAACAATAGTGTAGTTATATAATCTTGTAGGGATGGTGGGGTAGTGTAATGATTAAAGTGCTTGCTCCTCACGCCTAAGACCCGGGTTTGATTCCCCAAACAGCTACAATGTGTGATTTCTCGTGTCCCCCACCAGGAATAATTCTAAAAGCTGCATAAAGCCTCATTCACTCTCTCACACACCTAATAATGTTGTGTCAGCTCGATCACCAGTTACTGGCATGCCAAAGGGACACAACTCTGCACAGTGAATTCTCCATACATGCTCAGAGCAAGCTTTCCATTAGTGCATAATTATTTATTTTATTTTATAAAGTGATTATTTTCTTTGCTTTTATATATTTTCAACAATAAAGTATAGTAATGCTTTAATATTTGAAATATTTGTGTCTGTAAAGTCATTTGCAATCGCTGCCATCTTTGACAGGAGAGCAAATATGCCTTTTGGGCAGATTGCTCACAAAAATGCCAACATTAGAACTAAGCCGAGGTGAGATTTCCTGATAGTGTGAGTATTTAGGTGTCATATTGGCGGGGCCCCACTAGAACTACTCTGCTCTTCTGGATTAAGATGAAGAGGAGTCTGTCTCTCTGTATCTCTCCCTTCACAATTTGCTTCCTTGTCATGGACAATTTGTCTTGAAAGCACGGTAAGGCAAGCAGATTAGCATGGTTCTCTTACAGGGGATCCTTTCATTTTTCATTGACACAGGGAACTTGAAAATATCACATGTTTTTGTAGACGAAATTGGAATAAGTTTAAGTTTAGGATGCAGAGAGAAATATTGATGAAACCTAATTCTGCTCCTCTTCTATATGTAGTACATGTTTGCAATCTTTCATACACCAACACATCCTATGAATTTAACCTTCCCAATGATGCTGTTTTGAGATTTCATTCATAACTAAGGGTATTTCACAAACAGGTATGCTGTGAAAGATATATAAGATTTCAGCAAATTTAATATCATGTTAAAGAGCCCCTTTAGGTCATGTCATAAACCTGCCAGAGGAAATTATGACTTTAACAAAAACAGTGAAATATAAAAGTATTTTTCAAAATAATCAAAGTTTGTTCCTATTGGCATTCTTCTTCCTGTGCAGTCTTTCTTCATACAACATACAGTATTTGGGATAACATGTATTTCCTTTATACAGCCTTGAAGCAAGAATATCAATGCTATAGATGTGTAGATCAAGCGCTGTCATTTTAAAAGGCCTATTTCTGATAAGATCATATGTGTCAGTCTCCCATAGTGGTTCTCATGGGTGAGGATCAGAGAGAGAAACACATTGTGTGTAGAGCATGGGGAGATGGAGGTCTGTGACAGGAAGGTTTACCTCAAGTGATCAAAATGACAGATATAGTCTTGTATACGGTGAAGTGAAACTTGCTGGTGCAATCAGATTGTGGCCCTGTGTGGTTGCAGTGGTCCTGTTTACAGGTGGTGCCATGTGGTCCTGTATACAGGATCACATGGCACCACCTGTACAGGTGGACCACATGGCACCACCTGTATACAGGATCACATGGCACCACCTGTACACAGGACCACATGGCACCACCTGTATACAGGACCACATGGCACCACTTGTATACAGGATCACATGGCACCACCTGTACACATGATCACATGGCACCACCTGTATAGGTGGGACCATGTGGCACCACCTGTATACAGGACCACATGGCACCACCTGTACACAGGACCACATGGCACCACCAGTATACAGGACCACATGGCACCACCTGTATACAGGACCACATGGCACCACCTGTATACAGGATCACATGGCACCACCTGTATACAGGATCACATGGCACCACCTGTACACAGGACCACATGGCACCACCTGTATACAGGACCACATGGCACCACCTGTACACAGGACCACATGGCACCACCAGTATACAGGATCACATGGCACCACCTGTATACAGGACCACATGGCACCACCTGTAAACAGGACCACTGCAACCACACAGGGCCACAATCTGATTGCACCAGCAAGTTTCACTTCACCGTATACAAGACTATATCTGTCATTTTGATCACTTGAGGTAAACCTTCCTGTCACAGACCTCCATCTCCCCATGCTCTACACACAATGTGTTTCTCTCTCTGATCCTCACCCATGAGAACCACTATGGGAGACTGACACATATGATCTTATCAGAAATAGGCCTTTTAAAATGACAGCGCTTGATCTACACATCTATAGCATTGATATTCTTGCTTCAAGGCTGTATAAAGGAAATACATGTTATCCCAAATACTGTATGTTGTATGAAGAAAGACTGCACAGGAAGAAGAATGCCAATAGGAACAAACTTTGATTATTTTGAAAAATACTTTTATATTTCACTGTTTTTGTTAAAGTCATAATTTCCTCTGGCAGGTTTATGACATGATTTATATATCCTGTATACAGGTGGTGCCATGTGGTCCAGTGTACAGGTGGTGCCATGTGATCCTGTGTACAGGTGGTGCCATGTGATCCTGTATACTTGTGCCATGTGATCCTGTATACAGCTGGTGCCATGTGGTCCTGTGTACAGGTGGTGCCATGTGATCCTGTGTACAGGTGGTGCCATGTGATCCTGTGTACAGGTAGTGGCATGTGGTCCTGTATACAGGTGGTGCCATGTGTTCCTGTATACAGGTGGTGCCATGTGGTCCTGTGTACAGGTGGTGCCATGTGGTCCTGTGTACAGGTGGTGCCATGTGGTCCTGTATACAGGTGGTGCCATGTGGTCCTGTGTACAGGTGGTGCCATGTGATCCTGTATACAGGTGGTGCCATGTGGTCCTGTATACAGGTGGTGCCATGTGGTCCTGTGGTCATCGGGAGTAGGTGGAGGCATGGCACATGGTCCTGTGTACAGGTGGTGCCATGTGATCCTGTGTAGGGGTAGTGGCACATGGTCCTGTATACAGGTAGTGGCACATGGTCCTGTATACAGGTAGTGGCATGTGGTCCTGTATACAGGTAGTAGCACATGGTCCTGTATACAGGTAGTGGCATGTGGTCCTGTATACAGGTAGTAGCACATGGTCCTGTATACAGGTAGTGGCATGTGGTCCTGTATACAGGTAGTAGTACATGGTCCTGTATACAGGTAGTAGCACATGGTCCTGTATACAGGTAGTAGCACATGGTCCTGTATACAGGTAGTGGCATGTGGTCCTGTATACAGGTAGTGCCATGTGGTCCTGTGTACAGGTAGTAGCACATGGTCCTGTATACAGGTAGTAGCACATGGTCCTGTATACAGGTAGTAGCACATGGTCCTGTATACAGGTAGTGGCATGTGGTCCTGTATACAGGCAGTGCCATGTGGTCCTGTGTACAGGTAGTAGCACATGGTCCTGTATACAGGTAGTGGCATGTGATCCTGTATACAGGTAGTAGCACATGGTCCTGTATACAGGTAGTGGCACATGGTCCTGTGTATAATGCTCATGTTACAGATAAGGGGGAAGTACCATAGGTCATGGGTAGTAGGTGGAGGCATGACTCGGTGGAGACATGGTTGTTAACTCATAGTCAACTCGTTCTGCATCGGAGATAGTTGCTGTTCTCTTCGAGAAAAAACTAGAAGTTTATTTATATTTGCAAATTTATGACAATATCTGTTAGCAGGAAGCTTTACAATCCTGCTGTGTTTGACAAGGGACCAGGTGTAAAGGGGTGATTTACCTCAAACATGTTGGAAGTCATACCACTGAATGTTATTTACAACTAAGTGTTGAGAAATATCTCATAGTTTTCACCCCAATGCAGTGTCATGGCAACACAGGCTTGTCAGATCTGGGTTTCTGGGATACCATGTGTGGAAAATGAAGACTGCACTCAAACCTGGTGCAGGGACTGGAGAGATCTCAGTTTACCAGTGTCAATACTGATAGTTAAGAGGTGGAAGCTAAATATTTCCAGTATTCAAAGGACCTGTTAGCTCTGACAATGTACTGTACTGGGTATTGATAGGCTGGTTATGTTTTTTTCTGATATCAGGCCTAGTCTGTTCTGGCTAGTTGACATGTTTCAAGTATTCAGAGGGCCAGTTGACATTCAGATGATTCAAGCATTTTTAGGGCTAGTTGACTTTCAGATGATTCAAGTATTTATAGGGTTAGTTGACATTCAGACATTTCAATATTCACAGGGCCAGTTAACATTCAGATGATTCAAGTATTTTTAGTGCTAGTTGACATTCATATGTTTCAAATATTCACAGGGCTAGTTGACATTCATATGTTTCAAATATTCACAGGGCTAGTTGACATTCATATGTTTCAAATATTCACAGGGCTAGTTGACATTCAGACATTCCATTATTCACAGGGCTAGTTGACATTCAGACATTTCAATATTCACAGGGCTAGTTGACATTCAGACATTCAAATATTCACAGGGCTAGTTGACATTCATATGTATCAAATATTCACAGGGCTAGTTGACATTCATATGTTTCAAATATTCACAGGGCTAGTTGACATTCAGACATTCCATTATTCACAGGGCTAGTTGACATTCAGACATTTCAATATTCACAGGACTAGTTGACATGCAGACATTCCAATATTGACAGGGCTAGTTGACATTCAGACATTCCATTATTCACAGGACTAGTTGACATGCAGACATTCCAATATTCACAGGACTAGTTGACATTCAGACCTTCCAATATTCACAGGGCTAGTTGACATTCAGACCTTCCAATATTGACAGGGCTAGTTGACATTCAGACATTCCATTATTCACAGGACTAGTTGACATTCATATGTTTCAAATATTCACAGGGCTAGTTGACATTCAGACATTTCAATATCCACAGGGCTAGCTGACATTCATATGTTTCAAATATTCACAGGGCTAGCTGACATTCAGATGATTCAAATATTCACAGGGCTAGCTGACATTCAGATGATTCAAGTATTTACAGGGCTAGTTGACATTCAGACATTCCATTATTCACAGGGCTAGTTGACATTCAGACATTCCAATATTCACAGGACTAGTTGACATTCAGACATTCCAATATTCACAGGACTAGTTGACATGAAGACATTCCAATATTCACAGGACTAGCTGACATGAAGACATTCCATTATTCACAGGGCTAGTTGACATTCAGACATTCCATTATTCACAGGGCTAGTTGACATTCAGACATTCCAATATTCACAGGGCTAGCTGACATTCAGACATTCCAATATTCACAGGGCTAGCTGACATTCAGACATTCCAATATTGACAGGGCTAGTTGACATTCAGACATTCCATTATTCACAGGACTAGTTGACATGCAGACATTCCAATATTCACAGGACTAGTTGACATTCAGACATTTCAATATTCACAGGACTAGTTGACATGCAGACATTCCAATATTGACAGGGCTAGTTGACATTCAGACATTCCATTATTCACAGGACTAGTTGACATGCAGACATTCCAATATTCACAGGACTAGTTGACATTCAGACCTTCCAATATTCACAGGGCTAGTTGACATTCAGACCTTCCAATATTGACAGGGCTAGTTGACATTCAGACATTCCATTATTCACAGGACTAGTTGACATTCATATGTTTCAAATATTCACAGGGCTAGTTGACATTCAGACATTTCAATATCCACAGGGCTAGCTGACATTCATATGTTTCAAATATTCACAGGGCTAGCTGACATTCAGATGATTCAAGTATTTACAGGGCTAGTTGACATTCAGACATTCCATTATTCACAGGGCTAGTTGACATTCAGACATTCCAATATTCACAGGACTAGTTGACATTCAGACATTCCAATATTCACAGGACTAGTTGACATGAAGACATTCCAATATTCACAGGACTAGCTGACATGAAGACATTCCATTATTCACAGGGCTAGTTGACATTCAGACATTCCATTATTCACAGGGCTAGTTGACATTCAGACATTCCAATATTCACAGGGCTAGCTGACATTCAGACATTCCAATATTCACAGGGCTAGCTGACATTCAGACATTCCAATATTGACAGGGCTAGTTGACATTCAGACATTCTATTATTCACAGGACTAGTTGACATGCAGACATTCCAATATTCACAGGACTAGTTGACATTCAGACCTTCAGTTTAACAATATGTGTGTACAAAATGTTAAATATAATCCAAGTGGAGCTGAGGCAATCAAGTCTTGCCAAGTGATTTAAGGGTTGGATTCTGTGTTAAGCTGTTATCTGAAAGTGGTACAGTTATTTGAGGGGCTATCGTTAGGAGACTTGGAAGAGAGGCAAGCTACTGAATGAAACTTCCTCCTCTGCCATCACTGTCTCCCTGTATAATAGCCAGCGCCTTCAGTCCAGGGTTCTGTCAGAGGGGAATACCTCAGCAGTATCTGTCTGGGTATGCTGAGTCAGCACTTATGATAACATTGGCTCAAATACCATATATATTTGTTTGGCTTATGCTGTATCAATTTGATTGTACATGTATTACGGAAGGTTTGGTTTCCATGAAAACTGGGATCACTTCATGTGTAGAGTCTTAAAACTTATATGTATTTCATTATGAAGAAAAATGGTAGAACAATTGTGAATGATCCTTAATTACGGAAATAAATCCTTGACAATTTCTCCACAATTCCTGATTCCCCAGATACCTGAACTGTATATCACATCTTTCAGTTTTGTTCCCAACTCAGCAGGTAGTTTTCAGGGCCTCGGCAGTCCAGGGCCTAGATTTTCAAACGTCAGTAGCCCAACGAACTTCTTAAGCCCATTCTTAACACATTGGCTATGAACAAAGTTAAGAATTCTAAGGGCTTCGAATGATTTTGAAAATCTAGGCCCAGATCCGAGTTCCACAATGTGGAGATCACGATCTGCCCCATACATGCCTGGGACAGTTGAGGGGTAGACCACAGGGTGCTGAGGCAGCTCAAATAGAATCTTTGATTGGGAAGAAACTAATAATGGTGTTTGAAGCTGAAGAGCTCTGCTTTAATCCTGGCTGGAGGGAGATTGATATGCAACAAAGAAGATGAGGAGCAGACTACCTTCAAATATCACCAGCTCACATGGATAATCTTATCTGATATGTTCCCTATGAATGTTAAACATTTGCCAAAGGCTGGTGTGATCCTGTGGAGGTTGATGTGAGCAGGAAACAGGCTGAGGAGGGGTATTGAATCAGAACTTCAAAGATGAGAGGGGTTGTTGGGACGGAACATCATGGTTGGTGTAAAAGGACGATGAGTCAAGATTGGTCAGGAGAGGATAATATGTGTCAAGACTTGTGTGTGAAGAGAATGTGTGTCAGGACTTGTGTGTGAGGAGAATGTGTGTCAGGACTTGTGTGTGAAGAGAATGTGTGTCAGGACTTGTGTGTGAGCAGAATGTGTGTCATGACTTCTGTGTGAAGAGAATGTGTGTCAGGACTTGTGTGTGAGCAGAATGTGTGTCAGGACTTCTGTGTGAAGAGAATGTGTGTCAGGACTTGTGTGTGAGGAAAATATGTGTCAGGACTCGTGTGTTAGGTGAATGTGTGTCAGGATTTGTGTGTTAGGAGAATGTGTGTCAGGACGTATGTGTGAAGAAAATGTGTGTCAGGACTTGTGTGTTAGGAGAATGTGTGTTTTAAAAGATGTGTGTGAAAAAGTGTTATGTATCAAGACTGAGCATATAGTGCTAGGGCATAGAGCATGGGGCATAGTGTCTGGAACATGGATCTGGGCCACAGAGCATTAGGCATAGAGCATGGGGCATGGTGTCTGGAACATGGAGCTGGGCCACAGAGCATTAGGCATAGAGCATGGGGCATGGTGTCTGGAACATGGAGCAGGGCCACAGAGCATTAGGCATAGAGCATGAGACACTGAGTTTAGCGCATAGAGCATATAGAGCATTGGACATAGAGCAATGGGCATCTTTTTGTTATGTGTGGGATTCTCCTGAGTCCTACAAATGATCCTTTTCCCCCACCTCCTGTCTCAGTACACTGACGTCTGCCTGGTATATTCGAACAAAGGCCTCAGTAACTGTCCTGGTTCTTGCCCCACTCACTTGGTACATCCCCCTGGTTGTGTTGTGGTTTGACCAACAAGGAAGCAAACACCTTGATTACAGGTCGAAAATTGGGATCCTTGATATTGGAGGACAAGGGACACAGTTTGCCCTTGTGACAAACTAGAAATGGATATGATACAGTCAGATACAAGTTAGTGCACGTATAAAACACAGGTTTCACACCCCAGACACCCATATGAGGCTCCAGAGTGGGTATAAACCCCAACCCCATGTCCCTGTCTTATAAAGCATACTGATTGAGGTATTAAATAGCATCTTACTGAATCATTTTGTTTTAAGGTTTCAGCAAGTATGTTGATCCACTCATGTTTGGCAGAGAAACAGTAAATTGTTCTCAGAAAGATTGTTGCCACATGTTTGTTATTGTATGTGTTCTCCCCTTTTAGTGTTTCCAAAAGTCTGTGCATTCCCCTTTCACAACTATCTGTGTTATGACCCCTCTGCAAAATTCTGTAGTGAAAATATGTGTAGTGAAAACATGAAATCAGAGTGATAGGTGTAGCAGATGTGTAAATAGCTGTGAATAAAGTCATGACAGGATTCAAACGTTGCCAAGTGATTGAAAATCTGCCCCATGGGAAATCAACTCATTGATATGTAAATCACAGAATATCAGTATTCCAGATCGAGTTCCAAACTTGTAATGGCCACCACATCCAGCAGGATACATATTCAGCACATGTTGATGCATTGATGGTCTAGTCGCTTATATAAGAACATAATTGGTCACGTTTAGATATATTGAAATCCCTTATCTCTAGGGGCAAATATCTACATAAAATTGACTGCCATTATTCAGATGTTGGTCACAATACGGAGGTCGGTTCTGGAAGGCATAGTGACATCCCTTGGTAACCAGGAGCAGACGACACTGGCTCAAGTCTTGGCCACCTTTGGAATATCGGCATTGTGATGATAGCAGTAAACGGTGATACTAGTATGTCCATGTGTGGCACAGCCAGATGTATGTTAAATGTTAATGTGTCATCCTGTCTACACCAGACCTTATATATCTGGACATACATGTTTGGGATTTCACAGTGTGCCTGTATATAACAGATGACACAGATATGTGATGGTTTGCTTGGTGTATGAGTGCCACCGTCCCCAACAGTTGACCTCTGTGAAGATCCAGGCTGGAACTGGTCTTCAGCAAGTGGACAGAAAGGGATAAGGTGGACAGGCTGCTGACTGGGATGATGCTTGTCACTGTATTCCAATTGATGCTCATGATGTCAGTCACTGGATTGTCTGGTCCAGACTTGATTATGTACAGACTGCAGTCATACAGCTGGAATATTACTGAGTGTGGCATTCAAAATCAAGTAAACAAACAACATTGCCACAAAGGGAGACAGAACCCCTTTATAGGAACTGAGCACACTGAATACAATATAACCCAATCTCCATCACAGGCATTAGGGCAAATGTCCAGATTACATTTATTACACGCCTTCATTACATTTATGACATTGATGTGGAACTGAAATATTAGGTTGAGTTCGAGCCTTCATGTTTGAATGTAATATATAGGATTAAATGAAGCTTTGAGATGCAATTCTAAGTAGAAACAGCAAGCCCATTCATGATTGAATCCCATAACATCAGGTGGAGCGATCTTCCTGAGATTACTTCAAAATGAGTGTGAGGCTTCTGATGACAGGTTTCCTTGAGTTTACTGATGACAAATGCATCTTTAAAATCATTTCTGTTTTGGAAAGCAGTTAGTGAGTGAGTTGGGTTTAATGCTCCTTTGATCAGTATTCTGATTATATCATGGTGTGTCAGCCGTGATGTTGGAGGAAAACCCACAATACAGATGTCAGACATTCACCACATAGGTGGGTTACATGATGGTGCCAACAAACCTACAAACCCAATTAAGGTGGACCAGGATTTGAACCCACGATCATTCATGTCTGGTTAGACTAACAACTAATGTCTTGTATGCTAAAGGTAATTTTGGAAATGAGTATCAACATCTTAATGATTATCATTTCATCATTATTTCCAGCTACTCTAGCAAATAGGATCAAGTTATTACCCAAGTTTGGAATGCATTAGGAAGAATGGTGTCAGTTTTTAGAAGATTTGAATTAAGATTAATACTAAATGTCAGAACAGTCCATGGCTTGGATCCTCCTTCTGGAGAAATCACTTGGTAATCTGTTGAAGCTATGTCAGAACAGTCCATGGCTTGGATCCTCCTTCTGGAGAAATCACTTGGTAATCTGTTGAAGCTATGTCAGAACAGTCCATGGCTTGGATCCTCCTTCTGGAGAAATCACTTGGTAATCTGTTGAAGCTGATCAGTGATGTCAATGTTCTCATCAGGAGGATATTGTATTGTGGATGGATAAGTGGACACTTGTCAGCATTAATCACTTGACCTTGAGATTCAGGCTGATACTGGGACAAGAGAGGCCATCACTCGGTTACCCAGCTAATTACTCTGTCATCAGAAGTGCCTTCTTCATAAACATCAATGAGACAAGATGGAGGATCTTTCAGCAGGATGAACAGGATGATGTCTCGATAAGGGGATCTCTAGAGAGTGCTGTGATGCTGGGCCTCCTTTCACAAAGCACTAAGGTGACCGTAAGTCACTAAGGTAACCTCAGTGCAATGTTAAAGAATGGGAGTTGAGGTTAACCTTAGTAAAGGTTGCTTCTTGACAGGAGCCCCTGGTGTATCAGGGTGGATCTCCAGCCAGGCTGTAACTATCAGTTTAACCTGTCACATCTAGACCAGCATATCCATTGTGACTTGTCACACACCAGCATATCCATTGTGACTTGTCACACACCAGAATATCCATTGTGACTTGTCACACACCAGCATATCCATTGTGACTTGTCACACACCAGCATATCCATTGTGACTTGTCACACACCAAGCATATCCATTGTGACTTGTCACACACCAGCATATCCATTGTGACTTGTCACACACCAGAATATCCATTGTGACTTGTCACACACCAGCATATTGATTGTGACTTGTCACACACCAGCATATCCATTGTGACTTGTCAATTGTGACTTGTCACACACCAGCAAATCCATTGTGACTTGTCACACAACAGCATATCCATTGTGACATGTCACACACCAGCATATCCATTGTGACTTGTCATATTGATTGTGACTTGTCACACACCAGCATATCCATTGTGACATGTCACACACCAGCATATCCATTGTGACTTGTCACACACCAGCATATCCATTGTGACATGTCACACACCAGCATGATCAGCATTGTGACTTGTCACACACCAGCATATCCATTGTGATCCATTGTGTGACTTGTCACACACCAGCATATCCATTGTGACTTGTCACACACCAGCATATTGATTGTGACTTGTCACACACCAGCATATCCATTGTGACATGTCACACACCAGCATATCCATTGTGACTTGTCACACACCAGCATATCCATTGTGACTTGTCACGCATATCCATTGTGACAGGTTGTCGTCAGTTCCTTTATTGGTTTACCAGCTAATTGTATCTGGCCTTGTCAGGGGACCTGATGACCTTGGCTCTGTAGACTTTCATGTGGAGGGGATGAAACAAGCATGGCTGCTAATATGATTAGTGTGTGCTTCATGTGATGCCTTGATGTTGGAGACTTGAGCTGCTAACTGACATCCACACTGAATAATACCGTCAGTCTCAACTTGTATTTGACATTTGGAAAACTTACAGCCAGTCTAGTCAGTAAGCAGAAAATTATCACATTCTAATAGACATTATTTAGTTACTGTCACAGAATTTTCATCCAAGGTGAAAGTTCATTAGATTAGTGTTGCAGCCTGTATCACAAATATAAGCAAGATGCTATCTTTAACTTTGAATGGCAAGATAGGTGTTATTACATTTGGAGGAATTTTACCCATTATGACAATTTTATACTTTCTTTTCAAGATGTTATTTTAAAAATGTGACCTAATTTCAACTCATATACAAGAAATGCAACTGACCAGGCCTTAGTTGGCATTTTGAGCAAAGAGATTGACCGACCATATTTGAATAGGCAACAGACACTTGGTGTTGACACTCTTGATTACAAATGGCAGGAACCATTGGACTTTCCCAGTTCATGACAAGAGACAGGAAAATGGACATTATTACTTCCTTGGTTTACTGATTATTTTGTGAACCAAATTAAATAACTGTTAGTGTTCTTTGAAGACATTTCTAAATGTGTTGCCATTTATGAGTAAGGCTTGTCTTGTTAGACCTACAGCTACCTTCTGTCTTGTCTGTGTGACAGACCCATGAATATCAAGGCTAGAATTGATCTTTAGTAACCCATGATTGTCGTAAGAGGTGACTAACAGGATCGGGTGGTCAGGCTTGCTGACTTCGTTGACACATATCATCATATCCCAATTTCGTAAATCGATCCTCATGCTGTTGATCACTGGATTGTCTAGTCTAGACTTGATTATTTATATTGCTGAGTGTGGCGTAAAACTAAAATCACTCATTCACTCACTGTTTGACAGTCTCACACCTGTACTATTTTCCTTTCCAACTTGAAGCAAGTCTAGATATTCCACCGAATCTGAATCCTCCCATCTCACTGGGGTTCCTTTTCAATTTAAATTAAGTTGCTTTTTCACATGAAATGTTACATTTTTGGAGATAAGGATTAGTACATTGGAATTTTTACCAATTAAAATGAGCTTGCTTACAGAGACAGAGATGTCAAGCACAGTGTAATGTACGTCTTCACATTGGGTGTGGATATTATCAGGTTTCACTGATACACAAAACTGATTCCCTTAATGTGTCAAGTGTATATCTAAATGGAAGGATGGATGTGATTGTCCCTGTCAAAAGTTGTGTAGTATATATACAAACATTTCCACCAGTGATAATCCAAAGTACAAAGTTTTCCCATTTAACAGGATCTAGCATAACAGGGTTTCTCTGTAATTAAATTGGCCATGCCTTAGCAACAGGAAACCATTGTGGATGTCAGCCGTTCCCAAGTCTGTGACATGAGATGCTTGTCAGCTCCAGTGAGTAACCTGTGTGTTTGAGGGCTAGGGTTGATACTGTTATATTACTTGATGAAACACAGGGAGCCCGGTGTTGGTGTCCATTCAGTACTAATTAACTGTTAAGTGCTGGCTTCTATTTGTTCCATTGTTTTGCCTGCATCTTTGTTGTCTTATTACTTTTGTTGTTCTTGCATGTACATGTATATGCTGTCTGCCTCGTATCATCCATTCACCTGATGAAGGAGTAAGGATATACTCCGAAACGTTGTGTTCCTCATAATAAAGAAGTTGACATCTATAAAACTCTCTTCCTTGTGTGTATCACTTCTAAATGACATTCAAAGACCAGGGAGCACGGGTTGCCATTTTGTCTGATGGACACACAAGGTTTCTGTGTACAGTTGCTTCCCTTGACAATACCAGGAAACAATGGTCATGGGATCGAAATCCAGATTTGATCTGATTTGTCAACACCTTTGTTACAACAAAGTGGTATATGTCCATAACCATCTGTCTGTCTGATCTGTCCTCCCTCTTGATGCTGAGCAGGTCAAACTCTCTAACTCACTAACGTGCTAACCCTCATCTCCATTGTCTTTAGAAGGTTAGTTCCGTTCTACTGGTATGAAAACGTCTTTTCTTTGACATGCTTATTGCATCATGAGGACACATGCACACACACACATGCACACACGCAGACAGACAGGCATGCAGTGTTCAGAGCATATGTGATATGCACGCATGCATTATCTTCATCACTGGACAAAAACAAGCAGGAACACAGTCTGGGAATGTCAATTCACCCATGCAGGTTTCATACATACTGGTTCAGAGCAGCGTGATCTCAAGCTTCATCATGATGCCTCTCAAGCATGTATGTTAGCATGGAGGCTCAACATCATAAGGTTGCCTCTGAAGATCTCTCAAATAATTAGTAGTACTTGACTTGGGCTCTTAAACTAGTGCTGTCTCGCTGGATTCACAATGTCTATATATATACGTACAATGTTCTGACCTATATAAGCTTGGCTTGTTACAATCTTGGTACAATTTTCTGCCGTGCCATCACAAACTTTGAGAATCTTCAGCAAGCTATGATGGATACTGTTAGCATAGAGTACACATATACTGTGTACTCTCAAGCCAGACAATATATTTCAATGTCCTTGTTCATAAAGTTTTTGTATATTAAGAACTTGAAAAACAGAACTGGTGTAAAGACTTCATGGTATTATTACTTCATCAAAGTGGTTTCCTGAATTCATTATTGATTGTACATTTAATAAGTTCAACTAAACTTACACCAGTGGTAGTTGTGCAATGTTACAAAATCTGTAAAACAGGTGGGGCCTTGGATATTTAGCTGTCAGCTTAGCCTTGCTCCAAGGCTGTACTGAAGGTTAAGCCCATGGATGTATACTAATTCTATCCTTTAACAGGCAAGTCCCGGATAAGCGTACAGAATATTGTCACTGTTTCTAAATGGAATGTTTGCGCAATAAAATATCTTGTATTGTGTATCTCAGTACAGGACGGCCGGTCTATTATTTATATTTTTTAGAAATTTTCATTTGAACTATTAATTATTACCTTAGAGACTTGTGCAAGTTTACTCTCAGCTAGCTGGGTACAGGTGAGTATACATGAGCATCAGTCTGTTACAGAGCCAGAGAAATGTTCACAGCATAAAATCTGGCTGCTGACCCTTGGTGACCTTAGATTGGTCTCAATCAGTGTTCCTTGGCCGTGACTTCACTTGCCTGTGTAGATTGAGAGATAAGATTGATCATCACTCACTTTGAAGTGTACAGATTTACATTTGATATCTGCAGTTTGAGATAAGAGTTTGGATGTTGCGTGTAAAAGCATTCACTGAATGCCAATGTTTATGGAGGATATAGCTTAATGGAACCATATGTTCAGGAGGTCTTCAGGAGGTTAAGGTATTATCTCTTATTAAACAGACTGGGTTGGGGCTGGATACATGTGGTGGAATGATGTACATTGTTTGACAAAATCTTCAGAGATCTGTTCTTTAAATTATATTTTGGCTGTGTATTCTTGTAATATCGCTCCACCCCTAACACAGTGTGGTAGGGATTGTGAAACAGGATTTGTCTCCATTCTCTCCATTTAAAAGTATCCTTACTAATTCACATCACGGGAAGCATGTTAAAAGAGATGGATGATGATGATGATGATGATGATGATGATGATGATGATGATGATGATGATGATGATGATGATGATGATGATGATGATGATGACGACGATGATGATGATGACGACGACTACGATGATGATGATGATGATGATGATGATCGATGATGATGACGACGACTACGATGATGATGATGATGATGATGCATTACTGCTATATATGTATAACGGTATATGCAATATCCTTGGCTGTAGTTTCATTGGATGGTAGATAGGGACAGTAAGAATTTTCTTTAATCCAATCACAAGGTATCAATGATTAAATCGCAATTTAAGGCATTCCAGTAATCTCTTATATCATGTGCTCCATACAACTGGTTCATGGTAGTAAGTAATCTGTATAAGGCATGACATTTTAGCAAAAAGTACACATTTATAGACTTAAGTGACTGGTTGCTCAGTGTCGACATTTCTGTAAAATGGATAAACTTCATGTTGATACAAAGACTATATGTGTCAGGTTGAAGCCTAGCAGCTACTGTCATGTAGATCATGGATGTTTAGCTTGATAGTTGGATGTACAAGTGTGGTTATTATATCATTTGAATTAAATGGAATTGTTTTTACCATCAAAATGTTTGAGTTGATAGACAAGCAAACCAAGGAACAAGTATGCTTGTCTTGCGTGAGTTGTGTTCATGATAAACTTTCTCCAAACTTTTTAAGTCGTTATGAACAATTCGTGCAAAGAAGTAGTCCTTCAATGTCACATGGTCGCTAATCTCCATGGTGATGGGTGGGAGTCACATTGCATGTTCTCAATCACACACAATCTGGGATCTACATAAACTTTTGTTCTTCATGTAACATGGCCATATATTATGATTGATTCAGTGACGAGTCGCGAACCTGGCACACTGTGATTGGGCAATCAATACTTGCCGGATGCTGGGTTTTTACTGTTAGTCTATCTACCCATAATGCAACTGCGGAAAGTCTTCATCAACTGATGTGTTTTTTATGCAGCCTGCCATGCTGTAAGAAAAAAGCTTTGATTCATGTTAAAGAGTTCCGTGGCCATGGCATCCTTTTAACACCTGTCACTTCCAATACAGATTTTCATTTATCACGTCAGTGGAAACAATCATGGAACAGTGAGGCAGGTGTCAAGGCCATTCACAGACACACTTTCTGTTTCATTTATTATATTTATTTCAATCGGTTGTATTACCGTTAGTATATATTTTCGTGCTCCTCACTACTGCCATAATTAACTCCACCATGACTATGTGTGATGATAATGATGAGGGATGATGATGATGATGATGATGGTGGTGGTGGTGATGATGATGATGATGATGATGATGATGACAGAGTACTATTAAAGTGTCACCATGACACAAGGCGTGATATGGCGTATTTTGTGAGGGATCATTAGTGTCATTGTGTACCGGCGTCACATTTCCTGCAGTCCACGATGTTGTATGCCATGATGTCATGATGGAGTGGTTAGCACCCCCTGACCCGGGTTGTGACACTTTCACACTGGATGCCAGGGTCATGTCAATAAGCTGGCTAATTGTTTTAGTAGATTTTGTCAGATAAGCATATTTACAGTCATTTTACTTACAGTTTGCATTTTTTTCTGGATTGGTTGTCCAGATGCCGAGCAGTAGAAAGACAAACAGTTGGGTTAGGTTGGGGTTGACTTCCCTCAAATGTGCCTGTGGAGTCTAAGTGTGTTTTGTTTGTTGTTGTTTAACGCGGCACTCAGCAATATTCCAGATATATGGTGGCGGTCTGTAAATAATTGAGTCTGGACCAGACAATTCAGTGGTCAACTGCATGACATCGATCGTTGCAATTGGAATACAATGACACGTGTCAACTAAGTCAGCGAGCCTGACCACCCAATCCCAATAGTCGCCTCTTACAACAAGCATGGGTTGCTGTAGATCACTTCTAGCCTGGAGCTTCATGGGTCCCAGTGTCATCTGATTGTGTCTCTACCCTGTCAGCACCATATCAAGCTTGTGTCTCTCCCCTGTCAGCACCATATCAAGCTTGTGTCTCTCCCCTGTCAGCACCATATCAAGCTTGTGTCTCTACCCTGTCAGCACCATATCAAGCTTGTGTCTCTCCCCTGTCAGCACCATATCAAGCTTTGTGTACCCTGTCAGCACCATATCAAGCCTGTCAGCACCCTGTATCAAGCTTGTGTCTCTACCCTGTCAGCACCATATCGAAAGCTTGTGTCTCTCCCCCTGTCAGCACCATATCAAGCTTGTCTCTACCCTGTCAGCACCATATCAAGCTTGTGTCTCTACCCCTGTCAGCACCATATCAAGCTTGTGTGTCTCTACCCTGTCAGCACCATATCAAGCTTGTGTCTCTCCCCTGTCAGCACCATATCAAGCTTGTGTCTCTACCCTGTCAGCACCATATCAAGCTTGTGTCTCTCCCTGTCAGCACCATATCAAGCTTGTGTCTCTCCTGTCAGCACCATATCAAGCTTGTGTCTACCCTGTCAGCACCATATCAAGCTTGTGTCTCTACCCTGTCAGCACCATCAAGCTTGTGTCTCTATCAGCACCATATCAAGCTTGTGTCTCTACCCTGTCAGCACCATATCAAGCTTGTGTCTCTACCCTGTCAGCACCATATCAAGCTTTGTCTCTACCCTGTCAGCACCATATCAAGCTTGTGTCTCTACCCTGTCAGCACCATATCAAGCTTGTGTCTCTACCCTGTCAGCACCATATCAAGCTTGTGTCTCTACCCTGTCAGCACCATATCAAGCTTGTGTCTCTACCCCTGTCAGCACCATATCAAGCTCTTGTGTCTCTCCCCTGTCAGCACCATATCAAGCTTGTGTCTCTCCCCTGTCAGCACCATATCAAGCTTGTGTCTCTACCCTGTCAGCACCATATCAAGCTTGTGTCTCTACCCTGTCAGCACCATATCAAGCTTGTGTCTCACCCTGTCAGCACCATATCAAGCTTGTGTCTCTACCCTGTCAGCACCATATCAAGCTTGTGTCTCTACCCTGTCAGCACCATATCAAGCTTGTGTCTCTACCCTGTCAGCACCATATCAAGCTTGTGTCTCTACCCTGTCAGCACCATATCAAGCTTGTGTCTCTACCCTGTCAGCACCATATCAAGCTTGTCTCTACCCTGTCAGCACCATATCAAGCTTGTGTCTCTACCCTGTCAGCACCATATCAAGCTTGTGTCTCTACCCTGTCAGCACCATATCAAGCTTGTGTCTCTCCCCTGTCAGCACCATATCAAGCTTGTGTCTCTACCCTGTCAGCACCATATCAAGCTTGTGTCTCTACCCTGTCAGCACCATATCAAGCTTTGTCTCTACCCTGTCAGCACCATATCAAGCTTTGTCTCTACCCCTGTCAGCCCTGTCGGCACCATATCAAGCTTGTGTCTCTCCCCTGTCAGCACCATATCAAGCTTGTGTCTCTACCCTGTCAGCACCATATCAAGCTTGTGTCTCTACCCTGTCAGCACCATATCAAGCTTGTGTCTCTACCCTGTCAGCACCATATCAAGCTTGTGTCTCTACCCTGTCAGCACCATATCAAGCTTGTGTCTCTACCCTGTCAGCACCATATCAAGCTTGTGTCTCTACCCTGTCAGCACCATATCAAGCTTGTGTCTCTACCCTGTCAGCACCATATCAAGCTTGTGTCTCTACCCTGTCAGCACCATATCAAGCTTGTGTCTCTACCCTGTCAGCACCATATCAAGCTTGTGTCTCTACCCTGTCAGCACCATATCAAGCTTGTGTCTCTACCCTGTCAGCACCATATCAAGCTTGTGTCTCTACCCTGTCAGCACCATATCAGCTTGTGTCTCCTACCCTGTCAGTCTCTACCCTGTCAGCATCGCTTGTGTGTCTCTACCCTGTCAGCACCATATCAAGCTTGTGTCTCTCCCCTGTCAGCACCATATCAAGCTTGTGTCTCTACCCCTGTCAGCTCATATCAAGCTTGTGTCTACCCTGTCAGCACCATATCAAGCTTGTGTCTCTACCCTGTCAGCACCATATCAAGCTTGTGTCTCTACCCTGTCAGCACCATATCAAGCTTGTGTCTCTACCCTGTCAGCACCATATCAAGCTTGTGTCTCTACCCTGTCAGCACCATATCAAGCTTGTGTCTCTACCCTGTCAGCACCATATCAAGCTTGTGTCTCTACCCTGTCAGCACCATATCAAGCTTGTGTCTCTACCCTGTCAGCACCATATCAAGCTTGTGTCTCTACCCTGTCAGCACCATATCAAGCTTGTGTCTCTCCCCTGTCAGCACCATATCAAGCTTGTGTCTCTACCCTGTCAGCACCATATCAAGCTTGTGTCTCTACCCTGTCAGCACCATATCAAGCTTGTGTCTCTACCCTGTGTCAGCACCATATCAAGCTTGTGTCTCTACCCTGTTCCCCTGTCAGCACCATATCAAGCTTGTGTCTCTACCCTGTCAGCACCATATCAGCTTGTGTCTCTACCCTGTCAGCACCATATCAAGCTTGTGTCTCTACCCTGTCAGCACCATATCAAGCTTTTTGTGTCTCTGTGCCCCCTGTCAGCACCATATCAAGCTTGTGCTTGTCAGCACCTCTCCCTGTCTCTTCCCTGTCAGCACCATATCAAGCTTGTGTCTCTACCCTGTCAGCACCATATCAAGCTTGTGTCTCTACCCTGTCAGCACCATATCAAGCTTGTGTCTCCCACCCTGTCAGCACCATATCAAGCTTGTGTCTCTACCCTGTCAGCAACCATATCAAGCTTGTGTCTCTACCCTGTCAGCACCATATCAAGCTTGTGTCTCTACCCTGTCAGCACCATATCAAGCTTGTGTCTCTACCCTGTCAGCAACCATATCGCTTTGTGTCTCTACCCTGTCAGCACCATATCAAGCTTGTGTCTCTACCCTGTCAGCACCCATATCGCTTGTGTCTCACCTGTCAGCAGCACCATATCAAGCTTGTGTCTACCCTGTCAGCACCATATCAAGCTTTGTGTCTCTACCCTGTCAGCACCATATCAAGCTTTGTGTCTCTACCCTGTCAGCACCATATCAAGCTTGTGTCTCTACCCTGTCAGCACCATATCAAGCTTGTGTCTCTACCCTGTCAGCACCATATCAAGCTTGTGTCTCTACCCTGTCAGCACCATATCAAGCTTGTGTCTCTACCCTGTCAGCACCATATCAAGCTTTGTGTCTCTACCCTGTCAGCACCATATCAAGCTTTGTGTCTCTACCCTGTCAGCACCATATCAAGCTTGTGTCTCTACCCTGTCAGCACCATATCAAGCTTGTGTCTCTACCCTGTCAGCACCATATCAAGCTTGTGTCTCTACCCTGTCAGCACCATATCAAGCTTGTGTCTCTACCCTGTCAGCACCATATCAAGCTTGTGTCTCTACCCCTGTCAGCACCATATCAAGCTTGTGTCTCTACCCTGTCAGCACCATATCAAGCTTGTGTCTCTACCCTGTCAGCACCATATCAAGCTTGTGTCTCTACCCTGTCAGCACCATATCAAGCTTGTGTCTCTACCCTGTCAGCACCATATCAAGCTTTGTGTCTCTACCCTGTCAGCACCATATCAAGCTTTGTCTCTACCCTGTCAGCACCATATCAAGCTTGTGTCTCTACCCTGTCAGCACCATATCAAGCTTGTGTCTCTACCCTGTCAGCACCATATCAAGCTTGTGTCTCTACCCTGTCAGCACCATATCAAGCTTGTGTGTCTCTACCCTGTCAGCACCATATCAAGCTTGTGTCTCTCTACCCTGTCAGCACCATATCAAGCTTGTGTCTCTACCCTGTCAGCACCATATCAAGCTTGTGTCTCTACCCTGTCAGCACCATTCAAGCTTGTGTCTCTACCCTGTCAGCACCATATCAAGCTTGTGTCTCTACCCTGTCAGCCATATCAAGCTTGTGTCTCTACCCTGTCAGCATATCAAGCTTGTGTCTCATTACCGCTTTGTGTCTCTACCCTGTCAGCACCATATCAAGCTTGTGTCTCTACCCCTGTCAGCACCATATCAAGCTTGTGTCTCACCCCTGTCAGCACCATATCAAGCTTGTGTCTCTACCCTGTCAGCACCATATCAAGCTTGTGTCTCTACCCTGTCAGCACCATATCGCTTGTGTCTCTACCCTGTCAGCACCATATCGCTTGTGTCTCTACCCTGTCAGCACCATATCAAGCTTGTGTCTCTACCCTGTCAGCACCATATCAAGCTTGTGTCTCTACCCTGTCAGCACCATATCAAGCTTGTGTCTCACCCTGTCATATCATATCGCTTGTGTCTCTACCCTGTCAGCACCATATCAAGCTTGTGTCTCTACCCTGTCAGCACCATATCAAGCTTGTGTCTCTACCCTGTCAGCACCATATCAAGCTTGTGTCTCTACCCTGTCAGCACCATATCGCTTGTGTCTCTACCCTGTCAGCACCATATCAAGCTTGTGTCTCTGCCCCTGTCAGCACCATATCAAGCTTTGTGTCTCTACCCTGTCAGCACCATATCAAGCTTGTGTCTCTACCCTGTCAGCACCATATCAAGCTTGTGTCTCTACCCTGTCAGCACCATATCAAGCTTGTGTCTCTACCCTGTCAGCACCATATCAAGCTTGTGTCTCACCCTGTCAGCACCATATCAAGCTTGTGTCTCTACCCTGTCAGCACCATATCAAGCTTGTGTCTCTACCCTGTCAGCACCATATCGCTTGTGTCTCTACCCTGTCAGCACCATATCAAGCTTGTGTCTCTACCCTGTCAGCACCATATCAAGCTTGTGTCTCTACCCTGTCAGCACCATATCGCTTGTGTCTCTACCCTGTCAGCACCATATCAAGCTTGTGTCTCTACCCTGTCAGCACCATATCAAGCTTGTGTCTCTACCCTGTCAGCACCATATCGCTTTTGTGTCTCTACCCTGTCAGCACCATATCAAGCTTGTGTCTCTACCCTGTCAGCACCATATCAAGCTTGTGTCTCTACCCTGTCAGCATACATCAAGCTTGTGTCTCTACCCTGTCAGCACCATATCAAGCTTGTGTCTCTACCCTGTCAGCACCATATCAAGCTTGTGTCTCTACCCTGTCAGTCTCTACCCTGTCAGCACCATATCAAGCTTGTGTCTCTACCCTGTCAGCACCATATCAAGCTTGTGTCTCTACCCTGTCAGCACCATATCAAGCTTGTGTCTCTACCCTGTCAGCACCATATCAAGCTTGTGTCTCTACCCTGTCAGCACCATATCAAGCTTGTGCTTGTGTCTCTCTACCCTGTCAGCACCATATCAAGCTTGTGTCTCTACCCTGTCAGCACCATATCGAAGCTTGTGTCTCTACCCTGTCAGCACCATATCAAGCTTGTGTCTCTACCCTGTCAGCACCATATCAAGCTTGTGTCTCTACCCTGTCAGCACCATATCAAGCTTGTGTCTCTACCCTGTCAGCACCATATCAAGCTTGTGTCTCTACCCTGTCAGCACCATATCAAGCTTGTGTCTCTACCCTGTCAGCACCATATCAAGCTTGTGTCTCTACCCTGTCAGCACCATATCAAGCTTGTGTCTCTACCCTGTCAGCACCATATCAAGCTTGTGTCTCTACCCTGTCAGCACCATATCAAGCTTGTGTCTCTACCCTGTCAGCACCATATCAAGCTTGTGTCTACCCTGTCAGCACCATATCGCTTGTGTCTCTACCCTGTCAGCACCATATCAAGCTTGTGTCTCTACCCTGTCAGCACCATATCAAGCTTGTGTCTCTACCCTGTCAGCACCATATCAAGCTTGTGTCTCTACCCTGTCAGCACCATATCAAGCTTGTGTCTCTCCCCTGTCAGCACCATATCAAGCTTGTGTCTCTACCCTGTCAGCACCATATCAAGCTTGTGTCTCTACCCTGTCAGCACCATATCAAGCTTGTGTCTCTACCCTGTCAGCACCATATCAAGCTTGTGTCTCTACCCTGTCAGCACCATATCGCTTGTGTCTCTACCCTGTCAGCACCATATCAAGCTTGTGTCTCTACCCTGTCAGCACCATATCAAGCTTGTGTCTCTACCCTGTCAGCACCATATCGCTTGTGTCTCTACCCTGTCAGCACCATATCAAGCTTGTCTCTACCCTGTCAGCACCATATCAAGCTTGTGTCTCTACCCTGTCAGCATCATATCGCTTGTGTCTCTGGGTTCTGGCCCTGTCAGCACCATATCGCTTGTGTCTCTACCCTGTCAGCACCATATCAAGCTTGTGTCTCTACCCTGTCAGCACCATATCAAGCTTGTGTCTCTACCCTGTCAGCACCATATCAAGCTTGTGTCTCTACCCTGTCAGCACCATATCGCTTGTGTCTCTACCCTGTCAGCACCATATCGCTTGTGTCTCTACCCTGTCAGCACCATATCAAGCTTGTGTCTCTACCCCTGTCAGCACCATATCAAGCTTGTGTCTCTACCCTGTCAGCACCATATCAAGCTGTGTCTCTACCCTGTCAGCACCATATCAAGCTTGTGTCTCTACCCTGTCAGCACCATATCAAGCTTGTGTCTCTACCCTGTCAGCACCGTGATCAAGCTTGTGTCTCTACCCCGTCAGCACCATATCAAGCTTGTGTCTCTACCCTGTCAGCACCATTTATCGCTTGTGTCCCACCCTGTCAGCACCATATCAAGCTTGTGTCTCTACCCTGTCAGCACCAGATCATCGCTTGTGTCTCTACCCCTGTCAGCACCATATCAAGCTTGTGTCTCTACCCTGTCAGCACCATATCAAGCTTGTGTCTCTACCCTGTCAGCACCATATCAAGCTTGTGTCTCTACCCTGTCAGCAATTTCAGATCGCTTGTGTCTCTACCCTGTCAGCACCATATCAAGCTTGTGTCTCTACCCTGTCAGTAACCATATCAAGCTTGTGTGTCTCTACCCTGTCAGCAACATATATCAAGCTTGTGTCTCACCCTGTCAGCATCATATCGCTTGTGTCTCTACCCTGTCAGCACCATATCAAGCTTGTGTCTCTACCCTGTCAGCACCATATCAAGCTTGTGTCTCTACCCCTGTCAGCACCATATCGCTTGTGTCTCTACCCTGTCAGCACCATATCAAGCTTGTGTCTCTACCCTGTCAGCACCATATCAAGCTTGTGTCTCTACCCTGTCAGCACCATATCAAGCTTGTGTCTCTACCCTGTCAGCACCATATCAAGCTTGTGTCTCTACCCTGTCAGCACCATATCAAGCTTGTGTCTCTACCCTGTCAGCACCATATCAAGCTTGTGTCTCTACCCTGTCAGCACCATATCAAGCTTGTGTCTCTACCCTGTCAGCACCATATCAAGCTTGTGTCTCTACCCTGTCAGCACCATATCAAGCTTGTGTCTCTACCCTGTCAGCACCATATCAAGCTTGTGACTTCATCAAAGTTCTAAATGTCTGAGACCTGGATCACTTCACCGTTTCCCCACATGAATCTGGTACACTGTGATATAACTATAACATTCTAAGTGACATTAAACTGATCTCACTCACTCCTTGGCAATATAGGCACAGATTCCCATCAACAGAACTTAGATTCACCATTTGTTCCCAAGAATGGAATCCGATCTGGGTCTAACCCATGACAGTTGAACACTATAACCAATCTTCTCCCCTATTAAATCAGGCATACTGTAAAACATGGAGTGAAGTCTTGGAGTGGGGTCTTGGAGCGGAGTCTTGGAATGGAGTTTAAATGTAAATATTTTGAAGACCGAGTTTGTTTTGTTTTGATCATAAGGGAAACTAAACCAGCGCATTCGTTCCAACATCTGTAGCTGGTTGGTGTTATCAGTTTTATCAGAAGGCAGGAGCCATTTTGTATACACTTATCAATTAGCCCTGTCAACTCCAGAAATGTCATTCTGTAACTGTATTAACTGCGGGTCCTGTTCTGGGGCTTTGTTGACATCAAGAAAAAAAAATGTATGAATAGATCGGGAGGATGGATGTGTCAACGGCGTGAGATATGATCGGCAGGGGAACTAGCTTGGAATTATATCGCATAATAAGTTGACAAAGACGAAGGATAGGTTGAGTTCAAACTACTTTTAGTTGGTTGCACAGGCCAGGACAAACATTAGTAATAGTATACATGAATGAGGTTCGTGGAGTTCCGCTCAACACCAGGGGCTTCCTACTTAGGATTATCCTGCTCGTGGTCGCCCCAACAGACAGTCGGAATACCGGACTCCTTGACAATATGGATGTGAGCATATATATACAGTTTTTGACAACAATGGACAGGCGAGCACACAACAGTGGACAGATAGAGAAACAATAGCACTTCTTTGTAACAGTGGATGTGATGGCAGACGCCAAGGGGATGACCAGTTAAGGTTCTAAATGTCATATTAATGAAAGTGACAAAGTGGGTACAGGTGACTGAAAACGATGTACAGTCGCGGTAGTGATAATGATTAAGTATGCAGATTAAATAATTGCAATTAAGTTTCACATGGTTTCGCTACATAGTTTTTATCTTTAGGAATATTTGAACGATGGCTGTCCTGAATTAGGCGCTATAACAGATGAATGTATGGATGGAAATGATTTACAACCTATACAACAAATACTAATAATGGCATTATTTATTGTCCAATGAAGGACATACATAACATTGACATATGCAAATGCACATTTGTGTAGAGGAAGCCGTTGTAAGGGAAAGGTACAGAAATACGGTCTATGCTAAGACATATTACATAACAAAGAAATTGATAACATAAGATATATAGCACTATATTATTCAGGAACAGGATTTTTTTTGTCAGTGATGGCAAACGTAACTGTAGACTAAGGCTTAGTCCCTGAATATATATAATTTTGATAGTAACAAACAAGCCCATTTATATTGAAAAGGAGCCCTAGGGAGACCAGAGATTCAGAACCTGAGGAAATCTAGACTTGCTTTATTTAGGGCTTTAGCACTGCAGAGCGGGCTTGGCAGTAGGGGAAATAATATGGTTCAGGGACTGTGAGACAGACTAACGTAACTGTTGCAATGTCATAATTGTCTTGTGTTTTTTAATAAAAATAGTTATCTTTTTACATCCTTGAACTTACAAACAAAAAGCAAAAATAAATACAGTTGAATATTTTGCAAGCTGATTGTTAGTGAGTTTCATCAGTTCTCTGTGCCTTCGAAAATCTTAACTTTCTGTAAGGTTATGCATAGGCAGTCCATTGAATGTGACAGATAACAGGCAACACATCATTGATACAATCTGCCCTCAGAATGGCAGAAAGCTAAACCAGTGCTACTTGAGGATTGCCATGTAAACATTTTCACACTTTGATTACGTTGCTGTGCTCACAAATGAAAGCAGAATTGCAGCGAGTTTGAATTTTGTGACAATCTTCGCCATTTTAGGTAGTTGCCAAATTTCTGTGTGGGACTGAATTCTTTTGCCTCTTCTTCAGTATACAGACCAAATTTGTATAGATGGAAAGTTCCCACTAATGTTTCAATTATCACTTGATAAACTGGTGGAAACACCCCTTATGGTAGTAAATATAGTAATACTGCAATAGGAATCCTTGTATAGCCAAGAATCTTTCCAACATAAACTGTCTTTCCTTTGAAAGTGCAAATATATTTTTCCAGTTAAAGTATTGTAGACATTGTATTCATTGTTATTTGTTGACAATATTTCTTTTTAAATAAATTAATGAAATATTTCGAGGAATTACTGCTTTTCCAACCACAGGATGTTTAGTTCTGATAAACATCTACAATGTCAATGCCTTGATAAAGTTCCAGGCAAACCCTTTTCCAAGAATGAATGACCAGTCCTCAACCCATGACACTTGACAGCCATCCCAGGGATTCAGCACAAATTTCAGTATGGCAGGATATATCGTTTCATTGTTTAGATAGTTTGTTTTATAAATATGTCACATGTAACATATTTTGAACTGAAAAGATTTGAAATGACATCAGGAGTCCCATCAGCAAAATATAAACGTGAATACAGTATTGTTGTTTGGTTTTATGTTTTACATAACAAATAGCACAATTACAAAGACAAAACCATCTACCCATTCATGATTTATATACTTGTATTAACTTTCCCTCATAAATATCAAATTTCAGAAATAAAACATAACTATCTGGACTGTAAATGTGTTGGATTATCTTTAGGATTTGCATCTCAATGTATAGATATGAACAATGACAATTTCCCAAATCTGTAAGGCAAGAAAGACTAATATCTAAGATGAATTAGATAACATATTTATTGCAATTAAATCATGCTATGTCCAATATGTCCCAGTACTTTTTTTAAACCCGTCCAACATTTGACAAACCACATGCCTACTCAATAAAGGATTCCTATTGAATAATTTGAAATAGTTTTCTTGACATTCATGCCAGATAGCAGATCATAAAGGCATAAGAAAATAAGATCTGCTGTTTTTAATTCTGGCTGGTAATACTTGTTCTGCCCTGATCGGGGAGCATGATACGGGGCAGGATATGTTTCCTGTAAACACTATAGCCTGTCAGTGACGGAAATCTTGTGAGCCAATACCTCTAATTGCTGGCTTGTTTTTCATCGTTCAAATTGTTCCTCATGGGTCGGTATGTAGTGCCTTATTTTTGAAATTCATCTTACTGCATGTTAGATGTTTGATTTACATTTGAAGAAAAAGGTTGTTAATTATGAGAGCAAAGCTGTAGTTTGCTGAAGCTTCAGTTAAAGCACTAGTGTGAATGAAAAGCATGAATAATAATTTGAACAGATGGAAAATATCTATATTTCTTCCAATAACACTTCATGGGAGTAAGCTTCAAACTGAATTTCCCTATTCTTTATAGCATTTCACTGGATGTGAGGAAACGTTATTCGTGTACCTGCTGTTACCTACAGTGTGGAGAACAAATATGTTGCTGACGATATTTATAGCTGTTGTGTGAGTGCATTATGCACATATGTAATTTCATGATCTGAAATGCTGGTAGCCGTATATTCTCACAAATCTATAGATATTGTAATAACCATCACAGGACTTGCTGTTTTAATGATTAAACCAACAATGTTTTAATTGTTTTCAAACGATCTTCCTGTTTTGGAAACTTTCCTTTTCTGAGAATTTAGGTCTGAAGTATTTTTATATCCCTGAGGCTTTGAGATATCAGTTTGGTTGTTCATGCACAGATATATAACAGTATCTACTGTGTGGTTGTTTTTTATCCGTTGGTCATGTGTGTTTGAGCCCTGGGAGCCTCCAGAGGCTATTGAATCACCTGCCCCGAATATTCTAAGCATTCTGACGTTCAGAATTTCACTGAACAAGATTGTGTCAACTTCAGAATCAATCCATCTACATTAAGTTGATTCAAGGGATGAATGCCATATCGGTTAAGTGGCGTCAGTGTCTCTGGTGAACTGATCCCTCTAACTCAGAAACTTAAAAAGTGAACACATGTGATTGTTGGGAGCTGCTTTTCTATGACATCTCTGATTTCTCACCTCGACTTGTGGGAAAACTTTTAGTAAAGTGGAAAAGACTCTGCTGACAGTTGCTTTGAACTTTCCCTTCCATAGTGTACAGAATGTAATGTGGGTCTGTAAATGGCTAAATCTCATGAACCCAGTTTTTATGATGTGAAAGATTTAATTTAATCTTCTTTTCCTGATGCCGTTAGTGGTGGATGGATGGAGATCTTGTGTGCTGAAAGTAATCATTCATTGTGTATGATGACCTAAGTAATGCCACATGCTTAGGTTTTCTGAGAGTGGAGTAAAAGTTAAGACTGTGTGTTAATTTAATTTTCAACAGTCAGCATTGGGCACATTTGTTTGTTTCATTACAGTTGTCTCCCTTTGTTTCAGATTGGGCAGGATGAGACATGCACATCCTGCGAGATGAGTTGAATCATGGGAAATAAGCTTTGTGCACCCTTACTGAAACGGAGCTATCGGAATGACAACTACCCTTGGAATCTCAGAAAGGACTCCCATCTCCTCAGGTAAGCTGAGAACGTGGCAGGAGCCATTTTTCAAATGTGAATTTAACATTGCTTACATTGAAAAGGTCATATGTTCATCTCCATTCAGCATTGACAAAAAAAGCATGAAGTCTTATATTTTAGAAATTCTTATTATAATGTAACACAACTCTGAGTTTAGTAACCTACAGTTTTACATATACAGAACCGTAACCTAAGTTCGTGGATAACCTTGATTCGTGGATGCGGAAATTATCATGCTAGCGCGTAAATTAAGTCTCGACTGATGTCACAAAGCGGTACTTTTGATGTACATACAATGCCATGCCTCGCTGACAAAAAGTTCGAATCTCTGCATTACATGCAAGTACACTAAATATAATTGTCCAGCATTGTGATAAATAGCCCCAGATCACTAATACCACCATTACCAAATTTTATTTTTACAAAATTTCAAGTAAAAAAAACCCTGTTAGCTCCAACATTCGCACTTCTCGTTGTCTGCTTTCCTTGGTATCAATACTTACTGCAGTGTTATGTTGTACATAGTGGTATAAAGTAACCGACTGCGCAATCCACAAAACAAGATGACGTCACATTTTGTGGGCACACGAATGGGTCATGATTGCAAATGGCTTCCGTAAACAAACATTTCATTCTCGAGTAAAATATTAGGCATTTTAGATTTGCTGAATCAATGAATAAAATAATCAGTGTGTATACAAAATGAAATCATGCATTTAAAATATGAATTTCGCCGCACTTCCCTTATATCCGCCAATCAAGGTTACGTGAGTGTATGCTTTCAACATTTGCAATATATCCATCATGTAAGGTGTTTCAATCAGAGGTAGTTATTTTGCTTTGAAACCTTGGATTGACCAGTTCATAATTAAGCATTTCCAAAGTCAAAGGATAGAATTCAGAATCACAAAAAACAACAACGATTATTGAGTTCTTCTGTCAGTCTGTTTTCCAAACCAGTTCTGTAGGTTGGCTGTGTGGGCAACAACTTTGCTCCACGAACAGGTTAGGGCTTCATAATGCTCACAGTGGGAAGACTAAGACTCCACGTGAAAGGGAAGTGTAGAGTTTAAGACTTCCTGCAGATCATTAGTTGAATGGGCAGAGCCCCCCCATGACTGGCTGGCAGACTTTTGCAAGGTAAACAACGATCACTCAAGATCTTCTATATCAAGGCTTGGAAGGAGGTCATCAAGGCTCTACAATAGATCATGGATGTCTGGTTGGTGATAGGAATTGGGATACTGCTTCAGGATCTGCTAGATACTTGTAGATGAGGAAGTCCTGTGTACTCCAGTACTGGAAGCCACCAGAGTTTCACTGTCAGAGCTACACCATCAGGATTGCACCACCAGAGTTTCACTGTCAGAGCTACACCATCAGGATTGCACCACCAGAGTTTCACTCTCAGAGCTACACCATCAAGATTGCACCACCAGAGTTTCACTGTCAGAGCTACACCATCAGGATTGCACCACCAGAGTTTCACTGTCAGAGCTACACCATCAGGATTGCACCACCAGAGTTTCACTGTCAGAGCTACACCATCAGGATTGCACCACCAGAGTTTCACTGTCAGAGCTACACCATCAGGATTGCACCAGACCATCAGAGCTACACCATCAGGATTGCACCACCAGAGTTTCACTGTCAGAGCTACACCATCAGGATTGCACCACCAGAGTTTCACTGTCAGAGCTACACCATCAGGATTGCACCACCAGAGTTTCACTGTCAGAGCTACACCATCAGGATTCATCAGATTGCACCACCAGAGTTTCACTGTCAGAGCTACACCATCAGGATTGCACCACCAGAGTTTCACTGTCAGAGCTACACCCATCAAGATTGCACCACCAGAGTTTCACTCTCAGAGCTACACCATCAAGATTGCACCATCAAGAGCTACACCATTTCACTGTCAGAGCTACACCATCAGGATTGCACCACCAGAGTTTCACTGTCAGAGCTACACCATCAGGATTGCACCACCAGAGTTTCACTGTCAGAGCTACACCATCAGGATTGCACCACCAGAGTTTCACTCTCAGAGCTACACCATCAGGATTGTACCACCAGAGTTTCACTGTCAGAGCTACACCATCAGGATTGCACCACCAGAGTTGCACTCTCAGATTTGCATGATGAAAGTTGCATTGAGAATTGTTTATTTTAACATGTAAAGCATCTACACATTTATGTTATTTATCACTGTGTGATTTGATTTTAAATCCAGATTCCTACAGTGAGTGTAATGAAAACTTGGCCCTGGCTCTCTTTGCACTGTGAAATATGACCAGAAAATGTGAAATATGATAACTGCTTCCCTACAATGATGTTTGCATGTGTAACCAAATAGTTGGAATTCTATCACAATCAATAGGGCACTGTAATGTTGTTTGGGCCTGTCCTGCATGCAGACATTCTACATCACTCATTCAAGATACCAATTTCCTGAAACGATCTCTATAAAAGAACATTCCCAAACACAAGCTCTGTGTAGCGTACTTGAAGAGCGGTAAGGTCTTCCCTGTAACCACGCTCCCTGGGACATATATTATTGAAATTCGGGAAGAATAATGTAAAGAAAGGGAGCTTCAGGACTCCATTATGAATAATCAATGTATATGGAGCTGTTATGAAAGGAAAGAATAGCAAGACGAAGGAATATGGTTTTGAGATTCTGTAGGTTCCGCCTGGAGAAGAGAGGAATATGGTTTGCACTTAAGAGTAGAGAGTGCATCTTACAAACAGCTCTTTGTAATGAAGTGCATCAGACAGTTAACACAAAGGTATTACATAAACAGTCCTCAGATAATTGAAGGTAGATACTGATCTGTCTTCAGCAGCTGTAATAACAACTTTGCAACACTGTTTTGTCAATTGTGCAAAATACGAGAGCTGAGGTTCATGCAGTTTAACATGACTATTTTAAGCCTGCAAAGATCTAACCCATCAAACTGATTGTATGGTCATAGGTCCAAGATCAAATTGTACAGATTATTTCTATTATGTTGTCCCATTCAGGCTGATTACTGTTTATTGATTGTTTGGGACATGGGATGGATGGGTAAAATTGTACCATGTTGACTTAACACAGAACATGACACCAACAACCTATTATTATTGAAAAATAGAATCTGATATTGTGGTAAAACTAGCCTATGATTTACTTCTCATGGACAAATATGGACCTGACACATCGTGGCAGGTGACAATGTTTAAAATTGTTTCATTCCTGTAGTCTGTAATTCATCAGCAGAAGAAGTTGGTAGGACTCATTGCCTTACAGTTTACTCTGAAACATTGTCGCAGAGTTGATATGTTACACTGAAATATTGTCGCAGAGTTGATATGTTACACTGAAACATTGTCGCAGAGTTGATATGTTACACTGAAATATTGTCGCAGAACTGACATGTTACTCTGAAACATTGTTGAAAAAATAATATGCCTCACTGAAACATTGTAGAAAGTCTGATGTTTTACACTGAGACATTGTGGCAGAATTGATAATAGACTGAAACATTGTAGAAAGTCTGATATTTCACACTGAAACACTGTGGCAGAATTGATAATAGACCGAAACATTGTAGAAAGTCTGATGTGTTACACTGAGACATTGTAGAAGGTCTGATCTGTTACACTGAGACATTGTTGCATAACTGATAATAGACTGAAACATTGTAGAAGGTCTGATCTGTTACACTGAGACATTGTTGCATAACTGATATGTTACACTGAAACATTGTTTTGAGAACTGATAATACACTGAAACATTGTAGAAAGTCTGATCTGCTACACTGAGACATTGTTGCATCACTGATATGTTACACTGAAACATTGTTGGAGAACTGATAATACACTGAAACATTGTAGAAAGTCTGATCTGTTACACTGAGACATTGTTGCATCACTGATATGTTACACTGAAACATTGTTTTGAGAACTGATAATACACTGAAACATTGTAGAAAGTCTGATCTGTTACACTGAGACATTGTTGCATCACTGATATGTTACACTGAGACATTGTTGGAGAACTGATAACAGACTGAAACATTGTAGAAAGTCTGATCTGTTACACTGAGACATTGTTGCATCACTGATATGTTACACTGAAACATTGTTGCATCACTGTTGGAGAACTGATAATAGACTGAAACATTGTAGAAAGTCTGATCTGTTACACTGAGACATTGTAGAAGGTCTGATCTGTTACACTGAGACATTGTAGAAGGTCTGATCTGTTACACTGAGACATTGTTGCATAACTGATAATAGACTGAAACATTTGTGGAAAGTCTGATGTGTTACACTGAAACATTGTGGAAAGATAGATATGTTACACTGAAGTAGTGTAGAATGTCTGATGTGTTACACTGATACATTGTTGCAAACCTGATACCTTTCACTGAAATTTGTGTGTATGTGCGTGTATGCACATTATTGTACTCTCAAGCAATGTGAAGCTGTGTACAATCCGAGCTGATGACTGCAGTACATGTTAGCCACCACACACATTCTGTCTTCATGGGACTCGGCAGGAGGACCATCTGCCTAAGTGCTCAATTACTTAGTGTAGATAATGAGCACTCACCTGTTGGGGAGATATGGCAGGGTGGCAGATGTACATGTGGCAGACCTTTCCTGATAGCACTATAGTTCCATGTGGGATAACAATGGGCTATACTCACCTCTCAAAATCAGGTGGTGTGGAGTTGTGTGCTAGGACAGTTATGCCAGACCTGTCCTGATAACATTATAAATCAATGTCTGGTGGCTCTGGATCATCATCATCATTATCATCGCCATCATCATTGTTATCGTCGTCATCATCATCATCATCATCATCATCATCATCATCATCATCATCATCATCATCATCATCATCATCTTACTGGTGTCCCCCACCGTGATATTGCTGGAATATTGCTAAAAACGGTGTAAAACACAACTCACCCACTATTTATTTATTGATGGTGAGCTGCCATTGCTTTTCTGAGCAGAAAATACAGCATGTTGATCCCCAGCCTCTGTCTAGAAATCCAAACTTCATTGCGTTGTTTACGTGAAGACTAAAATATATTCCTACTTTTAAGAAATGTTGATATAGAGATTGTGTTTGCTTCAAGATGTTTTTGGCAATTTTGGGTATGTGGGATGTTATCGTTGATGTTGGCAATTTTCTGATTGAGCACCAGTGAGACTGGCATCAAGAATATAGGGTGTCGATGTGAAGCCAGTCCGCGGGGAGCCCCAGGAAATAGAAGCGTGGCATATCCAAACACCCTGCAGGCTGTTGGGATTGTATTTGCATACGTAATAGTTTTTGTATTTTAGGTAGACAGAATTATTTCCTTCAAGAAAACAGTATTTAGCCAACATCTTGCACCAGGGTTGTTGTGGCGAGACAGACATGTTTTTTTTGCAAGAAACTCATCAACACAGAAAAGCTGTGTTATTGTAAGATGGTTACATTGTATCTTCATCAAAGTAAAAAAGTATTTTATGATTGTAAGTTGATTAAATTGCTTCTTATGATAAGCATATGGCTATTTTATTTCCATGGAATTTTTCTCCAAAGCATGAATATTCCTGATTGAATTTCTAAAGCAGGTTTGGATTTTTTTGGGAGAATTTAATTATGTGAGTGCTGTATATGAAAGATGTGCCTGTGGACATTGCTCTTTTGTAGATGTTGTGCAATGATTGATTCCTTCTTGATATGTAGTTCGAGTCATAGAATTCATGGTCAGGATTGTGCCCAAGAACCCCATGTCTGAGAGTCAACTGATTTGGGTGATCACAAGGTGTGACCTTACTGACTGGCATCAGTGCACAGGGAGTAGTTGAAAGATTAAGATAATTCCAGAAAATAATTTAGCAAAATAATTTTGGATCAAGTTTCACAAGAAAATTAATTGTTGAGGGTCATAATGACGGCTGGGAAATGTGTGTTTATCCTTTCAGTCTTCAATACAGTTAACTCATGTCTAATGGTCAAGTGTTCATTTAGTCATGTACAACATAGTTGCAACCTCTTCTGTTAAAATGTGATCAATATTTGCATCTCTCTAACTCCTGAAAGTAAAGGAATATAGACTTGTCAAAGTATTGTGGACAGGCTTGTCGACTTGGTAGTTGGCTGGTTGATTGGTTGGCTGGTTGGTTTGTTGTTTAACGCTGCACTCAGCAATATTCCAGCTATATAGCGGTGCTGACTTGGTAGTTGGCTGGTTGATTGGTTGGCTGGTTGGTTTGTTGTTTAACGCTGCACTCAGCAATATTCCAGCAATATTCCAGCTATATAGCAGTGGTGACTTCATAATAGTTACAGATGTTCTTTGTTTCCGGGTGTCGTAGTTCCGGACATTTCAGGGTCTGTTTGGAAGACTTATGCAGCCTGGTGAAGCACACCTTCAAGACCTACTGGGCCTATCTAACATTCAGTAACTGTTGTTCTGGTGTTATTCTGCCAGGGGCTTGGCATTCAATCAAATTCTCTCTTCTTCTTCCCCCATAAATATTTAGCTTACTGTGTTGAAAAGTGCTCAAAAGTCATTAGCTTTTTAATGAGGTTGAAAAAATGCAACAATTTGCAATGTGTTGAACCTGTCTGTAGTGCTATTTTGTGTATATTGAGAAGGACTGCTTAGCATCACGTATCACATTTCGCAGGTAAAACTGTTTCCCCAACAACTACCACCAAGCAGATTTCCCTCCGCTTTTAAAAAATGATGAAACACTTGTGGAATTTGTTTTCACTATAAACACTCCAGGCAAAATAACGCTTCCTGAGAATCCAGTTATAGCACAGACCTTCTTTGTTGTGGTGCTGTTGGTGATAATAATGGTTTATTCATAGACATATTCAAAATATGACTGGTGGGTTTTCTGTGATGGGTTGTCATGCTTTTTTCTGCAGCCATTGCACAACATAACATAACATTAGACGAACCTGCTGTCTGGCTCTGTTTGCGTTGTGGTAAGAGATGAGTTGTCTTACAGTTACACCATACAAGTTGGTCCTTGGGGTTCTTTGTGCTCTCAGTCACCGAGGTTGATGAGAGAGATGCTTATTCTGTCATCTACTGATGTAGGACATCGTACGGGTTGAGTAAGTGAGGGAGTGAGTGTGATTTTTCGTTGCTCGTATAGGCTGATGAGTGAGACATTTTGAGATGCATGTTTGAGATCTGAAGTATTTGCCCTTGTGTCAAGTGAGTGCAATCCCAATCTAAAATGACAAACAGGAATATTTTGCCATTGTTGTTTTGTATTATCTGTGAAATGGGTGAGGGATGACTGTATTATGATTGATGGAAATTGCCAGGGTACTAACTCAGGATGAATGTAAACGTTTAAGTTTTTAGAACTTGTGTGATATATTATATTAAACAGAGAAATGGAGATGCTGACTTTATACTCTGTGAAGCTGAGACAAGGTCATCTATGGGCACTCAGGCCTACCATACAAACGGTGAACAAATCATCAAAACTGAACTCATATACACCAAAACAGAACAAAAATCACCAAAACTGCAACAATATCCTCTAAAACCGAAACAATACATCTGTAATGGAAGACTAATCGTTTGAAATCGAAACAAAACTCGCGTATCAGCTACAAGAGCGTGCGAGAACGGTCGCCGAGCGTACAAAATGGCATTCATAGCATCCCAACACGGCAGTCATAGCATCCCGAAACGGCATACAAATCGTCATTGATGGCGGTGAGGGGAGACGAATAGGCTTTGGTACATAATTGTTTTTCGTCACTATGAGTCTAATCTTGAAAATTTGATATCGGGATGTAGTGCATAAACCCCCTATTGTAGTAAGCTTCAAACCTATGTCCATACTTCTCAGTGTCAGGCTTGCAATGCTACACAATGTGGTCCCTCGTTCGACCGAATAGGATTTCTTGTCAACATGCCATGCTACAGTTTCTCTTCAGTTTTGTAAATAAAGTATTCATAGCGTCACATTCAACATTACTATATTTTAGTGATTTAAAAAGTTTACAAAAACTTTGTTCATTCTCCGTGAATTGCATATCTAAGTGATCATTTTTAAAGTGTACGAGTGGAACATGTTGAAGGTTGATTTTCGGTTATGTAGGGTATCCTGTGTAGGCCGGGACCAACAGGAACATGTTGAAGGTTGATTGTTGGTTATGTAGGGTATCCTGTGTAGGCCAGGACCAACAGGAACATGTTGAAGGTTGATTGTCGATTATGGAGGGTACCCTGTGTAGGCCGGGACCAACAGGAACATGTTGAAGGTTGATTGTCGATTATGGAGGGTACCCTGTGTAGGCCGGGACCAACAGGAACATGTTGAAGGTTGATTGTCGGTTATGTAGGGTATCCTGTGTAGGCCGGGACCAACAGGAACATGTTGAAGGTTGATTGTCGGTTATGTAGGGTATCCTGTGTAGGCCAGGACCAACAGGAACATGTTGAAGGTTGATTGTCGGTTATGGAGGGTATCCTGTGTAGGCCGGGACCAACAGGAACATGTTGAAGGTTGATTGTCGGTTATGTAGGGTATCCTGTGTAGGCCGGTGTAACAGGCCAGAGTATACCCCTGTCCCAGACTATACCCAGGGTTAAACTGGGCTAGCCCAGACTATACCCCAGGTATAATCTGGGCTAGCCTAGTTTATACCCCGGGGTATATTCTGAACTAGGCCATAGTATACCCCCCTATCCCAGATTATACCCAGAGAACAAGTGATTAAGGATACTACTATAATTTTATTGTACTTCTCACACAATTAAACACTGGTTACAACATTGAAATGGTCCGATACATTTTCCAGATACAAAACATAATCAGTGTGAGTTTTCAAGCTGAAGCTGGCAGGGTACATCAGCCATTGCATTGACTGACCAACTGCACTGTAAATATAAATGTCACATTTTAACAGACTGGCTGTTGACATAAATTCTGCATCTGTTGTCCACACTCCATCTCGTGAAATTCCGGAATTAGTGATGTACTCATTGACATTTTGGTTCAGGAAATGTTTTAGTTCATCATTAATGTCATTGTTCATATGCTGAACCACTGGATCTCGGATAGTGCTGTGACTGTCTTCGGATCCTGTCAGGCTGTAACTGATGCAGCGGAAGTAGCAGTTGCCGTCGCCTTTGGTTCTGTATGTCCGTCGGGGTGCTGTCAAGTCTGTTGATCTTCCGTAATAAATGTCCTTTGAAGAGTTCAGGCCTAATGCAGCAGCCAAATTCCTTCGAGCATTTTTGGGGATAGGGTTGAACATAGTAAGGTCTGTATGGTCACCTGACTCCAGTTCATCTCTGAGTCTTTTTCATTGCTTCGAATCACTGGGGCTTTCGGCTGTCCACCTGTAGCTGGGTTGTCATGGCATGCTTTCAGGATGCTGGGTAGGCGGCTTTTGGTGAGCACTTCCCTTTCACCACGAAAGACAATTCCGTTTGCTACCCAAAATGGCTTTGCAGTTTGCCAAAAATGTTACTTCGAATTCAAACGCGTGTCAGGATCCAGGTCATAGATGTGCTGAGGATACTTCTTATCAGAGTTGGTGTAGAAGTTCAAGATCTGGGTATAGAGGTTGTCATCCATGTTGAAGGTTGAATGCGATATAGGATGTGAAATGAAATGCACTTTTAAATACCTTTACATGACACCGAGATCAGTCTCCAGAGTCACTTGTTCATATTAATAAATAAATACCAGCCCCTACTCCCCATACCTTAGTTGTGTGTGTGATGCTAAATAAAGCAAATAACTAACTACTAACCTTGATATATCAGCATGGCTGGGTTACGCAAAGTCGAAAATATCATATGGCAGAGAGGCATTCAACAAATACTTAATAAATTTTGTATTATGCAGTAATGTAAATGAAATGTACCTACAAATTCCTTTAAAGGACACCAAGACCATTGCCCGAGTCACACACTCATATTGAGTGAATTGTCAACATAATTTTTTTAGAGGGGTATAGTCTGGGCTGGAGGGTATAAACTAGGCAAGCCTATTTGGCATAATCTGGTCCAGTTATTCTGGGCTGCTACCCCGGGGGTATAACTGGTACCATGTAGGCCGGGAGCCTATAACATGGTTACCCCCTGTGTAGGGACCAACAGGAATCATGTTGAAGGTTGATTGTCGGTTATGTAGGGTATCCTGTGTAGGCAAACCAACAGGAACATGTTGAAGGTTGATTGTCGGTTATGGAGGGTATCCTGTGTAGGCCAGGACCAACAGGAACATGTTGAAGGTTGATTGTCGGTTATGTAGGGTATCCTGTGTAGGCCAGGACCAACAGGAACATGTTGAAGGTTGATTGTCGGTTATGTAGGGTATCCTGTGTAGGCCGGGACCAACAGGAACATGTTGAAGGTTGATTGTCGGTTATGTAGGGTATCCTGTGTAGGCCAGGACCAACAGCCGAGGACCAACAGGACATGTTGAAGGTTGATTGTGGTTATGTAGGGTATCCTGTGTAGGCGGGAGGAACAACAGGAACATGTTGAAGGTTGATCCTGTTATGTAGGTATCCTGTGTAGGCGGGACCAACAGGAACCAACAGGTATCCTGTGTAGGCGGGACATGTTGAAGGTTGATTGTCGGTTATGTAGGGTATCCTGTGTAGGCCGGGACCAACAGGAACATGTTGAAGGTTGATTGTCGGTTATGTAGGGTATCCTGTGTAGGCCGGGACCAACAGGAACATGTTGAAGGTTGATTGTCGGTTATGTAGGGTATCCTGTGTAGGCCGGGACCAACAGGAACATGTTGAAGGTTGATTGAAGGTTGGTTATGTAGGGTATCCTGTGTAGGCCGGGACCAACAGGAACATGTTGAAGGTTGATTGTCGGTTATGTAGGGTATCCTGTGTAGGCCGGGACCAACAGGAACATGTTGAAGGTTGATTGTCGGTTATGTAGGGTATCCTGTGTAGGCCGGGACCAACAGGAACATGTTGAAGGTTGATTGTCGGTTATGTAGGGTATCCTGTGTAGGCCGGGACAGCAGGAACAGGAACATGTTGAAGGTTGATTGTCGGTTATGTAGGGTATCCTGTGTAGGCGGGGACCAACAGGAACATGTTGAAGGTTGAGGTTATGTAGGGTATCCTGTGTAGGCCGGGACCAACAGGAACATGTTGAAGGTTGATTGTCGGTTATGTAGGGTATCCTGTGTAGGCGGGACCAACAGGAACATGTTGAAGGTTGATTGTCGGTTATGGTTATGTAGGGTAGTTAAATATGTGTAGACAAACAACAGGAACATTTAGATTGAAATGAGCCCCAGTGAGAGGAGATTGGTAGAACCCAGAAACCTGTGTCTGTCAGGGGCGGTGGGAGGAACCGGCTAAAAGCCAGGCTAGTGTTAGCTTGAGGTAGGGTACCCTGTGTAGAGTTACTATTGTTAGGTCTAGTGAAGTCAATCCTGTGTCTAAAAATATATAAGTCTGAGACAAACAAATAGCCATTTAGGACAAAGTGAACTATGAGCACCCAGTGAGAGGGAGATTCAGAACCCGAACCTGTGTCTGTGGGAAACAAAAAGCGCCATGCCATTATGAGCCCGAGACTTATGTGACTTGCCATTTCCTGTTAGATGAATTTATGTGTGGGAGCCAGCGCCATTATAGTTTGTGACTTGCCATTTCCTGGATGAATTTATGTTTGGTTTGTACGATGAGATTGGTGCCAGATTGCTGACTGAAGGAAAAACATTCAACATCATCTCATATTTTACTATACAAATCTGAAATGAGATACAAATTCTAATAGACAAAAACAATAACTCAGTAGAGAGAAAAGTATTCATCATCACGACAGTCATCACATGTTTATAGCCCTAATGGATGTGAAGTCAGCTCCAAGCATGATTTTGGCCATGTTATGGGGAGCTGTGACTGGTTACAGTGATAGTATAGACATATCCTTTATCTCTGGAGCTTACATTTCAGTAAACCTACACTAACCCTTGGATCCTGTGATTCTTGTGATTCCCAGGAACCTGCCCTTGATTTCATTAGCATTTTACTAACCAATCAAACGATGACATCAGGGAATGTAAAGGGGTAACTTGCATTATTAGAAACCAAAGCCATGTCCAGTGTTAATGGACATGGGACATCTTTTCCATCAAGAAAATATTTGAGGGCTTTCTTATATTCTTCAGTTGTTCAAGATCAAATGTATGACTTGATCAATGGGACTGTCAGCCATGTTGTTGATGTTGCCGACCCAGCACTGAGGATGGTTTATAACTTGTATTCTGGTTGGTATGTTACAGCTAGTATCATAGCCAGTCAAACCAACAAATGGAAATCAAGGGTGGGTAATAGAAATACAGATAATGCAGTATAGAAAGGTTCACCAGTGGAATGTTGCTATGAGGAGTTTAGAGGTTATCTCCCTGAATATTTGTGTGATATCTTTCTTTGTGACTTGATATCTTTCTTTATGACTCATTAGTTGTCTCCCTTGTGAAGTGTTATCTCCCCTTATTATTTGTCATGTCTCCTTAAGATCTGTAGCTATTTCCCATTAGAACTTATCATCTTGCCTCATGACATATTATCTCCCCTGACTGCTTGTTATCTCTCCTGATGACATATTATCTCCCCTGACTGCTTGTTATCTCTCCTGATGACATGTTATCTCCCCTGACAGCTTGTTATCTCTCCTGATGACATGTTATCTCCCCTGACTGCTTGTTATCTCTCCTGATGACATGTTATCTCCCCTGACTACTTGTTATCTCTCCTGATGACATGTTATCTCCCAGACTGACTGTTATCTCCCTGACATGTTATCTCCCTGATGACTTGTTATCTCTCCCCTGACTAGCTTGTTATCTCTCCTGATGACATATTATCTGACACTTGTTATCTCCTGATGACATATTATCTCTCCTTGTTATCTCTCCTGATGACATGTTATCTCCCCTGACTGCTTGTTATCTCCTGATGACATATTATCTCCCCTGACTACTTGTTATCTCTCCTGATGACATGTTATTCTCCCCTGACTGCTTGTTATCTCCTGATGACATGTTATCTCCCCTGACTACTTGTTATCTCTTGTTATCTCCTGACTACTTGTTATCTCTCCTGATGACATGTTATCTCCCTGACAGCTTGTTATCTCCTGATGACATGTTATCTCCCCTGACTGCTTGTTATCTCCTGATGACATGTTATCCCCTGACTGCTTGTTATCTCTCCTGATGACATGTTATCCCCTGACTGCTTGTTATCTCCTGATGACATGTTATCTCCCCTGATTGCTTGTTATCTCTCCTGATGACATATTATCTCCCCTGACTGCTTGTTATCTCTCCTGATGACATGTTATCTCCCCTGACTGCTTGTTATCTCTCCTGATGACATGTTATCTCCCCTGACTGCTTGTTATCTCTCCTGATGACATATTATCTCCCCTGACTGCTTGTTATCTCTCCTGATGACATGTTATCTCCCCTGACTGCTTGTTATCTCTCCTGATGACATGTTATCTCCTGACTACTTGTTATCTCTCCTGATGACATGTTATCTCCCCTGACTACTTGTTATCTCTCCTGATGACATGTTATCTCCCCTGACTGCTTGTTATCTCTCCTGATGACATGTTATCTCCCCTGATTGCTTGTTATCTCCTGATGACATGTTATCTCCCCTGACTGCTTGTTATCTCCTGATGACATATTATCCCCTGACTGCTTGTTATCTCCTGATCATGTTATCTCCCTGATGTTACTCTCCTGATGACATGTTATCTCTCCTGACTGCTTCTCCTGATATCTCTCCTGATGACATGTTATCTCCCCTGACTACTTGTTATCTCTCCTGATGACATGTTATCTCCCCTGACTACTTGTTATCTCTCCTGATGACATGTTATCTCCCCTGACTGCTTGTTATCTCTCCTGATGACATGTTATCTCCCCTGACTACTTGTTATCTCTCCTGATGACATATTATCTCCCCTGATTGCTTGTTATCTCTCACGATGACATGTTATCTCCCCTGACAGCTTGTTATCTCTCCTGATGACATGTTATCTCCTGACTACTTGTTATCTCTGACCGATATGATCCTGACAGCTTGTTATCTCCTGATGACATGTTATCCCCTGACAGCTTGTTATCTCCTGATGACATGTTATCTCCCCTGACTACTTGTTATCTCTCCTGATGACATGTTATCTCCCTGACTGCTTGTTATCTCTCCTGATGACATGTTATCTCCCCTGACTGCTTGTTATCTCCTGATGACATGTTATCTCCCTGACTGCTTGTTATCTCTCCTGATGACATGTTATCTCCCTGACTGCTTGTTATCTCTCCTGATGACATATTATCTCCCCTGACTGCTTGTTATCTCTCCTGATGACATATTATCTCCCTGATTGCTTGTTATCTCTCCTGATGACATGTTATCTCCCCTGACAGCTTGTTATCTCCCCTGATGACATGTTATCTCCCCTGACTGCTTGTTATCTCTCCTGATGACATGTTATCTCTCCTGACTGCTTGTTATCTCTCCTGATGACATGTTATCTCCCCTGACTGACTTGTTATCTCTCCTGATGACATATTATCTCTCCTGACTGCTTGTTATCTGCCCTGATGACTTGTTATCTCCCCTGACTGCTTGTTATCTGCCCTGATGACTTGTTATCTCCCCTGACTGCTTGTTTTCTCTCCCGATGACATGTTATCTCCCCTGACTGTTTGTTATCTCCCCTGACTGCTTGTTATTTCCCCTGATGACATTTTATTTCACTGTTACAGACTGTGGGCTGATGTCTTCCGTGTGCATGGAGATGGCGAATACATGCGATGGCAGCGTGTGTCCGATGACGTCGTCCCAATTAACATCACCTGCATCGAAGACAACCCGAATACTATCTTTCAGATAACTGCCTACAATCGGCAGGTGGAGAAGATCTTCGATGTCAAAATTATACAACCTGGTAAGTGGAGGCACTGACGAAATAAAGAGGTCATGTTGTACAGACACTGTTTGATGGAAGCTGGATGACAGGGACAGGGTATTGTAAATAATGTCGCAGTTGGTGTGTAGCAGATCATAATCGCAATGGCTCTGATTTAACATGGTCTGAGGGACTGTACATGTATTATGGGGGGATTGGTCAGTGACATTAAACAAGGAAGGACTTCCTGTGCTGGTATCTCAAACTGAGATAAAAAAAACTTGTTTTTTAATTTTTCTCCAAAAAGAAAATAGTGGGAATGATAAAGGATGATCTAGACTCTATTCTGATTATCTTTGTCTGATGACTTGATATTGAGCGTTCTTCACCTGGGTCAGAGTGTATGAGAATAATTCACTTGTGACTGATAATCTGTAATTCATTCATTCAGTTATTGTCTGAATATGTATGTCGCCCTGAAGGGCAGATACCGTAAATATTACATGACCGGGAGCGATATGATGGTATTCACAGGTCACACATATTGTATTTGTAATGAAGAGGACAGGGAGGTCATGTCATTTTCTTATCACTTTACATGTATATAACCAAACAGTCTGTGCTTGCCCTTATTAACTTATGACAGGGATTCCACTAAGTTATTATCTTGACCTATGCTGAAATTAATCACAGACCATTATGCAGTTAGAATGCTTATGGTTCAGGATATCACAAATTACAGCATCTTCCTGTACCAAGGGAAGGCAGTTAACTGACAATAAATGTCTGGTTTCCGCCTTTACTGAACACAGCTAGAATTTAGTGTTGCCTGATTTTTGCACTTCCAGTGATACGGCCAGTTGTGTCCATTCTGTCTCTCCTTCAGACCAGTCAGATTCCAGCTCTTATATTACTTGCAGTTATCCCAAAATGGCGGCCTCCAGTCAAGATGATTGGAGCAATAATCAATATCTGTATTGTTATTACACAGGTCTTAACACACGAAATGGATCAATTACAAGCTTAATTAAATCATGGAATGATTTGGAAAGTATCTATTAACGACAAGTTGGCAATATACAAGTCAACGGAAATCTGCATGATTGTCTCCATGATGATCTTGTTACATCATTTTCACCTGACTATGCGTAGACTAAAATGTTATCAAGAAATTCCAGCTTAGGTGTGGCAAACTATTTATCTTGTGTGATAGTTTGATGAGACTGACATTTTCAGTCAAACATCTGGTTTTATGTCGCAAGCATGCTTTTTGTGTGTTTTTCACAAGAGAAGCCCACGTAAATGCATGTTGATATATCATGTGTTTCCAGGGTACAGTTGTCTCCAGCAATGGATGCTGGTCATAAGAGCCAACTCTAGATAGTGTCGTCAGGAATATTGCTGTGTAATATAGATGTCTCCAGCAATAGGTGCTGGTCATAAGAGCCAACTCTAGATAGTGTCGTCAGGAATATTGCTGTGTAATATAGATGTCTCCAGCAATAGGTGCTGGTCATAAGAGCCAACTCTAGATAGTGTCGTCAGGAATATTGCTGTGTAATATAGATGTCTCCAGCAATGGATGTTGGTCATAAGAGCCAACTCTAGATAGTGTCGTCAGGAATATTGCTGTGTAATATAGATGTCTCCAGCAATGGATGTTGGTCATAAGAGCCAACTCTAGATAGTGTCGTCAGGAATATTGCTGTGTAATATAGATGTCTCCAGCAATAGGATGTTGGTCATAAGAGCCAACTCTAGATAGTGCCGTCAGGAATATTGCTGTGTAATATAGATGTCTCCAGCAATGGATGCTGGTCATAAGAGCCAACTCTAGATAGTGTCGTCAGGAATATTGCTGTGTAATATAGATGTCTCCAGCAATGGATGTTGGTCATAAGAGCCAACTCTAGATAGTGTCGTCAGGAATATTGCTGTGTAATATAGATGTCTCCAGCAATGGATGCTGGTCATAAGAGCCAACTCTAGATAGTGTCGTCAGGAATATTGCTGTGTAATATAGATGTCTCCAGCAATGGATGCTGGTTATAAGAGCCAACTCTAGATAGTGTCATCAGGAATATTGCTGTGTAATATAGATGTATCCAGCAATAGATGCTGGTTATAAGAGCCAACTCTAGATAGTGTCGTCAGGAATATTGCTGTGTAATATAGATGTCTCCAGCAATAGGTGCTGGTCATAAGAGCCAACTCTAGATAGTGCCATCAGAATATTGCTGTGTAATACAGATGTCTCCAGCAATGGATGCAGGAATTATAAGAGCCAACTCTAGATAGTGTCAGTCAGGAATATTGCTGTGTAATATAGATGTCTCCAGCAATGGATGCTGGTCATAAGAGCCAACTCTAGATAGTGCCATCAGGAATATTGCTGTGTAATACAGATGTCTCCAGCAATGGATGCTGGTCATAAGAGCCAACTCTAGATAGTGTCGTCAGGAATATTGCTGTGTAATACAGATGTCTCCAGCAATGGATGTTGGTCATAAGAGCCAACTCTAGATAGTGTCATCAGGAATATTGCTGTGTAATATAGATGTCTCCAGCAATGGATGTTGGTCATAAGAGCCAACTCTAGATAGTGCGTCAGGAATATTGCTGTGTAATATAGATGTCTCCAGCAATGGGTGCTGGTCATAAGAGCCAACTCTGATAGTGTCGTCAGGAATATTGCTGTGTAATATAGATGTCTCCAGCAATGGATGCTGGTCATAAGAGCCAACTCTAGATAGTGTCGTCAGGAATATTGCTGTGTAATATAGATGTCTCCAGCAATAGGTGCTGGTCATAAGAGCCAACTCTAGATAGTGTCGTCAGGAATATTGCTGTGTAATATAGATGTCTCCAGCAATGGATGTTGGTCATAAGAGCCAACTCTAGATAGTGTCGTCAGGAATATTGCTGTGTAATATAGATGTCTCCAGCAATGGATGTTGGTCATAAGAGCCAACTCTAGATAGTGCCGTCAGGAATATTGCTGTGTAATATAGATGTCTCCAGCAATAGGTGCTGGTCATAAGAGCCAACTCTAGATAGTGTCGTCAGGAATATTGCTGTGTAATATAGATGTCTCCAGCAATAGATGCTGGTCATAAGAGCCAACTCTAGATAGTGTCGTCAGGAATATTGCTGTGTAATATAGATGTCTCCAGCAATGGATGCTGGTCATAAGAGCCAACTCTAGATAGTGTCGTCAGGAATATTGCTGTGTAATATAGATGTCTCCAGCAATGGATGTTGGTCATAAGAGCCAACTCTAGATAGTGCCATCAGGAATATTGCTGTGTAATATAGATGTCTCCAGCAATGGATGTTGGTCATAAGAGCCAACTCTAGATAGTGTCGTCAGGAATATTGCTGTGTAATATAGATGTCTCCAGCAATGGATGTTGGTCATAAGAGCCAACTCTAGATAGTGTCGTCAGGAATATTGCTGTGTAATATAGATGTCTCCAGCAATGGATGCTGGTCATAAGAGCCAACTCTAGATAGTGTCAGTCAGGAATATTGCTGTGTAATATAGATGTCTCCAGCAATAGGTGCTGGTCATAAGAGCCAACTCTAGATAGTGCCGCCAGGAATATTGCTGTGTAATATAGATGTCTCCAGCAATGGATGCTGGTCATAAGAGCCAACTCTAGATAGTGTCGTCAGGAATATTGCTGTGTAATATAGATGTCTCCAGCAATGGATGTTGGTCATAAGAGCCAACTCTAGATAGTGTCGTCAGGAATATTGCTGTGTAATATAGATGTCTCCAGCAATGGATGTTGGTCATAAGAGCCAACTCTAGATAGTGCCGTCAGGAATATTGCTGTGTAATATAGATGTCTCCAGCAATGGATGTTGGTCATAAGAGCCAACTCTAGATAGTGCTGTCAGGATGGATGCTGGCCAACTCTAGATAGTGGCGTCAGGATGGATGCTGGCCAACTCTAGATAGTGGCGTCAGGATGGATGCTGGCCAACTCTAGATAGTGGCGTCAGGATGGATGCTGGCCAACTCTAGATAGTGGCGTCAGGATGGATGCTGGCCAACTCTAGATAGTGGCGTCAGGATGGATGCTGGCCAACTCTAGATAGTGGCGTCAGGATGGATGCTGGCCAACTCTAGATAGTGGCGTCAGGATGGATGCTGGCCAACTCTAGATAGTGCCGTCAGGAATATTGCTGTGTACAATAAATGAACAAATGCAGCTAATGTTGCTGGAAGTCCTATCAGACCATACCACATTTCAGAGGGGTTGTGAGAATGAGTGTGTTTAAATCACATATCGTATCTGCAAAATTTTATTCATGTTATGGGTTGAAACACAGTGTGATCAATTGATAGAAATTTCATATGAAATTGCTGGAATTCAGCAATAAGTATGTGAGAAGTGGGACACTTTTTATCAAGACTATGGTAAGTGCCTTGTTGAATGAGCTGGGAAGATGAATATTGGCCATCAAAACGAGCACTGTGGGAGGAGAGTGTCAGAAACTCAACATTAACCAATGATCTAGGAGAAGTATGGATTAAGTCCAAGATAATGTTGGACATCTCAAGCCTTTAGTCAGAGACTTACAGTTAACAGTATAACAAGCAGTGGGTGATCTGTAACTCACAGTTATGTGGGCTCCTCCATAAGATCGAATGTATTAACTTCTGATATTTGCACATGAGCATTTAACAGTTCTCTAAGCTGAATGTTCAGGCATCTTATAGTGGTGGTAGTTAAGAGAAGAACGACATGACTCCGTCACTGTTCAGGATCAACTGATAACGTTAAATCACCACTACAAAGCAGCTCAGGGAAACATTTTGCAGGGGTGACATTTCATACAATCATCTTCATTTTTCATGGTTCTTAAAATGAAAATGTGTAATCTGAAGTAGCAATAAAACATTTATGGATTGTCTAACAATGATTGTGATTGAAAAATCAAAATCCATGCTGGAAATTGGGTCTTAAACTGTTCATTCACAAACTCTTTGATGTATCAGTGCATCACATTGTCATTTAAAGGGGACTGTGCTCCATAGTCAGGAGGCAGGGTCTAACTGTTGTACTTAGTGGTACATGTGAAATTGTAACATTGTCTGTTTGTAATCAAGGTAATCATAAACAGCTTGAGTTGTCTACATCAATACACAAAGGGCTGTTTGAACAATTAACATCAAATTTGATGGGACTGACCATTGTGCATAATCTAGCCTCCCTTTAATGAAAAAGAAATTGGGACGGTTGGTACGTCTGATGATGTATCGTCAAATTCATTTTTTATCTTATATATATTTAATCTGACACATTAAACCTGCCTTGGCAGGAGTGTTTTTGTAGTCATTAAACGGACATCATTCTGAAGTCTGCAGAGTAACCAGAGGATGTCTGTTGGGCCGACCCCATCCTTTACCGGGCTGTCTCTAGCTGCTATGAGACTGTAAAACAAGATTTAATTGGCCTTGACTGAAAGTTAACATATTTTAGCACACATTTCACCCGTATGTTGTACATCCTTTGTGCTATGATAGTGTGACATCTGTACAATATAGCTTTTTGAGATTTTGGAATTATTTCAATTTGTGAACATGTACAGGTAGTTGTAACTTATGGTTTGGGTGACTAGACAAAAACAACATAAAAAACCTTTCTTTTCCTCAACACAGCTCACAAGGATTATGCTGGGAGTTGTTAAGACAAGGTTTCACATGTTTTGTGGTAATATAAGCAGTTATTATTGATTCTGGTATTGTTCTGACATGATGATCTGACTGCCACAAGCTGTATGACATCTCTTCCCTGTGGTCCATCCTCAGTAAACAACCTATTGATGTTCCACCCTCGGTACAAAGTCCTATTGATGCTTAACCTTGGGTACAAAGTCCTGTTGATGTTCCACCGTCGATACAAAGTCCTGTTGATGTTCCACCCTCGGTACAAACTCCTGTTGATGCTTCGCCCTTGATACAAAGTCCTATTGATGTTCCACCCTTGGTACAAAGTACTGTTGATGTTCCACCCTTGGTACAAAGTCCTACTGATGTTCCACCCTTGATACAAAGTCCTATTGATGTTCCACCCTTGGTACAAAGTCCTATCGGTGTTCCATCCTCGGTAAGATTTCCTAGTGATGTTCCACCCTCGGTACAAAGTCCTATTGATGCTCCACCCTTGGTACAAAGTCCTGTTGATGCTCCACCCTTGGTACAAAGTACTGTTGATGCTCCACCCTTGGTACAAAGTCCTATTGATGTTCCACCCTTGGTACAAAGTCCTATTGATGCTCCACCCTTGGTACAAAGTCCTGTTGATGCTCCACCCTTGGTACAAAGTCCTATTGATGTTCCACCCTTGGTACAAAGTCCTATCGGTGTTCCATCCTCGGTAAGATTTCCTAGTGATGTTCCACCCTCGGTACAAAGTCCTATTGATGTTCCACCCTTGGTACAAAGTCCTATTGATGCTCCACCCTTGGTACAAAGTCCTATTGATGCTCCACCCTTGGTACAAAGTCCTATTGATGTTCCACCCTTGGTACAAAGTCCTATCGGTGTTCCATCCTCGTAAGATTTCCTAGTGATGTTCCACCCTTGGTACAAAGTCCTAGTGATGTTCCACCCTTGGTACAAAGTGCTGTTAATGCTCCACCCTTGGTACAAAGTGCTGTTGATGCTCCACCCTTGGTACAAAGTCCTATTGATGCTCCAACCTCAGTACGATGTCCTAGTGATGTTCCACTGTCCTTCTCTCACATGTAAAAAGTTTCCAATGTAATTATTTGACTATGTGCAGAAGAACCAAATGTGATTATCCCAAGAACAGAGAACCTGGATCCTTAATTTAATACTCCCTGGCTGAAACAGGATTTGTCGAGTGAACGTGACGAGAGTTGTACGACAATGCATACATCATCATATTCAGCTGTCACTATGCATGGCTTTTTATTTCAATGGCAGTAACAATTTGATTTGCTGCGAACCCCTTTGCTGAAGATGTTGTTGTTGAAGCTGTCCCGATTGCCAAGGCAAGGCTATCGCTCAATTTCCTCTTGAGTAAATTTTCAGATCATTGATTTGGTAAACTTTGCCAATTCATAGCCTGATATAGGGAAAAGCCAAATGATGAGAGACACATATTAGTCATGTGTATCGGAAGACGTAAGTCCATCGACATGATTAATTAGTCTTGCAGGAAAAAAATATGGTCAGGATTTCCCGCCAGATTCAACGATCTTTTTCCTAGTTGTGTTGCAGTGTGCAAAATAAATATTTGTCAATGTGCAGGAGAGTGATGTGAAGACCTTATTTGCTACAATCGTTTTTCAGGAACCATCATCTGCCCTGCCACTGAGTGTTTTGTTCACTGGAAGGATAGCTCGAGCCAGTGCGAATGGGGCCTTAACTTCCAAACACCTACTGATGCTTGTAGATTCAAGGATTGCTGCTCTGTAAGTAGACTGACTGTAAATGTTGTTCATCATAATCATGTGTACATAGCTATTGTGACTAACCATGAGGCACAGGAAGTGTGCTTATCCTGGCAGGAGATCAGACAAGGGGAGTTAACTCTTGCATGGGTGTATTCTCTACATGTCTGTATACTGTGTTACAACTGCAATTACATCTACCATGTACTACTACGCCTACTACTGATGTGACTACTACTACTACTGCTGTACTACTACTACTACTACTACTACTACTACTACTACTACTACTACCACTACTACTTCTACTACTACTGCTGCTGTGACTACTACTACTACTACGACTACTACTGCTGTGACTACTACTACTACTACTACTACTATCCCAACACAAGCTGAATTCGACGTTCTGGTGATTTCAGCGATTGCATTGCACGCACTATATTGGGGGAGTAAGTGTGTGATCGGAGTGCACAAACAGTTTCACTGGTAGGGTGGGTGCCTAGTCGCTGTCGTGAGAAATTTTATTGACAATGGAAATCAGGAAGTAAAGTTATATGAAAAGCAAACAAACATCAATATTATTTACCCGAGATAGTTAATACCACTTACGATGCAAAATCAGTTCCCTTTATAACAAAAAATAGCAAGCGAAAATTCAGTTAGATCAGTCGTCTGCTGGTGACAGGCAATATATAAATGGGAAGCCACGTGATCACAATACTCCCTCGCAGTGCGGAGCAAAAAGTATGGCTCATCATCGAAAACCCATACAAAATACCCGGATGTTACGAGCGGCAACAGTTTCGCCGATACGATTCCATCAACGCTACTACTACCACTACTACTACTACTACTACTACTACTACTACTACTACTACTACTACTACTACTACTACTACCACTACTACCACTACTACTACTACTACTACTACCACCACTACTACTAATCCTATTACTACTACTTGATAATAAGGAAAAGCCAAATGTCATGTTAGTTTCATACTTTAATATGACTGTCTCAAAATAAGGACTAACTCTGACAAGCTCCAACATCTGACTGACGCTATTGGGTCATGTGTCCCCTTGTCAACATTTCCCCATGAGAAGCACGTGGTTTCTGCAAAGTAAGAGGTGTTTTAACATGTCACAACCCTAAACTCCTCTGTTGTGTTTTGGCATGCAAAACCCTCCAGAACTCTACTAGTTCTACAACTGCTGCTACTACTATAACTACTACTATAACTACTACTACTACTACTACTACTACTGCTACTGCTACTGCTACTATTACTACCACCACTACTACTACCACTACTACTGCTCTTCCAACTGTGACTATTGCTACTGCTATGCTCCTGTTATCTACTGTGCTGGAACACTACAATAAAAATACACTTGGCATATCAAGGTTGTATTATTTTCATGGGTTAAAGCTGAAAGCAACCTGCTACAATATTTAATAACATGTTTGTCCCTGCTCTGTCCACCAAGGTGTCCTATACACTGAGATTCAACAGCTGTTACACCTTTTTTATCCTCAATAGCTGCAGATGTGTCTTGATGTACAAGTGATACTGCTCAGAATAATGATACAAACATAAATATTGAACAAAACTAGTTAAGGATCATAAATATTTTAGCAATATTTTTATGAAATTGTGTTTTCAGTCTTCATTACAAAAATATATAACCTTTAAAATATGTGTGTTCCCCAAGTTGTTATGTTATACAAATACGATCCTGAAATAATAATTCCTTTTGTGGTTATGGCCGGTTGAAACGTTTTGATGTAAGCTGCAGATGTTTGCATGAATACATTAGGAAATATGCAAGAATTGTGACAGTGGTTAAAACATGTCCAAACTATATATATAGTGGCATGGAAAACGGCCACCATTTCCAGGGAGACAAAAAAGAAAGTGTAGGAAAAGCAGTAGACTTGCACAAGATAAAAATTAAAAGTTTAATGATAATTTCTAAAAGATAATAAACAGACAGGGTGCTTCCACTTATCTAGACTTGCCTCCTCAAAGGATAGAATTACTATACATCCATGGGCTCAGCATTCAGTACAGCCTTGGAGCAAGGCTTGTAAAGCTGGTTCTGTACAAGCTAACATGTAACCAATGCAGTTAATATACCTCATTATTTGGATAGCTATTTTTACCTGGTGTATACTCAGTGATGCTTTCATGTGGTGCAACCAGCCATCCCATATGTTATCTCTACATGTATTGAAAAGAGATGTTAAATGTAATGCAAGACCTCATGAGTGGCAGAAAAAAACTGCACTTCAATTTTTGGTATAATTTTTTGTCATGATCTAGCAAGTTTAGAATATCATTCTGACAACATGGGAATTCATTTCTATGGGAACTATTTGTATAATTTTCTAAAATAGAAACTTTTGAAATTCTTACATGACACTTTATTGTAAGAATGATAAAGATGCATACCTTAGTTGCCTGTAGATCGTTGATTTTCACCAGAGTTATTTTGTGTGAGTTATATGGAGCAGCTCACCCCAATGATGTCTGAGATCAAATATATCGACAGGAGTTGATCAAACATTTAAATTTATGTCAATGGTTGTTAGTATTGTAGTATCAAAGGACACTTGTGTGAGATTTCATATCTTATCTGAAATTATTCTTCCAACTTTTCAGTTGTAAAGAGTAAACAATAGTATCTTCAGTGTTAATAGCACAGCCCTCCAGCTTCATTAGGAATGAGTTTAGTGATGTATAATCACTGATTACATCACAGTGATGTTGGAAGCATTGTGATGCAACTCCATTGTACCAATCTCATTGTAGCAATATCTCCTGTGAAGGCCAGTTTGTATTTTTTGCAAATACAAGTATACTTTGTATGTGTCATGTGATACACAATAATTGTGTTTGTGTCATGTGATACACTGATGTGACTGGCATGTGTCATGTGATACACAATAATTGTGTTTGTGTCATGTGATACACTGATGTAACTGGTATGTGTCATGTGATACACATAAATGATGTGTTTCATGTGATACACATAAATGATATGTGTGTCATGTGATACACTGATGTAACTGGTATGTGTCATGTGATACACATAAATGATGTGTGTGTCATGTGATACACTGATGTAACTGGTATGTGTCATGTGATACACATAAATGATGTGTGTGTCATGTGATACACTGATGTAACTGGTATGTGTCACATGATATGCATAAATGATGTGTGTGTCATGTGATACACTAATGTAACTGGTATGTGTCATGTGATACACATAAATGATGTGTGTGTCGTGTGATACACTAATGTAACTGGTATGTGTCATGTGATACACACAAATGATGTGTGTGTCATGTGATACACTGATTTGACTGTCATGTGTCAGGTGATATGCACAAATGATGTGTGTGTCAGGTGATATACTGATTTGACTGTCATGTGTCATGTGATACACATAAACGATGTGTGTGTCATGTGATACACTAATGTAACTGGCATGTGTCATGTGATACACATAAATGATATGTGTGTCATGTGATACACTGATTTGACTGTCAGATGTCAGGTGATACACACAAATAATGTGTGTATCATGTGATACACTAATCTAACTGGCATGTGTCATGTGATACACACAAATGATGTGTGTGTCATTTGGTACACTGATTTGACTGCCATGTATCATGTGATACACACAAATGATGTGTGTGTCATGTGATACACATAAATGATGTGCATGTCATGTGATACACTGATGTGATTGGCATGTGTCATGTGATACACATGTGTCACAGTTTAATGGTGTCTGTATGAGAGGACTTCATTTTGAATTTCAATGGAAGACATTTATGTAAATGTGAAAAGGCAGAAAGAGGTTTTCAAGCTTCTTATTGGATTAGGGCTACATCAAGTCGATAACTACTGGACGTGTTTTCAAAATGAAGCACTGACAATATAAAACTGGGGTGTAAGGGGTGAACTTTACTGTCAATTTCACCTTTGATATTTAAACTAGGAAGATTGCTTCTTGCAAAGGAGAAGAATTTCAAGGACAATTTATTGTTTGAAAGTCACATAAATTGTAGGAAAATATCCAACTTTAGTTCCAGTGGTAATTGTACCACCTTTGTGCTCTGTCTAATTAATTTCATGTGACTTATTGTGGGTCAGGGCGTCAGTGTTGACACTCAACTGATAGATTTTACTCGTACAGTATTGATTCTGGCCAAGAAAGCAACTGTATGTCAGATATTTGGAACATCGGTGAAGCGCTCTCGGCACGCATTCACTGGGCCATCAAGGTATAGGCAATTGATGCAAGCCATTTCTTACAGGGACTATAGATCTTACTTCCGTCTAGGACCGGTCTGAATTTTTGAAACAACCATGACGGATTTAATATGTTGGTATCTGCCTCCATGTAAGTAAGTCTACTCTAAATTTGTATTTTGGAAGCGCTTTATGCAATCTGCTCAAAAAAATTGTTTTGAGTAAACATTTTGAAATATGCATGGTGTTTCGTTGGACTGGCAAAACTGCTTGATGTGACGATTTGGCATTAATGTATATTGAACTCTCAACTTTGGTTTGAGATGGAAATATAAATTCACATATACTTTCTTTTTCTTTTGATGAAACATTGAATGTTGTCATTCAAACTAGTTCTGTCAGTACTGTTGTCGGGTACTGTGAAAGTTTGGTATTGGCTTTCAAACTGGTTCATTTGCATCTGTTTCAACCACCTAGATGCCCTATTATTTGTTTTGAGGAAAACCCTATGCAATTTGATATTGTGCTTTCTGTGAATTAATCAGTTATGAACCTTTCATACCTGCATGTAATCAGAGATATTAGCCTGATGAGACTTCAGTGACCTGGCTAGTTTGATCATGATCAAAATATTTTATAAAATATGTTTGTGAGGTATTGGTTGTCAAGTTAAATGTCAGTAAATTATGTTTCAGATTCAATGATCATTTTTGTATTAGGTTCTATTAAAGAATCTAACAAATCTCCCTTTGTAAATGTGAACCTTTTAGCAATTAGCTTATGTAATCATTTGTTATGAATTTTCTGCAGAAAGCATGTGTACAGAGTGTGTTTGTTAAAACCCTTTGGGTTATGTGCTGATCAATAGCAGGGTTTGATAAAGTAGATGTGAGGGAAAATACAGGTTAATAGAAGTGTCAATATAGGTAGATGGAAGGGAATACAGGTAGATAGAAGGGGGAATACAGGTAGATGGGAGATGATATGGAGGTAAATGGAAGGGAATACAGGTAGATAGGAAGGGAATACAGGTAGATGGGAGGGAATACAGGTAGATAGAAAGGGTATACAGGTAGATGGAAGGGAGTACAGGTAGAAAGAAGGGGGAATACAGGGCGATTGGAGGGGGAATACAGGTAGATAGAAGGGGAATACAGGGCGATTGGAGGAGGAATACAGGTAGATAGAAAGGGAATACAGGTAGATGGAAGGGAGTACAGGTAGAAAGAAGGGGGAATACAGGTAGATAGAAGGGGAATACAGGGGAATTGGAGGGGGAATACAGGTATATAGAAGGGGAATACAGGGCGATTGGAGGGGGAATACAGGTAGATAGAAAGGGAATACAGGTCGATGGGAGGGGAATATAGGTAGATGGTGGATGATATAGAGGTACATGGTAGGTAATACAGGTAGATAGGAAGGGAATACAGGTCGATGGGAAGGGGAATACAGGTAGATGGGAGGGGGAATACAGGTAAGTGGGAGGGGGAATACAGGTAGGTGGGAGGGGAATACAGGTAGATATGAGGGAAATACAGGTAGATGGTAGGGGAATACAGGTAGATAGAAAGGGAATACAGGTAGATGGGAGGGGGAATACAGGTAGATACAAAGGGAATACAGGTAGATGGGAGGGAAATACAGGAAGATGTGAGGGTAATACAGGTAGATGGTAGGGGAATACAGGAAGATAGAAAGGCAATAAAGGTAGATGGGAGGGGGAATACAGGTAGATAGAAAGGGAATACAGGTAGATGTGAGGGGAATACAGGAAGATGTGAGGGGAATACAGGTAGATGGGAGGGGGAATACAGGTAGATAGAAAGGGAATACAGGTAGATGGTAGGGGAATACAGGTAGATGGTAGGGGAATATAGGTAGATGTAGGGGAATACAGTTAGATGGTAGGGGAATAGAGGTAGATTGTAGGGGAATACAGGTAGATGGTAGGGGAATACAGGTAGATGTAGGGGAATACAGGTAGATGGTACAGGTAGATGGGGGAAATACAGGTAGATGGGAGATGATATAGAAGTAGATGTGAGGAGAAATAAAGGTAGATGTTCACCAAAGTATTATTGTCATGATTGAAGCAAAGACGTATATACACAGGGTTAATATACATCCTTGATTGAAGCAAGCTGCAACAGGACTCCTTCCTGCAGCTGAAACTTGCAACATCTTGTAGGGCGAGGCTTTATCTATCTTCCATTGGAATACTTCTTAAACATTTTGTAGGTCCAAGCCACTTCCATTAACCTATTTATGTCATTTTATTGAAAAGCACATGAGCAGGAGAAATTCAGTGATATCTTTCATATATCTAGGCCCAGTACATCCAGGTCCAGTAGCCAGTAATTGGTGAAGAAGGCTATAGGATACCTTCTGTACATCCAGGTCCAGTAGCCAGTAATTGGTGAAGAAGGCTATAGGATACCTTCTGTACATCCAGGTCCTTTAGTCAGTAATTGGTGAAGAAGGCTATAGGATACCTTCTGTACATCCAGGTCCTTTAGTCAGTAATTGGTGAAGAAGGCTATAGGATACCTTCTGTACATCCAGGTCCTTTAGTCAGTAATTGGTGAAGAAGGCTATAGGATACCTTCTGTACATCCAGGTCCAGTAGCCAGTAATTGGTGAAGAAGGCTATAGGATACCTTCTGTACATCCAGGTCCTGTAGCCAGTAATTGGTGAAGAAGGCTGTGGGATACCTTCTGTACATCCAGGTCCAGTAGCCAGTAATTGGTGAAGAAGGCTATAGGATACCTTCTGTACATCCAGGTCCAGTAGCCAGTAATTGGTGAAGAAGTCTATAGGATACCTTCTGTACATCCAGGTTCTGTAGCCAGTAATTGGTGAAGAAGGCTATAGGATACCTTCTGTACATCCAGGTCCTGTAGTCAGTAATTGGTGAAGAAGGCTGTGGGATACCTTCTGTACATCCAGGTTCTGTAGCCAGTAATTGGTGAAGAAGTCTATAGGATACCTTCTGTACATCCAGGTTCTGTAGCCAGTAATTGGTGAAGAAGTCTATAGGATACCTTCTGTACATCCAGGTCCAGTAGCCAGTAATTGGTGAAGAAGGCTGTAGGATACCTTCTGTACATCCAGGTCCTTTAGTCAGTAATTGGTGAAGAAGTCTATAGGATACCTTCTGTACATCCAGGTCCAGTAGCCAGTAATTGGTGAAGAAGGCTATAGGATACCTTCTGTACATCCAGGTCCAGTAGCCAGTAATTGGTGAAGAAGTCTATAGGATACCTTCTGTACATCCAGGTCCTGTAGCCAGTAATTGGTGAAGAAGTCTATAGGATACCTTCTGTACATCCAGGTCCAGTAGCCAGTAATTGGTGAGGAAGGCTGTAGGATACCTTCTGTACATCCAGGTCCAGTAGCCAGTAATTGGTGAAGAAGGCTATAGGATACCTTCTGTACATCCAGGTCCAGTAGCCAGTAATTGGTGAAGAAGTCTATAGGATACCTTCTGTACATCCAGGTCCAGTAGTCAGTAATTGGTGAAGAAGTCTATAGGATACCTTCTGTACATCCAGGTCCTTTAGTCAGTAATTGGTGAAGAAGTCTATAGGATACCTTCTGTACATCCAGGTCCAGTAGCCAGTAATTGGTGAGGAAGGCTGTAGGATACCTTCTGTACATCCAGGTCCAGTAGCCAGTAATTGGTGAGGAAGGCTGTAGGATACCTTCTGTACATCCAGGTCCTTTAGTCAGTAATTGGTGAAGAAGGCTATAGGATACCTTCTGTACATCCAGGTCCTTTAGTCAGTAATTGGTGAAGAAGGCTATAGGATACCTTCTGTACATCCAGGTCCATGGTGAAGAAGGCTATAGGATACCTTCTGTACATCCAGGTCCAGTAGCCAGTAATTGGTGAAGAAGTCTATAGGATACCTTCTGTACATCCAGGTCCTGTAGCCAGTAATTGGTGAAGAAGGCTATAGGATACCTTCTGTACATCCAGGTCCTGTAGCCAGTAATTGGTGAAGAAGGCTATAGGATACCTTCTGTACATCCAGGTCCAGTAGCCAGTAATTGGTGAAGAAGTCTATAGGATACCTTCTGTACATCCAGGTCCAGTAGTCAGTAATTGGTGAAGAAGTCTATAGGATACCTTCTGTACATCCAGGTCCTTTAGTCAGTAATTGGTGAAGAAGTCTATAGGATACCTTCTGTACATCCAGGTCCTTTAGTCAGTAATTGGTGAAGAAGGCTATAGGATACCTTCTGTACATCCAGGTCCAGTAGCCAGTAATTGGTGAAGAAGGCTATAGGATACCTTCTGTACATCCAGGTCCTGTAGCCAGTAATTGGTGAAGAAGTCTATAGGATACCTTCTGTACATCCAGGTCCAGTAGCCAGTAATTGGTGAAGAAGTCTATAGGATACCTTCTGTACATCCAGGTCCTGTAGCCAGTAATTGGTGAAGAAGTCTATAGGATACCTTCTGTACATCCAGGTCCTGTAGCCAGTAATTGGTGAAGAAGGCTATAGGATACCTTCTGTACATCCAGGTCCAGTAGCCAGTAATTGGTGAAGAAGTCTATAGGATACCTTCTGTACATCCAGGTCCAGTAGTCAGTAATTGGTGAAGAAGTCTATAGGATACCTTCTGTACATCCAGGTCCAGTAGTCAGTAATTGGTGAAGAAGGCTATAGGACACCTTCTGTACATCCAGGTCCTTTAGTCAGTAATTGGTGAAGAAGTCTATAGGACACCTTCTGTACATCCAGGTCCTTTAGTCAGTAATTGGTGAAGAAGTCTATAGGATACCTTCTGTACATCCAGGTCCAGTAGCCAGTAATTGGTGAAGAAGGCTATAGCATCTTCAAGCCATTATGATTAAGGAGGAAGCCAACTTGATGTGTATTGATTTGGTCAGATATTTTTAGGCTGTTCCCATCAAGCTTGTAAGTAATATAACCAGGTTAAGAGTTATTGTAATGTCAAGGTCATACTATAATAAGATCAAGCTCATACTAGGACAAAAGGTAGGGAATTCAAAACCTTTAAACTAAGACGTATTCTATTTCGATTTGATTTTATAGATATTTTTTGTGACCATTCAGCTTGGACCGGTTAGGACCAAAATTAAAATGTTTCTGTACTTTGTTTATGTTGGTAAGTTTAGGAGGAAAATATATATGATAATACTGTTGTGTGATTAGTGTAGTGTTGTTACAGTAATATACCAATGTGTACATAGACTCTGTTGTCAATATATAGAGCTTACATAACAAGCGAGTCCATTACTGCATTTGATCCAATAAGGTTTATAAGTTACAGTGTTGTCATATCTATGTATTAAGTTTGAGGGGGTGTTGTCAAGCATATACAAGTAAATTTGAATATTTTTGTTTTCATCATCTGTTGGTAGCTTTTGGCTTCCAATGGTCAGAAGTGAAAAGTGGCACCTGACATTGTCTCCAACAGTTGACAAACAATATCGGCACCTAGCAACAAATGTTCTGGAATTAACACACAAGGAAATTATATACCCTAGTTTGAACAAGTTGACATGCCACTGCTGATATTTTGAGGTATGAGTGAACCAAAACATAGATCTGTGTTTTTACTGGTAGGTGCTGTCTTTCAATTCAGCTGTATTTTGATAGGACCAAGAATCTTTCATTAAATGTGTGATCTCATTGATTGTCAATAAACTTCTGCCACACTTAAATGACATCACTTCAAATGCCTTTTTGGTTTGGTCTGCTTTGGTTAGTATGTCACCAAATCATAGTTGTCTAGTTACAGTACTGTTCCTTTTCATCATGGCACATGTGACAACATTGTGAATGACGACAGACACTGTTGTGACAGGTTTGGCATTAACCCAGTGTACAGACTGGAGATGTGTCAAGTCAGCAGCTTCTGTAATGTCACACCTCTTGTTTTAATGACACAAATCACTCTTAATATGGTTGTACATGGGTACTTGATACTATATATCAACATACAATTTATTAATTTAAAAAAAGATTATTTCTACATAAACTTAAAAATATTTGATGGTTTAATATTCTCTTAACACCAAGGGAGGCAGAAGAAAATTTTGGAGTATTAACATATATGATGTCTTATCTTATTGCCCATTACATCTTTTGTTTTCTTTTATTCAGAACACGCCAGTTTCAAAGAAATGGGCATATTAAACTGCCCATATGTTCATGATATCTTAAAATTAATAACTATCTCAAAGCACATGAACATTGAACTGGATGTATAATCTCTGCAATCTTGTAATCTGTTGCTGTGACTGTGACAAGGTTGAGGGAGGTTGACCAATCGCTTGTGATATGCTTTCTCTGGGGTTTCATTAGAGTAAAAGACTTGCAGGAATCTCGACACCATATACAGACTCTTATTGCTGCTGGCACCATGCCAATTTCAGACCAATTTCTTTTCTTTTCGTGTGTTATGGATGAGTCTGCACGAAATTCTTTGAAAGTATAATGAAAATAAAGTGATATTTCATTTAGAATATACCCTCATTGTGATAGATTTTGTAGGTTTATTTTGACTGATATATTTTTAACTATTAAGACTTTCCTTTTCTTGGCCAAATATTCATTTACTCTTTCAATTTAATCTAACAATGATGCCATTCTGATTTTGACATATTTTGCCTCCTTCTTTCCAAGAAAGTCTGCAAGAACAGATACCGCAACCTACCTGATCATGGCACTGACAAGTTTCAAGCTAAACACAAACAATTTTCTTCTTTTACCCTGTCAGCTGCATTGTTTGGTTTTACATGCCACATGCCCTTTGCCAAAGTTCTCCTTTGTGTACACCCTTTATATATCCTTTATGTTAATAACACATGAGTGTGTTCGACACTGTCTGTTATTGTCGGTGTTCAGCGTTCCTGACAATGTATTGTTTCACCAGGGCTATCTGTATTTTCTCATAGTTGGGACGTGCTGCATGAGTTACAGTACTTAAACAATACATTTGTTGTTTAGAAAGAATTCTGGCTCCAAGTTCCTGCCCAAACTATTTTTGTAAAAACATTCTGACACTCTCATAGTAGGTTAACATCTCTTAAATCGAGCCCTGCACTGTCTGTTAGCATTACTATTTTTTAAATAATTTTGTTGCCCCATGTGAACATTCTACCATGAATTTTTAAATACCTTATTATTAGTCAATCAGAGGTTCCAAATCAAAGTACATGTAATCACTGCTGATCAAAACAGCTACGTGTTTGGTACATGTACTAGAAATACGTGTAAAATTAAGAGAGAATGTTCTTAGAAAAAACCTTGATTTGACCCAAGTGTATTTTTGTTTGCTATGAAGAGTAATAAATTGTAATTAATATCTGGTGTATGTTTACACTTAAATGAGCTGCCTCATATAATACATAACCCTTACACAATAAACAACATTGTGTTCTGTGTGGTGTAAAGATATATATACACTTAAGACAAGACATTATATATAATGTTGTTGTTCCAATTTCCTTTTTTGGTCTTTTATTACACAAACACATGCCAACCCTGTTTTTCAGGAAGATTGAGTCTATTTCCGAAATTGGAATAGAGATTGAGGGTATGATGGAAAGGTTGCTGACAATTCTTTCCTGTCGATGGTTTGATTTGTTGTTGTAGACATTGCATCCTCGGACTGGTTCAATAGTCCTTACAAACATATTTCATTCCGAGGATTCTGAATTCAAGTTTTTGTGGCTTTAAACAGCTGACATCACATGACTGGTTAACTGATGTTGAGGACATATACTGTACAACGGAATTTGACCTTGGTAATGCCAAGGTTGATAAGTATCTCCAGTGAAGTAGTATGTACCTAAGGCTCAGGTCACTTGACATTTATTCGTGTGGTGGGGGTTTATAATTGGGAAGGTCCCCGTAAGTTATTGTCCAATGAAACTGTAGATGCCAGACTTAAGTCATTGTCTACAGCTCTGATACTGGCCTCCATGGACTTGGAACCACATCATGTTTTTAAGGCCTTGCATTGTTTTTCAGCGAAATGTTGTATGTTCTTTTTTCAGGTGTTGACTTGATGCTATTTATGTCCAGCAACAATTTTGATTTCTGGCTTTTCAAAACATTCTTTGGCAAGTGGATGTTTTTATGATTTTTTTTTTTAAATATTGTGTTTGGTCTTTTACTTAGGAATGTCCATTTGTAATAATTTGGGATTGCGCTATACTCTTTGAGCAAATTCTTTTATTAAAGCTATCAAGAACAACATAAATACATTCTTTCTATCTGTGTAAAATGGACGAACAAAGTTTTGTGTATTTGTTTTGTCTATCCTTTGACAGTTTCCCACTCAGAGATTTGCACGGAAAGCCTCCTCTGCCAGCTCTCTGCGACTTAGTCCGCCAAAGGTCAGAATGACCTTGAGATGGTGAAATGCGTTATGGGGCATGATTTTTTTTTCTGCATGAAATTTATCTTCTTTTTTTATCATGTTGTAATTGAAGTGAGAGAAACGGAGCTTTATCCCCTTTGTGGTAGAGCTTTATCTCCTGTGTGGTGGAGCTTTATCCCCTGTGTGGTGGAGCTTTATCCCCTGTGTGGTGGAGCTTTATCCTCTGTGGTGGAGCTTTATCCCCTGTGTGGTATGTGGTAGTGGATGTTTTTTGACCATCTGTAGTATCTAGGGTAGCGTTTCATGTTACCTCACAGGTAGTGTCGAGATTTTCTACCTTTTCATGTCTCACGTCCTTGCTGCATGGCATTCTAGTTAGACTGATTGAGGAAGTATTTGCAACAAAAGGTTCTGTCTTATTGATGTGAGGTATAAGTCTTCATTTCAGCCTGTTATCTGTCATAAATGCTTGATTATTTACAGTAAAAGTTTCAAGATATCAGTCAGTGTTTGTAAAAATATTTTCATAAGGTAGCATAGTCTAACAGCTTTTCCTACTCACAACTAATTTAAATTTCTGTCTGGTCCCATTATCTTATTACGCCTCATACAAGGCAGGAACCCTGGTGTCATCATTATCTTGTGGAAACTATCAGGAAAATTTGTTATTGCCATACTTAAAATACAATGTATGTAGAAATCAGGGATTCTGTTCTAATCGCTGTACCACTATTGCTGCGGTTTGCCTGGTCCAAGCCACACCATAACCTACTGTCCTATAATGCTCACAGTGGTGTTAATGCTTTAATCAATCTTGGCTGGGGAACTGGTTCAACAAGTATTTTGAATATTGCAACCACAATGAAATGCTTGTACATGGTAAATACCCTCTTGGAATATTTAAGTGATGTAATAACATATTACTTGACTGTCCTAAAGCCTGTTCTACAAGAAAACTCATTGTACCACAACACTTCAATATAGACCAATAATTGTTGAAGAACTGGGATATATTTTTCGGAATAGGTTCTTCGACTGGTCGCAGTATAAAATTATCAAATTAATGAATGTGTGCATTTTTTTAACAATTGTTGAGACCGATTTCAAATACCTCTGATTGTTTTTTTTTGTATCTTTGTTCCCATATTGTTGAAGTGTGAGAGTGGCCTCCCCTGATGGCCTTCTCCAGCTGCGACCCTGCATGTCGAGCTCTTCATGTCCCATCTTGTCCTTTCAGGTGTATGTGGCAGCAGGAAGACAGTAAATATGGGACAAGCTTTCAGTCTGTGTGACTTCCCAATTTACTGTGTACTGTAACTCTTCATATCACTCACTCACTCACACACTCACTCACTCACCCTGTCAATTCATCTGCTGCACTTTGTTTTGTATCACAATCCATATTGCAAATAACATTTATGTGCAAACAGTCAGCTGTTAGGTGCAATTTCTTGAATTGATATTGAATCAGTTTGAAACAACTGAATATTTATGTGCAAATGTTAACGGAACAGAGGTTATTACGTGATAGTGTTCGTACAAGTGAGTATGTATTTGTGACAGTAGCTGGGAATCATTCTGGTATGCAACCTAGTAGGAGACTGTATACAGTTGTATTCTCACATGTATTTCCACAACTACTACAAGACAGGCTGTAGTGTAGGAAACAGGATATTAAACAGGAACTATATCAGATGTTCCCTCTCAGTTGGAATTACTGGGTACAGTATAGCATCTTGTGTACTGAATACCCTGCTGATTAATCTCAAAACTACAAAATGTAATACCAAGCCAACCTTTTATTCCATTTTTCTGGGAAGGATACCCAGCCACCTATACTTGTCATAAGCAGCGAACTATTGGCTTGTGGTGGCTTGGTTGAATGAATCACTGGCTTGTCTGGTTGGTGTCCTACAGGTTGGTGTCACAGCTGGAATATTGCTGAGTGTCAACAATAACAAACAAAACAAACTTAATCACATAACTTTCGTTGATCAGTATATGTCAAATCTACCAAAATTAAACATACAATATTCGGATAAAACCACATGTGTGAATAAATTTGACATCAAACCTCCACCAATATTTGTGTGTTAGTGTAAATAACATGACATAGAGAGAGATTTGAGTGGAGCCAAGCCTGAGGGATGCAGCGAGGCTGGTGGAGATGCTGTAGGTCAGGAGGCTGCAGTGAGGACTCCCTGGTGTCACGCCTGTATTTTACAGCAGCTTCTGTCACTTTGTTTCCACCAAGATGTATTTGGGACCAAACATGGCAGTTTCTACATGAAAGAGTTCCAGTGTTGTTGTAATGGATGTACAGTTACGCAACTGAAGACATTAGTGTTAAAATGTGTTAATGTCATGTTGACAATATACAGTGAACTACCTCGTTCCATTCTTGTTTCCACCGCCTCGACCAGCAGTATTTCCATATAGCACTGCAACCCAGCCTAGTAGTATTTGTAATATGTGTAAATACCTGTGAATGTACTTGTGGAAATACTTATGAAAGTATTTACCGTGTTCGCTGTAATATGCACCCCAGGGACTGAGAAAATGTGGAAAGAGGTTACGAAAACAGATAGATAAATTTGTTGTTACAGCTTGAGTGGTAGTGAACACACTAAGTGTTAGTCAGTCGAATGAAAAAATATTGATACAAGATACAGTAAAAACTGGAAAATCATATTCCGCTTCTCCACTTGATGTTTCTGTAAAAAAAATCTTCCTTAGGCACCAGAAATAACTGTTTAACATGTAGACTTTAGCCCTTACACAGATAACTGTTTGGTCTGCTGGTGAGGGGTGCTTATTGCAGCAGGACACTTAATACAGCAAATACGGTAACTGTAGATTATGGAAACATCTATGAAAATGCTTGTGGAATGTGGATATACTTGTGGAATTACATCAGCAGTGTTGTTTATAGACAAGTGATTTCTTTTGTTTCTCTTGCAGTGGTAAAGGTAACTTGCCGGTTCTGTGTTTCTTCACATCTTCATTACAATGTGTACTTCTGCATGCCTTTCTCAGTATTTTATGTTTGGTATGGATGGAAATTGGATGATTGTTCTTTGTATAAATTTGAAGATTTTAGTTTTGTTATTCAGAGAGACAGATAATGATTGTTGCTCATAGACTGTGTCTTCACAGACAATATGTTGTTGCAATGTTAATGCAGATATATACAGTATTAGTACAATATTCAAACCATGAAGCAGTTTTTTTCTAATTTTGGCTTGTCCTTGAAGGACAAAACATCAATATTTGTTTAATTAACACAGAAGTTGAGATCAATGTATCTTGTGGGTCTTTGACTCACCAGCTTGTAATACAAGATCTCATCAGAAAATGTTCGAGTATGTTTGAAGCACCTTTTCATCTTCTTTCATTATTGATTTCAATATAAGTTGATGCAAGGGACAAAACTCCTGCAATCTTAAAGTTAGATGGATTGGATAAAATTATTTGGAATAATATCACATATGGCGATAATCAACATTTTCTAAAGGAATATACATTTTAGAATTGGACATTACTAGGTGACAAGGAAATACTTAATCTGTTTTGGATGTTTAGCTATTGTTTCCATTTTTTATACAGAGCTGTTATCTTTAGCCCGACATCTTTAATTATAATGTATTGTCATATTATATAATGCGATTGTTGGCCCATTTCTCCAAGCAATCTTAGTGTTATGATTGTTATTAGTGTTAAACATTCTTTTGTGGAACAGTTGCTGTAGCTTCACAATCAAACCCAGTTCATTAAGTCATTTTGTTCCATGTATTTCAGAGGATCCGCAGTAAGGGTGCTTCAGCTTCATCTCCGAGCTCCCCGGTCCACCAGCGCCAAAACCAACCCGATGGCGCTTCGCCATCATGTGACTACCCTGATGGGTCCGTGTCCCGATGTAGCCCGGGGCGTCACCCCATCCCCCACACATGCCCCACCCCCGGGCGAGAGGTCCATCATATGACGTCCTTCAAGCCTCCTGATGACGTCATGGACCGTAGCGGTTATCGATACTCCGCCATGATCAAACCACCATCAGAGAATTCTATGTATGACAATGTTACGGGTTCTAGTCTGCAGAGGTCTTCCGCTGCTCAAGACAATAGATTATTACACAGGAAGTCTCTGCCCACATGCTCATCTGCCACGTCCTCCCCAGTTCGAAGTTTGGACGAAGGACGTCCAGCTTCCGCCATTTCTTCAATCACTTTGGACACATCGGGGAGTCCATGCCATTCCAAAGGTCAACAGAAGGTGGAAAATTTTGGGAATGGTGTTGTAATTGTGGACCATGTTAGTATAGACTCGCCAAAACGAGACAACGTGCATATAGAGACAGCTTTTGTAGGTGATGTAGGCAATGGAGCTAGCCGTCCTACTAGTAGTATGTCACAAGGAGCACGCTTGACAGTTGATACATCTGCACCAGGTGCATCACGGAACACGTCTTCCTCGGAGTCTCCTGAATGGCCTTCACCTCCTGAGCCCCTGACTCCCCAAACCCCATTGACTCCATTGTATAACATGGAGTTTGACAGTGACACTATTCAACGCATGCTTCGCTCGCTTCCTGCTTCTCCTGTCGAGAAGGATGACCAGGGGTTCCATGATGACCCTAACTTTCATGACGGTAACGACCACCAGGGTTCCAGAAGAATGAGTGGACTCACCAGAACGAAAAGTCTCAATGTACATGATCGCAATTCCCGTCTTTCAATGCGTACAAAACCCATGCCCGAAGAGCCGATACACATCCCAGTTACCAAACTCCCGGAAGTACCAAAGTCGAAACAGCTGGCGAAGATCCTGATAGAGCAAGAGCTGCTTCTACGGAACCAATGTGCCGCCAGCACCTACCCTGACAGTGGCATTGGAGGCATGGCTGGAGAAACATCTGGGTCACTCATGTCAGAAGACAGCGGGCGCTTGGCACAGTTCAAAGGTAGGGCATTTTATTTATATACCATCTTGTATTGTTTAACACAGCCTCAGGGAGACTCTACATTTGGACATTGTTCATGTATTATCATGGGTCCCACTGGCCCAGTGGTTAAAGCCGCTACAGCTAGCATTACACATGTCATAATCCCCTTATTGGGGATTTAAATCCCAGTTCCATCCACTAGATGATCACCACCATAAGTGTTCCACTGGATTCTATACATATCTCAGCAAGGAGCTTTTCTCAAACTAAAATGGTCGGCTTTCAAAGGTACCTTAAGCCAAGTTATCAGCCACCAAAGATCAGAGTTCTGTTATTCTGCTGCAGCCATACATTGGCGCCAATGGTCAGATAAATAAGGAAGACAAGAAGCACATGCAGAGTTGCGTCTTATACAGAAATATGTATGACAGTGTGTGTTAAGTCTACTAGCCCCGACTTCCTCTGCAGTTAGTAGATATTAATCTCAGTACATTGACTTGTACAAACAGATCTTACCAAGACATAACATATACCACAGCCCCAGGGCCTAGATTTTCCGAAACTCTCTTGGCGCTAAGATAGTCGTAAGTGTCGTAATTTAACATTACCTAGCCATAAGATACACCACTGGCCCAGACTTGTGACCAGTGGCATAAGTCACAGACTGCTGTAATTCGTTAAAATGTAAATTTCTGCACAAAAATGATTTCAACTTAAGTTCAGTCCAGGGAATTACGTGTAAACGTGTATCTGTAGATGTTGTTGTGTAGAGGATCACCCTGGTGTTTCATGTTCCAGAAACAGGTCATTAATTCCAGCTAAATCACTTATAGTGCAGTTACCAAAGCCTAGGTTGTATTAAACCTTTCATTTCACAAACTCGCAGCAACAATAAAAGTTGATTTGTTTTGAATACTTCTAAGAAGTGTTTACCCAATAAAGATAAATGGTATTGCATGGCACGATATATGTGCCGATCAATCGCTGTCAATTATACACATGAAGGGGGCTTCTGTTGAAGAAGATGCAGAAACGTTGGATAACAGTTTTATGTCTTGCCCTCAGGCTGTTACGCTATGCGTTGACAAGATTTACTTGTTTTTCATCCATCTTTTATTTTGTTAATATTGATTTAGTCATTGAGGGTCTTAAAAGCATTTCTCTGTTTTGCAACAAGTCTCCCCACTACACATTGGCTGCTTCTGTGCCCCTGCCGTTGTTTAACTATGAGTGGCGGTAACACGTCTACCCATAAGCCTCGCTGTTCATTATTATTCTGATCATCAACATGAATCATAATAGTTGTACGAAAAATATTACAGCAGGAATTCCTATTTGTGAGATGGAATATTGGCAATGTGCCCAATACGTTGGATAACTATTTTTTATATAGCTGTCAAAATTCTTCAAGACACTGATACATTGTTGTGAGGAAGATATTGTTTTTTTCCTGTAGTCTGATCTTAGTCTTTGAATTGCTTGTCCGTTTCTTTCTCCAGAATATATAGTTTGGCTGACTTCATTAAGTCATTCAGCTTACGTGACACTGGCAGAAAACAATAATATTACAAACAATGTGGCATTTCTGTCATTTTAATAGACAGGGTATTGTTATACATGTAAATTTTAGATGATAGACTATAATCGTGAACTAGAATTCGCCTTAAACAGAACCCAGGACCGCTTACATACTGAACGATGTACCATCTTCTCCAGCACAAGGAAGCTCCTACAACTGCAGTTATTATACGAAACTTAAACAAAACCTTAGCTTTAGTTGTTTTGTATTTAAAGAAATACAAAACTAATATAATCCCTCTTACTCTGTTTGTATTTAGTTAATATTATTATGATACTGTATAATTATGTTTACCCCGCTACAACTCTTAACTTAACAAAGATGTATGACATTAACTTTTAAATAAACATTTTTATTTTAAATGTATTTTTGTATTTCTGAATGTGAGTATAAAATAACATAGGTTTCTTTAAACTAGTCATTTCTGAGCATCATATAGCAAGATGTAGTATTACGGGTATATTGTGTTCTGTGGCAGTCCGCAGATCATAATTTCTGAACTGAGGGGGTAAAAAGAAAACGATGAAACATTGTAGAAAGCTGACATCTGAATGGTTAAGAACCCATGGATCCTGCACAGAAACTAGAGAGTCAAAGTATACCTGGCGCTACCTTCTATGATAGCATCATAAAATCCTCACTCTGATAGGTATAGGGGTAATAGATGTGATTTTACTGACATTGCCCTGGATCACCCATTGCACACAATACAGTATACATATGTCAAGTGGATATGGTTGATATAAATATATTAATTTGTTTACATACAATCCTTATGATGTCAGTATCTGAGTCATTTTGACATTGTTAAGGTATATACGCATATATGTTTGTCATTAAAAAGGGTTGGTGATAATATAAGAGTTATTTCCCTTGTATTATCGATCTACTTTTTAACATACTAAAATTTGTAAGGAAGCCTAATTTGAATAAGAAAATAATGACTTCATTCCACTTTTATGATATTTTGGGTTTGTAAAAAAAGTAACACATTATTGTTATTGTGTGTGATATCTCCCACAATCACCTAATATTCCCCACCGTCAGGGCCAATCAGAAGGAGCCAGACGGAGGGGACTGTGATCTCCCACTGCATGTCAGAGTGAACTGTCTTCTCCAACATGGAAAACATTTTCACAATCAATCAGTCTGAGCATAACATTGTGTTTTGGGGGCAGTTGATGTGATTAGCGCACAATCGTCACATCCCCCAACACAGCCTAATCTCTGTGCCTCGTCCTTGAGAGAGAAACCCCTGGAAAAAAATTGATTATTTTTTGTAAAACAGGTCTTTAGAGAGTTCTATAATGGAAGCCACAATTGATTGCCCAATAGAAGAGATTACTGCAGTTGTGCTGATTATGCAGAATGTGCACTCCTGGCGTATATCGCAGGACATTAGCAGTGAATCTGTATTCCCATACTGCCCTGCAGGTTGGCAAGGGTAAAGGTTCTTATGTGGTGGAAATGTTCGCCACTGTCTTAATCACTGATCTCCAGTCGTGCTGAGATCGTATTTCTGTTTTGATCTAAGCTGGTTTTGTAATGGCGATATTTCTGATCTGACACATACTAGGAGTGAAATGAAGATGCTGTGTCGATACACATGTGAAGCTTGGAGGTAATTGGAGAGAAAATTTGATTAATAAATCTAGAAACTTCACTGGCAATGGAAATTATGTTATTTTGGATTGATAATCAGTAGTTCAGTCTAATTGGGGACATGAAATGCTGACTATATGGGTTTGAGGGCAATTATCAGAGCAGTCTTCACTCACACCATAAATACATGATTGGATTACTGCAGCCATGGCGGAACATGGAATACTGAAACAGAGCTGGGAATTTTGAAATGTGTGATCAGTTTTAGGGGTTATGTTCAGTTTTACTTCATATGGAAAACAAATTCCAACAAAAAATAGTTTTTTCTTGTACTTCTCTACACTATTGTGATTTGCAGGATTTATGAACAAAATATTATCTCTGTTAATGATTAATCCACACATTCATCAAACACTCACTCTCTCACTCACTTGTTGTCCGTACTGAACATGAAGGCAACAGAAAAGGATATCAGTTATCAAAAAGTAGGATCATACACCATTGGAATCAATGAAATTGTTACCATGGTAATTTAGTTTGTCCTGGTTTAGCTCATGGCCATTAGACTGTAACAATGATTGCAATATCATACATCACCAGTATGTTGAGGTTAATCGGGAGGCAAATGTTATAACGCACATTAGTATGTAACCTGACTCCACAGCGATGACAGCTGTAAGTCTGGTGTTCTAGGGGCTGTAGGGCTGTCTTCATGCTACAACTGTGGTCTGTGAAGGCCACTGTTGTCCTGTGACTGTTGACAGCTGTAAGTCTGGTGTTCTAGGGGCTCTATGACTGTCTTCATGCTACAACTGTGGTCTGTGAAGGCCGCTGTTGTCCTGTGATGTTGACAGTAATCAGCTGGGATGGTTTAGTAGTGAGGATTATTTATGTAGTATCTGTGGAGATTGATCTAGGAGTGTCATTACTCGTACAATGGAGGAGGATTATGATTCTGTACAAACATTAATTGAATGTGTGTTTGCCAGCTTGGTTGGAGATACAGACCTTGATGGTTTGTGTGGTTATGCTTCATTAAGCCGTCAGCTATAAATGCCCTGACAGATTACCTGTAGTAATATGAAACATCAGATGTTCTTTAACTTCTGTGTTGTATTATACCACATGGGTTTGTTCATGTATTTCTGATGCGTTTTTTCTAAGGTATGATTTTACCAGTTTTAGGGAACCTCTTCTGTCCTCAAGCTAACACATAATTATGCATTCCTATGTGTCTCATTGTGTCCATTAGTTGTCATGTGATCAGCTGATTGAAATCTGTGTAAGAATGCAGAGCTTACAAAAGTATTGAGACAATCTCACACTGTAGTGTTGGTCTTGAGATGGAGAGTTGTCTGCCCCTGTGATTACATACTGTACTTGGTAACACAAAACCAAACATTTCCCCATTGACTTCTTTAGTAATGTTGGTTGTTTATTGAAATGAACTAAGCCCTCAACAGCTATTACGTGTACATGTGTGCAGAGTCGAGTCTTAAAGCAAGAATTAAAACAAAACAAATGACTCAACCCGTTCCTATTTCCGAGCACAGGAAGCCAAACAGACGAACTCTAGTTCCGCACAAAATGACACACCTTGATAACACCCAAGGTCACATTTAGTCATCATGTCAAAATAGGCTGCACTAAATATTGACAAATATGGTCAATTTTCATTACTGGATGGATGTACATTTTAAAAATGCAAGATCATCCAATCACAGCTGTCAGGCTCCCCCTATGAAAGGAGTTTGTTAAACTACAGACTCTGATATGGTGGAGTATAACCTCTATGCTCTGTCAAGTGTACTTTGGGGCGGCAGTGTTGGGGTAGCTGCACTGTTTATGTGGTGCTAAGAAATGTTCTTAAAAGGGTCATTGTATACCATGTGGGGAATTGAACCCAGATCTTCAGCGTGACGAGCAAACACTTGAACCACTTGGCTACGCCACCACCTCCTGTTGATCGTATGCTCAGGTAGGATGTAAGGTTAATCTTACATATCAAAATAATGTTCCCAAGTCATATATTTCATTAATGAGGTATAATACATGTATTCATCGTGGCACATTGCGGCTCACTCTAATCATGGACATTTAGATATTGATATATCAGTGGATTTACATTTGGAAGTCTGAGTTCATCCATACACAGAATTATACATTAATATACATATTTATATTGATGGCATTGCAGTCTGAATTATTTTGTGAGGTTTCAGAGCTGTGGTCTTATTGTATACTCTGGAATGACAGGTATGTGCTCCAGCTGTATTTGAGAAATTAAATAGAAAACATCTATCTATAGTAACACAGAGACCTTGACTTATCCTCTGCCGAATAATTAACTGTAGACAGTAGAATATCGTCTATATCATGCCAGAAAGTGAATATATTTTGTGAGAGTCACCTTTGAATGCACTTATGTATTGTTTATTGTGAATGTTGACTGCACCTTACTGTATTCTTTGGCCATAAAAATATCAATATTTCTGTAACAGCTGTTGTATTTGTTTGTATCTAAATCTAAGGGAGATTAACATGTTTGAAATGAATATTAACCACAGTTATAAGTGTTTGCCCACTTGATCTTTGTGAGATGTGATGCTAACAGTAACATCATAGCCACTGTTGTAGATATATATTTTGTGTGTTAATGTAGATGTTTATGGTCAGACCTTGTGATAAGAAATTTGATTGTGTTTTTCAGTTAGTTAGGTAATACAGGCAGAAGATGAAGCCTTCGATAATGGATGGGGCTTCTCTGGAACCTCTGTGACATTGTACTCTCAGAGTTAAAACCTGAACTTCAGCTCCAGTTTGAGGAATGGTCTATATTGAAGTTTGAATCAAAGGATAGGCTGAGGAATTTGATGTATGGGAGTGATAAACTTTCCTGATAGGGTTAGACCATCATTGAATCTCCCGACTTGGGGCTTTTATAATTTCTGACTTGAGTAAGTACTGATTTATGGATGCCATTTGTTTTTGGAGTAGAGACAAGCTGCATTTTATCAAGATCCCTCCCATTGACATGAAGGAATTTTTTCCAGGGATAAAATTTATATACTTGACTTGACTTTTTACTATGAAATGTCCTGTTTTAGAATGAGCCAGCTTTGATTTCAGGTCCCAGGCATATCAGGTGTCACAAAGTTGTCATGCAGAGTTAAGTCCCTTTGACATGATAGGATCCTATTATCATGGGTTTAAATACTGGTTTGGACTGATTATATTTTTAGGTTTGTAAGTAAAATACCTGTACAGCACTGGGATACATTTCCAACTCTGTCCTAGAATCACAGGGGTGAGAAGATTTTGTTGCAGCGATCCATCTATTTTCTGTAATTATCATGGGACATCCATTATTATCATATATATTTTTTCATGCAAAATACCTCATCCGTATTAGTTAAATCCCATCATCCTTTTCTACAGTGAAGTATGTTTTTCTCTTGTGTAATTCATCTCAACAAAGTCAAAGTCCAAACTGTGAAATCATTTTTCTGAAGAATGAGTCATTACCCAGATATTCTGTGTCAATATATGTGTATCTCCTGTGGTCTACAAGGTACATGCACCAGGAAGAGGGTGATATACACCGTATCTCCCATCTGGGATGGTGGGCAGCTATACTCTACTGGAGGCAATGGACCTGTGACCTTACCAGGCTTGTCATAATTCTGATGGATCGTCTCTTAATCAAAACATTGTTTTTGTGTCGGCCGAGGTCATGATAGGTCACTGTTGCTAGGCCTGTATTGGTTGAAATCTGTCACAAGATAAGACATTGGCTCAAATGCAGGTTTTCCTGTTTACAAATTTTCCCACTCCTGATGAGTATCGTTGTTGATCCAACAGTGAAGTGTTGACTCAGTGGGATTGCATTTATTAACAAATAATTTTCTAATTTTATATTTTTTTAATTTATAATTTATTTACTATAATCTCTTAATATTTACAGTAAATTTCCAGATGTTCCTCAAATTTAATGATAGTTTGGAAGTGAGAGAAAATAAGTTGTGCTGGGTCCTGCCATAGTAGTATATCAAGCAGCCATTTGCAACATTGTCAAGATTTATCATCGAAATGATGGATTTAGCTTTTCCAATCTAAAGAAGTAATTATTTAAATATATATTACCAGATGTGTCAACCTCTGCCTCCATGCTTTCCCCTTTTATCACCACGAAGACTTAGTGTCCCGCCATATTTGAGACCACTTCATTACATCCTCTACCACAAACCAGCAGCTTGTTTGTTATCACAAGATATCTTAATTGGAAAATATTTTCTTCAAAGAGTTCAAAGTTTTGTCTGGATCTAGGTTGATCAATTTTTGTATGAACTTCATCGAGAAGCGTGATCCCTTTAAGATAATTTAACATGTGTATTCCTTTCTTTAGGAGAAGCGTTTTCATAAATAATGGCAGTCTCCCAGGAGCTGTCAGTAGATATCTCCAGTGTATGTTTTGTGTGCCTAAAAGATGTGCTCCAGTGGTTTGTTTTACTCAGAGATATATATAAACTGCACCATTTGTTTTTATGTTGACAGTGCTAAGCCAAGCAAAATAACATTTAGTGTTTATTTTGTACGTAGAACCAATAGCTGTAATACAAATTGTTATCTAATTCTTACACACAAACATTGCTCCAGCAATAAAGATAATGGTGTTTACTCAAAGCTCATGAGGTAACAATGTCAACTCAAGTTGTAATCAAACAGTGCCCTGTACCCTCCCTTGTCACAGCTGGGCAGCTATTACCACTATCTGATGGTAGTCGCCTGACCGTGTCCGCTTCAGTCACACCTCTGGATACAGCGATAACACAGCAAGGATATGTAACTTGGCCAGCTTGGAGTTCTGTGTCTGTAGTGTTCTATAAGATATGAAAACTGGAGTTGTTCAACAATGCTGTTATCATCCGTGATGATGAAATCTAAAGGTGAGTGGGAGATGCAATATATATGTATGACGATATGAGAGATAGCGCCCCTCTATGCTTATACTGATGGAAGTTATGGGGTTTGAGGGTTTGTGGGATTCTTTACGACTTACACCGAGGTGCTGCAGCCTGAGCGATGCTTGCTGACATCTATATATATATGAAGACAGGGTTTCATGTACTTCTGTACTTTTTGTTATTAGAATGAAAGCTGAGCATATCAGCTGGGAAAATGTCTACCACAGCTGAAGATTTGAATTACATAATTTTATTCCTTTGAAATTCATGTTTATTATACAAATATAAGTGACAAAACCCATTCCTTGATCATGAGAAATCTGTTGCTGAAAGTTTGGTATAAGATACTATTCTGGTATTGACTATGATATGTAGAGCCCTGTTACGCTTGCACCATGGGGAATTATGTCTGTTGTCGGTTTGTGAAATTCTTTACGACTTCCAACAAGCAATGGCACTGTGCCATGAGTGATGCTTGTGCATAGATGAAGATAACATTTAGTTTACTACTGTTTTGGTTTGCTAGAGGCAATGGTTGCATGGAACTGACATCATTTGGGGAAATGTTAGAAAACTGATGCTGACTACCAAAGTTTTTAAGTTTGTCTAAAGTAAGCTTATTGTTTATGATGTAAGTAACAAAACCCTGTCCATGATTGTAGCAATTCTCTTGCTAACATTTTGATGTAAGATTTTGGTATTGGTGATGATGTTGATGATGTTGCTACTGATTTGTTGACTGTCAGAGGCAGCATGGACCCCAACTGTTGATGAGTGAGTGAGTGAGTGAGTTTAGTTTAACGCCGCACTCAGCAATATTCCAGCTATATGGTGGCGGTCTGTAAATAATCGAGTTTTGACCAGACAATCCAATGATCAACAACAGGAGCATCGATCTGCGCAATTAGGAACCGATGACATGTGTCAACCAAGTCAGCGAGCCTGACCACCCGATCCCGTTAGTCGCCTCTTACGACAAGCAAGGGTTACTGAAGGTTCATTCTATCCCAGATCTTCACAAGTAAACTGTTGACAAAACAAAAACCATGTGTGTTACATACTCAGCAGCATCTGAGAAAACACACTGTGTGAACCCTGCACACTTTTGCCATATGTGAACAAAGTTACTTTGAGTTGAATTTTTTATTTGGGCCTATCAAACCATATGCTTTTCAAGTTTTCCAAACAGTTTCTTAATATTGTTAAATAATAATTCTACTGGTAATTAGGAGCTTGCCTAGAGTAAACCCTCATGTATGAACAGACAGTGTTGGTAAACAGTGTCTGGTCCAGTGCAGGTGTGTCCGTGAGGCTCCGTGCTTGGTACAGTTTCACCATGGTTTTCTCTTTGCTCATCTTGAGGGGAATGAGAAACTATCTACACATGTCCAGTCTCATATCCATATTCCAATAGACAATGTCATAACAGCTTCTGTACAGAATCCAAATATCCCCCTCAAAGAACTTGTTACATTACAATATTCACTGATGATCAAAATGACTGACACTATCATAGATTATTTGTCCTCTGTGTGTGTGTGTGTGCGCATACGTCTGTCTGTCCATCCAACCAACCATCTCACGCTCTGTCTCTCTCTCTCCATCCAACCAACCATCTCTCTCTCTCTCTCTCTCTCTCTCTCTCTCTCTCTCTCTCTCTCTCTCTCTCTCTCTCTCTCTCTCTCTCTCTCTCAAGTGTGTTCTAATCAAGTGTGCTGCAGGTTTAATATTGAGAGCTGTGAGCTTGGATTTGGGTACACTTCTACTGATGCAGTGAAACTTAAATTGAAGTACTCGATTTGCCCCTTGAGGGCCTGCATAGATATTTGGTTGACCTGTTCTGAAGGGAAGGAGTTGGCAGAATATTCACGTGATAGATACACATCCCATGAATCTTGGGAGAGGACTTTGAACTGAATGGAATGTTTGATTGAGTTGAGAGAAGGAAGAATAATAACATTGATCTGATGAAGAAGAGTATTTTGTTTGATTGTATTGCTGTACTTTCAAAACTGATTGAATTTTTTAGCCAGCAATTTCCTGCTTTTGATGAAAATGTTGAGTTGATTATGTGGTATTATACCATACAAAGTTACATGACATCTTTGGTGGTTGATTCTGTCTGTTTTTGACTGGCTGAATTTCTGCAGATACTGTTGTACCATCCTCGGTAATTTTGACAGATGGTAGTTTGGGAGTTCCGCTGATAGAATTAGGAGAGAAAAATACCACATTAAATTGCAGATGTTGAAATGTCAACACTGAATATTCAATATAATTTGCAAACCTGAAAGTGTGTAATATTTATTGATGCTGTAGAGGCATGACGCTGTCTGTGTGTGTATTGATACGGACATGATATGATTACACCCTGGTAGACGTGACACGAGTCTTGACAACCAAACTGCCATGTAAGTAAAATGTAGACGATAATCGAACAGATCATAGGTGTTCTGGTAAATATCAATCAAACTTGGTCTGTAATGAATACAGTTCCCAGTCGTCAGCCAGAACATGATTTCCTTATTGGGGGCTGAAACAGTGAGTGAGTGAGTAAGTTTAGTTTTACCCCGCCTCCAGCAATATCACAGCTGGGGACACCAGAAATGGGCTTCACACATTGTACCCATGTTGGGAATCGAACCCGGATCTTCAGCGTGATGAGCACTAGGCTACCCCACCGCCCCTGGGACTGAAACAAACATGGTACTTGTGAGTAAGAGAGAACAGTAATGGAGTTACATCATGGTTTCTCATCTTGACCTGGGAGGACATATTGAAGTGATGCATGTGTCAAACATTTAACATGATGGGGAAATGCATGAGCACAGGTATGGTGCTGTCAAGCCAGAAAACGTGAATTCGGTCAGTCTTGGATTCCAGCTTACTGCCACTGACGCATGTACATATAAGACAATAAATATTGTTGGCTTCAGAAACCTTTCAACAAAGTTTCCTTGGAATGGCAACTAGAAAACATACTCCTCATAATACAGGTTTACATCCATAATGTTCTCCCCTGAGATATTTTCCTCACAAGGATGAAATACTGAAAGTATGCCAATAGTCCATTTCAGTGTTAACACTCATATAACATGATCATATTTGTAGCTTACAGAATTATACTTCTTATCTAGCAATCACATACACTGTAATGTTTTGACCTGTTTCTGGTCCTAGTGGTTCGTATTAACCCAGTACAGTGTTATATGGTATGTGATATCAGTCAATACTGACACTTATTGTGACAGTTACAGCTCTATGTGTGCTATCTTGTTACACATTGTTTTATTATGTTCCGATCCTACTGCTTCAACAAAGGCTTGTGTCAAACATATAGGAGAACTTGTCCTTTCAAGTTTTAACTTGAATTTAGAAATATGTGCATATTCTACTGCCATGATGGCCAATCAGAGGTTTCCAAATCACAATATCTGATTGAAATCTGTGGCAACATTTATATTGCATCACAATGAGCGGGGTTATGTCAAATAGTGATGTACAGTGAAGACCATGTAAGACTTGCCTAGATGTGTTGGTATGTCCATATCATGGCTGTTTATGAAATAGCTATACCACATGCTGTACTTCCAGTGCTGTCAAATAGTGATGTACAGTGAAGACCATGTAAGACTTGCCTAGATGTCTTCATATGTCCATATCATGGCTGTTTATGAAATAGCTATACCACATGCTGTACTTCCAGTGCTGTCAAATAGTGATGTACAGTGAAGACCATGTAAGACTTGCCTAGATGTCTTGGTATGTCCATATCATGGCTGTTTATGAAATAGCTATACCACATGCTGTACTTCCAGTGCTTGACAGATATGTGAAGTATTTCGATGAAAACAGCCTCTGTTTGATCATATACAGTCCCATAGATTGTTTAAAGGCTATCCTTGGTGTTTCTTTCTCTGAGTTTGACAATTGACCCCAAACTTTGGACTAAAACTATGCTGAATCTCATTGTCTTTGTGTAGCGCTAGGTTACATGTATGTGTAACCAGTCCATATTCAGCCTTGCAGTGATAGATCTACAGGTAACCTTACATTGAAAACACAGAAGGTATACCTACATAGTATAGTGTCCTCCAACCTTGTGGTATCGCATAACCATAGTTCTTTATTCACATTGCAACTAAAATATACAGCAAGCATCTGTGACCAAATATACCAGTTTATTATGTCTGTCAGTTTGATTTACACATGTTCGTTATAACCCTAGTTTTGTGTATTTAGATACCTGTATAATGTACTCCTACCGGGACACTGTCACAGATGACCTGCCTGGCATGTTTCCATTGCATGTCCTGGGAATGTAGTTGTACTGTCAGTCGGAATAAAGACACACCTATTTCAGGTCCTGCTTCAGGTATTTTCCTGCTCAGCTTGTCAGGAGGTGGTAGCAAAAAGAATGAATAAGTAAGATATTATCTCTACCTGCTAGATTGACAAACCTTATAAAATTTCACTTAGCAAACATACTGAGCATTTGGAACAAGATTTGCTAGCACACATGGTCCCACTTTGATTATGTGTAATATATCCATGAAGATAGAAACCACAAAAATTATATAATATTTCACAATCTAGATCTAAAGTATCACATTCTGTCTGACAACGTTCTGAAAAAAAAAAGTTCCTGAAGATACTGGAAATTATTTTTCATCTTAGGGTTCAGAACAGCCTAAGAAGTGTTTCCAGAAAGTGTGCCCCCTAAAACCATTCCCAGGCTGTCTAAGCTGTCTGTCTTGCTAATAGTGTGTTTGTTGTTCTGTAACCTGTCTTGTGAGAGGTGATGGACATACCTTTTTAAACAACTTGACACATCATACCTGGACAGGATGGTTGCTGGTGGTGACAAGTCACAGGTGTACGTGGTTGTACCAGGTGAAGCAGTATAATGAAGGGGGCAAGCACAATCGTACATCATCTTGAAACCCTGGATGATGATTACACTGACAATATAAACCCTTGAATCACCATCTGGCTAAAGTCCATGTCTGTGTACATGAACAGGTCAGTTTCCACTGGGATGGTAGTGGCATACTTGGATTAATGGTTTGAACTATATTCTTCCCAAATATCTAATTATTTCACATGACAGAGGATTCTGAGACATATTGAGACAATTTCTTTGCATATTTCAATCAGAGTAGTCTGGTCCAGTCTCGATTATTTACAGACAGCTGCCATATAGCTGGAATATTGCTGAGTGCGGCGTAAAACTAAACTCATTTTCTCCAATCAGAGTATCATGTTGTATTGCCTTTCTGGAACATCCATGGACCCCAAGACCTGCGTTATGGCGAGTATTACGATTGTATTAGGTAATCTTTTTGTGACCTTGGCCTCACAACAGGTGGCGCTGAGAGTGGGTTGAATCCCAGTTGGTCAATACGACACCTGTGGTATCTATCACCTGGGGCTGTAACTGTAACTATTAATGTGATTCCTGGGTGTCTGCTCTTCGAGTTGTTTCTCTTCTGGCTTATATTCCAGGACCATATGAATTATATGGATGAAAAGTATTTGCTGCCAAATATTTGCTATTCATTCACATCAGGAATATTGAAACTACTAAATGCACAGGTGAAAATGTATCGTCCTGAAAATATGACATTATTTTTAAATATATTGTCCCAGATTATTCAGCTGGTAGCATTAATGACTCTTGTAATGGACTGTGTAGAGGGGTTGCAGTTGGTGTTGTTACAATAAGTTCCAGTGAAGGACAGGGCACCAGATGAGGGTCGTATCGGCATATGTACGGATCAAAAATATGCACGATACGGTAGGAAATAATTTAGAAACCGTAGCAGATACGCACCACAGCAATGGTGTACGGTCTTAGCATCATTTACAGACATATTTATCTGAAAAAGAATTGTTTTATTGTTCATTGACCTGTTTACACAAGACTAGCAATGTTGTTACTCTAAATGTACACTTAAGGTTTTCCAGTACTCCTATATTGAACAAATAAGGAGTACGACTCCTGATGTTGAAAAATTATCTGGAGCCCTGGAAGGATGCATTGCTGGAACAAACATTAGCTCAGTTTCTAAAGACACATCTATGTACGTGTACAAATAAACACTGTAACTCATTGTGTATCCATCTTTTACTGGGGCATCGATCGTCTTACAACATGGTCGGTCAGTATATAATATGTGGATATCAATGTAGCAGTCTGTAGGTACAGGTGTGCTGGTCTTTACCTGTGAGTCGTGTGATGTTTGATCTATACATAGAGCACACTGTGGATGTATTTCTACCTATGTCAGGTGAAGTATGGATGTCAACAGCTGCTGCCAGTTACAACATTTGGGACTGTGTCAAAATATTTGTGTTATAAGAGATGAGAATGTAAGTACTATTTAATATCACTTACCAATCCTCAAGTCAATACCTATTGATTATTTTATATACAAGTCAGTATTTGGAATGAGGTACATTCTAACTTTCTCAGAAATTGACTGAAACTTTTGATATGGCCCCTCTGCAATGTCTCTGCGCAGTATGTGAAGGATATTTGAAGGGGAATAATTTTGTTTTATTACATGATTAATGTGCAGAAAATCAATTCTGTTTGCATTTCAGTAAAGTAGTATAACAGTTATTGACCAGAAATTTTAAAAAAAAGGATAAAATGTGTGTATTGATGGTTATCGTGTTTTCCTATCTCATAGGCGTCAAACATAATCATATGGACACACACAGCCCTGGCTAAATAGAGACTACTCTGCCTCATCCTCATTAATGCAGGGGAATATTCACTATCATAGATCTCTTTTGAGCCCAGATGTGAAAACATCTGGAGTGAGTGAGTGAGTTTGGTTTCACGCCGCTTTTAGCAATATTCCACCAATATCACGGTGGGGGACACCAGAAATGGGCTTCACGCATTGTGCCTATGTGGGGAATTAACCCGGGTATTCGGCGTGACGAGTGAACGCTTTAACCACTAGACTACCCCACCGCCCCAAATACATCTGGACCATGTTCTCTCCTGATTGAGAGACTGAAGAGGATATCATAAGTACTTGATGTGACTGAATTAGCATGTCATCTCAAATACAACATCCAGTAGGATAAGGACTGTTCTCTCTTTGTCTTGAAATTCAAGAAAACACTTGTGAATGTTCACTCCTAAGAGTCTTCTGATGCAAATAGATCCTTTTAAAGTTCAACGAGAAGCCCCCACAATTCTAAATGTAGATCTATGCTAAATGTGTTTTTAAAATTGTATATTCAATTTTAAAAACACATTTAGCATAGATCTACATTTAGAATTGTGGGGGCTTCTCGTTGCTGGTTGATTCCAATGAGAGCTATTCTATGCTAAGTTTAACAAGGAGTGGAAGTTTGTGATGTCGCTGCCATAACAAATTATCTTAGTGAATGGGTCCAGGTTATTAATCACAGTACAATCTAGATATAATACCCTAGATCGTGGAGGATGGATTTTCTCAATGCTGTAATCGGAATGAAGGTCAAGGTCACAATGATGGCCAACGTCAGTGGGAAGTAGGGAGGAAGATGGTTCGGAATGTGGTTCACTGGTAGCAGCACAAGGTCCTCGGACAAACCCCACATTGTCGGGTGATGTGTGTTTTATTTGTTTTGCTCACACGTATCATTGTGAAAATCAACGTGGGGGTTTCCATGGCTGAAAACACTTCCAATAAAACTCAAAACGTCCTAATGAGTTTCAGATTGAAAAAAGCCAATGTATTCATTAAAGCCCATTTATTGCATATTGGCTTGTGAGATTTTTTGGGGGCAGTGTTTATTGAGACCTGAATTTCATTGTTTGATTGAAGCCCGGCTCGTACAGGATTCTACCGCACGCCTTGCTTTGATGGTCCTTACTGAAGAAGGTTATGTTCTTCCACAAACAGTGGTTGATGTGCTGTGATGAATATCTTCAACTGCTACATGTGATATTAATGGATGAACCTGCGGCTCGTTGGGGGGGGAATTTGTACGACCTCTGTGTTTGGAATAACAACAATGACGAATTAGACGCATTGTTTATTGCTTTAATGGTGATGTTGTTTAGTCATGCATTAACTTTTAGCCATATCTTAACTTGCATCTAGAGTATATACTCGGTGGGGATTCCTTTCTGAATGGGCCTCAGTACCTCATTAGAGACGACAAATATGTGTATTGGCTGGTTTTCATATGAAATACGAAACAGTGTTCATGTATTGTAGATTTTCTTTTCTTTTTTAAAACATGCGTTTATGACATGATATGTTTTTAGGTTAACAAGATATATTACAGAAGTACATATATATTTTCATGTATTTGTTTTGATATAATCACTGTCAGGAGTCTGGTTTTGACATTGCAAATGTCATGGGGAACATTACTAGTCTGCTGTTGTCTCTGAATGTCAAATATTCCATGCTTTGTGCATGACAGGGTTGGTTAATGATCTGCTGAGTCAGCGTTACCGACCTGTCTCTATGTGGTAGGATGCTGGTAGTGCAGGCTTCTATAGAATACCTAGACCCGGATGACAGTGCAACATGTAAGTATTGGCTTCGGCTATTGATTGTGGAAGAAGGAAGGAGAGTTTAGAGAAATAAAACGTGCATTTACACCATTTTCCGATTGTGACCTTTGACATTTTGTAGAAATGTGACGATGGAGTGAAATGCCTTGAATAAGAGTTGTGTGAAAATTGGGACTTGGGACATGTATCTAGCTTTGAAAGGTGTAACGCTGAGTTGAGTGGTGAGAAGAACAAGGATATTGTGCGTGACTTGTGGACGTTAATGACGATCAATACTCTCACAGCAAAATGAATAGGGATAGATTGGTCTGAATTTAATACGCTATTGATGTTAACATGCAACTGAAAAAAAGGAGTAAAGAATATGTGGATAAGTTAAATATGATCATGGAAAGAACAAACACGAGTATAATGGAGCATCTTTGTGTCCTGTCTTGTTCAGTGCATGAGATGAAGTATGAAAGGTGTGTGTGTGTGTGCGTGCCTGTGTGTGTGTGTCTCTGTGTCTGTGTCTGTGTCTGTGCAACAATTACAATGTGTTAGTTTGTTACATACATACTGACATTGTACCTCTGATTTTATCGACTGGACATGTTTTTTCTTCCAAATCAGCCTGGGTGGTTGAAATAAACATTTGTGCATTCAAATACTTTTCTTCATTATTTACATATATTTTTATTTCTGCTTCAATCATCTAAAAGTAAAAAAAAATACTTCTTACAATCTGTTTCATCATTGTATGCAACTAAGCCACAATAATTAAACATATTCTCTTCAACTAATTGGTTGGATATTTTTTAACTCTGTAAACCAAGTGACACCACATCAGATAATAATCCCTATGTATATTTGAACTAATGAAATTTGAGATGAAATGTGAGATATTAGTATCTGAAACACCTTACTTCGCCCATATCTGGTTATCACAGCCTACACATACACTAAATAGGTTTCGTTCATTCAGCGTGTCGGGTTTATCAGTAACAAAGTGACGATCCTCCAATCAGCACGTCTCCATCTGTTATCATCAGTCAATGTTGATGTGTCTCCATGGCTTGACAGACAATTATGCACGTAGCACTGACATCTGCTGTCGACAGTTTCTGGAAACACTCGTTCTGATTGTTTTTAAGGGAACAAAGAAGTTAGCAGATCACCACTAGCTAAATAGTAGTCCACTAGCTGATGACTAGTCCACTAGCTGATGACTAGTCCACTAGTGAAGACCTGCCTTCTACGTAACATTACTACTTGGTGTAAGAAGTTCTAAAAACATTGGTATCAGAGGTAGTACTGCGTCGAACCCTGTGACTTGTGTTGGAGGCATACTAGTCCTTCAAGCTTCTCACCACTCTTGGACTAGTAAACTATCAGACTAGTGTGTGTCTAGTCAAACCTTGTGGGTCTTGAATGTGAAAACAAGTCATTCACAAATCACAGATAATTCATTATGGTTGCTGTGCATGGAGACGGAGTCTGGCACAGAGAGCAAGATCGTGGATGTACATGGATAAGCTGATGTAGTGAGATTGGTGCCTGAAGGAGAACTGTAAGGAGCTTTCAGACATTTATTGGATTGTCTTTTATTCAGAAATTATTCCTGACAAACTTGACAGTGAGGTAATTTGCCTTAAGGCTTGGCCATTCACTTAAAGGCACATGACCAGGACAGAGGGACCCTTTGTGTTAAGGGCCACCGTTTATGTCATCAGCTGTCCAGCAAACACTATCTTCAATATCTTGATGCCGGGTAACCAAATCGGTAGTCAAGCCTTGTTACCACAGAGGACAAACTTTTTATAGCCAAACTGCCTGTATTTCTGTTAAAAAGTAGGAGCTGACAGTAGAGACTGATTAATCATCCCAAACCAGCTGAAATAGTTTTCTCAATTCAACGAAGTCACATCCCCAGTGAACTAAGCAACCTTTAAGGGTCAGGCAGGGGAACAAAGGCAACACCCTGAAGTCCTTAAGGACCCGGGCATCTTGAACGCCCTGAGATAGGGATTTGTCCAGGGGGCGAGGCGAGTATGGATTATTCTAAGGGGCCTGAGCTGTCCATGACAGAGAAAATGGCCGAGGGATTCTATTGATCAGCGGCAAGCCTATAGAGTAACGGGCTCAGTTATTGTTCAACCAAGGGGAAATGGATTTCGTGGTTATGATGGGGCTACACCGGTCCAGTTCATTACGAGGTATGTGAATCCAGCGCTGCATCTCGATCACGGGAGCTCCACGCGGGGATGTTTGTATTGGAGTCTCGTTGAGTTGGAGCTAGTTTTAAGTTTGGTGTAAGTTATTAGCTTGTTGTTGGCCTACCAGAGTGGATGTACTGAGCGAGCAACCTCCAGGATATTACCTGGCTATGAGGTAAGCAGTGAATGACTCTGTCACTAACTACTTGGCAAACTGACACAGCGTTGCTCAAAGATTTTGCTACTTTACATTCATAACCAACTGGCAGCAATAATTCTCCTTTCAAAGTCACTTGCTTTTCAGAGAAGAAGGCCCATCGGAGTGAAAATATCTTTTAAGGATTGAATCAGCTTTTGAACTGTCTGATGATTCACTGGTCTGTTTTGATCTGAGATTCTGCTGTATTATAAAGTGGAATCCCCTCTGTCGTTAAAAGAAGAAACTGATTTCACCTGGATATTGATGAAATTGTTTGTGTTTATTATACATCATCATGAAAAGTCATAGCTATATAACCTGCAAATCAGATGTCTGTGTCCATGTCAGTGTCTTTGTGAGCTAATTGTGTCAGTCTGTGTCTGTGTGTGTCTTCCTCTCTGTGTGTGTGTCTGTGTGTGTGTATATGTGTCTCTGTGTGTGCATGTGCATGCATGTGTGTGTGTCTGTGTGTACATGTGTCTCTGTGAAAGTGTCTGTGTCTTCAGTGTACACTACACAGAGTACACATGTGGAGCATTAAGACTTACCAGGTAACTGCCCAAACATTGTTACGCAAGAAAGGGTTGAAAAGAAACGTGTAAGTAACCCTGTGACCATGACATGATATTAACAACATATTGTGAAATATACACTTATATTCAGATACAATTTGAATATAGCCCGATGTTGTGTAGTTACATTAACAGTATTTATTTAAAACCTGTCCTCATGCTGAAATAGACCTTGTGTGTTGTGAACAATCTCCATACATCTCTTAGCAAAGGGAGAATTTACAAGGTAATAACTTTTGTGTCAATCCATTCTGCTCCAGAGCTCATAAACAGCTGATATCAACACATTTACCCTGGTACATGCTCTTGAAGTACACCAGTGTGGCCCAGTTAGAAGAGCAGCAGTTAAATTTGAACTTTGGTTGTCACCTATCTCTGTGAAATATTATAGTCTGAAGCAAATAAGTATTTGTTTACCGTTGCCTAATCTGTATTGACAAGAAATATAAAGATTATTTGTGGTATTGAATATGAAACTGCATTTTTCTTTGTCACGTTTCATTCTATTTGCTTTCTCTGTTGCTGTTTGAGTAGGAAAATGCTATTAAAATTGGTATTGCATGTACAAAATGATTATTTCATATTATGTCATGACTTATCTTGTGCATGACAAGAAAATATGTTGGTGGTCTTAATGTGTATGAGAACACTAATACCTAGGCCTGGGTGGGGGGAAGGGGGACATCTGCGTTGAGGTTCTTCTGTCAGAAGCTAGTCCTTCTCATGATTCCCGTGTCATGGGAGCTGAATCTATTCTTGGGAGAAAGAAAGGGCAGGATTTTATTGTCAACTGAATCTCTGATTGTCATGTAATCCTGCAGTTGATAGCATTAGAGGCTTTCTTCATGCTCTCTCAACCTCTGCAGCCATCTTGAACCAAGGCATTAAGGAGGGGAGAGGCGCTGTGTTGTCATGGCCCAGGGGTAAGACAATACTCAGCAGATACCATCTTTCTGATTTGTGATGTATGAACTTCAGATAACAAAATGTTTTCGATACAATTCCCCAGGATCTTATACAAGTTGTATCTCAGGCTTGTATTTCCAATGTTTAAAGTTTCCCTGTTCTATGGACTGCACATGTTATCAGTGTGGATGAGTGGTTCTGTGATGCTATATTCCTGTTGTATCACAGCCAGACAACCAGACATGGGGAATCAAACTTCAGAACAAACACTTTAACTGCAGGGCTACTCCGGACATTTTTAGGGTTTACAAAGCTTATATGTCCCCTGTCTTTGTTCAGATTCATTGCTTTCTTGGAAAGTAAAATTTGACTTTTAAAGTGGCCAAGCCAAACTACCAGTGGTGAGTTCTGTCCTCGGGGTATGTGGATTTAGAAGGAAATATAATACTTGTAAGTAGTGGAATCCAATATTTGCTGAATAAGGAGCTGTAGGGCTATTAGTATGGTCTATTCTGGATCAGAAATCAATTTGAAATCTGATAACTTGGTATTGTTGTTTGTATCCTGTCTGTTATATCCGCCAGGAGCATTTCATCAAATTATCCTAACCACATGTTCCAAGGCTCACCTTCCCTATACAGACATGGTGTTCCTTCTTCCAATGAAAGCATTCATAAGTGTGTGGACATTTGCGCTTTATAAGTGACATTATTATTATTATTATGTGGGTTCACTCTTGGGGATCTGCCAAAATTTAGATAACAAGAGTGGTTTAGCTGACTTGATATCACTGATCCCAGCTTTGACACAAAGGCTTGTGTTTTTCTCCAATCACTACTGCCCAAGTTAGGTGACCAGTGAGTGGACGGTAGATGCTTGTGCAGACCATCTGTTGCATCATCTAGGCCATCCCTGTAATGGACTGTTTGTCCAACATATACTTATCAACCCAGGTCAATGGCTCCTTCTGATCTGTCTGAGGGAGGTCATGCATGTGTTGACCATTGTTATTGACCCAAAGTTGAATGGTCAAAGGAAAGTTATGTAATTGTGATTCTTATGTGGCCATGGTGACCTCTGTTTTGTCCAGCAGAAGACCTTCCTTTCCTAATAGGGGCAGTGGGGTAGCCAAGTGGTTAAAGCGTTTGCTCGCCTTGCCAAAGACCAGGGTTTAATTCCCCACATGGGTACAATGTGTGAGGCCCATTTCTGGTGTCTCCTGCTGATATTGCTGGAATATTGCTGAAAGCAACATAAAACCATGCTCATTCAATCCTTTCCCAATAATCCTTACAGTGCTTTTTCTTATGAAACCCGGTCTGTTTCTGCCACATAAAAAAAAATACAACCCGCAGATGTCTGCTACAGGAGGAGAGGTTACTCATTCCAATACAACTATTTGATTGGTATGTCGGAACAAGATTTAATATGGCTTCCTTCTTAATATTAGAAAATATTGCTATATAGTCCATAGCTGTTGCCATCTCCTACAGCCAGTAGATGCATGTCTGAATGACATTTATGTAACCAGGATCTCTATGTCGCCATGGTACCTTGCTGCCTGTAATTAGTAGCCATAGAAATTGAGCGGTGTGATCACAGGAACCTTGAACTTAAAGATGGAGTTAATCAAATCATGTAAATTGGATCAATGTCTGACCAATCTCTCAGTGACTGCTTTCAGGATCTGTATTTAGTACAAATTCAATTACATCTGGTTTGAAGGAGTAAAACTACAATTACTGTTCAGTAACGACCAAACCTATTAAACATGGGTCCAACCATGATGTACACGGTATTCAGTGCAGCAGTTTGTACTGATGGTGATTATGTTGTATTATCAAAGACAAGCAGTTCCATTCTGCAAAGGTGCTGGAATTTGTTATTCAGAGTTGCCTCCCTTGGGTATGCCAGGAACTGCTTGAATTCCGATTAGCCCTGTTATGTTTCTAGGTTTGTGAGTACCAAACTCAGGCTCATGGGTTTCTCCATATTTGTAAATGTCTGTGATCTGCATGAAGGGTCTTCCTCTCACCTCAAACTGACAGAAAGATTCAAACAGCATCAAACCTCACACACTCACTCACTCACTCACTCACTCTCTCACTCTCTCAGTGTCACTCAGTGTTCTTGCAGATGACCTTGCTGTAATACTAAGTCCAACATTGTTACATTTGGTGCAGCTCCGAGCTGTTACTCAGTAAGGGGTGAACCAGAATCCACTGCACAAAACTGTCACCCCAGGAGAAAGTCTTACTCATTCATATACCATTCAGATATCAGCCATGTGTATTGTTTGTGTACAGCATGTTTTAAATATGTTTCTAACATATCAGTATTCAAAAGCCAAGGACTGTGAATCGATCTGCCTGACTGTCACCCAACCTACATGCAATGTTCAGTGTCTGGCTTGCTGTGGGTTGTTGCCCATGACTGACGTTCGTGAACACACGCAGAGGGTACAGGAACTTGCTGAAACCCAACCTGTCTGTGTCTGTGTCTGTCTGTCTGTCTGTCTGTGTCTGTGTCTTCGGGAACAGTAGGACATATAGAGACTGAATGAAGGGGTGTTTCTGTGTGATCCCAATCAGGTAGGAAGTGTTCAGTTGAACATGCTGATGTAAATCCCTGTTGCCTGTCATTGTGTGTACTGTTTATAAAGGCAATATGACATAGTTGTATGTGTGATAATGAGTCCAGTAGTGTATGTGCCTGTATTGAAGAGGTATTTAAATGGTGTAAGTGTGGATATTGTCTTTCCCATTATCCATTTTTTCAGGTGGGACATTAGAAAGTTGTGCATCTAAGCTCTCTTAACCTTGAAATGTGTCTATAAGTAGTTGTTAACAGTTCTTTTGGAGCAATATGTGAGACAGCACAAAAAACATAAAATTTGTGTCGATGTCTCAGTTAATACCTCTGGTAGATCCTGAAATGATCATGCCCCCTTGTTTGAAACAACAGACATGCCAACCTGTGATCTGGATTGTACAGTAGTTCACGATACTAACCTCAGGCAGGCACCAGGCTTGTTGGTTTATGAGTGAGTGAGTGAGTGAGTGAGTGAGTGAGTGAGTGAGTGAGTGAAGATCTCCCTTTTGTGTGGAGTTGTGTTCATGTACACCGTTACCACAAATTGTTGCCAGGTGTGTTTATGAATTTAATCAGAAATTTGCTGGATAATACAATGTCAGAAATGATAAATCCTTGAGTGGAACATTCCTCCACAGATTTCTTCTAATCACAAGAGTTTGAAAGACTAATGAATAAATAGCTGTAAAACCCAAATACTCACAGGATCAGATACCAACCTATAGACAAAACAAAGGAGGGCCAGACCTTATCAATGGTGGGTTGGTGGTATAAGATAGTGCCAACAAACGTGCAGCTCAGCACTAGAAGGGTCTAATAGGCGACCTAACCAGATCAACATGTGACCATACAAATATGTTATCAGTTGAAAGCCTAAGTAAGCTTTGAGACTGGTCTCAATGCTTTGTTTCTGTGAATACTGTGGGTGAATATTTGTGACTTGTCGAAGGTTACCTGCTTGAATGTCCCGGTATCTGTTATTCACTGCAGCCTGATGTGAGGGGATTTATGTGGAGATCGTGGTGTTGTTTGTTTTTCTCCGTGGTTTGTTTGTGTGGATCAGGTTTTTCAGATAAAGATTAGTCCTGAAACCTTTCACAGTGTTGGACCATAATGTGTCATGGACAGATGGATTATTTTACTGTAAGATGCAATTAAAATTGTGTTCCAGAAATATAACTTTTCAATATATAGTATTACCAGACAGTACAGAGTGTAGTCTGAGTTTTAAGGCCAAAACCCAAGAGATAAGACAGGAGGTAAAACATACCAATAAAGTCTACAGCAAGTACCTACAGAAACCTGCCACTGAATATTGTAACAGTTTCAAGTGTATTTGATGTTCAAACAGACACTGAATGAAAATTATAGTTTTACTAAAAACATTGTCATGATAAACAATCGTATGATATGTCAAGTGTTTGTCGACATGGGTTGACAGCTCTCATTATGTTGTCAATAGTTGAGTGGTATATTTGTGATTCTGCCATCATAAACTTTTTGACTTTAAGATCTAGTAGAAGAATGACATTAAACATTGTGTTTTCCTGTGAGGAAATTGCTTTCACTCTCAGCACAATGTGTTTAGCTGTCTTGACAGATAACAATGAGATTTCACGTCTGGGAAGTTGTGTACAGGCAGAGGCTTCCGATCACCATGCTGACAGGAATTTGTGAAGATACACCACACTAACTCCCTCAAGCAGAACATTTATTTAGGACCAGCACACTAGGGGGCAGTTATAGGGTGCCACGCATGTCGTGCTCATCAACGCTGTGTCCAACAGCAGCCTGGCCGGTGCTGTACAGGTTCTGTGTGACATGGCTCTTCAAATGTCACTGAACAAAGCAGGGTAAGAATTTATTTACTGGTCTCAATAAAATCAACAATGGAGCTTGACCCAGTGAAGTGAGATCCCTTTGTTGGTTGATTTCATGGTTTATGGTTCTTTTGAAGCACAATGGGAGGTAATTTAAGGTGGTGATCCAGCAGAGTTTTATGCTGAAAACTTTTATTGATATGTGAAATGATGGTATTTAATCTTTTTGATGTGAACAAAATCAAAGTATCTGCAGAATAGGGAGAAATAATGATGGTAGGGAAATTGTTACATTTTCTGTTAATGTAACGGTATTGAAGCCGTTTTCTTTGATGATGTCATGGTTTTTGTGTATTCAACATAATATGGAGTAGTTTCTCTGAGACAGTGATGTTCCTCCGACGTGGTGGCGATGGCACTTCATCATCATATTTGAAAGAGATAAACATCTATGTAAATGTTTCCCTTTGATATTATCAAAGTATTTTTTTAAATATAAATACTTTTCTGTGATATGATGATATCAAGCACTGGAATTGAGAAAGTGAATATTTATACTTTAAGAAATGATTCAGTTCAATATCAAAACAAAAAACCCATTCAAATATTTTTAACATGTTTTTGACAAAGTAGAAATATTCCACTTCCTTGTCAGCCTCTCCTGTGCTCATAGACTCACAGTTACTGTTGCATGTTTCGCATCAAAGAATAGCTTCATGTCAGACGTAACAAAGATTGCAAACACCATTTTCAAATTGATCTCAATTCCTGGTCCCTACGTGTGGAATTGAACCAAAATCCCAGATTAAACAAACCCTTTTTCCACCTGGGTGGAAATACCGTCTAAACACACAACAAGGAGAAGAAACACACACTGAACATAACTTTAAGAAGTGAAAATCAAACAGAAATGAAGCAAAATGAAACGAGGAGGAAGAAATTGCTATAGTCGTGTACTTTTAAATTTAATTTTTCAGGTTTTAGTTTGATTGGCATTGATTCTTCATGTTTCTGTGTTTGCTGAACAGCATCTTGGTCCGTCATCAGCTGGATATGTTGCTGGGCTCTAGCATCAATCACACTCTGATAAACATGTCAAGGGAGTTTCCAAACTCTCAGATCAAACTTTAACTCATTTTCCATGCATCTCTCCTTGGTTCCATAATGGCCGTCTTTTTCTCCATTACGTCTCTGGTCGATTTCCTACACTCTTGAATGTCTCAATTTCCATCAATTAATATCGAGGGGATTTGAATGGATGGTAATGATTTCTCAATTTGTGTCCTTATGCAATCTGCTTGTTGCATTCAGTTTGCTTTATAGGATCAATGGAGCTTGGTGCTTGTATGCTGTCTGTATTGGTACAGTTTGTATCTCTGGGACACAGACTTACAATACAATTCTGTACTGATTGTACATTTGACAGTGAGATGTGGCTGTGATCCCCACCCCTGTAGCTGTATTGATCAGGAACCGGTTATCTGCAGATATGAATGATACCGCATGCTATATCCGAGGGGACGTATGAATGTAAGGTCGAGATGAGGCACGTTTCATGGACTCTTAACAGTGTCGCTTTTCTTCATTCACTTTATTTTTTCATTTTGTTTCCTGTCTTACAAAAGTGCCATGTTTCTGAATTTGATGAGTTAGAATTTTTTCATATATGTGTTGTGGATGCCAAAGGGATATAAGTTTATTTGGAAGGTTGTAAAGGAAATGCGGTGTTACTTTGCCGTGTATTGTAAATATTGCTTTAACAGCTTTTAAGTAGCATTTGTTGTGTTTTAACTTTGTTAAAAAGATAAAATGAACGTCATGAATCATTTGTGGTAGTAAAGTGGTAAAAGCTCACTCACTCACTCACTGATTCACTCACTGTTCAGTCCTGCAGATGCTGTAATACTAATCCCAGGAGTGTTATATTCATTCACTCATATTTCAATATTTTCACTTAACATGGATAATTCCAAGGATGTATAATGGAAGCACTCCTTGAATTATAAACCCTGTACAGAATATCGACTGTTTGAAGTCTGATGTTACTGAGTGCTTTTTCCAATAAGTTTGAAATGAATTTGCAATATTACAAAACGAGCTGGAGGATGAATAACCACATGCATGTTCACATGTGAATTTGTTTTGCCCCAAAGCACGGTTTTGTGGCATTTTATCCTTCTTGGTTTTCAGCACAGATGCATTAGGCTTTGATATAGGGAAAAGGAATAATATGGGATTGGTAAAAACAGGGATATCATTAGCCATTGTGGCTGTTTCATTCATTTGTGCTTAGGGATCATCAGAAAACAACACAGCCATAATTATCTGATGCAGTTTTCAATAAAATCATTGCTTTTGATTTTGAGAATATTCCAGATTTGAGAAGAATCCAGGAAATGAACTTGGTTATTTGTGAAACACATTGTTTACATCCATCTAATACAGTTTCATTTCTGATTTGATGTGATGTGCTTGGAGCAGGCAGCATTAGTAACCTTTACCAACCCTGCAAATGAGCATTCTTTTGAACATAGCTTTAAATGGTACTCTCTCTTTTATGTTTTATTCTGCCTGCGTTCTTGATTGCATACAGTGGGCGACTCGGGAGAATAGATTGCTTTGGTGTAAATTTGCAGATGAAGTGTCAAACACATCCCAATATTCTCCCGAAGAACCAATTTCAGGGTGATTATCCACCAATCCAGCAGAGTAATCTTGTACTATTGAGATGTAAGCTGGTCATACAAGCCCAATTGACTGCTTATTGGCTCTGCCAGGGGACACTAGATTTGACCTTCATTTGAGCAGATGATGGCCGTGCTGCTTCAGATGCTGAATCGCAGGGAACTCTGTCATGGTGGTTATTGAGTTATATCCGTGAGTGAGTTGCATCTAACATCACTCTGGTCTGTATATCTGTTATATCCCAGTGAGATATATCCGTGAGTGAGTTGCATCTAACATCACTCTGGTCTGTATACCTGTTATATCCCAGTGAGATATATCCTTGAGTGAGTTGCATCTAACATCACTCTGGTCTGTATATCTGTTATATATCTGTGAGATATATCCTTGAGTGAGTTGCAGCTAACATCGCTCTGGTCTGTATATCTGTTATATCCCTGTGAGATATATCCTTGAGTGAGTTGCATCTAACACCACTCTGGTCTGTATATCTGTTATATGCCAGCGAGATATATCCTTTAGTGAGTTGCATCTAACATCCTTCTGGTCTGTATATCTGTTATATCCCTGTGAGATATATCCTTGAGTGAGTTGCATCTAACATCACTGGTCTGTCAGTATATCTGTTATATCCCAGTGAGATATATCCGTGAGTGAGTTGCATCTAACATCACTCTGGTCTGTATATCTGTTATATCCCAGTGAGATATATCCGTGAGTGAGTTGCATCTAACATCACTCTGGTCTGTATATCTGTTATATCCCAGTGAGATATATCCTTGAGTGAGTTGCATCTAACATCACTCTGGTCTGTATATCTGTTATATCCCAGTGAGATATATCCGTGAGTGAGTTGCATCTAACATCACTCTGGTCTGTATATCTGTTATATCCCAGTGAGATATATCCTTGAGTGAGTTGCATCTAACATCACTCTGGTCTGTATATCTGTTATATCCCAGTGAGATATATCCGTGAGTGAGTTGCATCTAACATCACTCTGGTCTGTATATCTGTTATATCCCAGTGAGATATATCCGTGAGTGAGTTGCATCTAACATCACTCTGGTCTGTATATCTGTTATATCCCAGTGAGATATATCCGTGAGTGAGTTGCATCTAACATCACTCTGGTCTGTATATCTGTTATATCCCAGTGAGATATATCCTTGAGTGAGTTGCATCTAACATCACTCTGGTCTGTATATCTGTTATATCCCAGTGAGATATATCCGTGAGTGAGTTGCATCTAACATCACTCTGGTCTGTATATCTGTTATATCCCAGTGAGATATATCCTTGAGTGAGTTGCATCTAACATCACTCTGGTCTGTATATCTGTTATATCCCAGTGAGATATATCCTTTAGTGAGTTGCATCTAACATCACTCTGGTCTGTATATCTGTTATATCCCTGTGAGATATATCCTTGAGTGAGTTGCATCTAACATCACTGGTCTGTCAGTATATCTGTTATATCCCAGTGAGATATATCCGTGAGTGAGTTGCATCTAACATCACTCTGGTCTGTATATCTGTTATATCCCAGTGAGATATATCCTTGAGTGAGTTGCATCTAACATCACTCTGGTCTGTATATCTGTTATATCCCAGTGAGATATATCCTTGAGTGAGTTGCATCTAACACCACTCTGGTCTGTATATCTGTTATATGCCAGCGAGATATATCCTTGAGTGAGTTGCATCTAACATCACTCTGGTCTGTATATCTGTTATATCCCTGTGAGATATATCCTTGAGTGAGTTGCATCTAACATCACTCTGGTCTGTATATCTGTTATATCCCAGTGAGATATATCCTTGAGTGAGTTGCATCTAACATCACTCTGGTCTGTATATCTGTTATATCCCAGTGAGATATATCCTTGAGTGAGTTGCATCTAACATCACTCTGGTCTGTATATCTGTTATATCCCTGTGAGATATATCCTTGAGTGAGTTGCAGCTAACATCACTGATCTGTCAGTATATCTGTTATATCCCAGTGAGTTATATCTGTGAGTGAGTTGCATCTAACATCACTCTGGTCTGTATATCTGTTATATCCCAGTGAGATATATCCTTGAGTGAGTTGCATCTAACATCACTCTGGTCTGTATATCTGTTATATCCCAGTGAGATATATCCGTGAGTGAGTTGCATCTAACATCACTCTGGTCTGTATATCTGTTATATCCCAGTGAGATATATCTGTGAGTGAGTTGCATCTAAGATCACTCTGGTCTGTATATCTGTTATATCCCAGTGAGATATATCCTTGAGTGAGTTGCATCTAACATCACTCTGGTCTGTATATCTGTTATATCCCAGTGAGATGTATCCATGAGTGAGTTGAGTCACTCTGATCCCTAATATTGACCAGTTTGACGAAGGCTTGCTGTCTCACCATATCTGGGATTCGAACACAGGAACATCATACATTTGTATGGGATGCCACTATGCACATAAAGGGGAGATGGATGGGCCATTTATCTGTGGTCTACAATATGGTGCAGAGTTGTGTTCCCTGTGCATGCCAGAAACACGTGATCACTATTTGTTTGTTTTTAAAAAAAATAAAGTTGTGATTTTAAAACATCAATGATGGAGGGTAACCAATTTTAAACATACTGAAGCAGATTCCATTAGGTGTAAAAGACAAAATATTGATGAAAATTATTTGAATGTATCACTGGAAATCAGTAATAACACCTACGACCTACCGGTAGCACCAGCCACTCACACAAGTTTCATTCAAAATTGAGTTCAGAAGTGTGGTAAAGCCTGGGTGAGGTGAGGTGAAATTGGGTTTAACGTCGTGCTTGAGAATATTTCGCTCATATGACGATGTGCATGTGTGTATGTGTATGTGCGGCTGCTTGTACTAGCCCAGACTTAAGCTGGTTTTATAGTGCTAGCCCACTGAGATACCATGCTGCAGTGAAGCATGAATACCCCACTTAGACACATTATACTGACTCCGAGCCGACCAGTCCTTGTTGTACCCATTAATGCCGAGCGCCAGGCAGGGACCAACAAGTACCATATTTTAACGTCTTTTGGTATGACGCGGTCGGGGATCGAACCCGCAACCTTCCGCTCTCCGGGCGGACGCTCTAACCACTACACCACGCAGGCGGTCTGGTAAAGCCTGGGACATCACCTACCCCATTGACAAACTATGTGTCATATATAATAATTTAGGTCTATTTGTGGGATTACTACAGGACTTAGATGATGAAGGCTGGGTTAAAAAGCTTAACTGTAATGTGGCTCTCTATGAAATTTAACTACATTGTACATTATTCACTATACTCTCAGCCAGTCACTAGTCCAGATTTTGTAACTGAATAGGAGTTTGATATGTTACACTACAAGATTTAGTTTGACACTTTAAGATTCAAATATGTTTCAGTTAAACAGTAGATACACTGATGCTGTCACTTAAAAGAAAATAAGATTGGCCACCATTAATGTTCCTCGATGAAAAAATTCAAATACATTTTCTTTGCAATAAAATTGACCAGAAACAAAAGACAAGAATTGTCTTGAGAACTGGTTGATGTCCTTCTCATGATGTACTGCGTGATTCCAAGCCTGCTGTTTTGTACAGTTCAGAGATAACAAGTGTTTCCCCACCACAATGTCTTCTAATTCAGTGCAAGATCCAAGATTAAACCTGCAGAGCTATTAGATTCAATGGACTTTTTCACCAACAATAGCTTCTATGTTGGGCTGGAAGTAATAACGATAGATGCAGATGGGAGTGTATTGTCTGTACACGTCCATGCGTGCACACTTTGATCTACGATGACGTCTGCTGCACTGGAACATGTCTGCTGCACACAGACGTCTGATCTCCGCACACAGACTGGAGAAGGAATAGCCTGCTATGTCTACACATGTGAACTGATGAAAAGAAACTTGAATATTTTATTTGACTGGCAATGTTTGGTGAAAATCTAGGACATATCTATAGATGGTTCCAATCTTTTTCTTCCTGTTTGTTTGTGATATGCAGACACATGGATGGAATATTGCCTGGCAGTGGAATAATCAAAGCTGATGGGATGATATATTGATAATGGAATAACTATGTCAGACACATTACCAGATGAAATATGTATGGGCAATTTACTGCATCATGGTTTCAGAAGACATCCTCTCAGACAGTTTCTCTGAAGATTTTGCTCTTTGAAAGTATACTTAAAATGTCCCCCTCCAAGAAAGGGCAGCCATTTAAATATTACAATAAAGTGTAATCATACCAAGGTGCTGCGCCATTTTACTGATATGCTGGGGTTGTCTGACTCTCAGAAGTGGGGTGGACTGTGGTTGTTGGCAGCGATGTCTGCTGTTGATACGATGCTGCTGCCGTTGCCGTTGCAGCATGATTTGTTACTGATGTTTATCATGGTGCTGGGCCTGTTGTCATCCCTCTCTGGTGCTGGCGAGGTAGAGAGTCCCATATAGATTACCCTTCCCAGAGAGACAGCAGATCACTCTCAAGCAGAGACGTGATTCTGGATCAGCATGCTTGACTTCCTTTAGCTTCACCAGAAAATGTCCAACCAGACAAAGTATTAAGTCAAGGAGAATGCTGAAAATGAAGGAGAATGTTAAGATGATCTTTACTGTGTGTATGAAACTTGCAAAAGTTAGAAATATAGTGATTGATAGGACTAGCAATGCACAGTGATCATCAGAGGCGGTAAATCAATGATAATTCTGAATGTCATTTACCATTGCCACAATACTCCAGTGGTAGTTTACATAGAGGTAATCAAATGTAAAGATACTGATCATGGTTTGATGCCATTTTTAGAATTTTTTAACACGATTACCAGGGACACCAGGAGCTGGCGTCAGACATTGTATTGGTATGGGCAACATAGAGTTTTGGTAACTTAGTAACTGTGAGCCAGTAGAATGGTATGACATCACACTAGTGAGTGAGTGAGTGAGCTTAGTTTTACGCCGCTTGTAGGAATATTCCAGCAATATCAGGGCATGGGACACCAGAAATGGGCTTCACATATTGTGCCCATGTGGAGAATCGAATCCAGGTCTTCTGTGTGACAAGTGAACGCCTCAGCCACTAGGCTACCACCACCCCAACATTACACTAGAATGGTATGACATCACACTAAAATGCTATGATGTCATGATACAATGGATGACATCACTTGCTTCTGTGATAACTGTTCCCAGGTGAGAAAATTAGGAATACAGCTGATGAATATTCATTTATTATAATGTAATTTTCATGTAGTATCCATTTCACCAAGCTGAATGGGCCCTTTTGCAAAGAGGGGTTTAGCAACTAGTTTCAGTAGCATCTGCTTGTAGAGAAAACTCTGAAAGATTTACCAAATCCAATCATGTTTAACAACATCTTTCACCCAGTCAGATTGCAACACATCCTCCCATTCATTTTGCTGTTTTTTCTGCCTGAACCAGGTGAAGCATGGACATTGTATCTGTGCAGTCTGTTGTCAGGTCCTCAAAGTACCTCAGTCAGCGTGTGAACCTTAACTTGATAATCCTGATGTCACTGAACCTTCCTTGTTAAAACATAGCACCTGTCATAGCAGCTGATTCAGGACAGCCATTGTTTGAATAATTCTGAATGACAAGAAGTATGTGGCCTAGACAAGTATAACATTGTAGTTATTTATATGATGCTAATCTCCATTCTTCATCCTCATCGCCACTGCATTGTACAATGATATGTCAGCCAACCTGTGTCCTATTAAGTTCTGTTATATATATTATGACATTTACAACCTCAATTGGTTATCCCCTTAACAATGTCCGCCATCACCTCAGTTAGTCCAAGACTATGCCGCTGACTCTTTACCTGTCCCTTGTCGTCTTTACCTATGTGTATGTTTACCATTAGAGTGACTGGTAAGGAAGATCGCGAGCAGGATGTGCTGCTTGTAGAAAATGACCTGAGGTTGAGGTGGAACCCACCTAATGTATGTCTGAGTCGGAAACTCTGCTCATTGCTGTATTTGTTTATTGTATATCCAGCCAGAAATTTGCACTCAACGTATTCCTCCTCATAATTCTGAGCTAGTTCCCTGTCGACACCTATATGTGTTGACAGGACTATGTAAGTACTAGGATTTTTTAACATATTTAAGTGACCAGCGAGGCCCACAAGACTTGCTCTTGTAACACAAAGTGTAAAAGGAATAAATAATTCTCACCATCAAACATCATAAAATTGTAACAGGAAGCTGAAGGAACACAAAGTGCCTTCCAGGGCATTTGACCTTGGGTGTGCCCTTGAATGTGTGAAGTTCAAACAATCAATGAAATAAATCTGAAAAAGGCGGAAAATTTGAAGAATTATCATGAGCATTGGTCCTTGTAACAAAGTAATTAAACAGAACATCTGCTACACTGGCTGCTGGGAAGGGATGACATCGTGTCCAGCTTCCGCTGGTTAATCCACAGCACCCTTGTACACACATTGATTTCAAGCCAATCTTGTTTGTGCTCATTGCAACATTTCGAACATTGTGAACACGTTTAGGTTTTTGTGTGGCTAAAAAGCGGTTTTGCCCTGAATCAATATAAAAATATGGCTGACAAGGAAATTGAGATTAATCAGGAAATCGTTGTTGCATGTAATGGCAGATTCTGATGATGTAGCATGTCAAATGATCGGCAATCCTTCAGCAGGGGCACTATGTAATTCCTAGGTGTCCATAAAACTACATTCATGGACATATCAGAGGAAATGTTTTGCAATGGATTCCCCAACTGATTTACAGTTTAACTTGACATTTATGGCTTAAATATTTAAATCTCAACACAAACTGCAGCTTCACAAGGAAATGAAGTCAGAAAGAGTGCTTGTTGATTCAGGTATGTTGTTAAAAATGTCATTGAAAGATTGAAAATAGGCTCTTGTGACATGTTAAATGAGACAATCGTTGAAGTGAAGAAACATAGTTATGACACAGGGACCGAAGTGCCTACACCAGATAGTTCTTCCAAGGCTGGTTGACTGGAGAATGCATACCTTCTTTCTTGTTATATGCTCGCGTAACCTTGATTCGTGAATATAAGGGAAGTGCAGCGGAAATTCATATTTTAAATGCATGATTTCATTTTGTATCCGCACTGATTATTTTATTCACTGATTCAGCAAATTGCAAATGCCTAATATTCCGATCGTGAATGAAACATTTGTTTACGGAAGCCATTTACAATCATGACCCATTCGTGTGCCCATAAAATGTGATGTCACCTTGTTTCGTGGATTACATATTCGGTATCTTTATACCACTATGTACGACATCCCACTGCAGTAATTATTGACACCAAGGAAAGCAGACAATGAGAAGTGAGAAAGTTGGAGCTAACGGTATCTGTTTTACTTGACATTTTGTAAAAATAAAATTTGGTAATGGTAGTATTAGTTATCTGGGGCTATTTATCTCAATGCTGGATAATTATTTTCAGTGTAGTTGCGTGTAATGCAGAGATTTGGAACTTTTTTGTCAGCGAGGCGTGGCATTGTATGTACATCAAAAGTACCGCTTTGTGACGTCAGTCGAGACTTAATTTACGAGCTAGCATGATAATTTTCGCGATCCACGAATCAAGGTTATCCACGAATTTAGGTTACGGTTCTGTAATTGCATTCTAAGACAATTAAATCATAGTATTTAATGATATGATAATTATAATGATAAACATTGTTCTAGAAATCCCACACTGCCTTATATCACCTTCTTTGTGGATAGTTTGATTGGTGACACTACAGTAGCCTGACAGAGACTGGTTCTTGGCTGTACCATCTACATAACACTTACTCTGAGGCACATAGTGGAGCAAGGATGTCAAATAATGTCAAAATAGAAACATTGCAAAACTGTTTAACGCATGAGATTAATGTTGCCCAAAGATTTGAATATCAAGACAAACTATAAACCCATCATTGTCAAGCAAGACTGAGAGACAGAGATCTTGAAAGCAATTTCCACAACATTTTGGTTCGTCCACAATGATTAATTAATATTGCTGCTGACATTTTCAAGAACATGGATGGATTTGCTATCAATGTCAAACCCCCACAGATTTTGGATGAAAACCAGAATATCCATTTTCCATTAGAGAGAAGCAAACGGTCTTATCCTCCGACCATTGAGTGACACCAACCACTATCGAGTTCAGATTACCACCTTGAGAGACGGAGGCTACTGCGACTAATCTTCTGTAATCCTTGGGAGAAATGACCTTTTTCTAAGTGAATATGAAGCCTGTCAAAAAATTAAAGAACCTGTCAGAGACTGATGGCTGATCATAACCTGATGCCATCAGTTGTAGCTGCTTTGAACTGTGTGGCCGACTGTTAACGTCCCTTTGGGGGCTATCAGTATTCTTGGTCCCTGTTACGTTGTGTTGATGGGATCAGGGGACATGGATGGAGACCAATCAATGCACAGGACTCGTACCAAATTAATACCCAGGACAAGATGGACCACGATCATCTGGGATTTGTCCAGTGAACTTTTCAAGGTCAGGTTTGACCTCTGCTGTATCACCCAGCAGTAATTTGGCGTATTTCCAATCTGTGTGTCTTTATGTGTTTTTGTCAAATATATCAGGAATATTGGGCAGATGGTGTCAAGTCGATGTTCTCTTCACAGAAATCAGATGCACATTGCTTTTTGATTGAAACAATGCTGGAACAAACTTACATTGCATTAAATTACATTAATGTCACCTAGGGATTGAAATATCTGGACAAACTACAAACCCAACATTGTGAAGCAAGTCCATGAGACAGACAGTTCTTGAAAGCGATTTCTCGAACATTTTGTATACACACAATGATTAATAAGTATTGTTGTTGTTGGAAATGCTATCAGTGACAAAATTACTGCTAGATGTTAGCCAATATCTCTACTAACACTTAGATAAGTAAATCTACTTACACTCAGGTAAATAATTCTACTAACACTTAGGTAAATAATTCTACTAACACTCTACTAACACTCAAGTAAATAATTCTACTTACACTTACGTAAGAAATCTACTAACACTTAGGTAAATAATTCTACGAACACTTAGATAAATAAATCACTAACACTTAGTTAGATAAATCTACTAACACTTAGTTAAATAAATCTACTAACACTTAGTTAAATAAATCTTCTAACACTTAGGTACATACATCTACTAACACTTAGGTACATACATCTACTAACACAGGTACATACATCTACTAACACTTAGGTAAATAAATCTACTAACACTTAGGTACAGAAATCTATGAATGGTTATGTGTCTACTATCAGTTATGTACATATATGTACTACTTATATATGTATAACAATCAGTTAGGTACATATATATACTACTTATATATGTATAACAATCAGTTATGTACATGTGTCACCTTGACTCTTGACATGTATCTTATCTTCTAGAATGTGAAAATGTAGATCCTTTAACTTCGAAATAACATCTTATTCTACTTATTATATTAAGATTTACATAAAATGTTGTCTCAATGCTGAATAGTTATTTTCTGGATTTTCCTATGTCACAGTGAACTGAGAAAAATAGGATGACATAAATACAGATTATTAATTTTGTATTTATTTTATTGTAATTTATTGTAACATTATGAATTATTAGTTGAGAAGTTTATATGAAATATTTTTACAGTGATACTGAATAATATTTTCATGTCTTTTGTGAGCAGCTTTCCCCATTATTATGCATTAAACTTTTATTCCTAAAAATCTGAAATACTTTTTATTGGCCACAGATGGATTTATTCCAGTTTGCTGTAGAAGTTAATGCAAAAAAGTACATTATTATGACAAAAGTCTGAAAAGCAAATCTGGAACTCAAGACCATGCAAGATGGCGCGCGCTGTCTATTTGGATATTGCAGGAACACAAGACATTGGCAGATGAGCATCTTCAGAGTCACATTGTGTTATTACATAGTTATTTATACATGACACTGAGTAATGCTTGGAAATAGTTATCAGGTATCGTTCTGATGTTCCATAAACTCGTCCCCAGGGTCCAGCAGCATTGGTGGAGGGAAAAAAGGATATGGCTTTATAATACTTTATGGTAGCACTATGGACTAGTCCTTCTTACAGTCGGTGAAACAAATATTTAAAAAAAGTATTCCTAAACAAGTGGTCAACTCTTTGTTCTAGATTTCGTCATGTCTGAAGATGAAGATATTCTCTGGACTTTCTAGCTTACAATGAAAGATAGTTTAACCCAAAGTCTTAAACTATTATCATTTCAGAGACTAAATGTGAGTCTCAGTGTAGCCCTGGGGTGTACTGGACCAGGCAGGTAATGTTCCCAGGGGAGGGAAGTGGAAGGGAGGTAGTTGAGACGGAATAGTATTTCTCTCGAGTTCAAGACACACACAATTGCCAGTGAAAGAAAGTACCACAGCACACATTTGTCAGTGAAAGAAAGTACCACAGCACACATTTGTCTGTGAAATGAAAGTACCACAGCACACATTTGTCTGTGAAAGAAAGTACCACAGCACACATTTGTCTGTGAAAGAAAGTACCACAGCACACATTTGTCTGTGAAAGAAAGTACCACAGCACACAATTGCCAGTGAAAGAAAGTACCACAGCACACATTTGTCCGTGGAAGAAAGTACCACAGCACACATTTGTCTGTGAAATAAAGTACCACAGCACACATTTGTCTGTGAAATAAAGTACCACAGCACACATTTGTCTGTGAAATAAAGTACCACAGCACACATTTGTCTGTGAAATAAAGTACCACAGCACACATTTGTCTGTGAAATAAAGTACCACAGCACACATTTGCCAGTGAAATAAAGTACCACAGCACACATTTGTCTGTGAAATAAAGTACCACAGCACACATTTGCCAGTGAAATAAAGTACCACAGCACACATTTGTCTGTGAAATAAAGTACCACAGCACACATTTGCCAGTGAAAGAAAGTACCACAGCACACATTTGCAAGTGAAAGAAAGTACCACAGCGCATATTTGTCAGTGAAAGAAAGTACCACAGCGCATATTTGTCAGTGAAAGAAAGTACCACAGCACACATTTGCCAGTGAAAGAAAGTACCACAGCGCATATTTGTCAGTGAAAGAAAGTACCACAGCACACATTTGTCTGTGAGAGAAAGTACCACAGCACATATATGTCAGTGAAAGAAAGTACCACAGCACATATTTGTCAGTGAAAGAAAGTACCACAGCGCATATTTGTCAGTGAAAGAAAGTACCACAGCGCATATTTGCCAGTGAAAGAAAGTACCACAGCGCATATTTGCCAGTGAAAGAAAGTACCACAGCGCATATTTGTCAGTGAAAGAAAGTACCACAGCGCATATTTGTCAGTGAAAGAAAGTACCACAGCACACATTTGCCAGTGAAAGAAAGTACCACAGCGCATATTTGTCAGTGAAAGAAAGTACCACAGCGCATATATGTCAGGACTTCATTATGGAAGGAATGTTGACATGATTTTTCTAAAGCCTTATAGGACAATGCTACAAAGTATCACTGTAGCCATCACGGCAAGGAACTGAATTTAGACATGGCTGACAGCAGTATCTGTTTCTGAGGTATATAAGGTTTATAACATGGCACATACTGTTGTAATCAGGATAATCAATGTGTAATATGAACATTATATATATCCTTCAAATCTGGAAATATATTTGTATTCAGAACTCTGTATGATGTGACACATGTAATACCTCGTGTCAGGAAGACGAAGTCATCAATTACGTGTATCCCCAGTCATCATGGTCTGTCAGTCACAGGCTCTACCAGGTGTCGGGTGGTCGTTAGTGGGGAACCTGTATTGTCATGTCCATAAACATCGGCATGGAAGGCACCAATCGGCCTAATGAAACCCTTCGAGCACCATGGCTGGTGTCACAAGGGGAAATGGGGATAGCACAATAAAACTATTCCCATCTTTCGGCAGGACATCTGGCTATCTATATCTGAGGTGACGTTAATGCACGGATATTGATACATTCAGAAACAGGCAGAGACAATCATTCCCAGAAGCTGTTGGCATTATGATGCATGTCTTGGTCAATTTGTGCTGGTGGCAATTTTCCTTAAAAGCCAAATTATGGCTTGTAGGGCTTTGTCCCATGTCACATGTTCATTCAGAGACATTAAGTGTCAGCTGCATGTTGATGCTAATAGCCTGGTTCCTGGTGGGTACGGAATTGGTTGGGATGACTCACCATGTTTATTCAAAACAAAAAAAAGAAATGGGAACAATATCCATTTTAGTCTTGTATAACATTTGCTCCAAGATTGGAACCGTGACAACAAAGATCATAACGCAGTTATTAATTCTTCCTTAAAACAAAGGTATTTCATAATCAGGAAAGAACAATTGTGTTCTTTGCGTTACATATATTTCTGAAATGACTCTTTTCATTAATAAAGGGTTTCATGTTCATGCTTGTAAAATGAAAGGACCAAATGGAGCTATCAGCTGAAACTTATATATTACTGACTGGTGTATTTCATCTTCTCAATGTGTATGTGTTATTTTTAGGTATCCTAACTTTTAGCATTTTTTGCTTTGCCAAAGCATCCCACCTTGTACTAAGAGCCTAAATCACAGGAAAGATATATTTAAGTTTATCTTGATACAAAAATGTATTTCTATTTGCAATATGACCCTTTCAAGATTGTGTGATGGTTAAACATCTGTCTGTGAACTGGGACACAACATGACTGGATGCTATTACTCTTTGTTTCTGTGGTGGAAAATCTGCAACTTTTGTCTTGGAAGCCAGAGGAGACATGTTTGTTTGATTAGCGAGAGTTAATCTGAGTTTCTTTTGTGAACATCAGGAAAGGTCAAGTTAATTAAAGGTCTGTTTGCAATCAGATTTGTCCTTGAATGGCCACTATGTGTAAGTGCCCCCTTCCTTTCAATTTACTGAATGGTCAACAACCCACACTGGACATTCCCAATCTGACTGACCCCTCCGACAAGTGATCTATGGTCACATGACAGCTGATAACAGGTTGTGTCCATGTGATTGGTGCTGGTCAGTGATTAGACTGAAGCTGGTGCTGGTCAGTGATTAGACTGAAGCTGATGATGAGTTGGTTCAGATTAAAGTGTTTGCAGTAATGATGGGTTTCAGTTCGGTCAGCCAGTCCTGTCACAGACCAGTGACCACACAACACCAACATTGACAATGGTGCATGGAGGGAGGTAGGGGGGATACTGGGGTTGGGTGCATGGGGTGTGCATTATTGCTCATCATATCAGTCATTGGTTTGTCTAGTCCAAATATACTTATGTACAGGGCACCATTATATAGCTTTAGTATTGCTGAATTAGATAACAATAGAACACACTAATAAAGATCAGGCCTTCTTTCTGTGTCATATCCTTCATTTTGTGTCTGACGTTTGATACAATCTGTCTATGAAGATTGACAAAGTTGTACCTTTAATGAATCAAGGAGTGTCTCATAATACTATGTGTTCAGAAAAAGGTGAGCATACCCTGCCTCTGTCATGGGTGGCATTCATCACAAACACATGCAAAGCCAAGGTAAATGTCCACTAGAATACAAAAAACAGATCATAATAGAAAGTTTCATCCAGAAATGCTTTTTTAAAGTTTTACTGCAGTCTCCAATGTTGTAACCTGATCAAACAACTGCTGCCCTTTGAAAATGTTCCAGTTATTTGAAACCCAGACAACAGATTACATCAGGAATATCTGATAACATCTGGGTTTAACTGTACATATATGGGTGGAGTCAGTCGGGTGATATTCAGATGTATTCCAGGGCAACCATACCTTGATGCCGAGTGTGACAGAAAAGTGGGGAGCAATTAATATCCGATCGTCAAATATCTACTCCATGTCTGGGATGTGAGGGTAAACATTAGAAGTATTTTTATCTCTTTACATCCCTATGCAAGTACCATCTATCGGAGTTGGGTTACATTAAACAAATGCCACTTTGGTTTACTTAATTACTCTGTTAATGTCAACTTTTGTTCCATCTGGAGTTACATTAGGTCCATGCATGTCCACCTTAATTGAGACAGTTGGGGGGGATTTTGTATAGTGGACGAAAGTGTCTGCCTTTTACCAACAACCTGTGAGCAATCCTTGTACAATTTACTGATGTAATTGAAACAGAAATGTACTTGCATGGACTGTTGCCTCTGTCATTAACATTCAGGGTTGCCATTTGAATGAATTAAAACAGGCATGTTCATTATGCCTGATGTGACGTTCAGTTGTAGCTTACACATCGCTTTGTCAGGAATCTGAAGTTGTGAATTCATTTTCTGGTTATGTAAAACATGTTATTGTAAGAAGACTTAGATCGGGGTTGATTGGAAGAAATAACTGTGACGATGGGCCCCAGAGAGAAATGTGTCCAACTTTGTGAGGCAATCATCTTTGGTTGGTTTGCTCTGTTTCTAAACACAATTGATCATACCAGCTTCATCAGTAATGACAGTTACCCTTGTGAATGATTGGTCCTTGGTTTCCTAGTCATCGTAAGTGATCTTGACCCAACAGGAATCCTTTTCATGGCGAACGTGACCTCCTAAGACTTTCAGGTTAGCCAAACTAATAGTGATGGTGGAGTACACATCCTCTGTCTGCCGTCCTGGTTTAGTTTCTATATGATAACTGGAACAAATATTGATGGACTTAAACCATGTTTGACTGGTGGACATCATTATGGACGTTGAAAATGTTGAAAGCAGACAAATCAGTCTGTGTCAGAAAGGTTCACGACTGGTTCCTGACTGGTTCTAGATAGCTTTAACAAACAGGGACTGATTCCAGCCACATTTGACTTGTAGACAAGTCATTGCCAACCCATGTCAAACACTCCACCGAAGGTCACTTGAAGGTAATTGCAGGTATTGCACTGCTGTACCACGTGATCACAGTGCAGGTATTCCAGGGCCCTGCTGTACCACATGATCACAGTACAGGTATTCCAGGGCCCTGCTGTACCACGTGACCACAGTGCAGGTATTCCAGGGCCCTGCTGTACCACGTGATCACAGTACAGGTATTCCAGGGCCCTGCCACGTGATCACAGTGCAGGTATTCCAGGGCCCTGCTGTACCACGTGACCACAGTGCAGGTATTCCAGGGCCCTGCTGTACCACGTGATCACAGTGCAGGTATTCCAGGGCCCTGCTGTACCACGTGATCACAGTGCAGGTATTCCAGGGCCCTGCTGTACCACGTGATCAGTGCAGGTGCAGGCCCTGCTATTCCACGGATCACAGTGCAGGTATTCCAGGGCCCTGCTGTACCACGTGATCACAGTGCAGGTATTCCAGGGCCCTGCTGTACCACATGATCACAGTGCAGGTATTCCAGGGCCCTGCTGTACCACGTGACCACAGTGCAGGTATTCCAGGGCCCTGCTGTACCACGTGATCACAGTGCAGGTATTTCAGGGCCCTGCTGTACCACGTGATCACAGTGCAGGTATTCCAGGGCCCTGCTGTACCACGTGATCACAGTGCAGGTATTCCAGGGCCCTGCTGTACCACATGATCATAGTGAAGCACCAGACGTACCCTATATAACCGTACTTTAGACAAATTTTTAGTACCAAAAAAGCAGTCTGTGGAAGGGGGTCAGCTTACACTTTCAATAAACTTTTTTCTGTCTGTAAGAAAATGACATCATAAGTCTAGGTTAAAGTAACTTATGATCACTTTAGTTCTGTGATAGCTAAAAAAATGAAACTGTCTACATATTAGTTTCTGAATCAACACAAAGAAATGGAACTGAAACTCAGCTAAATTTGGTCTCTGAGCATGTCTCCACCGGAAGAAGGATGGCGTGCGATAGCCTGTGACTTGGATCAATGTTTAACACAATATGTGTGAGGCTGATATCTGAATGATAACTTTGAAAATAATTGATGGACTTTAACCAAATCTTATTTCTAGACATTTGGGAAATAAATGGGAATGTGTGTCATTATCAGACTGCTTGTTGAATGGAATAATGGAAACTGGGAAATTTGGTAAACTTTGATTGAACATCTCACTGATATTGCTGGAATATTGGTAAAACAGCGTAAAGCATACTCACTCACTCACTCACTTCCTCCTGCTATACATGTCCACAGTTTATGGTCAATGAAGGGATTTCTGGGAAACTCTTTATAGAATTGCTATTAATAACGGTTATATTGCAATGAAATTCAGTTTGTTGTGAGCCGTTTTCTGAGTTTCTGTTAAAACGAATGCAGTACTAATCTGCAGGTTGTGATTGCTGTAAGTGGATAGATGGAGGATTAGAAATGTCATTGTGACATTGTTGAATATTTACACTGTGTGTGTTTGCCTTCATTTCGACATGGATGGTGAAAAGTGTCGTGGCAATGTTTTTTAATTCAGATTTCACTTTGCTGTTTGCTGTTTAGGTTTGGTTAGTCAGGCAAACCGTGATGAGAAAGATAAAAAACTTTTTCAAGACCTAAAATGAACCACTCCTATAACATAAAGAGAAAGAAATTGTACAGCCAAGTATCGAGATCCACAGATTGGTTGGTGTTCGTGTTGATTGATGGAGAGTCGACTCCTCTCCAGTGGTCTTTACGGACTCCATCAATCATGGTGCCAACATCATTCCATGTTAGGTCGGAGGGGCTCAGTTCGTGGGATTAAAATATCATGATTTTAAACTTCCAATGTTATATATCAGATGGTTTGAAACTAAAGCAAGTATGGCCGATGGTATGGTAAGTTTTGTGTGTCACGATGTAGAGATATTCTCTATGAATTTTAACTTTGGTGTTAAGTTATAGCAGGTGAGGCAATGTGAACCATGAACGTAAATACAGTCGGTGGATTGTCATTTCGTGTGTGGGGGATGTAAGATGTTCTTTTTCAATGTTTAATTCACTTAAAGAGTTACTGATTGCTTGTCAGGTGACAGCCTGTCACAGTTTGATGTGTCATGTCAGGTAGAACAGGGAGGCCACTAATCACGTCAGTAAATATGAAGCTAGTCAGTGGTGTGTTATAAAACATGAACCTTCATGTGACACAGTGTCACACCCACAGGTGCAAACTGGCACAACCACAGGTGCAAACTGATACAACCACAGGTGCAAACTGACACAACCACAGGTGCAAACTGACACAACCACAGGTGCAAACTGACACAACCACAGGTGCAAACTGACACAACCACAGGTGCAAACTGACATAACCACAGGTGCAAACTGATACAACCACAGGTGCAAACTGACACAACCACAGGTGCAAACTGACACAACCACAGGTGCAAACTGACATAACCACAGGTGCAAACTGATACAACCACAGGTGCAAACTGACACGACCACAGGTGCAAACTGACATAACCACAGGTGCAATCTGACACAACCACAGGTGCAAACTGACACGACCACAGGTGCAAACTGACATAACCACAGGTACAATCTGGCACGCACACAGGTGCAAACTGGTACACCTACATGTGCAAAAAGAGGTAGGGACAGAAAATAACGGGTAGTTTACTGTTCAGAACATGACATTTACATGATTTGGTTTCCATTGAAACTGGGAGATTTAGGGTGGCCATTCAAACAAACGAAGTTGACAGGGGCTTTTTAAAGGCTTTGAAATGTGTGAATGATTTATCATGTAGCACCTGATCATCGTTCCTCAACTCCAATTCTGTATGTAAGTAGCAGCAAGTTTATATTAATCATGACTGTTATCAGTTTTGGCTTTTAACACTTTTAAATGTTATTTTTGTTTTCTTTTATCTTTGTATATTTACCAAGAACAAACCTAAACTCGGAACATACTTAAATAAGGATCATGTAATATTAAGTCAAGAACAAACATTAGACAAGAACACGTATAAACCAAGAACAAACATTAGACAAGAACACGTATAAACCAAGAACAAACATTAGACAAGAACACTTATAAACCAAGAACAAACATTAGACAAGAACAAGACAAGAACACGATAAACCCAAGAACAAACATTAGACAAGAACACGTATAAACCAAGAACAAACATTAGACAAGAACACGTATAAACCAAGAACAAACATTAGACAAGAACACGTATAAACCAAGAACAAACATTAGACAAGAACACGTATAAACCAAGAACAAACATTAGACAAGAACACGTATAAACCAAGAACAAACATTAGACAAGAACACGTATAAACCAAGAACAAACATTAGACAAGAACATGTAAAACAAGAACACGTATAAACCAAGAACAAACATTAACCAAGAACATTAGACAAGAAAGCAAGAACATTAGACAAGAACACGTATAAACCAAGAACAAAAGAACAAAAGAACACGTACAAGTATAACCAAGAACAAACATTAGACAAACCAAGAACAAACATTAGACAAGAACACGTATAAACCAAGAACAAACATTAGACAAGAACACGTATAAACTAAGAACAAACATTAGACAAGAACACGTATAAACCAAGAACAAACATTAGACAAGAACACGTATAAACCAAGAACAAACATTAGACAAGAACACGTATAAACCAAGAACAAACATTAGACAAGAACACGTATAAACCAAGAACAAACATTAGACAAGAACACATATAAACCAAGAACAAACATTAGACAAGAACACATATAAACCAAGAACAAACAAACACTTCCAAACTTTAAAGAATGCATATAAACCAAGACCACGTATAAACTAAAAACACATAAACAAAGAACATATATAACCAAGAACACATGGAAGCCAAGAAATGTGGTCAGGTCTACCCCATAGAAAAAGCATCATATGATTTACATGTTTGTTTACATGCTGAATATAGAAAATGCATCATGATGATGATGATGATGATGATGATGATGATGATGATGATGACTGAAGTGACGAAAAAGTAAAGCCAAGATTATATGTCTAATCAAGTAAGCCTCTTGTGCTGGGCTTTCAATCGACCCTCTGTTGACAAAACTTAATCTCTGATACCCAGTGTTCCCGAGTGCTGAAAGCCCCTAATTACTACTGACGACCTCGGTTACACCATCAAGCCGATTCAACACACAGAATCCATTATAAAACCAACAAGCCTGCATGTTGATAGAAGATACTATCGACCAGCCTATAATCCCAATCTTGCTCGCAATTCCTAAGTCCGCACAAATATTATTCTGTCAGAATCGTTGACCATGAAGCTTTTTAATTCTCAATGGTCAGGGCTTCTGTTCAGTCACTATTATCCTGTGTGGCTGACTGGACTCTACTGCTGCCAATTTCCAACCCTGATGCCCAGAGGTGATAGGTAATGGTGGAGAAGCTGGAAGGCTGTTGGTGAAACTCTGGTATTACTACAACAGATTGGTTTATGCCCATAGAAGGTGCTGTATTTAGTTCGGAGGCGGTACTGTGGACCCACATTGACTAAGAGTGATCATCGGTTTCTTGCCTGCTTTATAAAAAGGAATGTTTATTTACCAATTTAACTTCTTGGGTTAAATTAAGCGTCTGGAAACAGCAAATTGAAAATCAATATTTTGGTTTCTAAGGAATGTTATGTATGTTGTTTTCAAACATGTCTCCATTATTAAGTATCTGGGAGGGGCGGTGGGGTAGCTTACTCACTCAGTCCCTCACTCACTCAGTCTCTCACTCACACAAGAGCTTTAAGGGGGCTGTAAGGGAGGCTGCAGGGGAAGCTTTTATATTGGCTAATTTTATGTTGTTACTTTTATCATATATGTCAGTTTTATGTAATATACTTTAAATATAGTCTCTCATAACCCTTAAAGGGTGGCTCATTATATGTATGTTATGTGTATATATCTGTACTTTTCCATGAGGTGAGACTTAAATAAAATATCTGTCTGTCTGTCTGTCCAAGGCTGTACTGAATGCTAAGCCCATGGGTAAGCGGACAGTACTTAAAGGACTCCAGTAGAGGGACAATATGTTAAGTTATTTATATTGTTTTAGAAATTATCATTTAAACTATTAATCATTACCTTAGAGACTTGTGCAAGTATAGGGAAGCTACAGTGTTGGGCCTGTGTTCAGCCCCTGCCTACATGATGTAGTTAGTGCCATGCAACTAGGCATGTTCTTGTCATGAAATACAACAATGCCATTTTAGAAAGTGATCAAATGTAACATATGTTATATTTGGGATTACACTTTCTTAGTAAAGTACAGATTCTAGCACTTTTTGGGTTGAGTCCCATCCGGGATTCAAACCCACACCCTCAGAGTCAGGCACCTAATCGCCAGCACACAAAGTAAGACGCCAAGACGCAGCCAGTACTTTTACTAAGAAAGTGTAATCCCAAATATAACATATGTTACATTTGATCACTTTCTAAAATGGCATTGTTGTATTTCATAGCTTTTGGCCGTGCCAATTAACACTTATCAGAGGGGTACACAAAGTCCGCAGTCTAGACTACCAGTTGTCCGACTTCCATTTTTGTGGTAGCCGCGGTAGCTGAGCGGTCTAGGCGTCTGACTTTGTGTGCTGGCGATTAGGTGCCAGACTCTGAGGGTGCGGGTTCGAATCCCGGATGGGACTCAACCCCAAAAGTACTAGAATCTGTACTTTACTAAGAAAGTGTAATCCCAAATATAACATATGTTACATGTTCTTGTCATGTTGTTTGCCTCAACCCTTGTCAATACAGCCCTCAGGTGACACTTTTCACTTGTTTATACTCCACAGCATATGGTAGCCGCCTTAATATAGAGTAGGTATTTGATTTATTTTATAATAAATGATGTACAAAACGCAACAAAATTTGGTATTAACACAATAGCATTAAATGTCTCTTTAAGGATGGTTGTTCCTCTTTCCTGACCGGGACATATAATAATAATGGACATTTATAAAGTGCTTGTATCCACGCACATGTGCATGCTCAAAGCACTAAGATATTATTACCCCAGTTAACCCAAGCTTCCTGTGAGGTGCTAGAAGGTTAACAGTAATATGACTTATCCCACCGGGTACCCATTTACTGCTTGATGAACAGAGGCAATTTGAATTCACTTGCCATATCTATATATTTTACATATTTCTTTATCAGTGTAGTTTCAATGCAAGCTGTTTTGTGAGTAAAACATCCATAACCAGGGAATGACATGCAAGTGGCCTTTTTCTCCGCTTCCTCAGCTGGTATAAACTATGGGATGCCTCCCCTATGGTTTATCTGTCATATACAAGGTGATATAACGCTGGTACAGCTTTCCTGGATGTAGACTAGGGTCTAACAGCTAATTCAATTGGCTCTCACTGTAGGATTCTGTCATATATACCACGACCCCTGCACAGACACACAACCAAATTGCTTATGTGGCAATAAAATAAGGACCCAGTTCTGAGCACTGATAAATGTCACAAGTATATTGCAGATGAAGGCTGGTATGAAGTCAGACAGTTGTCAGCAGGATGATGTGCGTGGACTTCATGACAGAAGTCGAGGACATTAACTTAGATTTTATAGGTTCGTCCCTATTAGTATATTGCATTTAGCTCCTGGACCATGCATTATTGAATTATTCCATATTGATTCACTGGGAGACTTGGTCTGTGGAGTGTGTTTTCATCAATGGGCAAATTTTCTTTTGATCTGTTATTTCTTATTTTTGTTGGGAACTGATGAAGATGGAGTGGTGTTTTTATCATGTCAACAAGACTTATTCAGTTCCTGTTAAGTCCACCAAAATAGATTTCCCATCACTTGATGATGTTATCGACCACAGCCTTCATAAGATATCTCTGGAATTACTATGCAATTCTTTTGTAAATACACTATCGCAATGCACCATATACAATCAGATGAGTAATAAATTAATGAAATGATATTTAATAATTTTCATGTATCTCCAGAACACAAATTGCTATGATTATTGCTAGGATTAACATAGGCAGTCTTTCAGTAGGTGGAATATCCCCATAGTTAGTTACCCTTGAGACTAGTTGTCAAGACACTAGTATTTATTGACTTGCCAATCAGGTCAGTGAGCTGGCAGTAAGCATGGCCAATTCTCTTTCATATATCTTCAGAACAAATATTGCTATGCTTGATTAACCTAGATTTTCATCGCTATTCTCAAGCCTTGCTGTCATTTAGGATGTGCAACTATCCCCTTAGTTTACACCCTTCAGACTAGTCATGAAGACAGTAGCATTCATTAACTGACCAATCAGGTCAGTGAGCTGGCAGCAAGCATGGCCTTTTCTAACATCCTAATGACTATATTGTCATATTCTCAGTAATAACATGAACTGGATGCCCAGAAGGCCCTAGCTGACGTCCACTCTCTCTCGACTGACCGCTCCCTGCCCTGGTCTGAGGGTAATATATCCTCTTGGCTCTCCTGATTGAGTAATAAAATCCTGTTTGTGGTGACTGAAGTGCTAACTTATACTGCTGGGGACATAATTAGTCTAATTTAGTAGGTTTATGTAACAAGCTTCATTCACAAAGTAAATAACAGAATTAGGAATATTGTCAGCTTGAATAGCCAGTGGATATGAAGCTGTTCTTGTGTTAAGACAGAGTAATATATCTCGTCTTCATCCAGCTTTGTAAATAATTGGTATGGGTCAATCTAAAGATGGTTTGATGATTTCTGCTTCTTCATCACAGTTTAATAAGCTTGACAATTCTTCATATAGAAATTTTTTTTTATTCTCATCAATATTTTGACATTTTATGTTGGCAACAAATTAATAAAATAATTTGTGGAAATGTGTACTTATGCTTGTTTTCCTATTGAGAAAGAATATGAAAGTTTTAGATGGCGATATTGAGTACTGTATTCAGCGATCTGCCACCTTCACAGTTTAGTGGCTTATATAGGCACTCTTGGCCCACACCTTAGGACTGTTCTTCAAACTTATTACTTTTTTTGACGAAAATCGATTTTGCTGAGGTAATCGTATATGGAGTAAAACATACATGAGAACTTGTGAAAAAATATGCATCCATCGATACCACATTACACAGCTCAGTACCTGTGTGAGTTTTGGTGTTAAGAAATATAGCATGACTTCCCTTCTAATCCCAGCCACAGACGATCTTTGCTCTATCCAATCATTGTCTGGATACTTTATTCCGCCTCCAGACACTTGTAGCAGTGGCTATCTTGTTTGATGTTGCCATTAGAAGGAAACGTACCTTCGGGGGGCTGGTAATACCCACTATTTGGGCATGGTGTTTTTCTCGCCCTGTCTTTTATGTGAGATCCTGTGCCCTGGATACTTGAGCAAATTGTTTTCCAATTAAGCTGGTATGGCTAACAGAAGACTATGTTCATTGTGACATAAATACATCACCTCAAGTGTCTAGAGGGGATCGATGACCCCATGGTTTTCGATTCACAAAGGTGAGATGGACATTCTTGTTTTCCTGTAAGTCTCTATTATAGCAAGACACAAACAAGCAAACCTTTTACAGCTAGCACACATAAGTCACTGAAGCAATAAGATTAAAATACCTGTGATTGTATTATCGATTTATACAATTTTATCTTTACTTCAAGTTACGAAAAATAATTTCTGGTGAACTGTATTATCTGTGCCCTGTGTAATGAAAGTGACAAAATCATTTCCATAAACATAAGAAATCTCGTCAAAAGAGCTTGTTGTACGATTTCAACTACATAATCAGTATTTGTTTACAATCACTGTCAACCAGTGGTGATACCAGGCCTTCAAACTTCCAGGTATAAACTTTCCATGGCTGTAAACTCTCTCCTTCCCCTCCATGGGCCAGATGTTCTTCACCTGAGGAAACTGGCAGTGTCACCAACTGTTAACTGTGGGAATTGATGTTCATACCTTTGACCACTGGTTGGCCTGGTCCAAGTGTGGTTCCCATGTCATACTCTGGTAATATTGCTGTATGGAATAAAACAACATTCACTCGATGCTATCTATCCACACTGGGATCAGCTGTTTCCTGTAGCTTTTCCGATGTTTTTTTCTGTAAGAGCTCATGATCTTTTCCTACTTGATATTTTACAAAAAAAACACAGAAATAATTGAGCTATATAATAAACAAACAAGGAATGTTGTTTACATTAACAATAAAGCTCAAAGGATATTTAGTGAGAATTATGTTCGGCTTAACAATAAGTCGATTCTTTTTTCTATTTTTAACCATTCAGTCTTCACATGTACAGCACATGTGGTGTTTCATGGGCAAGTGACTTTTAAGGGTATAATTATGTTTTATTAGCTCATAACCTGTTTAACTCAAACCCTTTGAAACATACATGTGCAGTGTGTGGTTTGGTAAGCAGCACATTCTAGTGTCTACCTGTCAGGTTATTCAGTAGGTCAGGCTGAGTCAACAGCACAGGTGTAAACTCCCTAGGGACTTCAACCACTGCCTGTTCAAACACACAGTATAGTAATGCCCTTTTTGTGTATGTGACTTACCTTTACACACCTGTAATTAAATTTACCTGACAGGTGAGTGCTGTTGTCTGTCCATTGGACTCTGTGAGGATGCTATTGTGAGCGGGTGATGTTTAACTAAGAAACAATGCAGTCTTTGATTGTGTTGGGTCGGGCAAAACCAGCTGAGATGGCTGTGAAATCAGTTGCATTCTCTGGAACATTTTATCACCTTAGTCAATCTTTGTGAAGTGTCTCGATTTGAATGGTCATTGTGTTTCAACTGTTCTGATTTAAATACAGTTTTACTCAACATTTATCAGCAGGTTATAAAGGTTAAGTACTTTTGAATCCTACCAGTGCAGTTGGTCCTACATACAAATCAGAATATAAGACCATGCTATTCAATTTCATTTGACAAGATGATGGATAGAAGTTTAAATTTCCTCTAAAAGTAACACTTTATATGAAATTGAAAACATGTGCTTATCTATACAACACAACATGTATGTCTTTATCATTACTAGTTGGTCAGAAACATACAGTTTATTGCATATAAGAGTGAGAGGATAGAGTGTTGGTATGCAGCTGTCTTTAATGATTTGTCACTGACAGTATGTATAAATGAAAGGTGGACATAAACATTAGATCATGAAGCCTATGATAACAAGCGCTTGTTTCAAAACCTAAAATGTTGGGGGTTTGTGTTTATTTCCTTTTGAATTAATAATTTAAATAATGTTTTTCCCTTTTGCCTCATTCATGATAGGTTCATGTGTTGAATTGCCACGAATAGCTGCAATATTGCTGATGAGTCGTAAAGCATTAATTACTCATTCATCATTTACAAAACAACATAAATATTTCCCTATGTGACAAACATACACTGTATTTCACACTGACATCCTTGGTTTAGTTTCACCATTAGTCAGTGACAGCATGTCAGTATTAAACACAGGGGGTGTGAATTGGTCAATATATCATGCACAATATTATCGTATCCCATGACTAAACCTGAGACCCCGGGCGGTACTTAGCATCCTCTTCACCTCCCTGACATCACAGTGCTGTAACACTGGTCCACAGCCCGGTAATTACCACCCAATAGAGCCCCACTGTGAAGGTGAAGGGTTACTTTACGCTACCCTGTTGATATTGGCCATTACCTCACAGCGTGTTTGGCCAACTGGACACTGGGTTCTTTGTTGGTGTAGCTGGATGTGATCAGCAGGTCAGGGGTGTTTATTTGTTATGGGGATGTAGATTCAGGAAGGGCACAACTGCTTAGCTGGTCACTCCAGGGGTCAGTGTGGAGGCTTCAGACAGGTCTCATTGACATGTGAACTGGGGATAGTGTGTGCTTCAACTGGATCCTGTGCATGTAGCAGTGAGTGTCCCGGAATCTAGGCTACCCAGCAGGAAGATTGAGGATGGTCAGCACATTGGACAACTGACCAGAAAGGGAAACTGAGAACATGGTGTTTGACTCCTAAGGAATGGATACTGTATCAGTCTCCAGACCTGTACCTCATCCACATCAGATTGGGGTCTAGTCAGGACAACTTGGGAATCTGCTGGGTAAACGGTTAACGGTAACTGACCGTGGAATGGTACTAGACTCTGAAGAAATACATTCAGTTGTGTGGAACAAGTGGAGACTGGGATTGTGTACACTGAGATTGGTTACCAAGGTGTAATTAGATCCTGACCACGCTGGATGTACACCTCGGCTTCAGAGACTCATCAGTCTGGGTGTTATTTCAGACCAAGCTGATACAATTAACAAGTTTGTTGGATAGCCTAGATGAAACAGTCTCTCATCACTTGTCTAGACCTGGATGATTTTTGCAGATTCCTGTGAGGTGCCAGCAGCTCCCAGATGTCGGCTGACATGTTTATTGGATAATTGGAGCGGCTGTGAATCAGTGGTTTACAAATCGGAGGTGTTTGAATGGGAGGAATGAGTTGACGGATTTGTACACCTCAGTACTTTACTGTGACTTGATAATATTGGCTAACAGGATTACCAGAGTTGTTTGTTCACCTTTACATCAACAGGACTTACAAATAGTAAAACTCTCTGGTAACATGTCATGCTTATTTAGAGTGTAGATGAACAACATTTTACAGAAAGTATATTCAGAACCTGGGCTGTGAAACTAAAACATTCATGAGAATACAAACAGGTAAGTGTATTTGGGTGATTATGTTTCTTAATGGGTTAATCTAGGAACTGATACAGATTAAGATGTCTCCTATGCTATGATATTAGGTAACTATTTAGCAGTATTCTAGAATGGACCCATGTACACCACTGCCCTTTAGTAATCACTGTCTTGGTAACACCCATGGTGAGTGAGTTTAGTTTTTCATTGCTTTTAGCAATATCATGGACCACCAGAACTGGGTTTCACACATATTTTGTACCAATGTGGGGAATAGAACCTGAGTCTTCGGCATGTCTAGCGAACACATTAACCACTGCCTAACAACATGGACAATGAAGAGGAACGCTTTTTATGAATAGACGACTTCTTTGCAATAATAAGTTGCCCATCCATATAGTGTTCCTCTTCATCATACCACTTAAAGCAGCATGGAGAATAAGCACAAGAGACTTGCCCTGTCATTTCAGTCAGTGCGGTCAGTGTTTGTAATGAGGAGGACCAGTGATGTTTGTAATGTTTTAGGACAAGCGTGTCCTCTGCTTCCTCCACAGCTCGGGGAGGTAAACAAACATGTGCTGATGACAAGAGTGGTTAATCTAAACAAATGCCAGGACAGGTATTGTGTGTGCCTCTTAAACAGACACCTGAGGAGGGATAACGAGTTTGCTTAACAATGCACACAACCTGTTTAACATGTCTTTTCTCCTCTGAGATGGTTGCATATTCACTTGGCAATACACACGGAATATATTGGTGGTGTTGACAGCTAACAGGCAGCTTTAATTACCCGTTTTATGGTGGTCTGTGCACATGCTGTACATCTGGTTTAGAAGAGGTAGGCACAGTGACCCATTGTTCTTGTAATTGCAAGCATGTGACCAAAGCATGAGGGAAAGCAGTGAGTGAAGTATTGTTTTTGTGGGTTAGAACCTGGGTTTATTCATACATGTATTTATGTACAGCTGGACATGTGAATTTTATGTTTAACATGTTTTGGGTATGGGATGGTACAGGGTGGTGTTCTAGACCCCATTTGTTTATGTGTAAATGGGAGTTGTACAGGAAACTATCTCTTTACTGTTACATTTATCAACAATGCATTTTTGGGGGGTAAATTTTCTGCAATTAGGAATGTCCTTGAATGGAGTTTAGAATTCTATTATCAGAACAATGTATATTTTTACAAACTGTCAAATGTATTCCTGTTTTAGCAATTGAGTAATTTCTTTTTAATTTCAGTGTATAGATTGCCTGCATATTAGAAATGATTATATTGAGATAAGTCAACTGGGTTTGGTTGTTATTGCTGTGTGGGACCCACTGTTCATTAACAGGAGGTGGATCACCACAAAGCTGTGTCTCCCTTCAGCTGCCTTCATCTCCATCATTGTCACATCTATGTATTAAGATTCAGTGCAACAAAAAGTTCTCTTTCTATGACAAACGAGATGACCTCAATTTTAAAATAGTCAGCTTTCCTTTTATGTTGCGTAATATTCCATCATCTCCAGCCATTCGTGGCTACATTCACAAATTTCGGGTGCAGTCGAGCATGTTCCTTCCGGGAAGATTTCAGATTCTTGTTCAAAAGTTGTTTCACTAGGGTTGGAAAAGCTTTTATGGCTGACATGTGGGGACATTCCAATATTACATATAGTTGTTACAGTAATGGTAGTGGTTCATGAATGACCTGGCAAATACAAAATATTTTGGAAGATAAACTTTTATATCTTAACGTCTCATAGTCATACGTAGGTGTATAGATTCAATATTTGCGACCAAGCAGCTTACTAACAAGTCCATTATGGTGATCTTGCCTTGACCCCCATGTGCTGTTGATTGAGGCTGCAGCCAGTCTCCACTTCCTGAAAACAGGACTATTTGCCTGTTACTGACCTTTGCCCTTCCCTGCTGGACATGTCCCTGTGAAGTCCCATAGGCTAGTATGAACAGGAGTCAGAACAGGAGGGCAGAAATGCATTGACCACCCACTCACCAGAAGACTGAAGTGTAATATTAAACATGATAAATGTCAGTGCAAACACAACAGGAGTAGTAATCTCTGAATACACAATGCCATTTAGAATGTGGTCAAATGTAATACTTTGGATTACACTTTCTCAGTATTACAGATTCTAGTACTTTTGTTGAGTTGATGCGACCCCGACACCCTAAGAGTCAGGCACCTAATCTCCATTGTTGCACAAAAAGTCAGATGCCTAACCCACTCAGCCAGTAGTAATAATTTAGCATTTATGTCTAAAAAATGAAAATATATGGTTAATGAATATTATTAAATGGAAGTACTGTGAAATTCAAGTCTTTATCCTAATGGCTGTCCTTAATGTTTGCCCAGACATGTAAGAAATGTAATGATTAATTAACTACAAAAATATTTGTCTTTCTATAAAACTGGAATCAGGAAATAACACACAGTTGAAAAACAGGGAGTCTTCACCTGAAGAAACAAATTTGCTTAGTTGATCAGTTGGTGTCCTGGAGATGGTTGCGTCAACAACAGCATCCTTGTTGTCTGAGTCCATGTTGATGACATTGGCTGTACTGGAACCAGCAGGACAGGGGGTAATCACGGTATCATTACTCTAATATTTACACTTTACAATATTCAACAGCTGAACTCTTTCAGGACATCATGGGAATCCTATTTTGTTTGAAAGATTTTGAGTAGAATTGATTTAAATGTCAGCAAATATTTTACTCTAGAATTTAATGATGGAATATTTTTGTTCCTCAGTCATCAGGATGTAAATCATTTATTATCTGCGTACAAATATTCCTCATGTATTATACAATGACTGATTGCTAGGTCACATGAAACATTAGAGAAAGGCAGTGTGAAATACGTCTTATATACACCAGAACTGAAACGCAATGAATGTTATGGTGTTATCATGGTTATCTAGAGGTGAGATAAGTGGTACTATTTCCTTGAGACAAACAAACCACTTTGTTAAGGGCTACAGTGTTGCTGTTACAGACAGGCTAGATGTGGAGTGGCGGCGCTAGACAGGTGTATGTGACAAACCAGGCGTGTATCAATATGGAGCTATTGTAGTCGACATATGACCTTTGTAAATAACTGTGTACTACAAGTTGTATAGAGTTATTCTCATAGAATGGCATACGGTCAGGTTGACACCGGGGATATGAGGAGTGCTTCTGGTAGGTCCCAAGTCAGTTTAACGTCACAGTTTGAAGGAGTGCCTTAAATTTCAAGTGTTATTTAACATATCATAACTCTCTTGAGTGAAATTGAAGTATGATTTGGTTTGGCATAAGTGAAGCAGTAGTAGTTGGTGTATGCTGAACAACATGTTTGGTGAAAATTGATATTTTTATTACTATTATTTGATGATGGTTATGAGGTTTCACACTCCTTCAAAGCATTGGATACACTGTTTCTCTGGATATGTAATAATAATTTTTCAACTACCCTGGCCAGAAAATGCACAGTTTCTTTTTGTACCCCATATATTCGGCTGATGAAATTGACCAACACTTTGCACCTTCTTTGTACTGATACAGTGTCAGTTGAGATGCTACTTAAAACACAAGACTGAAAGTTGTCATGGATGTTACACCGGCCACAATGCTGAAGTGCTTTACGATGTTTATAAGCACTACAGATTTACATTTACAGTTTTTATGTAAAATTCCATGACAATTGTTCAAATAGCTTCTGACCAAAGGGATTGTTGTGTTAAACGGCACTACGATCTAGTCTGACTTGAAACAGACGCGCCACTGATGGCCTCATCTCCAACATGTAATCTCTGTCAGGAAAGTAGTATGTAATTGTTTGATTGACAAGTTCCTGTCTCTGAGAGCAAAAGGTGTGAATATTTGATTTCATCACATTACATGAAAATGTAAATCTGTGCTGCAATGCATGGCTTGTCCCAATACTGATATGTCACTGTCATTAGGGTTGACCTTACGTGACTTTGAATTTGGAAAATGAACCTGTAGTTATTTTGAAATATTCCAGGGACAGTGAACAATGTTATTGTGTACAGGCATGCTGGAGCAGGTGTTGGTTTTGTTGCACTGCGCTGTTATATTTTTAACTGTGAAATGAAATCGAGTTTTGATGTACATGACACTGTCTATGGTTAAACCTAATATTAGAGATGTAATAATTTCATCAGGGATTAGAGGAAACTTCCCCCATCATGGCCATGGAGATTGTCAGTGGGCATCTGTCAAAGTCACTTTGTTTGAAATGTTTTTGCTTCCCAATAACTGAATATAAACAAACAAAAATAAACCTTTATGATTACTAAATTGTATTCTAGTTCGAAAGTCATGTTATTCTTATATCAGTTTACTATGTGACAAAATCTTTGTCTTAAACTAGTGAAATAAAACTTTTCTGTTTCTGTAATACATCGATCACTTAAATCCAAAGTCTTTTTAATGTTGCTTGGCTGATTAATAAAAGACCATACATATACTACTGTAAATTATTCTGTTACCTGTTCATGACCTAGGCTTGTCTGAGTATATGGTTAGAAGAAGCACCACAGGCATTCCCAAACAGATGAGCATAAGGGTAGCTTCTTGTGTTCACACTTTAAAGTCCCATAATCCTCCAGGTAACCATGGTAACCTACTGTGTCTTTACGTAATACCATTATAATGTAGCTTGGCTTGGCCTTTGATTAGATAAGTGTCAGGACAGTAAACAAGGTGTATTTTACAATAAATGTGTAACATCAATCAAGGACCTTGATTTGACTGGATGTCTACTGATGTGGGAAGAATGCATGAATTGTATTGTCCCTGTCCAGTGTAATCCTGTGCCTCCAGCGGGGACCTTCACCTGGGCTCATTGTCTAGTGAACAATTAAAACAAAGGTGGGACAAATACCACAATCACCTGGCAGCTTTAACCACTTCCTCAATTCTCACCTGGAGAAAAGTGTTGTTACTTGCTGTCAGTTAAAGTGTTACCTGGAATCTGTGGATGAGTGTAGGTCACAGTCTTCAGTGTTTGAGGACAAGGGTCAGGAAATGACTTGAACATTTGGGTGTACAGCTATTTTACACCATGAAAGGCATGTGCTGTATATTTTAAAGACAACCTTTTCTGTTTGAAAACTACTTTGCCTTAGATGCACTGTGTGCAGTTTTAGTTGAATTGTCAATTAATTAAATCACTTTATGAGAGACGATATAATGCATATGTAGCAGCCTGTGGTGTATTCTTTACCTATTTCATATTGTTTAACTTTGTAATTTGGCCTCCCATTTAAAATTCCCTTAATACTCAGGTTTTTTTGTTTGTTTTTATATATTTTTGTGTGTAGTAACACCACTCTTTCAAAATTTATATTTTTTGTTCCCCCTCTTTTCTTAATAAGTGTACTACCTTGTCGCCGAAATACCTTAGTTGTGCGTGCGACGCTAAATAAACCCAATAATAATCATCATCCCACTGATGACATCCTTACCTTGTCAGCAAGTGACAGAGTTAACCTCTTTGGTCATGTAGACAAGGCATCTGACTTCAGATCAGAAGTTCTGTGGTTTGAATCCCAGCATGGGACTCAGACATTTTATGGCTGCTACACACATTATAAATATTTTAAAGTGTAGCTTGAATAAGAACAAATGCTGCACTTGACTCTAATAGGATAACTGACCTATATTTGTTCTTCAACTGTTTGGTAAATGTATAACAAGCATCACCTTGTTTGCTTCTCAATTAATTGTCAACATTTCTTTAAGATATTTTCAGGCAAAATGTTCTGTCACTGTGAGGAAGCTTTGGTTTAACACCTTTGGTGAAAGTCCTTCAAGTGCAGATCATGTTTTGCGAATGTATTTCCTAGGTAGGTGTTGATTCAGACAACAGTTGGATGTTGACGCCATAAGAGCAACCTGTAGATCTAACAGCCCAGTATTTAGATGTCTGGTTCATGTTGATACAACATTTAGTTACTGCACGTTTAAATGTTTTCATAAGTGGGAAATATTTAGGTCTAATATTATTTATGGTTGTGTTAGAGAAAAGGGTGTAAAGAGATGTAAATCTGTTTTGCTCAGACAAATATGATGAGGATGAAGGTAAATATTTTGTAGCAGAGAATGGGCTGGTTGTGTGCTGACAATGCCAGCTGACATCATGGTGCAGTGGTTCACTTGTACCGGTTGGGGATCTGGGAATCATCACATGTTTTCTGTGATTTATTGAATAATGAGATATGATTGGGATCAAATTCTTTCTGTGATAGAGGTATGATTAGGAACAATGAATATTGTCTGTGATAGAGGTATGATTAGGAACAATGAATATTGTCTGTGATAGAGGTATGATTAGGAACAATGAATATTGTCTGTGATAGAGGTATGATTAGGAACAATGAATATTGTCTGTGATAGAGGTATGATCAGGAACAATGAATATTGTCTGTGATAGAGGTATGATTAAGAGCAATGGATATTGTCTGTGATAGAGGTATGATTAGGAACATTGGATATTGTCTGTGATAGAGGTATGATCAGGAACAATGAATATTGTCTGTGATAGAGGTATGATCAGGAACAATGAATATTGTCTGTGATAGAGGTATGATTAGGAACATTGGATATTGTCTGTGATAGAGGTATGATCAGGAACAATGAATATTGTCTGTGATAGAGGTATGATCAGGAACAATGAATATTGTCTGTGATAGAGGTATGATCAGGAACAATGAATATTGTCTGTGATAGAGGTATGATCAGGAACAATGAATATTGTCTGTGATAGAGGTATGATCAGGAACAATGGATATTGTCTGTGATAGAGGTGTGATTAGCAACAATGGATATTGTCTGTGATAGAGGTGTGATTAGCAACAATGAATATTGTCTGTGATAGAGGTATGATTAGGAACAATGAATATTGTCTGTGATAGAGGTATGATCAGGAACAATGAATATTGTCTGTGATAGAGGTATGATTAAGAGCAATGGATATTGTCTGTGATAGAGGTATGATTAGGAACATTGGAATATTGTCTGTGATAGAGGTATGATCAGGAACAATGACTATTGTCTGTGATAGAGGTATGATCAGGAACAATGACTATTGTCTGTGATAGAGGTATGATTAGGAACATTGGATATTGTCTGTGATAGAGGTATGATCAGGAACAATGAATATTGTCTGTGATAGAGGTATGATCAGGAACAATGGATATTGTCTGTGATAGAGGTATGATAAGGAACAATGAATATTGTCTGTGATAGAGGTATGATTAGGAACAATGAATATTGTCTGTGATAGAGGTATGATCAGGAACAATGAATATTGTCTGTGATAGAGGTATGATTAGCAACAATGAATATTGTCTGTTTCTGCTTTTCAATATATTGGTATTCGCAAACTCTACAAACGATTACAAAAATGGTAAAGCAATACGTTTGTTGATGGAATGACCTAATGCAAATATATTGTGTCCAATTGTTCTTACACATGAGCTAAATTATATGTTTACACAATGAAATGTTAATACATCAGTAATGAACAAAAACCTCAAAACCTGTTCCATAATCGGAAGCTTTATTCAGTACTCCCAACACTCCTGTGGAAGGAAACCAACACCATATGTTCCGTGTGTTCATATAGCACTGATATTATTCAACATTATCAACACATGTCCAGCCATGGAAGACTGGTCTCTATACATGCTATTGTTCAGTTCTTGAACAGAATTTAATAAAATAACAATAACCGTAGTTCCACTTGTTCAATGTAAGACTGGAGGGTTTACAAGTTTTTGTTTTCTTTCAGGTCCAGGGCATAACCATGACCTTCATACAAGGTCGTCTGGCGGCAGCAGTGGTGGCAGTCGTAGCAGCACTCACAGTGACATCATCAACCAGCTCGGAGAGGTGGCAGATGTACGACAGTATCTCACAGTTGATGTAAGTTGTGTGCATCATTCAAATCATAATGTGCAGTCAGTTTTGAATATGTACGGAAGCAGATTCCATTCTGCATTAAAGGCAAAATAGTTTGGATACCTAGCCTTCAGCTCCTGGCTGCATCCTGGTACACTGATAGAATGGATCAGTGCTCAAGCTATCGACCTCAGGTTTGTGTTGCTAAGGATACTGAATACAGGTATACATGTTACTGTGATGTGGCTGGATGTGTTCAGACTAGCATATAATCACATTCACTCACTCACTAAACTGGAACCAATACTTGCCACTTCTTATCATTTACACCGGCATAGAATTCTTACAGAGGATGATCTCAGACTTCTAATGACACAATTTCAAATTTTACATTCCTAGATTTATGTCAGTCTGGACAAAATGTCAGATTGAAATTAAAAGCGAAATATTTAAGTTGTGAAATATGTCTGACTCATCATATTTGACAGGGAAGCAGATATATTATGGTCCTCAGAGACTTACCGAGTGATAAATATAGCATCTCCACGTCATACTGCGTGGCAAGTGAAAGCACAGTGTGATGACACACTTAAGGAAACCTCTTTGAATTTAAGGGAAAAAGAAAAATGTACAAATATCGTTGACGGTAGAGTAAATGATGAACTAGTGTTCCAGATGACATATGATATTTCTCACGGAGCTTCTTTGTGAGAGTTGACAGACAGGAAGCCCAGTTGTTGGTGTTACATTAATGTTCAGTGACACCAAACAGATCTTGAATGATTTCAAACATAATGTGTAACAATGGCTTGAAACAATATTTTAACCAAACACCAAACTTTTTTCTTTTATTTCATATAACTGTTTAACAATGTGTTACTTGAAACTGAAAATAAGGGAAAATATTCAACCTAACCAAATGATACAAATTGAAACCATGAACATCTAGTGAGACCACAAATATACAAATATAGTACAAAGTGCACCCAGATGATATATAGGTGCCCACAGACAATCTCCCCAGCAGGAAGTATAACCCCTGGTGTGTGTCAGTATTCTAGTAGGTCGGCCTGCATCGTGGCGGGGGTAGTGTAGGATTAACTCATTCAGACCCAACACTAACACCAGTGATGTAGGTGTTGTCAGCCTTGACAAGGTATTGCTTCAGTGTAAAGGTTCCTGACTCACTCGTCTGGGACTGGAGACTCTGTTGGGACATGTATACTGCTCAAATGAAGATAAGGAACACCTGATTCTTTGTTTAAGGGATAACTATTGTGTTATAAAAGGGTGAAGTGCTCTTTAACTTCTGTTGGGTAGTATCTGTTATGGATAAAAATAGTGATTATTTGTCATGGTCACTGAAAGTTGTCTACCTACCTGCGGAACCGATACATGTCTGTAAGTATGAGTACTGTCAATGTTTAGCACATGGTCTTGTCTGATGAGGCATCTAGCCATGTTAATGGTTGTTAGAGCAATGTGTGTGTTTACAGAAGACAGATTGGTATTTAGCCTATGTGAATGATCTCCATTCATGTATGTTCAATTATCATCACAAAAATACAGTAAGATTTACAGAATCTACAGATCTAGAAACAGTTATCTAGTAGCATAATTGAATGACATGTGTTTAAGAACATAGGAACAAATTTATGGAGATGTTAATTCAATCAATTGAGGAGAAATATGAATTATTTTCAGTATAGGAAGGAACCCTTTTAGTAACACAGAAATAGTGAAAAACAGGAATATGTTTGTATTTAAAGCTAGTGTGTCATCTACAGATTCACAAGCACTATAATGAGAATGGTTTTGATTCTTTTGTTGATCAACCTCTACTGTTTATATAGGATACAATTTTCTTTTCATTTAGTTTTGTAATGGCACACACAGCCAGTTTACACCCATGTGACAGCAGTATGTAAATCATTGAGATCACACAATCCAGTGATTGATGTCATGAGCATCGATCCACACATACGGGTTAAGATGGCATGCAGTCACCAGGCCTGACCACCCAATCCATTTAGTCTCACAACACACAGGGGACTTTTAATATTATAATGGATCCCCACAATCCTGTGGTCAGAGAAAGGATTTCTAAAACTTTAAGAGACCAAAGATAGATTATGCTGGAATAAAATCGTTTTTGAACGACAAAACACAACCTTTCATTGACACCGACAGTACCTAAGGACAATCAGAACACAAAGACATTGAGGAAGCCCTTCAGTAACAGACCTGACTTCTGATGAAGGACTCGAGATATTCCTATAGTAATGAGTGGTTGGTATGACCAGCAGTGTGAACTGTATTGATCCGATGGGAGGGCTGGTCACAGTGACCTGGTGACCAGGAATTAGGGGGTGAGGGGATTCTGTGATAAATCAATCCTGGAGTGCCTGATGCCCTGCTAATATTCTCCTATCATGCAATATAGGACGAATCACTGCCATGGCAATTATGTAATCTTGGCTCAGGAACTAGTGCAGTGTTAGGGTATTATTACTGATGGTGGACTGGTGATATCATAGAAGGGTTTTGGTGTGTAAATTGCAGATATATCACAAAGGAATTACATACCTTCACATGATTCACCTCGAAGTTATTGTGTTCTTTTATTAAAGTCCTTTGTCCAAGATGCAAGTTCGAAAATGAAAACAAGAATAGTTTTTTAAAGTGTGAAAAAGAAGAGTCAAGAGAAACGTCTTCTTGGGCTCGTCTTCTTGGTTAACTCTGACACTCTGATTGGGTGGTTCTGTACCCAATACCCAGACTAATGATTAGTCGCGTGACATATTGTTTCATGACAAGATTTCACTGTAGCTCCATGGTAACATTGGAGGGTGGACTTGTCCTAGCCCTAGTATCTTTAATCAACCACATTTACATTTGTTATTTTTTTCTTCAATCAACCACATTTGCATTTGTTATTTTTGTTAACGGTCACAACATTTATCATGGTATCATTCAGGAATCAAGAATGAATAATGTTTGTCAAGCATTGTTGGGAATCAAACCTGACAAACACAGCAACTACTGAGTTATCTCCCTTTAATTTGAGTGTGATTTACATATCTGTGGAACAACTGTGATTTGTCTGTTCCTGTTCAAGCCTGGAGTCTACCAGGAGAGATAGCATGCTTGTCCTGTTAGCCTGTCTGACAATGTGAATTCTTTGATCAATCACCCGGTATCTCCAAGTGTCCCTAACTGATGTTTTACCACACAACTGACATTACCTCCACAGCCAACCCAGCTTTATGTCTGACAGCATTACTTTAAACCGAAGAGAACAATAATCATTTAATATGCTCTGAGCCTATCTTGTACACATCAAAGGCTAATAATTCAATGTGTAAGATCTAGAATGTCATGATTTAATGTACTTGTATATTGAACACTGGGCAAGGTGTCAACCACTAAGAGCAAGCATGGTCACCTGAACCACAAGATCTGCCTACAGTAAGATATGAGCAATCATTTCAAACTGGTTGAGAGCAATCAGATGTATGCATATAAATGATAAGCAGATGTACTCTTCAAACCTTCTGTTGTACGACATAGTGGCAGTTAAATAATGTCCCCATTTTTTTAGTAATAGGCTTATGTGATATATTTTGTTAAGCTTATTCCCCGGGGATCGGTACATTATGTGGCTTAAGACAGTACACATAGGATGAAATTCTCCTCAGAACTGTTGACAGTGTTTCTGTTTCTGACTGACAGTGAAGCGCTGCAAATGACTGGGATGGAGATGTCAGGTTGTTCTTTGTAACAATATTGCAAATTTGTTATCATTTCAACATGATCCAATAGGTTCCTTGGCATTATAGAAGGATTATGTTAAAATAACTTTCTTGATGTTTATGAGTGTTTTGTAAAGGAGTCTGTATAACTGTTGTGGTGCAGGTATCTGAAGATGACGGTGGAGAGAGTGACACCGGCAGTATAAACACCATGACAGAGTCAGAGTCACAGCTGTCTTACGGTAGACAGGTCGGAGCCATCAGGAAAGCAGGGTGAGTACCTTGGTCTGACGGATCTCTGTGTCACAGCTGTCTTACGGTGGACAGGTCGGAGCCATCAGGAAAGCAGGGTGAGTACCTTGGTCTGACAGATCTCTGTGTCACAGCTGTCTTACGGTGGACAGGTCGTAGCCATCAGAAAAGCAGGGTGAGTACCTTGGTCTGACGGATCTCTGTGTCATTGTTGTCCTATGGTAGACAGGTCGGCGATATCAGGAAAGCAGGGTGAGTACCTTGGTCTGACGGATCTCTGTGTCATTGTTGTCCTATGGTAGACAGGTCGGCGTTATCAGGAAAGCAGGGTGAGTACCTTGGTCTGACGGATCTCTGTGCCATTGTTGTCCTATGGTAGACAGGTCGGCGTTATCAGGAAAGCAGGGTGAGTACCTTGGTCTGACGGATCTCTGTGTCATTGTTGTCCTATGGTAGACAGGTCGGCGTTATCAGGAAAGCAGGGTGAGTACCTTGGTCTGACGGATCTCTGTGCCATTGTTGTCCTATGGTAGACAGGACAGAGCCATCAGGAAAGCAGGGTGAGTACCTTGGTCTGACGGATCTCTGTGTCATTGTTGTCCTATGGTAGACAGGTCGGCGTTATCAGGAAAGCAGGGTGAGTACCTTGGTCTGACATTACCGTACACACTTGTAAAAACATTTCCTTTTTCATGTTCTTAATCAGGATTCATGAATTTGTATTCTTTCACCATTGATGGCCTCTTTCTCCAGATGTACACTGAATGACTATGCAAACAAAAGTAATATTTCAAAGTCACTCATTTTCAAAGAATGCATACTTCTAATATTTACAATTCATAATATTTCACATAAATATGAATGAAAACTCTAATCCTGTTGCCAGGATACTGTTGTTAGGATACAATAATTATTGCAAGTAATGTTAATGTGTATGTATGTTGACTGTCGGTGTAGATGGCTTGTAGTAAAGAACTGGCTTGTCCACAAAAAGAAGAAGATAGAACTGGCAGCGTGCCGGAACTGGAGACGGTACTGGATGTGCCTGAAGGGAACTACCCTGTTGTTCTTCGATTGTGACGAGGGCAGCACTGTCAACCAGAACAGCGTCCCGAGACATATACTAGGTCAGTCATACATACACTACGTGTTGTATACAACAGATGGACATTTGTTGGTCAGGCTGTGTTGAAAGCAGCAGCCACTGAATTAGATGATCAGAAATATTCGGTGTTCAAATCTCAGGAGCGTTCATACTTGTGTCTCTACAGGCAGGGATAAAAATCCTATAATTAATTTGTTATGGTTTTAATGTCATGGTGTGAAGTATTTCCAGTGTATAACATTCTTCTTGCTTGTCTGGTTACAGTTATTGAAGGAGGTATTGCCCAGGCTGTACCCGAACACCCAAAACGAGACTTCATCTTCTCTCTCAGCACTGCATGCGGTGATGCATACCTTCTGCAGGTGAGCAACAGGACATAGTTACAGTGTTGCAGGGCCTCTGATTTTCATTTGTTGACTGAAGAATCTAATTAACATTTTAACTGCAATTAGTGGTGAAACACCTTTTGACGTTGCCAGATTTTCCTCTGAAATTCGGTGTTGTCCAAGGAAGGTAACTCTTCTGTCAGTGGTCATCTGAGGAGCCAGCTCCAGCATGTGAGGTCATGTAGTTGATGCTGTCCTGGATCCTAGGAAGGAGACATTAAATGTCCTGGATTTCATCAATTAGAACCCATTCACATATTAATGCCATTGATCATGATTAATTTTCTGTCATCATTATGCCTTTTATTTTAGGATACGATTTATAAATCAATCATTCACAGAGTTACGTAAGCTGATTAGCAATTGGTATCATCAGTGTGCATCTGTATGTAGCATGTTGCCACAGTGCCACCAATAAATCAGATTTGCTACCGGAATCTTCCATAACTGACAATTGATCATTGTAAGTTTGATACCCCTGCATGTGTTGCCTCTCAATGCCAGAACTGATTCAAACATCTCACTCTGGCATGCAAACACACAGCCATAATCTATTTGAGATATATTTAAAAAAGAAAACTTGCTGCACAAGTCCCTGAAATGCTTCTGAATACACATGGTGCTAGATTGATTTAATACAGCACATCATCGACACGACAACCTCCCCCCAACACACACACACACACACATCTAGACAAACCTGTAAACTTATTCATTCAAACAACGCTGTCCTAGGTTGAATCTTCTCTGTTTAACACCAGTTAGAAGAACATGTGTTGGCCAGGAGCATTTGCTTGGTAAATGGAATCTGGTGCAATATAGATAGACAGTCCCACCGTTGCAAATTGCCAAGAGTTGAGGATTTGATCTCAGAAGACACAATGATGAGGCTCTATTTCTCACCCAGAAACATTCTGCCAGCTCTTTAAACCATTGTCTTGAGCATCAAGTACAACCAGCCAGCATGTGTGGAAGAGAATAGTGATGTCACTTGACTATGATTTGTCACAATAATCAGTGATGTCACAGTGATCTCCATTGTTCTGCAGTCCCATGACGTGAAACTCCCAGGACATGTGGATGCAGCAATATCTCCTATGGAGCTGATTTAGATGATAAATGGGTGTACTATCAAATTCTGCAAGAACCAAATGCTTTGTTGAACTGACTTGGTTTAAGTTACACTGTCAATATATAATAAATAATAAAACTTTATGATATTTAAACGAGGCTTGTTTTCATGAAAATGTATGGAAAAATATGCTAATATATTTCTAAATCGTTAATGGCTATCCCTGTTCAACAACACAACAACAGGTTATAAAAACAACCAATTATTTTTCAGTGCTTAACTAATTTCACACTTGGAAAGATATGCTACATCAGCACTCTCGAACAATCCAGTTCTACAGCTGTGGATTCAAAATTCTCCATGCATGTCATTTAGACAATGGTGTCAGAAGCATGTCCAGGAAAGTCTCACAACATGTCAACGATTTCAAATGTTATGGAGATTCTGTTTATTTAAGTGCTTAAATTGACGTCTCTGATAGATAATTTGGTAACCGTCTGATGTCCCCTGGGGACCTTGGTTAGGTTGTTTAAAAAATGTTCAAAGCAGTGTTAAACCCAATGCACTCATTTATTCAGTCAAGTCAATGAATCAGAAATAGTTTATCTACTTGCTGACTTTGAAACAGAATGTGTGGTAGTTCGATAGAACTGTTACTGGCAGTGCAATATACCTCACCTGCACTGCATGTTGGGGGGTCAAGAGCTTTGAAGTTCATTTTATGATGTTTTAGTTTGTCTGAGTTTGAGTTTGAATCCTGTTCTTCACAAAACAAATTTCTGCCCTTTTCTAACCGTCTCCGTTGTGTAGTGGCTAGAGCGTCCGCCTGGAGAGCGGCCACGTCATACCAAAGGACGTTGAAATATGGTACCGGTACTTGTTGGTCCGTGCCTGCATTAATGGGTACAACAAGGACTGGTCGACTCAGAGTCAGTATAATGTGTCTGAGTTGGGTGTTCATGCTTAACTGTGGCGTGGTATCTCAGTGAGATAGCACTATAAGACCAGCTTAAATCTGGGCTAGTACAAGCAGCCACACATACACACGCATGCACGGCGCCATATGAGCGAAATAATCTTAAGTGTGATGTTAAACCCCATTTCACCTCACCTTCCGCCCTTCCCTAGGCCTCCTCCCAAAATGACCTTGAGAACTGGATTCGAGCAATCCACTCTGCCTGTGCTTCATCCTATGCTCGGCAACATGGGAAGGACAATACTCTGAAGCTATTGAAGAGCGAACTCCTCAAGCTGGACTCCAATGTAGATATTGTAAGTAATAGTGTTGTCATCATTGTCAGTGTTTGTCTGGAACCTTTAATCCTGGAACCAGACCTTCAGGACTTGAGTTATTCATCTACAAGGGCTCCCAGGAAATGTGCTGATCAGAATTACCATCCAGATTGGTGGGATTTTATTGATGTTGAGAATACAGAATAGTTAGCAATTTACCTTAACAAATGTCACTGGAAGAAACATGTCAGAAATAGAAGGAACGGTGTTGTTAGAGACCAATTTGTGATTGTAGAGCATATACTTGACTAAGACACCACTTCCTGTTTTCCTCGCCCACAGGAAGAGAATTAAGTTGAATTGAATGATGTCAATCACATTCATTTGAATGGAGTTTCTGGGAAGGCATTATTTAAACTGTGTGATCGTTATTCGCCAGGATGTGAAAATGAAGAAAATGGCAGAGCTTCAGATGACTGTGGTGTCTGACCCAAGGAGCCGGGTCGCCATCGCGAAGCAGATTGCCCAGTGGGAGGAGAACCTCGAGAAGCTATACATCGAGCAGTACCGTCTTCGCTGCTATGTGGCATCCTTGCAGGGGACAGAACTCCCAAACCCCAAGGTCAGTCACTAAAACTCTTTGAAAAATGTTCTTTGATAATTTGAATCTAGAGTATACTATTGATTTCAAGAAAGGATTACAATTGTTTAGAAAGGGTTTGCAATGGTTGATAATGGTTGAGTTAAGTCATGAACATCAGTAATTGAAGGGATATATGTAACTATGTACTTATAGTTGAAGGCACCATACTGACCAAATCTGCAAACACCAGGTGTATTAATATTTATCAAACACATTTTCCCAATGTTAGATTGGGACAATGTCACTGTTTTTACACGACTTTGAAATGTGTGCTTGTTTGGTTTCTTTGAATGGACGAGTCTTTTGTAAGAGACGGCTGTTTATTGAAATGATGAGAGAGGAATGACCCACTGGCTTACATTTATCTATACTAGTTTGAATTTGTGGGAGCTGAAAATACAAGCGGACAATGCACTGTATTGATTTGTGAAAACCATAAGATTGGACTTGGCATGGACGGACTGGGCCTGATTAGAATTTCCCAAAGGTGTCATTGATTCTCAGGCAAGTCACTGCATGTTGATAGGACAATATTTATGATTTTGTTTATTTTGATCCAGAAAGTATTGCTGGCATATTTGCAGGTACTCCTTGCCAATGCTTCGAAGGCCACAAAGACCACTCTGGGCCGTCTGGGGATCTTCACTGTCACATCGTTCCATGCTCTGGTCTGTGCCAGGAAACCTCTGATACTGCCAAACATCTATGGAAAGGGGGCCCAGAAGGGAGGCATGTTGTCGCCCAAATCTGACACGCTTCAAAAACCAAGGTCAAGGACACCCACAGCTCTGATGGGCGCTGGCGTCAGCACAGAGTGAGATATATTCCTATATTTACAACCATTTTATGCGTTTTATAGCAGTTAATGAACTTAAAGGTACTAAATTTGGTTCGTAGTAACCATAGTTTGTTCTACTCATTTCAACAAAAATATTCAGTTCATATTCATGACCAGAAACGGTGCTTTATATCTGTCAGTCTCCTATAAGTGTGCTCATTGTAGCAAGTGTACTGTATAGAAAGATAGAACTAGACACTACTGATGGCATCATATTCATGACCAGAAACGGTGCTTTATATCTGTCAGTCTCCTATAAGTGTGCTCATTGTAGCAAGTGTACTGTATAGAAAGATAGATCTAGACACTACTGATGGCATCATATTCATGACCAGAAACGGTGCTTTATATCTGTCAGTCTCCTATAAGTGTGCTCATTGTAGCAAGTGTACTGTATAGAAAGATAGATCTAGACACTACTGATGGCATCATATTCATGACCAGAAACGGTGCTTTATATCTGTCAGTCTCCTATAAGTGTGCTCATTGTAGCAAGTGTACTGTATAGAAAGATAGATCTAGACACTACTGATGGCATCATATTCATGACCAGAAACGGTGCTTTATATCTGTCAGTCTCCTATAAGTGTGCTCATTGTAGCAAGTGTACTGTATAGAAAGATAGATCTAGACACTACTGATGGCATTCATCTTTATATCTGTCAGTCTGTCCTATAAGTGTGCTCATTGTAGCAATGTACCAGACACTGCTGATGGCATCATTTTATATCTGTCAGTCTCCTATAAGTGTGCTCATTGTAGCAAGTGTACTGTATAGAAAGATAGATCTAGACACTACTGATGGCATCATATTCATGACCAGAAACGGTGCTTTATATCTGTCAGTCTCCTATAAGTGTGCTCATTGTAGCAAGTGTACTGTATAGAAAGATAGATCTAGACACTGCTGATGGCATCATATTCATGACCAGAAACAGTGCTTTATATCTGTCAGTCTCCTATAAGTGTGCTCATTGTAGCAAGTGTACTGTATAGAAAGATAGATCTAGACACTGCTGATGGCATCCGGCAACAGCACTGGGGTTAGCTGGGTCATCTTCAAACAACGTAGGAGGTTTTATACATCAAAACCAAATAAGGAGACCTTTCTTGATCTGCAAATACTGATAGCGATAGTAACATTATGACACAAAACTTTGTGTGATATGTCAATTTTGATATTTGGACATGAAAGACATTATGCCTCGAAAAGTGCAATAGTTATAGAATCTGGATTCTTTTAAAGTGTCATGCTTATCAGTTTATCTGCAAACCTAGACTTGCTTACAGTCTAGCGATACACACAAGTCTGTTGCCCACATTGTACTGTGCTACCTGGTTAGTTGACCTTCTATATCTGCAAGTGTAGCCTGTGAAAATTCAGGTTACAATGGGTCACCAGCAAGCCATACTTGGGATAAATGGGATTGGACAGTGGTCCTCGCTTACTTGGTCGATGCGTGTCATTGTATTCCAATTGTGCACCTCTGGTCAATCACTGGATTGTCTGGGCTAGACGCTGTCTTATAGCTGGAATATTGCTGAGTAAAGGGTTACATGACAAACAGGCAAGTGTGGGTGAGTGCAATCAGGAATTATTGTTTATAGACCAAACTTTTAAAGACAAATTCATGGAATACATTTTGAATGTATGGAGACATAATGTGCCAGATGGTATGTATCTATTAGGATGCAGCACAGTATATAGGAAGGACATGCAGAGGAAGAACTATTTTTAATTAAGTATGAGAGCATGTTAATGCCATGGTACAGTTTTCATCATACTTTGCGAACAACTATCCTAAGTGTTAATATCTCCCATTTTTTGACATCGCCTTACAATAGTCGTACCACTAACATTGCTTTGTAGAACAGTAAGGCTCTGTGATAAGATGCTGGTATTTCTGTGAAAAAGTGTGACAGTCATTTCCTTTGGTTTGTGGATCAAGACCCAGATCCTCATGGCTCATGGCTATTTTGATTTCAAAGCCGTCAATATTCCTGTAGATATTATATTATTCCCCAAACAAACAAAAATTCCCAATGTAAAATAATTTTCTTTAGAATATTCCGGCAGTCGTCTTTTCTTCCTGCTGAGTCAGTTACATTTCAGCAATTATAAAAAATCTAACCAGATCGATACAGTAAGGGAGATAACTCTTTGACTTGTCATTCAAATTAACACTTCAAACAGCCCATTTCTTTCATGTTCGTTTTGTAGCCCAACCTATGACCACACTTTTAAAAGATTGCTCTAAAAACATGTTACATTTATATATTTTTATTCCAATCACCGATCCAAGTTAAAAATATATGTCTATGAAGCCGGAGGAAAATGGCCTGACGCAATGTAAGTTTACTGTGTCTGGTTTACAGGGCTGTGTTCAAAACGGGTAACAGCGAGCGACTTCTGTCAGATTCCATGGACAACCTGACGGAGAAGTCACTCTGTGACAGCAGCCAGGGCACCGAGAGTCTCTCCAGGGTCATGTTGCCTAACAACCAGGTATTACACTTCTCTCACCTGTCTTATCTCTTACCTGTAATCTTCTCACCTGGGGCACAAGGTTACCTTTATTTATACTCTGTGTGAAATAATAGTTTGTCATATTTAGTGCTTGACGTTTCTAGTCAGTCTAACAAGATGCTTTGAGTGTACGCTATAAACAGAACTGAACAAGACAATTGGTTGTTTATGTTAATGCTTGATGTAAATGTATTATTTCCTGACATGTTAGCATGAGATTGCTCACCATGCACAGAAATATGTGTTATGTTTTGATACAGCATCAATAAATACAAATTGTTTTGATTTTCATGATTCTGCAATATTTTCTTCCAGACGATATAAACAATCATGAGAAAACTGTGTTTGGATGTACTTTCAATATTCCTGAACTTGTAGTGTAGTTTTTCCCGCATTCTCTCATGAAGTGTCTGACCCCCATCTGGATCCTGGTGTTCAATACATTTCAAATTAGATTTGATTACTAAATTTCATGTAGATAGTGTTTATGGTTTGTATTACTTACTCTTGAACCTAATTCCATGATACACAGTCATAAGTAACTTTACCTTTAATTTGTTGGTAGAGATAGATAGAAAATATAGGGTATCTGTTGTACTGAGGAGCATCATTTATTGACAGGAATAATTCAATATTGTGACAATACAGATCATTATATTAACAACAACAACTTTTCCATAGAAATCTTCCTCAATTGTTTGGCTTGTAAAGATTCTTTCCAAATTAATCATGAGGAAGATAGTATGCCCTAGTTTAGTGTAGAATGGTTGTTTGGTAGATAGAACGTAGAAATAGTTTAACTTGGCATTGCAGTCCTATGACTTTCAGACAATGCTGGTTGGCATCGACAAGAGGACGACGGTGAGGGATCTCCTGGAGTCAACCTGTAACAAGCGGCAACTCAACCCGCGCGACCATTACGTCCGCATTAAGCCGCTGGGTGCTCCAGACAATAAGTTTCTTATTCCAGACAGACATGCTTGTATCAAGTCATTGGTGAGGCTTAGTAGAACTTCGCTGAGATACAAAATGTTTTAAATAGTGTTATTGGATGTTACAGAGATAAGATACAATATAACTTGGTGTTACAGAGATAAGATACAATATAACTTGGTGTTACAGAGATAAGATACAATATAACTTGGTGTTACAGTGATATGATGCTATGTTACATGATGTTACAGAGATAATATAGAGATAATATACAATATAACTTGGTGTTACAGTGATATGATGCTATGTTACATGATGTTACAGAGAAAATATACAATATAACTTGGTGTTACAGTGATATGATACTATGTTACATGATGTTACAGAGATAATATACAATATAACTTGGTCTTACAGTGATATGATGCTATGTTACATATGTTACAGAGATATATACAATATAACTTCGGTGTTACAGTGATATGATACTATGTTACATAATGTTACAGAGATAATATACAATATAACTTGGTCTTACCATGATATGATACTATGTAACATGATGTTGCTAGATGTAACAGAGATGTGATGAATGTTACATAATGTTATAGTGATATGATACCATGCTACATGATGTTGCCCAATGTTACAGTGATATGCTACCAGGTTACCATGTTGATGTTACAGAGATATGATGCTATAGAGGTTTGTCAGAAGAGTATATTCCAACTGGAGTTGACGAAGCCCTCCAAGGATGGTGTGTTCGGCTTTGCAGTGGAGGCGGAGCTTGTGGAAGACTTTGATCGTGATGATGAACTACGAGTGTATGTGTGTGATGTCACAGGTGGCTGTGTGGCAGAGAAGAGGGGTAAGTATTTATTATGGAAATGTGATGTATACATTTGTAATTTAATCATGTTTCTTGACTTTGAGGTGGATAGTATTTTGTGAAAGAATGAAAATACATCTTTCACACTTACTAGGTATATGTTTATACTAATAATTGTGGGAAAATACATTGTTACTATGATGATATTATTTTAACACCTTTTTTTAAATTATGACTAGTTCATGATATTACATCATAACTTTTTGGTCATTTTGCCTTTTTGTTTGCAACAATGTTTGTTGTTTGTGGAGTGGATGCAAAGTTACATCACATGACCTTTATTTGGAACCTGTGATCGAATCCCGGTTCAACCTGATTAGGTTTCCAGGTTTGTCAGCGTCCTACTTGTGCATTTAACCAAAATGGTTCCTGTTTGACACCTATGTCACCTTGGGCTTTCTTCCCAAATTAAACAGACAGTGGTATAACTGGATTGCTGTTCCAAGTGACATAACAGCAGACTATTCATCTATATCTTGTCTGTTTCAGGACTCATAATTGGAGATGAGCTTCTGGTGATCAACGGCAAGATTGTGTCGGAGCTAGATATGGTGTATATAGAGATGTTGCTTCATGAATCCAGGACTCTGTTTCTGACGGTGCGCTCTCTTCGGACGAAGCCACCACAAAGTGACTTTATAACGGAGCATGCAAACACGTACATAGACAACATGGTCATTCCTCCTCCGCCGAGCCAGCCAAGGATCACCGACAAAGTCATTGGAAATCTTATAGTCCCAGCACCTGCAAGATCACAGAATGGTGAGAATAGTAATGGTCTGTCTACTCCAAGTTACTGGTTAGGGCTCTTGGCAACAGGGTTGTAGCGCTGATGATTGCAACTCCCACACATACAACAACAATAGTGCTGTGGTCTCTTTGTTGTGTGGTGCCATGATGGGTACATAATGGACTTTTAGTGATATCGAACAATCAACATTTTGGGATTTTGTCTTTGTATCATCTGTGTCAAAATGTACTCAGATAGTGTACCTTATATTGTCCATGTCCGACACATGCAGAAGATGTGGGTGATGCCCCCTGATTTGTTGCTTGTGTCTGTGACATAGGACTCCAGTCCTTTCAAACCCGTGCCAGGACAGTGAACAGGACCCTGGTACTATCCAGGACCTGACTTGTGGCATCATCTTATATCATTTTTAATATTGATATGTGGATAAATATTTGAATGACAGAAACTTGACTCAGCCTTCGGTTTAGTGGCTAATGCTACAGAGCAAAACTTTCCATTCAGTACACTTGAATTTAAGCAATTTCCTTGTTCACTGGTGTGAGAGTCTTTAGAAGGAAATCCAGTTTCATTCCTGAATGGTTCACCCAAGTTATTCATGCCTTTCTATCATCCCAGAATGGTTTGACATCTGCCGGCCTAATTAAACTGTTTCTGTATGAAAATAGTTCCACGCTGTGTACAACTTCATACAGAGATTGTCACCATGAGCACGACTTAATTCCCAGTGAGGGTTCACTGTTCGATGACAAAGGGAGATAATTTCCTGAGATATCTGTTAACGTTGATCACATCTGGCATGTGACTTGTTTCTTGTGATTGTTTCAGCCAATGGAAAGCTGAGTAGTGGTAAGGCCCACGAAGGCACCGACCAGATTGATGCTTTGTTAAGGGTAAGATATTTTACAATTTGTCTGTATGTGAATGTCAGTTTGTGTAATCATGTCCATTCATAAAATCATGTAGAAATCAACTCAGACAGCCCAAGCAACTTGGAGTCCGACTGGAATCTGAGACTGAATTTGCACTGTAATTACATTGAAAACAATTATTTTACCTTATCCTGACTCATGCTAATTATGCTTGTATCCTTCCTCTTGCGAATGATAGTGGAACACTTGATATCCCTTGAAGTTCCCTTTTTAAAAAAGCTGACATAAAGTCACTCAAACTTTGGGCATCAAAGGGAGGAAAGGGACGCTACTCTTGGGTGAGTGATTTTACGTCTGCTTTTTTAAAAAGGGAACTTCAAGGGATTTCAAGTGTTCCACTATCATTCGCAAGAGGAAGGAGACAAACATAATTAGCAAGAGTCAGGATAAGTATAAAATATCAATTTTAGACAGAAAATTACATGAAAACATTGTAGTTGTGATATTTGTTAAGTAAATAGTACATCCCCAAAAATGATGACGTAGGCAAGTGACGTCATCAAGGCGTGTGATGATGTAATAAGATCATGGCAGATTAAAGACGTATGGCGGACTTATTGTTGTCTGTTGGAACCCAGGACCATCCACCCCAACATCGGAAATACATGACAGTAGTGTTGAAAACCAACCAGATTTTCAATGGATCTAAATACAGTGAATTACACTGATCCAAATAAACTGAATGAGCATGTTATCGGTTTGTTGTGATTTGCATCAAAATATGCCTGGTCTCATTACAGTAGACACTTACTGGGGAATAGGTATTGTTTAGTAAGTATAGTTTGGTTTCTCTCTGCTGTTTTTCAACAGTAGGTCTGCAGAGCAAGAAATGGGAAACAAGTCCTCCTGTAAACATCCAGTAAATGTGATTTTCTTTAAATTATTCAGTGTTATACACATGACCAAGTCAAAGACTTTGTTTTATTGTTTTTCAAAATCTTGTTTTTACTAACATTAAATTATTAGTGTTGTAAAGCCAACTGGAGTTGTCAATGACACTGTTGTTTGTCCAGGGAGCGGAACAAGTGACCGCCATCTGCCGCAACTCGGAATCCTCCCTGAGGTCACACTCACCGGACAGCTCTGGGTCAGCTCGACCTATGAGTGATGCTCAACGGATGAGGAAGGTCATCATGGAGCTGATTGAGACGGAACGGGCGTATGTCAAGGTAAGGTATCCGTTTGCTACTCTGAAACAGGCTTATATCATAGTAATGATAACGTTGGCACTACTGTGTAACAGGCTTATATCATGGTAATGATAACGTTGGCACTACTGTGTAACAGGCTTATATCATAGTAATGATAATGTTGGCACTACTATGTAACAGGCTTATATCATAGTAATGATAACGTTTGCACTACTGTGTAACAGGCTTATATCATAGTAATGATAACGTTTGCACTACTGTGTAACAGGCTTATATCATGGTAATGATAACGTTGGCACTACTGTGTAACAGGCTTATAACATGGTAATGATAACGTTTGCACTACTGTGTAACAGGCTTATATCATGGTAATGATAACGCTTTGCACTATAACAGGCTTATTAGTAATGACAACGTTGGCACTACTGTGTAACAGGCTTATATCAAAGTAATGATAACGTTGGCACTACTGTGTAACAGGCTTATATCATGGTAATGATAACGTTGGCACTACTGTGTAACAGGCTTATATCATGGTAATGATCATAGCACTACTGTGTAACAGGCTTATATCATAGTAGTAATGATAATGTTGGCACTACTATGTAACAGGCTTATATCATAGTAATGATAACGTTTGCACTACTGTGTAACAGGCTTATATCATGGTAATTGCACTACTGTGTAACAGGCTTATATCATAGTAATGATAACGTTGGCACTACTGTGTAACAGGCTTTATATTATATCATGTATATGTATGATACGGCTTATACTGTGTAACAGGCTTATATCATAGTAATGATAACGTTTGCACTACTATGTAACAGGCTTATATCAAAGTAATGATAACGTTGGCACTACTGTGTAACAGGCTTATATCATGGTAATGATAACGTTGGCACTACTGTGTAACAGGCTTATATCATGGTAATGATAACGTTGGCACTACTGTGTAACAGGCTTATATCATAGTAATGATAATGTTGGCACTACTATGTAACAGGCTTATATCATAGTAATGATAACGTTTGCACTACTATGTAACAGGCTTATATCATAGTAATGATAACGTTGGCACTACTGTGTAACAGGCTTATATCATAGTAATGATAACGTTGGCACTACTGTGTAACAGGCTTATATCATGGTAATGATAACGTTGGCACTACTGTGTAACAGGCTTATATCATGGTAATGATAACGTTGGCACTACTGTGTAACAGGCTTATATCATAGTAATGATAACGTTGGCACTACTGTGTAACAGGCTTATATCATGGTAATGATAACGTTTGCACTACTGTGTAACAGGCTTATATCATGGTAATGATAACGTTGGCACTACTGTGTAACAGGCTTATATCATGGTAATGATAACGTTGGCACTACTGTGTAACAGGCTTATATCATAGTAATGATAATGTTGGCACTACTGTGTAACAGGCTTATATCATGGTAATGATAATGTTGGCACTACTTTGTAACAGGCTTTTATCATGGTAATGATAATGTTGGCACTACTGTGTAACAGGCTTATATCATAGTAATGATAACGTTGGCACTACTGTGTAACAGGCTTATAACATGGTAATGATAATGTTTGCACTACTGTGTATTAGGCTCATGTCAAAGTAAGGATAATTCTAACTACGACTATGGGCAATTACACAAAACATGGTTTTAGCTCTAGCATTCAGCAATATTCCAGCTTTATGAAGGTGGCCTGAAATATTCACGTCTCTACCAGCCGATCTAGCAAGTGATCTAGTGAGCAATGTCCATATTTATCAGTTTTGTCAGCTGCCATTACTTCAATAAGGACTGGCTTCCAAACAGACAATTTGCTGCCTTGAACTTTTTGTCGTGCTTCCTGGAGCATTGACCTTCATACACAACACCAGTGATTCAGATTGAAAGTGAATATATTATATGTTTGAAAAATGAAAATCTGAGAGCTTCATGAATATAAAGTTGCATTCCTTTGGCATCCCAGGATTGTAAGACCTGGGGTGTGAATCCCAGATTAATCCAGATTAGAATCCTTGGTTTATCTGCACCTTCCCAGACATGTGTGAAATGTCTGGATCACCGTCGGTGTGCTCCCACTGTAGCGGGACACACTTGATGTAACAGACACTGTCACAAGCAGCGGCAAATCACTCTCATGCCTGGTCTTAGTTTCTGTAACAATACTTGTATAACTTTTGTAATGGCAGAAAAATGAAATCATGCAAACATCTCATGTGGTAAATTGTATATTCCAGGACTTGAACTGCCTCACAGAGCGCTACCTCGAACCTCTGAAGGAAGAGACGTTCCTGACCTCAGACGAGATCGACCAGTTGTTTGGGAACATTCAGGAGATTGTGCTGTTCCAGGGTCAGTTCCTGCACAGTCTGGAGGAAGCCATCGACCAGGAGAAGGACTTCTTCAACACCAGCGACTCGGCTCAGTTCAAGGTCAGTTTGTAACCCATGCATGTTCCACACATATTTGTTCATTTCTTGCATTTATTCCATTGAAGTATGCTACCAATACATTGAAACCTTACTACCAAAGTCTGTAGGTCAATATATGTAGGAAATGATGACATTAGACAATACTCCAAGAGTTTTTTCAGGGCAAACAATATTTTTTCAGTGTTTATATAAGAGTGAGTGAATAGAGTAGATAATGTTACCTGTAGGTGGTTAGGAATATCTTATGAAGACATATTCACTGAATCCTGCTTCATTACTACAGGAGCTATGGAAGTACTTCTTTGTGGTCCATTATTTGGAAATATTTATGGATATATTTTGACATAATTAAATTTAAATGCATGTTTATTTTTTGCTTATATATGAATGCAATATTTTTAATGAAATTATATGAATTTTTGTAGTAGAAGTTTAAGTTGAAATGAAGTAGCATGAAATACCAAAAGTAGGAATTAGTAGTGTAGAAAATAGTACTTTCTTTCTACTTTGTCTTATTCTGATCATATGAGTATCATTTAACTGTTAGCTATACAATTCATTGAAGTAAAGTGGATTTATTTGTTTGATTTGCACAGGATACCTGTTTGGCTGTGGGTATACTATTCTGTTGTAATCTTAGACACTCAGCAACTAGGCTATACAAATTCTTCAATATTCTACGCTTTAATGTTGAATTTCCTCTCACAGTAATGTTATCTAGATCTTGTTGTCATAACATGCAGTATTATCTAGTAAACGGTCATGAAATTGGATTGAAAATCTCACCTGTTTGATATATCACTGAATGCTTTGTCAATTTCCAAAACAGTTCAAAGATCAGCTTGTTGTAGCACAAACCAATTTAGCCGGCATGATAGCCTTGAATTGCACTGACAGGCACAAAATTTACATAAATTTCCATTTCAATATCGAATTGTCATGAACAGTCTTGTGTTCAACGGCTTGTTGCAGATGCAGATTTCTTCATCACAAATGCATCGTATCACTTCACGTTTGGGAATTTCTTACCAATTTCATTAATTTCATGACACGCTCAATTGCATGGGTTGTGTATGAGGAGTGATGTTGCATGTGTTAATGCATGGCGTGTCCACGGGCGTGTCCGGTGTGACCTCGCAGTCGTCACAGACATGCACAGCTTTAGCTGTAACTGTTACTCTCATTGTCCAATCATGTCTTCTTGCTGGAACACTATCTACTTTTTGATAACCAAATTAATGATTTTGTTGGCTATATTAAGTTTTAGTAATATGTGTTGGGTTTAGCATGAATAACAAATTGATCATCACTGTAGGAACATAAGTCATAGGAGCAGGGTTTTATAGCAATGGTCAGTTATACTGTTTAATCATTAACTGAATGACCCTTCACCTTTCTATACAAACAACTGTCACTGAATATGTCCAATAGGGAAAGTACCTTTATTCATATCCTATTTGTTTGTTGATATTTCATGGGTTGGTATACACTACTCTACCCCTTCATCCAGGAATACATGGAATACAGAACTGGTCAAGTGCAACATATGTTATATTTGGGGTTAAACCTTTTCAGTAAAGTATCGATTCTAGTACTTTTGGGGGGGTTTGAGTCCTCTAGGATCTAGACTACCAGTTGACCGATTTTCATTTTTGTGGAAGCAGTGGTGTCTGAGTGGGTTAGATGGCTGACTTTGTGTGCTGGCGATTAGGTGCCTCACTCAAAGTTTGGGTTTGAATCACGGATAGGAACTTAAAAGTATTTGAATCCTTACTTTACTGAAGAAGTGTAGTTTAATATATTGTATGTTAAATGGATATTCTGTCTGTCTGTGTATGTTTATACACACCATGGCCCTCCATCTACCGTAACTGCACATCACTGCTTAGTGGGAATCACGTGTGTTCTTGATACAGATGAGCCATCTGTCATTGTCTAAAGGAACCTGGATTTTGTCAGAGTTGCCCTGATATTGAAACAATGTCTGTGTAGATGACCACAAGACCATGCACCTTTTCCACGATATAATCTGAGTGTTGATTGGTCAGAGCACTATGTGGATTCCCACTGGGTTGAACCACGCCATGATTTGTTGGTTGAGAACAGCAACTGCACCTCAAAGCTTCTGTGTGTGTTCCCAGGTGATGGGTGAGCTGAGTGTATATAAACCTGTGAAGTGTGAATTATTCCTCTGCAGAAGTATGTTGTTTATTTACAAGACTTGGTTTATTTTCAGCGTGTGTTATTTTCCCTCGGTGGATCGTTCCTGTACTATGCCAATCACTTCAAGGTGTATAGCTCATTTTGTGCCAGTCATTCGCGATCTCAGAAAATATTCAACTTGGGTAAGTTGCAAGGTACAGTAAAGAGTGTTAAGGCCCTTCAAAGATTTTATCAACTTTTAGGTACACACAATAAATAGATGATCTTTAGTGTTAAAGTTTAACTGTGAGCACCTGTGGTGCTGCCATCTATAGTGCTTAATTCGGTGCTCAGAGTTGTGTCCCTTAGGTTGGCCAGAAACAGGATTCGAGTTCAAATTTCCTTTTGGTTTGTCCCCTATTTTGGTGAACCCTTCTTTCATTGTGTTATTTATTACATGACCCTCCCTTAGTCTCACTGATTCCCCCATACCTAAATGAACCAGGATGGTGGACAGCTTAGGAGTTAGGGTATACTTTCATTATGTGTTAATCCAGACTGGGTTCAGTAACAGTATACAGAGACTAATCTCCCAGTCATGATATTGTCAGTTTTTATCCACACTCAGTTACTCACAGCTGATGGATTACCGGAGATTTTATGAATGCTTCAATATTGTATCCCTTGTAATATTTGTGAAAATTTCAAAACAGGTTTGCGCTGCAGTTAAATATTAATGTACCGAACTCCATAAATTTGTATGGTTCTTGTCTTTTTCTATGGTCTGGCTGAACATGAATGTATTACAGTGTGTTATGCATACAAACTTCTTTTAAGCAGGTATTACCTGCCTATAAATACGAGATTAATACCTCAGGGTTTTTTTCACAAGTACACAGTGAATAGTCCCTGTGACTATTGCATGTAAATAGAGTGTCATCTTAGGGGCATTTGCTCTCTTAGTGGGCTTCATGATTTTCCTAAAATATTGCCAAGCTGCACAAGCTCATACTGACTGACACACTCAGTGCATATCTGTGTCCTGTACACAGATGCCAATGAAGCCCTGAAGAACTTCCTGCGAGCACGCAACCCCAAACAGCAGCATTCAGCCACTCTGGAGTCCTACCTGATCAAGCCCATCCAGCGCATCCTCAAATACCCCCTGCTGCTGCAGCAACTCTGTCACCTCACCCTGCCAGACACTGATGAACATCACCACCTGTCAGGTAAGTTCACAACACCTGACACTGACGAACATCACTTCCTGTCATGTAGCTGTACATCGCCAGACACTGACGAACATCACCACCTCTTAGGTATGTACGTAACACCTGACACAAATGAACATCACCATCTTTCAGTTAACACAAAGTCTATGACATAGTCTATGACATACAATAACCCCTGTCAGGTAAGTACACACCACCTTGAAGTAGGGTGCACAACCCCTGACACTGGTGAACACCTCAAACTGTCAGGTAAAACTCCTGGGTCTCATTTCACAAAGCGATCGTAGAGCTAAGATGATCGTAACTCCCATACTTTAACATAGACTTATGACTGTCGTAGCACTACGATCACTTTGTGAAACGGGACCCTGATGCTGGCATACTTCCAGTACATGCTTGCTCTGAAACATTTAGTTATCATTTAATTGTGTATAGATTATGTCATGTGATGATGACAGTGTGACCTTGACCTTGACAGAGGCTCTGCGAGGGATGGAAGCAGTAGCAGAACACATCAATGAAATGCAGAAGATCTACGAGGAATATGGCTCCGTGTTTGACGACTTGTCTAAGACCTTCAAGGAAGTTCACCCGTCGAAGAAGGTGAAGGTCGTTGGCGGGGTAACTGACACACTCGTGTTTGGTGTTGTCATCAGTCACTGTGTATAGTCAGTCCTGCTGTTATCATTGATTTTTATGTTTTTTGTCATAAGATGTTGAATGTAAATAGATATCTCCCTAGATACCATCCCCTTACCCTCCCGACAACAATGGGTGTGTCTGCCAGTTGTGGGACAGTACGAAGCACAGTCTCTTGTCATGATTTAAAATATTTAAGTGCATGCTCATCGGTCCAAGGTGCTGCAGTTAGCTGTTGTATCCCATTACCTTATGAGATTCACCCCTGTGAGGATTCAGGTTAGAAAAGTTCTTTAGCAACCTATGTTTGTCAGATAAAGAGATGAAAGGGTGGCTGACTTGGTTGATCATGTCGTCTGAATCACACTTGCACAGAATGATGCTTGTGAGTCACTTGACGTTTGGTTATATGGCTGAAATATTGATGACTTCGGTGTTAAACAACATACAAACCAGATCCAAAGACAATGAGTCGAGGTTTGTCTGAATGTGATTCTTGGCTAGTGTTTGAAAAGTTCACAGGAGGATGGACAATTGCTACAAATGGGACTTTCAGCTTGACTCTGACAAAAAGCTGGTGAACAATACAACTGAAATAGTGTTTAAAGCATCATTGAACTAACTGACTCACTTAAACCTCAGAGACTGGTGATCATTGTGTGTACAGAATGGTGTTCTTATGTTGAGAGAATTTTGTCATGGCTGTATTGCTCGGAAGTTGTATTGTTGTGGCCTGTTGTGATGTGCTAGGAGTATGCGATCTCATTACAAGCAGAGTTTTACTCCTGAATGGAACCTCCATGTTAGAAGATCTCAGGATCCTGACAGGAGGTGGCGTCAGCTGAACTTTCACACCAGCCAATCAGTGCAAAGGCTTTTATATTGTCAGTATAAGTGAGCAAAGCATTCAGAGGAGTATCTCTGATTTTTATATCTTGGAAACAATGTTCTACAGACAGTTTTGAATGCCAATAATAACGGTTGTGGAAGCATGCAATTCATGCACAGACATTGCTGTGTGCCATGGTATCCACACCCTGATGAAAATAGAAACTCTGAATCGGGGTGGTAAGGACGTTTAGCTGTACTGTTATAATAAACTGATAACTGATTGGCTGAAGAATCGTGCATCTTTCATTTAGATTGGGTGGCCACAGTTCACTCAAAGTTCGTCTGACATGACCTTCGATGGTTAACAGATTTTTACACATTGAGGAAGTAAAAGACCTGCTGGTAATGAGTTTGTAGAGGTACTCACATAACCCCATCTGGTACGGAAGTTTTATTGCTTACTGCATTGGCATGGAGATTAACTCTATCAAAACACAACTTGATAAGTGATAATCACACTTAGGAAAACGCTAAACTTTGGATTAGTTTTTTCATACTTCAAATGTACATAGATTGTCTTAGGTGTTAAAAATGCCATCATACCATCTGTAGACATCTGGTAATATTTGGGAAATAGTTCAAAGGACAGAATGATATTCCCTTAAATCATTTGGCCAGATTTCTTGTTTTCAGTATGTTTTATATTGTTTTGTAAGACTTGAGATTTTTATTCAGTCCTTGAAAAGTTTTAAAAATATTTAGCCATCTGTGCCATGTTCCCGTTTTCAACATGTTACAATTGGCATATGTTTGAATTAAATATCATGTGCCCCGCTACATGCTGTATGTGCCCAATATATCGAGCTGTGACCTACTATACCAACATAGATGTGCTATTATATATCTGGCTGTATGTGTCTTATTACATGTTAGCTATATGTGCCTATCATATCGAGCTGTATGTGCCTTATTACGTGCAAGACAATTACATGCAAGACATACGATGTGCCCTATTACATGGAAGACGATGTGCCCTATTACATATAAGCTGTATGTGCCCTATTACATATAAGCTGTATGTGCCCTATTACATATAAGCTGTATGTGCCCTATTACATATAAGCTGTATGTGCCCTATTACATATAAGCTGTATGTGCCCTATTACATATAAGCTGTATGTGCCCTATTACATATAAGCTGTATGTGCCCTATTACATATAAGCTGCCCTATTACATATGCTGTATGTGCCCTATTACATATAAGCTGTATGTGCCCTATTACATATAAGCTGTATGTGCCCTATTACATATAAGCTGTATGTGCCCTATTACATATAAGCTGTATGTGCCCTATTACATATAAGCTGTATGTGCCCTATTACATATAAGCTGTATGTGCCCTATTACTATGTACATATTACATATAAGCTGTATGTGCCCTATTACATATAAGCTGTATGTGCCCTATTACATATAAGCTGTATGTGCCCTATTACATATAAGCTGTATGTGCCCTATTACATATAAGCTGTATGTGCCCTATTACATATAAGCTGTATGTGCCCTATTACATATAAGCTGTATGTGCCCTATTACATATAAGCTGTATGTGCCCTATTACATGTATAAGCTGTATGTGCCCTATTACATATAAGCTGTATGTGCCCTATTACATATAAGCTGTATGTGCCCTATTACATATAAGCTGTATGTGCCCTATTACATATAAGCTGTATGTGCCCTATTACATATAAGCTGTATGTGCCCTATTACATATAAGCTGTATGTGCCCTATTACATGTAAGCTGTATGTGCCCTATTACATGTAAGACAATGTGCCCTATTACATGTAGGACAGTGTTCCCTATTACATATAAGCTGTATGTGCCCCAGGTGGTGGACCTGAGTGTGGGAGAGCTGCAGATGTACGGCATGGTGGAGTGGTGCAACATGACTGACTATCTGGGCAAGACAAAGAAAGCATCAGACTTTGAGAACACTGTGTTCGTCTTCCGGACTGGAGTTGTGTTCCTTTGCCGAGAGAGGCTCAAGAGGAGGAAGACAAGGGTAAGAGTTATCTCCCATAACAGATGTAATCTGGCTTGAAATAAGAGTGAGTGAGTTTAGTTTTACGCCACACTCAGCACTATACCAGCTATAGGGTGGCGGTCTGTGAATCGAGTCTGGACCAGACAATCCAGTGATCAACAGCATGAGCATCGATCTGCGCATTTGGGAACTGATGACATTTGTCAACCAAGTCAGCGAGCCTGACCACCCAATCCTGTTAGTCGACTCTTGCGACAAGCATGGGTTACTGAAGATCAATATTCTAACCCGGACTTTCACAGGTACTTGAAATTTGAACTGCATGTAGTATGATCTGATTACCATACACATTGTACGGAAGGTGAACTACAGAGTTTATGTGTCAGCCAAACTGAAACTGACCAATGCTTTGTGAAAATACACCATGACTGTCCTGCATATTGCCAAGGGTGGCTATATTTGTGTTGACATTAAGTTACCCAGGGTGCAGTGGTGACAAGACCCCCAACAGTGCTACAAGTCAACCTGAGCAGATGCAAGGCTGGTGATTTTCTGGCTGTTTCATGTGCTATATTTACTGATCTGAAGGTGCTTGCCACTTCAATATTGTGACCGGTACTTCATATGTACTGTCGACTGTTACAGACTACATTTTTTGGTTTTACTGTAATTAGTTTTGTTAAAATTACTGTTGATGACATAAAATGTTGACTGTCTTCTTCAGTCCCTCCCTCCCAAGATGTCCCTTCTGGAGCACCATCATCAGATGGACATGCTGGAGCGCTTCCGCACTCTCATCCCCACGCAGGAAGTGCAAGTGCGTGTTGGGAAGGTCAGCGACATAGACCGACACTATTGGTGGGATCTCATCCATTCCAGGTCCGACTCTGAGGGACGACCGGAGAGACTTTACCAGTTCTGCAACAGGTATGTAGTGATTACGATTGAAAAATTAAATTTCTATTCAGTATGCCTTGAAAAGATCACCCAGATCTTTAGATCTTCCAGGTCTTTTTCTTATTTCTCAGTTTTGCCATGTGTAGAAGATATAGTATCTAATTAGTTACTGTTCAGTGTTAATGATTTTAATTACTAACAGCTTGTCTAACTGAATGAATAGATAAAGTCTAAACAGTCAAACCCTGTTAATCTGAGTGGGTGAGTGAGTGAGTATTGTTTTACGCAACTTTAGCAATATTCCAGCAATATCACAGCGGGGTAACACCAGCAGTGGGCTTCACACATTGTACCCATATGGGGAATCGAACCCGGGTCTTCAGCGTGGCGAGTGGAAGCTTTAACAAGACCCCCCCCACTGCCCCCTGTTACTCTGAACCGTGTCAGTCTGGATACCTTGCCTGACATGCTATATACAATTACAGCAACATGACTATGTACCATGGAGGCCATTTGTGGTCATGAGGTCTGTTTCTGGAGTTCAACCACCATGATTTTGCTGGAGCTGTTATAAAACCATGCTCAATCACTTCTATAAGTCACTTTCAAAGATTTTCCTGATAAGCGTACATTATGTAAAAGTAGACAAACATTGTCTGTTTTCAGTACATCTGAGGCCAAGTCTGACTTCATGAAGGTGATCAGACAAACGATACGGGAGAGTGTCCGCAGCATGACGGTGCCAACCAAGCCAGCCCAGCTCAAACCACGCAGTTTGAGCCCATGCTCTGCCGAAAAACTTGACCCGCTTCCCTTGTTGAACAAAAAAAGAGGTCAGGATCCTGAAAGACACTCTATGGATTTTGACGAAAAAATTAGTGCACTAGAATATGAAGCAGCTTTCAGAATACGCAGCAAGACTATAGGCGATATAAATCAAGCGAGTTTGGACGACAATGCTGCTTATACTACTGTTTCTGAGCCACAGATAGCTCAAAACAAGAGTCCAACATCCTCAAACTCTAATCTAAGTAGTTCTAGTCAGAGCGGGTCTGCTAAGTTGCTGTATGCCAGCGCGCCAATCCCCTGAACTATTCATCAGGCTCTGTTAATTCTATTGGGTCACCAGTGTGGAAGCCTCGGTCAGAAAGTAGGCAGGGCACACAGAGCCCACAGAACCAGAGTCCAAAACGGCCGGGCATATCGCAAGATGACACTACATCAAGAACTAGTGCCATCAGTGATGCTAGCAACTCACCAAAGCGTAATAATACAAGCAGTGATTCGCCTAAGCGTAGAGATCAAAAGACTGTGGTGTTTGCAGCACCGTATGGAGTACAGCCATTTAAAGATACTGAATGTTAGCAGTAGATGTAGGTAGGAATACCCAAGGTAAAATGGCCACCATTTGACTGGTGGCAGACAGCCTGCTGAAGGACAAATTGCTGACGATTTGCTTACCGTTTCAGATGAGAGGTGTGAGCAGATATGCGAGGCAGAGCCCGCCCTCTCTGCTGAGCAGGGGGCGACGGGCTCTAGCCCGCCGGGTGAGATAATAACCTACCTCTGATGGTTGTGGGGCTTGGTTAGTTGAGCATGTGGTTTACGGTTGTGAGGTGGGCACTCCCTGGACCAGGGAGGATGGCTCCTATGGACAGCTTATAGAGGTTTTAAGAGGGAAAAATGGTGATGTTAGGGCAGTGTGTGCCTTGGAGGATGATTAGAAGCATTTCAGAGTATAAAAACAAGGTGCCCCTCATCAGTGTGTGCTAAATGCTTGATGGCTTGGAGGGCGTACCTGAGGGGTATGTATAACTCCTGGAGGTGTGACTGGATACATCATTCAGCAATGTTGTCTCCAGTCAGTGCTGTGGTGGACAATGCATTTATTAGGTTATAAATGTTATATTATCCCAGATGTGTCATTATCCCTGTTATTCCATTCTGCTGGCCAGATAGTGACAGTTTGTAAAGGATAATGAATGTTCTTTCAATGACTGACTGTACAGAACTATATACAGACTGTAATATATCACATCTGTTCCTATTGCTGTTCCGAGTGTACAGTGTATCTATCAGAATTGCTGTACAGTTATATTCTTCCTGTACACCCTGTACAGTCGATGTATTAGCACACCGCATTGTAAAATAACCACATATACCCTCCACAAGATTATTACCTTTCACATATCTCAAGTGAAAATGAGTTTCTCAAGTTTTTGTTAGAATCTAGATTTTCTTAGATTTCTATCTGGTCTCTTGACTTTGGGTGCATGCTTCATGATAACTGCATTTCGTTACCAGGTCAGGACTTTATCACGTGACAAGATCATGTGACCACATCATGTGACTAGATCATGTGACTTGATCACTGTGCATGCTTTACAGTAGGTGTAAGAGGTAGCTGTTTACACTTACCACCAGATGGCGCTCTCCCTTGATCTGTGTCTGTTTACCTGACAATGGTTGATAGAGGTAGAATTGTTTCTCCATATATATTTGACATACACATCAGGATAACCTGCTGATTATTTTGATGCTGATAGTGTTGCATGTGATTTTAAATGGTTACTTATTGTAATTGTGTTTTGTGAAGTAATAGTTGCAGGAGAATAGTTTCTTTGAATAATTTGAAATATGTTGCAGCTTGGAATTTGTTTGTGAAAGCATTTTGTTCATAATGTTTGTTGACATTACTGAAATGCTTTAAGATATATAAAACTTTTATAAAATATCAAACAAAGATATAAAATATCACACATAGTTTAAATATAACAGTTATCAGTCAAAATATGAAGTTTCTCTGTCCTAATTGAGATCCAAATATTTCATCAGATCCATTCTGTTTTCCTGTGAAATGAAATTGAAATTGTGTGATTAAGAAATCCATATTGCTTACTCTACCAGTGATGTCAAATTGATCATACATTGTCCATGCATTTCTGTTCAATGATATGCAACTGTGTTTTTTAAGAGATTTTATGTAGTGCTATTGAGACCAGTCGCATATGCCTGTACAAGTATTTCACCAGATACCAGCATTGTGAGCACTTCGTCTAGTCAATCATTAGTTTTACCTTCTGTATGAGAACAAACTGCTGACCTAAGCATGTTTTATGTAGTGTTTTGGGCTAGAAGGCCAAGGGATGTGCAATATGTTCTCAGTCATATGTTTTATTTATTGTAACTTGTAGTTGAGAATAGTTCAAGGGGCCAAATATATCAACCAATCACAAGCATGTATATATTCACTGTAACATAACCATATGTACATTCTGTTACACAGCCACTGATTGGATGGTTAAGCCAGAGCTGATGTTAGAGTAGCTTTCAATGGCTTAAACCTGATACTCACGTTTGTGAAATAAGATTTGTTATTATGAACACACATACTAGATTTAATCTTCTTCCATGTCCTTCCTGTCCACCTGTGTTGCTGAATCGTCACCTTCTGACACTAATGTGTTGTAGTTTATAGGTGTTGTACAAGATATGATTTCAGACAATGGAGATCAAATCATACTTGTTGTTTATTAATTAAGAGTTTATCATTGTCAAGTGTCATCAGTATTTACACCTGTTTCATATCCATTACCTTTCAAGAGTCTATGATTCAATATTTCTATTCTCATCAAAGCAATCATGAAGGTGGCGTTAGTTGGCAGCTGGAATCCATGCAGAGTGTTCAAGGTGATGACAATGTCAAGGTCACATCGGACAAAAACTCTGCAAGTTTTATGTATAATGCTAATTCACATGGGGCATATTTTGACAAGATTCCATTCAACAATTTAAGTTATATGATCACGAATGAAGGGAGAAATGCCTTGGGTATTAACACTGAAAAATTCAGCCATATGTTTATTTTCAAACTTAAATATTTCAGAATAAAGATTACATTATTTGTATTTTGGAAATATTACCTTTTCATAATTTACAGATCAGCTGTTTGACAGAGTGTATGTTTATCAATAGGTTTATTACTTGTTTTGGGAGGACTAAGAACATAGTGTCAACAGTTATGGTGAAAGGATGTCATTATTCTGATGCAATTACTTTTGCGTTTCGTTTTTCGTAACTCTTGCCACCATCATATCAATGGAATATTTGTGAGCGTGGTGTTGCACAGCACACCTTCAGCCTCCAGCTTCATTCAGTATGGTCGTATTGGATGGGGAAAATCTTCCGTTACATACGGGAAAGTATAATAATTATAATTTGTTATAAATGCCAATGCAGTCATGGAATTCTATCTTTAACCCCTTACAAAACTCTGATACTGTGTCATCTTCAGTTGAACATTGGTACCATTGCACAGCCAGGTGGTTCAATGTGTTGCTGGTCAGATTTGATTCTTCACATTTGGGTGTCTGCTGTTGTCATAATAGCTGCCTGTGCAATGGGACTCTCCGTTTACAACTTGCCTTACTACACAGGAAAACTTCAGCACTATGCTAAGTAGACTGCCTGTTGACTGAGTTGTCTGCCGTTTTGACACATTCAAACTGAATAAATAACATCGTGCATCATGGATTAGTATGCCTTAGGAAAGTAGAATTGAACCAGATTGGCACATTATGGCATGGGGTTATTGATCTAGTTTTCAAGATTCTCTCCTTATTGCTGCCAGATCTTTTTCCACTCATGGCTCTATTTTGGGCTTTATTTAATGCTGTCGCTGATGTTATGTCTTCTGCATTTCAAGTTAACACCAGTGAAGCATTCTTTTGTTGACATGCTTTCTTTGTTGACGTCATGATATGATGAGCGTTATGTAAATTATAAACTGATTCAACATTATATATTTAGAGTTCATGTGTTTTGTGTGTTAAATGTTTTTTTTCATGCAATTTAGTCCAAATGGTAACATTATTCTAAAATGCTATGAATGTCATGATTTCCCTGGTCAACAAACAAGTAATACTTTCATGCAAACTGTTTTCACTTTTCCAAAACCACTATTATTGTTCTGTAATGTTTGAATTAGTTGTATGGTAGCTAGCATCTGTGATCGCGCCATGCACTGTCCACATATCATGTGATAACTCTCCTGACTTGGAGGCTCAGGTTCTACCTCTTCTGTCTTGAGTTGTCTCCCCTTAGGTTGCAGGAAACCATTGATATCTTCAATGATGCACGTCTGTTGCCATTAATTGACCATGCTAACTGTAACGGTTTATTCAATCTGTTTTTCGTAATCAAAATTGTAGGTTATTAGATGTTATTGTTTCACATTCATGTACCATATTTAACACACAAAAATAAGAATGCAATTTTCTTGTGTCTACACTTCACATGTTCATTGAAGAGTATGAGAATTTGTTATGGAAGTCAAACACAGGTCAGGTTTGTTAAGCTGACCTACAAGTTGTATGTGGGATCGAGCACAGACTAATGTCTTTTGTCTGGTGATCTCGGGATGTGTGACTTCTACATAACTAGCTGCATCATCACTTAGTCTCTCAGTGGTGACGTCATCACCAGGACTCAGTGGGTTGACTTCACCACCTGTTTCTACACCCCATGCAAGAAACATGAACTCATTGTCATCAGTATATCATTACTCATGCTGTTCTCCACTTGCGTTTTACAGTCCAGATTTCACAGGGTACGGATTATCCAGGTTGTGGCAGACATTCAGTCCACACTCGTGACTATAGGAACATTCAGACAAATGGCAGATGGATGAACTGCAGTCAATCAAAACTTTTCACATGAAGTAGCCAGGCTACAAGCGAATCATAGAATCTTGTGTGCCTCTACATTGTATCTTGTGCTGTTTTCCCTGATAATCGATGCATTATGATAGATAATCTGGACCTATGTTCCACCACAGCTAATTATAGTCGTCCAATCCAATTACTCCCATGCGCAACAGAAATTCTGTGTGAAGTGACTGATCAGAGCGGTTATTTGGGGACGTCACAGTTTCATGATGAATGAACCAAGTGATTTATGGTCGGGTTTAGACCAATTTTGTTGTACATCTCTACGGTTTTAACGTTGGTTATGTGTCCAATAGAACATGACCGTACTTAAGCCTGAAAGGTTGAGTGTCAGGACCTAATGCTTCCCGACTTGCATAACCTGTGCCCAACTCGTGTTACTCTGGAATAATTATTTTGTAGGCTTTATGAAACCACAATTGTTGATCGGATCAAGGAGAATAAAACACAGAGATCTGAACGCACACTTCCTTGTTCATTCATGTCAACGGATGATGGGTTTTGACCCTATGTGGACATTCTTACTGCTGCCATGGTGATGTAGTTTCTTAAGACAGGTTACCAAAGTTACAGTAGTCATAAGAGAAAATCGGGTGTTTTTCAAATTCGTTGGATAGTTCAAACATTGCAGGCTGCGGATAGAGAACAGAAGGTCGGGGGTCGATCCCCGGTGGTGTCATACTCAAATATGTAAATAATGTTACTTGTTGTAACCCTATATGGCGCTCGGAATTAAGAGGTAAAACAAGGGAGTGTCGGTTCTAAATTAGTATACGTGCTATGTGAATGGGGTATCCATCTTAAACCACGGAATGGTGTATCACCTCACCAAGACTAAGTAACCGGCATTAGGCTGGACTCGTTCTCGCAGCCACACCAAGAACACGCACGTGCATGTACGTTAGTTCAATAATCTCCAACGCAACGCAACTCCATTTCATGTTTTATCTGAATGTTCCTTCAAGCTGAGAGAGGGGGTAATATAAGACGCAATATATTCTTATATTGTTTTAATTTTATCTGTCAAATGTCTATACAGACAAAAGGACATGATTAGTGTTGCCATGGGTACCAGACTTTTCTCGTACATTCCAAGGCTTACTTCTGTCGCTAGGAACAAGGCCATGTCAGCCATCACGCCGACTGTACAGACGACCTTCACCTTTCGTGTTCCAAACATCAAGCCCAAACCGAGGCTGAAATCCACCACCCCGGCAACATACATGTAGGTCAGTGCGTTGATTGGGCAACCAATGTAATTTCCCGGGAACATTGTTGCGTAGTATGTGAATTCAGCTATCTAAAAAGAAAAAGTAATAACATTATCCAATTTAGACCATCACACAAGGATGCTGCTGAACCTCTCGTACTAATTGAATTACAGGATTTCTGATGACATTGTTTTGTTTCTTAGCGTTGTCAAGTATGAGAGGTCTGCCTAAACGTGGCAACAATTGAAATCACGAACTCCGTTATCCATAAAAGAGTCTTCGAGTCCAAGTATCACACCAAACTTATGGAAGGGAAGACAGATTCCCTCAAGTGACCAAGGCTTGTGTTTAAACGGGTTAATTTCCAGACACACGAAGTCGAACAAAAATACTTTTCTTTGACTTTGCCCGCCGTGATATTGCTGGAATATTGCTAAAAACGGCGTAAAACCATACTCGGTCAGTCAGTCTTTGACTTTGCTTCATGAAGGCCCGACCTTCAAACATCTGAACAATCCTGTCAGTCCGTCACATTTAAGTATTTAAGTATTCAAATGTCCGTCAAAGTTGGTATTCAAATGGATTCTGTCTGTCCGTCAGTTTTGTATTCAACTGTATCATGTTTGTCTGTCACAGTTGCCAAACTGCCAGTCGGTCAAATGGAGACTCACCAGCCCTTTTTCGTCGTATACGACGCTGAGACCAAGTGACCAATACTTCAATCGGCAACCAATGCACGCCAGTATATTTATATTTACCATTCCGCTGTGTAGACTTGCTGGGAATGGGAGCAGTTTCATGGCACCTGCCGTGATAAACATGGCGGCCAACAGCCCCGATAGTATGGCCCATCCACAGCACATCCTCAACAGCACAAGGAACACACTGCAACGTCACCAAAGTAATCTAAAAAAATCATTATCTCAGTATTCTTAGAAACGTTAGGTTTAACATTTAGAGACTAATAACGAAAACTTTACTTGCACACATTGGCTCCAAATGAAAGCACTGTCGATCTTCAGATTGCTAGCGGTGAAACAAGTACAACACAAGGGATCCGCAGTTCGTTGTGCGGATTTGAGTTCCTGACTCGTGTTTGTGTCTTTCACAAAGGTGGTAAGTGGCCAGGACCTGCATAGCTTCGGGCTTTCCACCATAAGCTGAGACGCCGTGATATAACTGGCTACAAACCCAACTCACTCACTCATGACAATCGGGAGATCAGCGAACCATGTCAGCATCAGTCCTGTGTGGGCACAGCTATACATACATTCTATCGCAAGGAGACGAGCTTGGCACATGAAGTAAACATACTTTGTGTTCATTGTTGGTGCCAAATTGGAAAGACTACCGATTTAAAAGAAAGGAAGAGACTTCTCATATTTCTTTGTGATGGTTTAACAATAAATATTGGCACCAAGCAAATTCTGCGGATGAGTGACTGAGTTTAGTTTTACGCCGCACTCCGCAATATTCCAGCTCTATGGCGACGGTCTGTAAATAATAGAGCCTGGACCAGATAATCCAGGGATCAACAGCATGAGCATCGATCTACGCAATTGGGATACGATGACATGTGTCAACCAAGTCAGCGAGCCTGACCACTCCATCCCGTTAGTCAACCTCTTACGACAAGCATGGGTTACTGAAGATCAATTCTAACCCGGATCTTCACCGGTGTCTGTGGATGACAAGGTCACGGGCGTGGGGAATGAATCACTTGCTAGCCGTGAGTTAATTTCTTATACATGTTTGAATACGTCAGGAAATTACATATCTCTCATCAGTATATATAGTGTAGCTCCAAATGAAGCTATGGGTCATTAGACGAGATTAGTAGGACATTAGGATAATAGACTGTGGTTGCAATTTCACGCCGTACCCTGCTGTACATAATCTAGTCTGGACCAGACACTCCAGTGATTGACATCATAAGCATCGTTTAACGCAGTTGGTATACGTTGACATATTGTATTAACCAAGCCATCGGGTCTGACCACCTGATCCATTTAGGTGCTAATTACAAGCAGAGGTTGTAGGGGATCCCTATATGAACTATGTATAAATAACTGCCAGGTGATTACAAACACGATGTACAAGTGGGTCCAGTTCAGGTTGTAATCCCAACGGGGTTTCCCCATACAAGCAGCCAAAGAAATAGAACATCACCAGCATTGGCGTTTCCACTGAAAAGCCGTTTTGACATTTACTGAGCCAGTAGCCATTTGCGCATTTGATAGTGAACCATGTTACTGTATAATGCGCGCCATGCAACAAGAAGAGTACGTGACCCCTTACCCGGGTACTGTTCTTGTGTCAATGTGATCATGGATGCTTACCATTTATTCTGCGAAAGTATAAAATTTTGACATAGACCAGCAATTACATTCAAATTATTATGAGGAGCCCCAGTTGGGTGGCATAGTATGCCAGTACAGTTAGGACTGGGCCGAAGGGAAGATAATAGGGTTCAGCTTGTGCAAGTGTTGTGCAGAACTAAAAGCATGTCGGGCGTTCGGGGCTCGTGTTAATTAGACATACCTGACATGTTTTACATGACGCTAAGATCTTTTATGTCCCGACCAGCTGCCTCTGTTGCACTTCGAGCAGCTTCAGTCTCCAGCTGTTGACGTGGGTAGGTCGTCCCTGTAGCCGGGTGAATCTAGGACAGTGCTCATCACATGACCGCGTATTGTGGGGGAATGTTTACTTGGACCAGCAGTGGTTGTGCAGCGAGACACACCAATACACGTATTCTGAATAACGATCAACCGGAATAGAGGCGGGCTGCCATAGTCTTCGGCTTTAGCTTTTAGAATACCATAGTAGTAGTAGTAGTAGTAAGGTGAGGTGAAATTGGGTTTAACGTCGTGCTTGAGAATATTTCGCTCATATGACGACGTGCATGCGTGTGTATGTGTATGTGCGGCTGCTTGTACTAGCCCAGACTTAAGCTGGTTTTATAGTGCTAGCCCACTGAGATACCATGCCGCAGTGAAGCATGAATACCCCACTCAGACACATTATACTGACTCCGAGCCGACCAGTCCTTGTTGTACCCATTAATGCCGAGCGCAGGCAGGGACCAACAAGTACCATATTTTAACGTCTTTTGGTATGACGCGGTCGGGGATCGAACCCGCGACCTTCCGCTCTCCGGGCGGACGCTCTAACCACTACACCATGGAGGCGGTCCAGTAGTAGTAGTAGTAGTAGTAGTAGTAGTAGTAGTAGTAGTAGTAGTAGTTTACACATCCGTATAATATGTTTATATATTGTCACATGCACAAATGCAGAATGGAAACATGCAATCTAATGTGAATTTCTCGACACAATAAAATAATTATGTTGTCATTTTAAGTAATTAATACCCCGCAAACATGTGGTTAAATCCAAGGAAGACGAACCTGCGTCATGAAAACTGGCCCAGGGTGGCTAGTCTTTTTGTGTGATTATCTCCCCTATCCAATTAGCAACAACTGGAGGTGTACAGTCCGTTTGGGTTCAACGATGAATGATTAAATAACTCGGAAAAGGGATACGTTCCCAAAACATAAATAAGACACATGGTCCTGAAACCTCTGTACCCAACAGGATCTGAAATCTGATGTTTTATGATCAATCATGGAAAAAGTTGTTTAAGAAACTATCATGTAATGTTGTTATTTTTTTTCATTCTTCAGGGGGTGACAAACGGCTGGTGGAACAGCACCGGCTGTTTCCTGACTATAGTAGAGGTAATCTCACCTGGCTGTGCTGAGTTGCGCCTGAAGTGCGTGGCGGTGCTGTTCCACCAGCCGTTTGTCACCCCTCGATGTGAAGCTTGAAAATAGAACACTTACATGGCAGTTTCTTAAACAACTTTTTCCGTAATTGATCATAAACCGTCAGATTTCAGATCCAGTTGGGTACAGAGGTTTCAGGACCATGTGTCTTACTTATGTTTTGTGCACTTATCCCTATTTAATCATTCATCATTCTCATTTGAACCCAAACGGACTTAAAGTACTGTCGGAAATAGATAAAAACTGTATTTTCTCATTGATCTCTACAATTTATGTAGTTGATATGTGAAAGTGTGAAATATCTGTTAATCTAACTTCGGCCTAACTACAGTCTCAGTGGTAGAGAGATAGGAAACGGAGAAAAGGGACTTTACTGAGGGAAAATTAGTGCAGAAATGAGCAATGGGTTTTTCTAAGTCCAAAAAGACTTATTTGGAACAGCCCATGGCTTTATGCAAATTAGTGTGCGACGATATTGTATTACAAAGGACACTTTTTAAATGCCCAATTTGAAATTAGATGTAGATTCATTATATACGATAGCTGACGTAAAAAATAATATCTTTTATGCCGAAACTATTAAGGATGTAGCTACCATGCAGTCTCACTGTCACTATAAAAAGAAACAGATAGGAGGGGTCGTCTCAAAAGCAAAACCTGGGGTCGGGCTTGGGGATAAGAGATATCAGCTAAGATAAGATAATCCTTTAGGGCAATTATACTGGGGAGGTACACGGCACGTCATAACATACACATTCAAATTCCAGGTGTTTGCAGGCTGGGTGCGGGGGATTTTTCCCGCAGTGACCCCCCAAAGGGGGTCAGGGTGGGAAAAATTTGGGAAAATTAGTTTTTGCTTTTTTCACAAAATACATTCTAATAACTGCTTTCTATCAGGAACTATAAAAATATTTAAAGTTTATTGATAAGTTATAGGTACAGGAAGACATTTACTTTGAAAAATGCATTGCGTCTAAGGGAAAAATTAAACTTTATAGCTGTTTTTCTACACTTTCTAGTGGGCAATTGTTTTAAGAAGGTATTCTTGTTTCAATAGCTCTAAAATGATCAAAATTAATGTTACAGCTATACTTAAAGCATGAAAAGACTTTGAGATGGTTTATTGTAGTCTGAGTGCTGGGGATTTTTCATGCCCTGACCCCCAAGAGGGGGGCCAGGGGGTAAAAATTTGGAAAAATGAGTTTTTTTCTTTTTTTCACAAAATACATTCTAATAACTGCCCTTTATTAGGAACAATGAAAATATCTAACATTTATTATTTAGTTAGAGGCACAGGAAGACTTTAAATTTGAAAAATGCATTGTGTCTAAGGGGAAATCAGACTTGAATGCTGTTTTTCTACACTGTCTAGTTGGCAGTTGGTTAAAGAACGTATTATTTCTTCAATTGCTCTAAAATGATCAAAATTAATGTTACAGCTATACATAAAGCATGGTGGTTTATTCTCACTTTGGCTTTTTATAACATTGAGTTACCATTACTTATATTTATGTACCTTTATGCCGAATCATCATAGATTGTGTCCAGAAGACATTCAATCTCAACTTCGTCTGAATCCTCAATTCTACTCAAATCTAAGTTCTTGCTGGATATTATGTCTGTCAACTCTTGTGGAAGGATGTTGCCTATGGTCCATTGACATTTCAGAGCATTTACTCCCCCTTTCAGCCACCCTTAGCCCACAGGGTGAGCAACACTAGGGTGATTCTTGTCAGCACTGACCAAGATCAAGGCCTGGTGATCGCACGCTGCATGTGCATGTGTAGGGAGTCTCTGCAAGGAGTCCAAAGACCTCAACAAGTCAGTAGCTATCTCATCAGAAAGTCCTATCTTGGATAAAGCATTCACAAATTCAGGGTGAGATTCGAGAAGCTCAATGGGGAGAACTTTGCCGCATTTGACAAAGGCACTGGTGGTATCACGTCCTGTAAATGCATGAAGGGCTGGCTGGACATTGCACAGAGTGGACCCTTTCAGATTGATGATACTTTGTACATCCAGAAGTCTTCGTTTGTCACCAGTGCCTTTGTCAAATAGAACAGAAGTTTTCACCGTTTGAACAACCTTCAGAAGCAGAATCAACACATCTGTATCATCTGATCATATCACAACTTGTGCAGCAGAAGGATGCTGAGCATCAACATGCAAAACGTGAAGAATGATTCTAGTTTCCGCTTCTTCCTGTGAAGAAAGCATTCACAAAGCATTCTCTGGAGTGACAGATACTGATTCGTCATCTGTGGTCATCAACCATTAACTAAAACACTCTTCACCTTTCATAGAGAAGACTTTCTTTCCTTGAAGTCGACTCATCCAAATGAAAGTTGAGAGAAATGTATTTGCTCAGTTGGTTCTCTTGAGTGAGCAACATGACACTGATGGCGAAAAAACATCTTCATTCCCATTATCACCTGTTCCATGGGCCTTAGCAACAGCTGATGGCTATCCAGTGAAAATCGACAAAGCCAAACTGCTGCACTACCTGGAGACTGATGCAAAGAAGCATGATTTGATCGCTGATGATGCTGTGCATACAGTAGATGGTAATGCCCTACTCCAGTGCCTCACTGGCATCCCCGATACATTTGAGAAGCTAGCTGAGAAGGTTTCTGTGATGCTTCCACATTCGGAAAGAGTGGAGTTTGTCACAGATTCATAACAAGAAAGACTCCATCAAGTGATTAGAGAGAGACAGAAGATGAACAGCTCATTTTTGGTTCAGGGTCCAAATTATAAAACCCCATCTGACTGGAAATCGTTTGTGTCCAATCCCAAGCACAAAAGGCAATTGATACAACTGATCTTTGATGAATGATGTACTGACAAATACACAATTCAACTTCAGTGGAAAAAAAGTCTTCTTTATGAAAGGTGAAGAGTGTTTTTTGTTGATGACCACAGATGGCGAATCAGTATCTGTCACTCCAGAGAATGCTTTGTGTTCATCACAGGAAGAAGCGGAAACTAGAATCATTCTTCACGTTTTGCATGTTGATGCTCAGCATCCTTCTGCTGCACAAGTTGTGATATGATCAGATGATACAGATGTGTTGATTCTGCTTCTGAAGGTTGTTCAAACGGTGAAAACTTCTGTTCTATTTGACAAAGGCACTGGTGACAAACGAAGACTTCTGGATGTACAAAGTATCATCAATCTGAAAGGGTCCACTCTGTGCAATGTCCAGCCAGCCCTTCATGCATTTACAGGACGTGATACCACCAGTGCCTTTGTCAAATGCGGCAAAGTTCTCCCCATTGAGCTTCTCGAATCTCACCCTGAATTTGTGAATGCTTTATCCAAGATAGGACTTTCTGATGAGATAGCTACTGACTTGTTGAGGTCTTTGGACTCCTTTGTCTGTCATATATATGGTCAAGTCACAAACAATGTAAGTGAGGCTCGCTACCAAATCTTCATGAAGAAGTTAAAACCCAAGGGAGGACAGACTATGACAAGCTATGATGATGTAGACATGAGACTCCTTCCACCTTGCAGAGACTCCCTACACATGCACATGCAGCGTGCGATCACCAGGCCTTGATCTTGGTCAATGCTGACAAGAATCACCCTAGTGTTGCTCACCCTGTGGGCTAAGGGTGGCTGAAAGGGGGAGTAAATGCTCTGAAATGTCAATGGACCATAGGCAACATCCTTCCACAAGAGTTGACAGACATAATATCCAGCAAGAACTTAGATTTGAGTAGAATGGAGGATTCAGACGAAGTTGAGATTGAGAGTCTTCTGGACACAATCTATGATGATTTGGCATAAAGGTACATAAATATAAGTAATGGTAACTCAATGTTATAAAAAGCCAAAGTGAGAATAAACCACCATGCTTTAAGTATAGCTGTAACATTAATTTTGATCATTTTAGAGCAATTGAAGAAATAATACGTTCTTTAACCAACTGCCAACTAGACAGTGTAGAAAAACAGCATTCAAGTCTGATTTCCCCTTAGACACAATGCATTTTTCAAATTTAAAGTCTTCCTGTGCCTCTAACTAAATAATAAATGTTAGATATTTTCATTGTTCCTAATAAAGGGCAGTTATTAGAATGTATTTTGTGAAAAAAAGAAAAAACTCATTTTTCCAAATTTTTACCCCCTGGCCCCCCTCTTGGGGGGTCAGGGCATGAAAAATCCCCAGCACCCAGACTACAATAAACCATCTCAAAGTCTTTTCATGCTTTAAGTATAGCTGTAACATTAATTTTGATCATTTTAGAGCTATTGAAACAAGAATACCTTCTTAAAACAATTGCCCACTAGAAAGTGTAGAAAAACAGCTATAAAGTTTAATTTTTCCCTTAGACGCAATGCATTTTTCAAAGTAAATGTCTTCCTGTACCTATAACTAATCAATAAACTTTAAATATTTTTATAGTTCCTGATAGAAAGCAGTTATTAGAATGTATTTTGTGAAAAAAGCAAAAACTAATTTTCCCAAATTTTTCCCACCCTGACCCCCTTTGGGGGGTCACTGCGGAAAAATCCCCGCACCCAGCCTGCAAACACCTGGAATTTGAATGTACATATGATAAGCTTTCAAAAAAATATAGTCTTCAAAATTCCCCAGGGGGAGGGTCACCTATATCAGCCCATGGACTAAAACCAGGGAGACTATAAGACGTTGTAGATTATCCCTGATCAAACCACCTCTTGGTTAGTCAACACATCTGTGGTCTGGATTACACCTTGACCACTTTGGTGATGGCCGCGAGCAGGAATACGGCGCCCCGGGACGGAACTCTGCACAGCAAACAGTTGCCAAAGTCTTTGACACCATTAACCCCATTGGCATGATCAAAGCGTACACAACTATCGGACATGATTTTAATTTTAGTGAGTCTCATTACTGTGTTATCCTAAATGGATGTAATTTACCATCTTATCTGTTCATTGATATCAGTTTTTAATATATTTATTGTAGTATTGTTACGTGTTTCCTGAAGGGACAGCTTTACCCATACACTACTAGTATACCAAACAGAAGTCTGTGTGAAACCAATAAACAAGAAAGAAATGTTATATGATTAACAACTGTATTCTGAAAATAACCATGTTTGCTAATCAATACAAATGAGTGAAAAGAAAGTACAAAAAGTGCAGCAGTATGCAATGGCATGGCACTACAATTACAATATATAATATATAACATAACAATAATATAAATAATAGCAGGGGTAACAGTAGTATAGGCAATGGTAATAATACTTAACAGCAGCGGATAACAGCAGTTAAACTACCTCTATAGGCCTAGATATCCAGGACAAAAAATAATCTTCACACCAGCTCTGGTCTTGCTGGAATGAGTGATCATAGAGGCATGTGGTTGCCCTCTAATATTGTTGCCCTCTAATATTGTTCGCACACCTATCAGAGACGTTTATACTGTCACTTTGGATTAGTCTATTGCGTTAACACTTGACTCTAAAGCGTCTAAATTGTAATTACCACATCACTGCTTACATTGTAAAATGTAATACATTCCTGACAACTAATTATTGTTAAGGCACACATACTGATCGATCTTAACAGAAACAATAGTTCAACAAAAAATTACACTGAAGGCGCATATTTCTGGACATGATGTCAACTCATGGACCCTGTGTAAATGAGACATGGAGATCCGAATGATTACATACACTAGCGGATTCAGAGTGGGGTGCAGATCCCCTCCCCTATTATCGCTGATAAATCTCAGACACGTATTATCGAATTGTGAGTAGTTTGTTCACTCTCACAAAAGAACATTTTCCCAACATTCGACCACATCCGACAAAAACTTCCATAAAAATTTCATTAGTAAAACCCTGTTGTACAACCATTGTGGATCACCACCTTGGAAAACAGCACCACTTTGAACTGAACCATCATGACTGTCTGCCAATGACATACAGTATGTATGTTAACCAGACGTAAGTTACTTTCACTGTCTCTTCTTCTGTTCATCCCTCCAGTCGCTGTTCAGGACATACCCCAGGGCAAGACACAAACCAGCCGGGAACAGGGCCTTAGCGTACATCCCGATATTGAACTGAGAAATTGTTGCTCCCACCATGACCACCATCAAGCCGCCAGTACTTACAACCTTGACCTTCCCTGTTCCAAGCATCATACCCAGACCGAGGCTGACTTCCAATACACCAACGAAGAACATGTAGGTCGCTGGGTCAAGACGCGGTCCCACGATATTGGCCGGGAACACGTTGGCGAACTTGACGAACTCTTGTCTCTGGATAATACAGATCAACGTCATTTGTGACATCGTAACGGCGCCTGCTCAGATCTACTTAAGATAAAATATATAAGTGTGTAGCAAAGTTCCAGCCACAACGGTTCTGTCTGTTAATGGAAAATATGGCAGCGGCAAAAGAGGATGCGGACATCTAATGTTTTCACAACTATATGCAATGACAAATATCATAAATTAGAAAATTATATTGAGAGAGGTCACGACAGACAAGAAAATGTTACATGTATAAAGGGTGGAACAAAATGGTACATAAAATTGGGGAGGGAGTGGGGTGGGTCTTTGCAAAATATATTATTGCTAACTGCATCTACCCATCTCCCTCATATTATGAGATGAATACATAGCCCCTGCAAATGTTGATTGTCTCACCATTTCTTGATAGACGCTGCCTATGATAGGATACAGTTTCACGGCTCCCGCAAACACATAGAGTGCAGACAGGAGGGTTGACGTCACTCGGCGGGCTGTCGTCTGTGTCATGGCGGTTCACAAAGAACTGGAATGTTCGAATTCGATGAAACATTTATGTGGAGAAATACGAGAAAGTACGGACACTGAGATACTGCGAAAAGCATCAGTGTTGAGAAACAGTATAAACAATGAAATACTGCGAGATAGTATAAACACTGAGATACTGTGAGGCAGTATAAACAATGAGATACTGTGAGGCAGTATAAACACTGAAATACTGTGAGACAGTATAAACACTGAGATACTGTGAGACAGTATAAACACTGAGATACTGTGAGACAGTATAAACACTGAGATACTGTGAGACAGTATAAACACTGAGATACTGTGAGACAGTATAAACACTGAGACACAGTGAGTGAGTGAGTGAGTTTAGTTTTACGCCGCACTCAGCAATATTCCAGCTATATGGCGGTGGTCTGTAAATAATCGAGTCTGGACAAGACAATCCAGTGATCAACAGCATGAGCATCAATCTGCGCAATTGGGAACCGATGACATGTGTCAACCAAGTCAGCGAGCCTGACCACCGGATCCCGTTAGTCGCCTCTTACGACAAGCATAGTCGCCTTTTATGGCAAGCACATGGGTGAGACACTGTGAGGCAGTATCATGGGTGAGACACTGTGAGGCAGTATAAACACTGAGATACTGCGAGACAGTATAAACACTGAGATACTGTTAGGCAGTATAAACACTGAGATACCGTGAGGCAGTATAAACACTGAGATACCGTGAGGCAGTATAAACACTGAGATACTGTGAGGCAGTATAAACACTGAGATACCGTGAGGCAGTATAAACACTGAGATACCGTGAGGCAGTATAAACACTGAGATACTGTGAGGCAGTATAAACACTGAGATACTGTGAGGCAGTATAAACACTGAGATACTGTGAGGCAGTATAAACACTGAGATACTGTGAGCCAGTGTAAACACTGAGATACTGTGAGGCAGTATAAACACTGAGATACTGCGATACGCTTACTTGAGACAGTATAAACACTGAAATACTGTGAGCCAGTATAAACACTGAAATACTGTGAGGCAGTATAAACACTGAGATACTGAGAGAAAGTATCAACACTGAGATACTGTGAGGCAGTATAAACACTAAGATACTGCGAGACAGTATAAACACTGAGATACTGCGAGAAAGTGTGAGGCAGTATAAACACTGAGATACTGCGAGACAGTATAAACACTGAGATACTGTGAGACAGTATAAACACTGAGATACTGTGAAGCAGTATAAACACTGAGATACTGTGAGACAGTATAAACACTGAGATACTGTGAAGCAGTATAAACACTGAGATACTGCAATACAGTATAAACACTGAGATACTGTGAGACAGTATAAACACTGAGATACTGTGAGACAGTATAAACACTGAGATACTGTGAGACAGTATAAACACTGAGATACTGTGAGACAGTATAAACACTGAGATACTGTGAGGCAGTATAAACACTGATATACTGCAAGACAGTATAAACAATGAGATACTGTGAAACAGTATAAACACTGAGATACTGCAAGACAGTATAAACACTGAAGATACTGTGAGATAGTATAAACACTGAGATACTGAGCAGTATAAGCTGCCAGTATAAACACTGATGCATACTGTGAGCCAGTATAAACACTGAAATACTGTGAGGCAGTATAAACACTGAGATATACTGTGAGCGAGACAGTGTGAGACAGTATAAACACTGAGATACTGTGAGGCAGTATATTGTATAAACACTGAGATACTGTGAGACAGTATAAACACTGGAGATGCTTGAGAGACTGAGACACTGTGAGACAGTATAAACACTGAGATACTGTGAGGCAGTATAAACACTGAGATACTGTGAGGCAGTATAAACACTGAGATACTGTGAGCCAGTATAAACACTGAGATACTGTGAGCCAGTATAAACACTGAGATACTGTGAGACAGTATAAACACTGAGATACTGTGAGGCAGTATAAACACTGAGATACTGTGAGACAGTATAAACACTGAGATACTGTGAGCCAGTATAAACACTGAGATACTGTGAGGCAGTATAAACACTGAGATACTGCAAGACAGTATAAACACTGAGATACTGTGAGGCAGTATAAACACTGAGATACTGTGAGGCAGTATAAACACTGAGATACTGTGAGACAGTATAAACACTGAGATACTGTGAGGCAGTATAAACACTGAGATACTGTGAGACAGTATAAACACTGAGATACTGTGAGACAGTATAAACACTGAGATACTGTGAGGCAGTATAAACACTGAGATACTGTGAGAGATACTGCGAGACAGTATAAACACTGAAATACTGTGATAGTGAAGACAGTATAAACACTGAGATACTGTGAGCTGAGCAGTATAAACACTGAGATACTGTGAGACGGTATAAACACTGAGATACTGTGAGGCAGTATAAACACTGAGATACTGTGAGCACGAGGAGATACTGTGAGACAGTATAAACACTGAGACACTGATACTGTGAGTATAAGTATAAACACTGAGATACTGTGAGGTGAGCCAGTATAAACACTGAGATACTGTGAGACAGTATAAACACTGAGATACTGTGAGGCAGTATAAACACTGAGATACTGTGAGACGAGTATAAACACTGAGATACTGTGAGACAGTATAAACACTGAGATACTGTGAGGCAGTATAAACACTGAGATACTGTGAGGCAGTATAAACACTGAGATACTGTGAGACAGTATAAACACTGAGATACTGTGAGAGCCAGTATAAACACTGAGATACTGTGAGAGACAGTATAAACACTGAGATACTGTGAGACAGTATAAACACTGAGATACTGTGAGACAGTATAAACACTGAGATACTGTGAGACAGTATAAACACTGAGATACTGAGTGAGACAGTATAAACACTGAGATACTGTGAGGCAGTATAAACACTGAGAGATACTGTATGAGACAGTATAAACACTGAGATACTGTGAGCTGTGAGTATAAACACTGAGATACTGTGAGACAGTATAAACACTGAGATACTGTGAGCCAGTATAAACACTGAGATACTGTGAGGCAGTATAAACACTGAGATACTGTGAGGCAGTATAAACACTGAGATACTGTGAGGCAGTATAAACACTGAGATACTGTGAGGACAGTATAAACACTGAGATACCGTGAGACAGTATAAACACTGAGATACTGTGAGGGTATAAAGTATAAACACTGAGATAGATGCGTGAGACAGTATAAACACTGAGATACTGTGAGCCAGTATAAACACTGAGATACTGTGAGGCAGTATAAACACTGAGATACTGTGAGACAGTATAAACACTGAGATACTGTGAGGCAGTATAAACACTGAGATACTGTGAGACAGTATAAACACTGAGATACTGTGAGGCAGTATAAACACTGAGATACTGTGAGACAGTATAAACACTGAGATACTGTGAGGCAGTATAAACACTGAGATACTGTGAGACAGTATAAACACTGAGATACTGTGAAGCAGTATAAACACTGAGATTCTGTGAGATAACTGCAAGCAGTATAAACACTGAGATACACTGACTGAGAGATACTGATACTGTGAGACAGTATAAAACACTGTGAGATACTGTGAGAGACAGTATAAACACTGAGATACTGTGAGAGACAGTATAAACACTGAGATACTGTGAGACAGTATAAACACTGAGATACTGTGAGACAGTATAAACACTGAGATACTGTAAGACAGTATAAACACTGAGATACTGTGAGACAGTATAAACACTGAGATACTGTGAGACAGTATAAACACTGAAATACTGCAAGACAGTATAAACACTGAGATACTGTGAGATAGTATAAACACTGAGATACTGCAAGACAGTATAAACACTGAGATACTGTGAAGCAGTATAAACACTGAGATACTTAGTCAGGATACACATTGTGTCATTCCGCTAGTTAGTACTGATGTACTCTATCACGCCATCATCCACGTCACCAAGCTGACAATGCAATCCATTCAGCGAGCACAGGCTTCTTGCGACCAGTTCTAATCAGAAATACCACAGCTGTCAAGGCAATACACAAACAACAGCTGCTTGCAAGGCAAACACGGAAGGAACATGCGATATCATCAAAAGATTACAGCACATATGCCATACCTTTCCTAAACCGATACGCGAGGACAGTATTCTTGGTATAATAGTTTCACATGTCCGTTTATTTAACAAACTGGTTTGTATTGACCTTGTCTGGAGCCATGCTGTATACCAAGTCGTGGCTTCCCCTACTGTAAGGCTAGCTGATAATAGTTTCGTGAGGTGACTGCACAGAGTTGTCACCGTTATGATAACTGTTATGTTTCTAAATGATCTGTAGTGTAAATTCAGTTGAATCATTCTATTTTGCAATGTTGTCGAGCTACCTACCTGATGCGAAGGCGGCAGTGTGGCGATCGACGCGTGCAGTGACTGTTATCATGCAGAATGTTGCGGAAGTACTCGGAATCATGCACAACTCCGCATGAGCACAGCACTAATGTACATAGGGTTTCTTTATGTCGCAGTCAAGATCATTGCTCTTAAAACAAAGTCAGATGAAACCTAGTTGAAGATTGGTCAAGCATATTTACGACGAAAGCCTCCAATAGTCTGAATATGGAACAGTGGTTTTCAACTGAGGTTCATCGTCCAATTACTCTGGAACAGAGAGCCACGTGTATTTCATAATCGATTATGATCGTTTGCAGTAATACACAGAAAAGACGCACGCACGCACGCACGCACGCACGCACGCACGCACGCACGCACACACACACACACACACACACACATATATATATATATATATATATATATATATATTGTACGGCCTCGAACCAGCCCCACGTGCAAAATTAATCGCGACTTTTCCAACCATATCCTGCACATAGGGACAGCGGCTGCTAGTACTAGCCCGGACATACGACGGGGTTTGGTGCTGAGCTGTTAAAAAGTATCATGGTACAGTTTAACATGGATTCACACGACGTAAACTGTCGACCAGTCCTTATTCTGTCACGTTATTGCCGAGCGCCATACACGACGCCTGCAAGGGATACAACCTTCTCTACGGGCAGACACCCGATCTCCTTGACCACGCAACAAATTACCCAAACATACTGAACGATTTGATAGGGCTACCAACACATAACACCTTTAAGCATCATTTGCATGCTATTTTGGGGATCGAACCACCGGTGTTACCTACCTGAGCAGACCCTGTACCCACTAACCCACTGAGGCGGTCAAAACACAGTGTGACACACTGCAGTGAACGTATCAACAAGTTTGCAATATATACACATGGAAAAAAGTATCGCAACCCCCATATAGTCATGTATATTCATATCATAATTATGTTTGTTGGATTATTTTGATCCTTCGGGCACACCATACATATATTTTAGATAGGCACGTGCAAAGGTGAGTATCACGTGCACTGTAAAGTGGAGTGTTTAGAACAATCCAGTGTGTGTGTGTGTGTGTGTGTGTGTGTGTGTGTGTGTGTGTGTGCGTGCGTGTTCATTGATGGTATGAGGTGCCTCTACACAACTGTAAATTTGACCTGATGACGATCAGACATATTCTGAATGGACAACGCTACATCACTGACTCACTAGACGAGTTGTTGTACCACATTTGGATGATCATCCTCTGAACACAAGGCCAGTCTTCATGGACGATGAACCACAACGTGCAAGCTGATGAATTCTTGCCTCATGAGGTGGTAGCAGCTCTGCCTTGACCGACAATTTGATAGAGCATATTGGGGATATTCTGGGTCGCAGAATGCGCTAGAGAGATCCTCTGTGAAATCTGTGTGTGGATCAAGCCCTCCACCAAGACATGAACGCAATGCCCCAACGTCAAAGTCAACGTCTGATACAGACAGTGAGGACTAGGGTCAGGGATGTTATTGCAGTTAGCGGAGGGTATACCAGATAATGACATTGTACTCGGCTATTGATACCTATATAATTTCCTGAGGATTGTATGCACAAATCCTGAAACTGACGACGCTTGTTAACGTCATATTTCCATAGTTATTAGTGAGTGAGTGAGTATGGTTTTACGCCGCTTTTAGCAATACTCCAGCAATATCACGGCGGGGACACCAGAAAAGGGCTTCGCACATTGTACCCATGTGGGGAATCGAAGCCGGGTCTTTGGCGTGACGAGCCAACGCTTTAACCACTAGGCTAAACACACACCCCACTACACCCCCACTGCCCCCAATAGTTATTAGCATTTCAAAATGAGTTAAGTTTTTACATGTTTTTGTCCTTTTTGGGTGTAAATTTGCCATTTAATTCTTCCCTGAAGATCAGTTTGTAAAAATGAGGTCTGGTTCTTTTGCTGTGGTTAAGTATGATATTGCTGGAATATATTGCTGTTTCCATAATCATAAAATGTCACTCAATGTCACTGTCACGCAAACCCTGTCTGTACCAGATAACTATTAAATGAAGAAGTAGAGGAGTTCGGACTATCCATCTCGAGCCAGATATATTTTAGTAATATACTGAGGGAAAAATAATAAGGGATCACATGAAAGCACAAGGGTCCCTTTATTTGTTTCCAGGTTTCGTCACAAGCGTTGTATCGCATAGCTTGTGAAGAAACCTGGAAATTAATAAAGGAACACTTGTGCTTTCATGTGATCCCTTATTTTTTCCCCTCAGTATATATCGCAAATATATCCGACATCTACGAGGAGTGGCTGAACCGTTATTCAAACACCACCCTTCTATGTAAGTACGAAACAACTACATGTTGTATGTGCTTTGAAAACCAGATGTTATATGGATGGGAACTGTTACCTATTTTACTCCTATAAAAACAAAAATAATAAAAAAGCCGAGGAATACGAGAAAAAACAGCACTGTCGGAAAGTACTGTGACCAATCTGATTGCCACATAGTTCTCAATAAAGGTTGTCGTGATTGTTTGAACCGCCCCTTGCGACCACCTCAGTGCCAGGTGTAGCCACCTCAGTGCCAGGTGTAGCACCTCAGTGCCAGGTGTAGCCACCTCAGTGCCAGATGTAGCCACCTCAGTGCCAGGTGTAGCCACCTCAGTGCCAGGTGTAGCCACCTTAGTGCCAGATGTAGCCACCTCAGTGCCAGGTGTAGCCACCCCTCGCATGGGTAACGTCGAATACTCAGCACCAGAATCCAGTGTCATTCGTCATGGAGTGCCAGCATCCTCTGCCTCTATCTCCACGTGTAAGGTAGTCCCAGTGATGTATGATGGGATCATATCGGGGCTCCTTGCGGGCCATGGTAATGTTTTGATGTCGTCCTCCATATGTGCGATGACGACCCGAGAACGGTGAGGCCCAGCGTACATACAAAAAGCGGTACGCCGAGGTATCCAGTTATTTCTGTTGATAACGTTGCTCATTGACTCTCCTAGGTTCTGTCGAAGCAGATTAGGACACTATTGGCCATTAACGGTCGTTTGAGGAGCAATTCCGTCAGCAGGATTCCAAGGAATACCACAGAACCGAAGACATGCATCTGGAAGTTCTGTCCAAGGGGTATAAGCCTTGGAATCCAGCTAGCTGAAATATATTGTCAAGCTCAGTTTTTTCAACAGAGATATTCCCACATATTACCCACGGTAGTAAGTCGCCCATCCTCCAAACACATATCATGTGTACTGTCATGACGTTCACGGACATGGCGGGCCAAGATCTCAGTGATCTTTGACTATCTTCGAGGCTCGGCCATCATTCTTTGGGTCTGGTGCCTACGTTTCTCCAATCCCGTCAATACATCGTCAATACATCAGGGGTTTGGGGACACTATGTTCCTCTTTCATCCGTGAATAGTCAGTACATCACGGGTATGTATACGCTACTGTCCAAACCTGTGATTACGTTCAACAAGTAATTCAGTATATTTGGTCAAGAAATAAAATGCCTGATACTCAAGCAACATGTGTAGAAGATGGCTGAACGATGGCATCATCTCTTAGACGGGACATATTGTAATTTGTACCACGTGATCTAAGCACTCTTGGGACCTGATTTCCCTCGACCTGACAACACAGCGAAAAGGTTTGTAGTGTATACAAACCCGCGATGAACGTGGCGATACTGTTCGCCTTCAGCCGCTACTGTGGACTTGTGCGATGTACTTACTTAGTACCTATGACTTCGGTATTGAGCTCCTTATAGGCCCTCGGTAATAATTTAAGCTTAGTCAGTTGTAAGCTGATTAAACGATGTCCGGAGATCTGAGCTGGCAACGCCCAGAGCATCACAAGTGTCAAAGTTGATGAAAACGGCGAGAGTCAATATGGTGGTGCAAAGTATTTCGTAAATGTAATACTGAAAGAAAGACTAAACAAACATATATTGTACTGTGGGTTGGCGAAGGCCACATGATCTAGCGATGTCCCGCGATTTGAACGATATATTAGATAAAATTTGAAAGAAAAAAAGATTTAATTTATGTTTTAACGTTTTCAAAAAACGAAACAAAGATAGTTTCATTTGGAAAATTTACTAAACGCCAAAAGAAACGTTACCCTCCTTCCTTAATGACGGAGGTACCTATCTTCATCTGGCGTTGTGATGCGTGGACGTCCATTTCTTGGTCTGTCTACGGTGACCCCAGTCTGTCTGAAGCCCTGAATAAGTCTAATAACCGTGATACGGTGGCGTCCGTGGGCGTTGGCAACAGCATTGTATGTCGACCCCATCTGCACCATCCCAATGGCTCTTTCTCTCTCTTCAGCTGTTAATCGTGGCATATTTCTCGTACTTGTGTATCATATCATGCATTCTAGTCTCTCTTTATGTGTAAACAGAAAATGGAAAAATGTTACTTTGCAAGCAAACATATTAACAAAGATAATTTTTGATGTTCCAAAAACATTTTTTCACGATATCAAAGACACGTTTTACTTGTTTTCACTAATGGAAATTAGCAGAAAATGTTTTAAAAGACTGAAATCATAGGAGTGATAATGTTAAAATTTTACACACTCTACAACAGTTGTTTCTTGTTTTAACAGTTGAAAAATGGTGACTTTAAATGGTTTATCTTTGTCTCAAAGCAGAATTTTATTTCAACCTTTCTTTTGGACATCTAAATCACTGTTATTGGTTTATTTCGGCATGGACGAATATAGGACAATTTAACTCTTCTGAAAAATATGCATTTCACCTAAATATGAATGCATTTGAGAATTGTTTTCGTGATTTGCACAAAGCTGTGTTGTTAAGCTTTCTTCTAAACTAATACCTTCTAACATGTCTTTGATAGTTTTGAAGTAATTCATAAAGGTAGGAGGGTAACTGTTCTTTTGGGGCTTAGTGTACACGATAAACCTTTACAATCTTGATTCATTTGAGCATTTCTATCTGCAGATGAAAGTTTATGTAAAGTTGTTTGATTTTTAAGACCGTCCATTTGATCATTCTCAAACAGCCATCATAGACTTCCTTTAATCAATATCTGAAGTATTAGAACTAGATAGAATTAATTAAGCTGTCATGTGAACCACAGGCATTAAGAAGGTAAAACCTGTCAAGGGTCACTAATCCCAGCTGTTCTCTGATCTCTCCCCGGGCCCTTTCCTGACTAAAATGCCATATTTAATATGCTTTTAAGCCACAAAATGATTCCGTTTTGATGTAGCTCCATGTGTCGGGTTACATTGCCGGTTTAGGATTCAGAGAGGTTGGAAGTCATCTCACGCTCTGTCTCCCACAATTCATCACTGAGTGTGGATGAAGTAACAACTGCACTTTGGATCATTCACAATGGTGTGTTATAGGGGAAGTATATCAGCGAACGTTCTGAGGCTGGGAGGAGATTCACCTGCCTCTGCACCATGTATCATCGCGTTCAAGAGCCTGCACGAACCTAGGCATGCGTGTGTCATCAGGGTGTTTATTATATTTCAGAACGTGGATCTCGTTGCCTTGGAAACCTGCACCTTATACTAAAGAAATTCTGTAGGTTTCTACGAGTGTTGGGCTGTGAAGTGACGGGATTGAAGGATGGTTTAGGTCGGATTCAGTAAATCCTAGCCACATTACAGCGTTCCTAGCAGGGGAAGCAACCCGCACCTTTGTCATTAAACTAGCAGGGGAGGAGGGAAGATACTAGAGAACAAGTGAAGTCTCTTATGTGTAACCGAGATCCTTCTTTATCCAGAAGGCTAGTGATATAGTTTAGTGGTTAAAGCGTAGATTGTCACAGGTAAACTCCAAAATATGAACCCTTTCTAGTGAGATCTTTTACTTTCCAGATTCGAGCAAAGGAGACATTATCGATTTGTGGACATGGATCAACTGGCGAGGGCACTGTACCTGCGTATTCATGATTATCAAGTAAGGCATAGGAACTGAACTGATGCCATGAATGCATTCGCTTGTCTCGCGTTGGAAGACAATGATACAACGGCAAACGTCACCGACGTCGACAACAACACCTCCTTCCCCGATGATGAGTGGCATAGACTAATTAGGAAGTATAACCTACAACCACTTTCGGAGAGGGGTTCGTTTGCTTGTGGGATGTATCTACTTATTGTTGGTAAGTCGCTCTGTGTGTGTGTTGTCTGTCTGTGTGTGTGTGTTGTCTGTGTGTGTGTTTTGTGTCTCTGTGTGTGTTGTCTGTCTCTGTGTGTGTTTTGTGTCTCTGTGTGTGTGTTGTGTCTGTCTCTGTGTGTGTGTTGTCTGTCTCTGTGTGTGTTTTGTGTCTGTGTGTGTGTTGTGTGTCTGTGTGTGTGTTTTGTGTCTCTCTGTGTGTGTGTTGTCTGTCTCTGTGTGTGTGTTGTCTGTGTGTGTGTGTTTTGTGTCTGTGTGTGTGTGTTGTCTGTCTGTGTGTGTGTTTTGTGTCTCTCTGTGTGTGTTGTCTGTCTCTGTGTGTGTTGTCTGTCTCTGTGTGTGTGTGTTTGTGTCTCTGTGTGTGTGTTTGTGTGTCTCTGTGTGTGTGTTGTCTGTCTGTGTGTGTGTTGTGTGTCTGTGTGTGTGTGTGTTGTGTGTCTGTGTGTGTGTTTGTGTCTCTCTGTGTGTGTTGTCTGTCTGTGTGTGTGTGTTTGTGTCTCTCTGTGTGTGTTGTCTGTCTGTGTGTGTGTGTGTGTTTGTGTGTCTCTGTGTGTGTGTTTGTGTCTGTGTGTGTGTGTTGTCTGTCTGTGTGTGTGTTTTGTGTCTCTGTGTGTGTGTTGTCTGTCTCTGTGTGTGTTGTCTGTCTGTGTGTGTGTGTTGTCTGTGTGTGTGTTTTTGTGTCTGTGTGTGTGTGTTGTCTGTCTGTGTGTGTGTTGTGTCTCTCTGTGTGTGTTGTCTGTCTCTGTGTGTGTGTTGTCTGTCTGTGTGTGTGTTTTGTGTCTCTCTGTGTGTGTTGTCTGTCTCTGTGTGTGTTTTGTCTGTCTGTGTGTGTGTTTTGTGTCTCTGTGTGTGTTGTCTGTGTCTGTGTGTGTGTTTTGTGTCTCTGTGTGTGTTTTGTGTCTCTCTGTGTGTGTTGTCTGTCTGTGTGTGTGTTGTCTGTGTGTGTGTTTTGTGTCTCTGTGTGTGTGTTGTCTGTCTCTGTGTGTGTTTTGTGTCTCTCTGTGTGTGTGTTGTCTGTTTCTGTGTGTGTGTTGTCTGTCTGTGTGTGTGTTTTGTGTCTCTCTGTGTGTGTTGTCTGTCTCTGTGTGTGTTTTGTCTGTCTGTGTGTGTGTTTTGTGTCTCTGTGTGTGTGTTGTCTGTCTCTGTGTGTGTTTTGTGTCTCTGTGTGTGTGTTGTCTCTCTGTGTGTGTTGTCTGTCTCTGTGTGTGTGTTTGTGTCTCTGTGTGTGTGTTGTCTGTCTCTGTGTGTGTTTTGTGTCTCTGTGTGTGTTTTGTGTCTCTGTGTGTGTCGTCTGTCTCTCTGTGTGTGTTCGTCTGGCTCTGTGTGCCTGTACCTGCGCCTGTGTGTGCGTGCGTGCGCGCGCGCGCGTGTGTGTATGTGTTTGTGTATGGTGTAAGCTGATACCTATTTTCTGTATTCGATATGCAATTTAAATAAACAAGTCAGTTCTAGCTCTTCAGTCAAGCACCCGTGAAGGTTACAATATTGATCTTCAGTAACCCATGCTTGTCGTCAGAGGCGACTAAAGGGATCGGGTGGTCAGGCTTGCTGACTTGGTTGACACATGTCATCGGTTGCGCAGATCAACCAGTTGCGCAGATCGATGCTCATGCTGTTGATCACTGGATTGTCTGGTCCAGACTCGATTATTTACAGATCGCCGCCATATAGCTTGAATATTGCTGAGTGCGGCGTAAAACTAAACTCACTCACACGCTTCAGTCAAGCAAGGAAATGAGAGCGTCCCTTGAAGGAAACAGAAAGCCCCAGAAAGTATAACTCCTGTACTGAAGCCTGAAGCAATATATAGAGAAAGTGGTTGGTTGTTGTGGGGCCTGAGCTCTCATTGATCAGAACACTCTTTGGATTCCTTCTTGTGGGCAACTTTGCTGTCTTCCATGTAGACTGTAGTCATCCATATAGATTGGATGGATTACGGTCCATATTCCAGGTATATTCGTTCCACTGGGCAGCTTTGTAGTCTTCCATGCCGACATGGGTTATGGTTGAATTTTCTATTATCCATTATATTACCTACACCGGGCAACTCTATAGTCATCCATGTAGACCAGCATATGTTCATATTCCAGGTATAATTGCTACGATCGGCAACGCTCTAGTCATCCATGTAGACCAGCATATGTTCATATTCCAGGTATAATTGCTACGATCGGCAACTCTATAGCCATCCATGTAGACCAGCAGGTATAATTGCTACGATCGGCAACTCTATAGTCATCCATGTAGACCAGCATATGTTCATATTCCAGGTATAATTGCTACGATCGGCAACTCTATAGTCATCCATGTAGACCAGCATATGTTCATATTCCAGGTATAATTGCTACGATCGGCAACTCTATAGTCATCCATGTAGACCAGCATATGTTCATATTCCAGGTATAATTGCTACGATCGGCAACGCTTTAGTGCTCCATGAAGACGAGCATATGTTCATATTCCAGGTATAATTGCTACGATCGGCAACTCTATAGTCATCCATGTAGACCAGCATATGTTCATATTCCAGGTATAATTGCTACGATCGGCAACTCTATAGTCATCCATGTAGACCAGCATTTGTTCATATTCCAGGTATAATTGCTACGATTGGCAACTCTATAGTCATCCATGTAATGTACAAGTTCAAGAAGATGAGAAACAACCCGCAGAACTTCCTCATCCTAAACCTGTCAATGGCAGACCTTGGGATCTCCGTCGTCGGTTACCCTCTCACCACCGCTTCCTGCTTCGCTAACCGCTTCCTGTTTGGTGAAATTGGTTGCGTCATCCAGGGCTTCCTGACCTTCACCTTGGCACTGTGTGCCATGAAGACCATGACTTGCCTGAGCGTCTACAGGTACATCACCATATGTCGGCCGCATCTCAGTGAGTTCTTAACAATATACCCTGTCCTCGTATAAAAACAAACAGCTCCCAGGAAACCACCAAATGTCTGTATTAGATAAAACTCCCAGCTTGTTTCCCTGTTTAAAAAAATAAAATGCCAGCAAATGGCAAGTCACAATTGTATGAAACTATATAAATTTATTTATTCGCCAGGAGAGGTTATTGAAATCCCAGAGTTTCTCTATTGCATTTGAAGTTTATGATGATATACATTTCTGGAAATAAGTGGTTGTTTATTTTATGCCACCTCTAACACCTGTCAGATTATGTTCAGTAACACTGTACATCAATGCAGTAATTAATGCACAATACAGGTAAACATTCTAAACCAAGTTTCCAACTCACCAGAATGGCGCCTGAACATGGAGCTGACGAAGAAGGTCATCATCTTTCTGTGGTGTTATGCGCTGTTTTGGACATCACCCCCTCTAGTTGGCTTTAGTTCATATGTCTTCGAACCCTTCGGCACATCCTGTAGTGTAAACTGGACCCTTAAATCATGCCCCGGCATCTTCTACACCCACTGTCTCATTATCTTCTGCTACATCACCAACATCGCCATCATCGGATTTTGCTACCAGAGGGTCGTGGCGAAGACAGGAGAGCTGACTCGCAAGATAAACGCTAGTCGGGGAGTTCCTCTGAACATCAACGAAGCGCTTGAAGTCAGGTGGATGACCAAGGAGAGCAAGGTCACTCTGGTGAGGCTGGGGAAGTAGTACAAACATACAGCCACCTCCCTGTAGTTAGGAAGCGTGGATGAGACATGGTGAAAGTAAATCTGTAGGGAAGGCATACCATTATCCAAGAGGTACCAAATGACAGATCGTTTTTCATTTTCTGCAAAAAAACGTTAAAAAACCTTTTAGAGATATTATACCTCAATGTGTTGTGATGACTAATACATGTATATCGTTAACAAACATTACCCACATATGTGATTTTGGATATGAGTTTGCTAATGATTCCTTTAAAATAAAATGGAAGCTTTTCTGACATTGGACATCGAGAATATAGTTAGGCCGACTACTTTTTGACCGACCCTCGTAACACCCAGCGGACAGGACTTGATATTTGGTTGGTTGCATCGGAATGTCTTAATATGTGGTGGTCACGATTTAACGTTATCTCGAGGCTTCGACTTAATATGTGGTGGTCACGGTTTTACGTTATCTCGAGGCTTCGACTTAATATGTGCATGCCAAACATAGTAACTCACACACCTCTGCCTTCAGATCTCTGCTGAAACCATGTACAAAATGGTTTCACTGTTGCATTGCACTCTCAGGGTATAACCAACACATGTATAAAAGCAGCTCTGACAACAGGATTGTCTGGGTTGTGACCATATCTGGTCCCTCGATCGCATTAAGATAGAACACACCAACATGTATAGATCTGAAAATGTGTTTTGTATGTTAACTTTCTAAACACATTCTTAGTACAAGCAGCCACACACACATACGCATGCATGTCGTCATATGAGCGAAATATTCTCAACTGCGACGTTAAACCTCATCTCACCTAAACTCATTCTTACAGTGAACATACAATACCATGTCGACATGACACCTTAGAAATATTTTGCTAAATATCTGTGACTCCCGTTACAAATGTCACTTTTGCGAACACAAGTTATTGATGTTGATACCATTTCTTTAACGTCAGATGCCTGAAAACGTTGTGGAAGACTTGTGGGGTCTGTTTAAGTCGCAAGGCTGGCGTTGGGCTTGCAATGTAAATGCAGCCATTTAGTCTAGTTTCATCATTTACGGGGGCGGAGGGGTAGCCTAGTGGTTAAAGCGGTTGCTCGTCACGCCGAAGACCCGGGTTCGATTCCCCACATGAGTACAATGTGTGAAGCCCATTTCTGGTGTCTCCAGCCGTGATATTGCTGGAGTATTGCTAAAAGCGGCGTAAAACAAAGCTCACTCACTCATCATTTACGGGACAAGAAAATGCTTTTGAAATGGTATTTGTACTATCTTAAAGTTTTGACAGATCTACAGAGAATTTTCTTAGGTAACTGACTTTGTTGATGCTTGTCATCGTAAATCCATAAGGGGCGGTGGGGTAGACTAGTGGTTAAAGCGTTGGCTCGTCACGCCGACAACCCGGGTTCGAATCCTCACATGGGTACAATATGTGAAGCCTATTTCTGGTGTCCCCCGCCGTGATGTTGCTGGAATATTGGTAAAAGCGGCGTAAACCAAACTCAGTCAGTCAATCAGTAAATCCATGCTCATGACATCAGTCACTGATATGGTTAGTTGCAGACCGCCATCACATATCTGGAATATTGACCAGTTAAACAAACAAAGTTTTGAGCTGGTTCTCGAACGACCGTCTCTGCTTCAGATATCCATGTCAATGGTTGTATCATTCGCCATCATCTGGTTCCCCTATGCTCTACTGTCTCTCCTGGTGATCTACGGGGTAAAGGTACCGGTGGAGTTCACCACCCTCCCCACCATGTTCTGCAAGTCCTCGTGTATGCTCAACCCCATCATCTACTCGGTCTTCAACTCAGAGTTCCGGATGTATGTAACGCGCATGCTCACCCGGAAGCGCCAAGTCGGCGTTGAGATGACCAGACGTCAAACGTAAGTATATGACAGTGAAAGCTAAAGATGAAGAAAGACATACACACATACGCACACGCGTACACACACATGGTGATACGTAATGTATACCCAAATCACAACCAGCAGTAAATGTGCATAGTTATTCATTCAGTTCTGATTAGATACTCGCTTCCTTACTTCATTGCAAATTTACATATATTTTTAGAAGATACACTGCTGAGTAACCTTATTTCTTTCTGGTTAAGGAAGGAATTTTAGCTTAAGATGGATTCGACAAATATGATGGGTTGGGTTTAGAAAAATAAAATTTACAGTTAGATCAGTTACACCAGGCTAATACTTTTTCTGTTTAATATTCACTAAATCACAGGTTGGCAGGGTTATAATAAACGAAGATTCATCCACTCTTAGTTCGCATTTCAACATTTCCTAACCTGGGTGTGTCAAATTCTACTGCAGATAGAATGTTTCTGTATTTTCGTCAGGGCCTACGTGTTGATATTCAGATAAGACAGAGCATATCATTTGTACGTGTGGAAAGCCCGCTCTTATGCTTTGTGAATGTCACATTACAGGTGCTCTATAAACTCGACTTTAGTGTTGTATTATGCCACTTTCTGAGAGGTCATCAGCTAATCTTGAGGTTTTGTTTGAGGGTGTGGTTTATTAGCATGCCTTTTAGCATAAATTTTGTGATTTGGAAACATACTTGGTCTCAGGGTTAATGATGTTGAGGATTGCAGAAACTCCTGATATATCACGACTTGTATATTTGTAGTGCTTGGTTGTGAGAATATATTTTGCTGATCTTGTTTGCCACGAGCCTAGCACTTGTAATGACAATCTTGAAAATGTTGCAGGTATTTTTGCCTTTGTGTGTTGTAACCTTTGCCTGTGGTTAAGCAAATTACTTCTGAGAATGATTCCAGTTACGGTTTGACTGACACTTTGATAAATCAGTCTCTACGCCTGTCTAAATTTCCAAAGGAGAGTACTAAAATTCAGATAATAAAATAGACTATTCTATCCAGTTGGTTGAGTTACAGGCTAAAGGCCAATAACTACAAACGCTTGACAAAAGGACACTCTCTTGAAAAGCTTAGGGTGTACTGATAAATAAAGTACAGTGTGCTGATGAAGAAATGGAGGGCTTAGGTGTTTCTGCCGAGAATGAAAGGTGTTTTATTATTCTTCCATATCTACATAAAAATTATGTTTCGAGTTTGGCAGTTAAAGCTCCTTTGGCAGGTCATCAGGGTATTAGCTTGTGAGACAATTCTATCACATTTCTTCTATTATCAAGGGTTTGGTAAAGAGTCCTATGGTTGGATTATCTGGGATTATTCATGTCATGAATGAGTTGAGATGAATTTGTTGGAGTGTGTTTTATCCTGTCGGACTTTATGAAGCTTGTTAAGTGAGTGCTAGGATAAGTTGAAATAATCCGAGGACAAAATGAATGTACATTATAACAATAAAGTTGTGGTAGTTTTGGTGCTAGGTACTATGGTCTATATGTTGTTGATAGAAGGGTTAGTTTTACTGATAATATGAAAACACCAGGCTGTCGTAAAAATATACATCTTTGTCACGCCAATATGGTTAGAAAGATATGTGGATGTACTTGTTTCTCAGTACATATTGTATCATATTACTGGGGCGATGGTTAAAGCGTTCGCTCGTCACACCGAAGGCCGGGTTCGATTCCCCACATGGATACCATGTGTGAAGGCCATTTCTGGTGTCCCCCGCCGTGATGTTGCTGGAATATTGCTAAAAGCGGCGTAAAACCATACTCACCCACTCACTCACTGTATCAGATTATGATACCGATGAGAATTATGACTTTGTAAAGTTTGATGTCACTGCTGACTAGCCCTCAGCTAAGCAATTTTGGATTTTTTTGCTAATTGATTGTTTATAGGTTATTTGTCATCTGAGCAAAAATGTTCAATTGCCACAGATAATTGAAAAATTGCACTATTGTGCCAAACCCTCATAGAAGTCCCAGATACGGTAGAGAAATGAAAATGGTGAACCGACTCTTACTCAACACTATGAACAGAATTGGTCAAGTCCAATACGTTTGACATATTTGACCTTATTGAAGGGGTATTGGCAAATTCCACTGACTGAGTGTATCAAGTGGGTCTCGGCCTTTTGTAAGTCCAGATGAGTTGTATAAATACAGCTATGTCCTTTGGGCGAAGAAGGCTCCAGTTCCCTTCAATCACTGCCGCCATGAAGGTGTTGAAGCCTACATGCATGATGTCATCACCACTCCACAAAGTGAGATGAACAGGGGAGAGGATCATTGTCCTGGTTTAGAGAATCACTAATATTTAGTGAAATTTACTTCACAGGTACATTACAGTTGCCACTTTTGGCAGCTTTTGAGAAAAATATAGTCCCTAGCAAGAGGTCTTATTCTCCCAGCACAAAGTTTTGAAAAACCTTTCAGGTTGACAGAGTAGATGCTTTGGTACTGGAGCTGTCCTTTTGCAAGAAGAGGCATCAGGCTCTGATCATCCTGTTTGTTATTATTCACGAAACATTAACGAAACATAAGGTACATTAGTTCACAATTACAATTAATGTGTACACTGTTCAAATAAAGTGAAGAACAAGAACCAGCTTATCTTTGCAGGAATTTGATTTAAACATCAGGCATATTGGTGGCAAAAAGCCCATTAATGCTGATATGTTATCACAAGCTGTTTGTATGTGATCAGTTTTTACTAAAAAATGTGATTTGCATTTTTGTAAAATTTCGCTTAATTTAATATAATGCTTGCTATTATTTTCGGTCGTACTTCCATCAGCAAAACGATTTCTCTGTGTTTCTAGTTTTCTTTCTTCGATAGTTAGATCCTTTGGAAACCAGCATAATCATAAATTGCCTTCAGCATACACAAGTAGAGCATTGTATGGCAATTTCTGGAAGTGCTTTTAAGACAACATAAACGGGAAGTGTAAGCCTCGGTCATCTTATATTACATCAGGACCAGCGGTCGGCTGGGGATTATTATTTCACAGTCTAAATCTAGCCTATCCTATTATGGAAACTTGACTACTGTTGCATCAATGACGTTATTGCTCTTGCGGACCCGTGAAGGTCCGGGTTAGAATTGGTCCCATGCTTGTCGTAAGAGGCGACTAACGGGATCGGGTGATCAGACACGCGGACTTGGTTGACCCATGTCATCGGTTCCCAATTGCGTAGGACGATGCTCATGTTGTTGGATTGTGTGGTCCAGACTCGATTATTTACAGACCGCCGCCATAGAGCTGGAATATTGCTGAGTGCTGCGTTACAACAATCGATCAATCAATTGCTCTTGCGTGTAGTAATACTACCATTGTAACTGTACTGCCACTGAGTACTGATGCTGTCTTGTCTGCCGCCATTGGAATGACTTTGCAATAATTTGTATTCATTTGTAAACCTAGTATATTTATAATACAATAATTAGTTGTACAACATGTATTGTTTGTTGGTTTCACACCGAAGTATATTGCATATATATTTCTGGGTTGACATTGTCACTTAGCTTTCCCAACCATGACATAATGAAATCTGTGTATATAGATGTCTGATATTGTAACATTTGAGATTACATATGTTTCAGACTCAGGAAGTTTTCAATGGACAAAACACACGAGGGCATCTACATCGGCAAAGGGGCTGTGACCATGTTGAGAGATAGGAACCTATTATTTTGAGGACCAGTATGAAACATTCATGCTTTGGCATGTGTGTATCGACGGCTGAAGAACCAGTGGTTGATCTTATCTCGGTATATGGCATGAATGCCCAAATGGTTTAATAAAACTCTCATTAAATTCTATGTCCTGAGTAATAATCCAAACTGAACACACAGAGGCATCACGACATTTGTTAAATCTTGCCTCTCTCCATATCATCGGCAAAGAGGCGTTAACCTAACGAATCATCCCTACCATCGGCGACATGTGACCAAGTCAGGAGGTTGATCTGTGTGGAGCTCCACCATGTGATGAAGACGACACAGTTTCAGACAGTCCTACAAACTGTTCAACAATATATGTGGTGAAGGACTGATATTAGTTACGTGAACAAGTACAATACAGATCAATATTCAGGCCAAGTCACTAAAGTCTTGAATACCGTTTCGTGGGCACAGTGTTCTTAGACGCTGGAATTCGTCGTGCAGAGTTGCGTCCCTTGGGCGTGATTGTGGTTCAAATTGGCTTTGTTACTGATAGCTTCAAATAACTTAAATGAAATTTGCTAGGATGATAACTGACACGGGGACCGCCTCCCTGAAGGAACAGACTTGAGACAGTTCTGTACGGGGGATCTGAGATCAATATGATACACGTAAAGAAGGTACAACTTAAATGTAGCCACGCCCGTCATGTATGTCTGCGATGTTGATGTAGGAAAGCAGACAGATCAACGCCATCCCTGGTTGTGGGGTATTCCAGGTAGTAACATCGTTCATATACACGAACGTTATGCGATGTGTCCAGTTTTATGCAGCTTACAAATTAAGACCATATGCAACTCAAGGATGTCACTTACTGTTGCGTGACACTGGAGTGAAGCTCAGGGCTGATACCGCAAGGCTTGCACACATAACGTGAGAAATACTGCCCTAAACAAAATGTAGGCTGAGGGTTCATTGGCCTGATCATTTGCTGTCCTTGCTGGAACAAGGCCGACTCAAGGCCGACACTTGGTAAAAAATGGCAGCTATGCCAAGAATCGACTGTATGTACTAATAGTATCTTCCCATGTACCCGGCCGTAGTGTAAACAAACCCGTGAAGTACCCGGCCGTAGTGTAAACAAACCCGTGAAGTACCCGGATGTAGTGTATACAAAGCCGTGAAGTACCCGGATATAGTATATACAAAGCCGTGAAGTACCCGGATATAGTATATACATATCCGTGAAGTACCCGGATGTAGTGTCTACAAAGCCGTGAAGTACCCGGATGTAGTGTCTACAAAGCCGTGAAGTACCCGGATGTAGTGTATACAGCCGTGAAGTACCCGGATGTAGTGTATACACAACCGTGAAGTACCCGGATGTAGTGTACACAAACCTGTTCACGATGAGTGGTTGAGGCGTTTCTTCCTTGTCTGGACATCTATTGGTGTCGTAGCTCCATCAGGGGCTGATGCTGAGAGTGGGAGTGAAGAGGTTGCCCAATACTCTACTGTTACGAGTTACACAAAGCACAGTTAAATGTCAAGTTTTGCACAAACTGCACGTGCAGCACACTGTCTATTACACGTAGTGTCCGCAGTGAATGATGTTACTACTATTTGTTTAAATGTAATGACGTGTTTGTTCGTGTGGTTTCATGTAAATATAATGCAAGATATAAGAGTTGTTTTCTTTTGTGTATAATAACGAATAAACTCGACCTTTCATTTTATAAACAACTTCTGCTACAACTACCACAGCACTAGCACCACCACCACCACCACTACCTACTACCTACTACTACTACTACTACTACTACTACTACTACTTCTACTACTACCCGTGAAGGGGCGGGGGGTAGCCTAGTGGTTAAAGCGTTCGCTCGTCACGCCGAAGACCCGGGTTCGATTCCCCACATGGGTACATTGTGTGAAGCCCATTTCTTGTGTCCCCCGCCGTGATATTGGTGGAATATTGCTAAAAGCGGCGTAAAACCCCACTCACTCACTCACTCACTACTACCCATGAAGATCCGGGTCAGTAACCCATGCTTGTCGTACGAAGCGACTGACGGGATGTTAACAACAATCGATCAATCAATTGCTCTTGCGTGTAGTACTGCCATTGTAACTGTACTGCCACTGAGTACTGATGCTGTCTTGTCTGCCGCCGTTGGAATGACTTTGCAATAATTTGTATTCATTTGTAAACCTAGTATTTTTATGATACAGTAATTGGTTGTACAACATTTCTATATAGCTGGAATATTGTTGAGTGCGGCGTAAAACTAAACTCACTCACTACTACTACTACTACCACTACTACAAGCATAATGCGTACACTATACTCCTACTGCTAAACTGCAAATGCAAACCCACTTTCCGAGTGTATACTTTCTATAGGGTCAATACTCTATAGGGGCGCTCCTTATTAGAACCAGAAATGAGTAGCCACTCACTCACTCACTCGGCGTGACGATGACTCACTCACTCACTCCTCACTTCCTGTGACGCTTGGACAAACCCTATATTGGAACTTACACCAAGCAGTTAGCTGTCCCCAGACATCCAGTGCACACAGAAGACACGTACCATACAGTGTGTACCGATGACCCCCTGCTGACCCTATCGACTACTGGTGGAAACAGCTTACCAGTGAATAGGTTGTTCAAAGCAAAGGTGAATTATGACATATTAGTGCTTATGAAGTATTTGGCCGTATATCAAAATCTGAACTTTATCTTGATCAGGTACAAGCACGATTGTGAGTATAACATTTTTGGTGTAATTAAGTGACATGTCGTACATATATACCACTCACGGGCACGCACTCGCACACGCACTCGCACACCACATACAATAGTTCCTGAACAAAAGTGGGATATACTGAACAAATGTATTTTGTATATTTTTGTGGTGAAGAGCGCACAATTGCAATAGTATTAATGATCCGTTACGCGTTTGTTTTGTTAGGGAGTAACGCCAAGTATGTGATAACCTTATATGTATAACGCTATATATTATAACTATGTTATTATATCAATACAAACAGAACTGCTTTTCCAATACGAAATCCCAAACAGAGCGCAGCTGCTTTTCCAAGTTTACGATGCCGTTCCGTACACACGTAATGCTATATTTGTTCTTAAGTTGATTCGAAAAGCGCAGCGATAGGCTGTACATAGTTACCAGAGTGCTATGATCGCGGGTTCGAATCTCAGAATCTCCCAGTTTCTGCCTCTGCAGTTCACCTGTTCGTGGGTTTCACTGGCCAGCGTCTAACACAGTCACCCGACACTATATTCCCACAAAGCTGACACAACGTCATGTGCCGGGAATCATGTTCATAGTACCCTTCAACGTAACACTTTCAACAATTATTGTAAACATTTTACATCTAACACCACTCTCTGTGGACGTAGTTCGTTGACTGCCCTTCCAGGAATGCCCCATTTTACAATATATTAAGTCAACGAATCATCTGCCTCCCCCGCTGGTCACTGGTCGCTTTTATCTTTAATCATTCTCTTCAATTTCCTTGCGGGGACACGCTCAGCGATATTATTATCACAGTGCATACATTCCTGCTACCTTGTCTTACACAGTACCCAGAACGAGGGACACCGGACGTGACACTTTGACCTTCACGTGTATGTAACAGGCTCGCAGCTGTCGGGCGAGGGATCACACAGGTGGAATTATTTACTTGATTAATACCTGTGATCCGATTATATTCTCATACATTATATATTGGGATTTAATGGTTATGGAACAGGTTGTATTGATGCCAACCGAGTTGAGGGACCCATATAATAGTTTCTTCACAACGACCGCTTGAGAGGTCTAGTGGGAACAGCGTTCGCCTGGAGAAGTCCGAGACGGGGTCGATCCCAGGCCGCGCCATTCAAATAAATGTCATTCAAATGTTATGGTAATCGTTGTTGTCCTGTCTATCACTGGGCATTAAAAGCATATAGCAAGGACTGGATGAATGGGAGTCAGTATACTGAGTGGGGTAACGAATGTGAGTCAGTTTACTGTGTTTGAGTGGGGTAATGAATGTGAGTCAATATACTGTGTCTGAGTGGGGTAATGAATGTGAGTCAATATACTGTGTCAATATGAGTGGGGTAATGAATGTGAGTCAATATACTGTGTCTGAGTGGGGTAATGATGTGAGTCATATATGAATGGATGAAGTCAATATACTGTGTCTGAGTGGGGTAATGAATGTGAGTCAATATACTGTCTCTCACTGGGCATTAAAAGCAATATGACTGGATGAATGAGTCAGTACTGTGTCTGAGTGGGGTAATGAATGTGAGTCAATTTAATGTGTCTGAGTGGGAGTAATGAATGTGAGTCAATATACTGTGTCTGAGTGGTGGGGTATATGAGAATGTGAGTCAATATACTGTGTCTGAGTGAGGTGAATGGAGTCAAATGAATAATGAATGAGTCAATATACTGTGTCTGAGTGGGGTCAATATAACTGTGTCTGAGTGGGGTAATGAATGGAGAGTCAATATACTGTGTCCGTAAGTGAGGTCAATTATCTTGTTGAACAATGTCCGGTGGGGTTATTTCCGTGGGATAGGATAGGAATATTGAACCAGCGAAGGTCCGGACTAGTAAAAGTCCACAAAGAGACAGACAGACAGACAGATGTATGTGTGTAAGTGCAGTCATCTTGAACGCCCCACAGAGCCCCATTTTACCTCACCTTCCTTCACACTAATCATTTATTTGTACGTCGCATTTACCTTCATCTTGCCCAGATTGATGGTTATCCCCGTCGTCTACACTACTCTCGCTGTAATTAACACATACGTGGCGCGGCAGTATTTTAAAACATGTGTCTCTTTGTAATGGTACATACATACTTTCCTCCACATACAACGTGGCGCGGCAGTATTTTAAAACATGTGTGTCTTTGTAATGATACATTTTCACAAATGGTATGTATATGTTCGCACTAATGTAACAACTAAAAAATAATGTAAACAATAATGAAAGACTATTTCATTCAGAGCCCCATTAAATGTATTAACCCCAAACGTAATATCATCACTCTCACTGCTGGTTCATTAAGTACATGAGCCAACATCAATGGTTAAAAGAAAATATATAAAACGCCCCTCAACAACAACACTCCCTCTTCGTCTCACACATAGTGAAAAAGATCCCATGAACAACCAATCGATTGCACCCATTTTGCATTGCGGTCAGCCCAAGGAAAATGACCGCTCGCTGAACCAGATCGGCAAAGCCCGTGCCCCATGAAAAGACCCACGTGTTACCTAGGTCGAACTGGGTCGAACTGCTGGTTATTGTCTCCCGTGAGCTGGGAGCGAGGGAGGCAACACGAGCCACATGCTGAGCTGTTGTTTGTGCGGATGAGCCAGGAACATGCCGGGTGTGGCAAAGGTCTGCATTCCGGCGCTGCTGGTGCTGCACGTTGTTGAAAAGGTTGTTAGTAGAGACTGCACCGGTGGCGAAGTGAACGGCTGTACGGTAAATCTCCCACTTGGCCTGTACAAGAAGAGTTTTACACCCTCCTGCAACAGGCACGATGTGTGCTATATGTGTGTAGGTACTTCTATATACACTCTATGTATGTATGGGTGTGTGCGTGCGCGCGCATGTGTTTGTATGTTCATTGCGTGTGTCATGTAAGTAGGGCATTTGTGCGCGTGGTTTCCTTCGTTGATCATTGATAGTCACGCTATTCTTGCTTCCGTGTTTATTCGTTTCGAATTTGCCCCCTAGGTGGCGTGGCGCAGATGATTGGTCAAAACGGTGCTGGGTCTTCAGTTTATATTTCTGTGTCCAGTTAACGATAGCTAGTAACTCCGAAAACGTATTTCTCCTAATGTCGATAATTTTGCGAGAAACGGACTGCGCTTGTTATTGACCCGCAAAGCAAATGGTGCGTGAAGTCAAGGGAGCTAACCCAGTTTCAGCGCATGAGATTTTATAAATCAAGCGTTTCAATAATTGCAGTAAATTAACATGTGAAAAACCTTTGCGCAACGTTTGTTGTTGGGCTGTATAAGGATAACATTCCCTGTATTCGCTACAGATTCGACATGAATGACATATTGCATAAGGTTACGTGTTTTACCACAAATATTAATGTATACTCACTGTGACCGCAGGGGCTTGCAACGCTAAGACGAGCATCAATTACCACTATGTGAAGAGTAACGAGTTCAACACACCAAGTTCGTTTCAGGACGAATTCAACAATGCATACCTTTCTTTCCGTTACAAGCCCCTGTGCCTGTGACTGTTTTAGATATGTGTATACTTTGATAGTACCCAACCCGGATCGTCTTTTGTTGTCATCTAAACATGACCCATCTTTCCTGATAAAACAAATAGGAAGAGCCCAATTTCTTTTTCTAACGAAAATCTTTTTCTAGATTAATAAAGAATGTGATATACCTGTTACGTTGAATGCGTGTTTAGACTGTTGAAACGGGTAAGATGATGCCGCATTTCCCTGTACATATATCACAACCGAAGTTTATCGAGCGTTTAAAGACAATAATTTGAGGGTGTGTACAAAACCTGGTTAGTTCTGTTGACCTGGGTCCGTGTTTCTTCCCCGTATGTATTCCAGGCCAGAGTGGGGCCAAGGTGTGTCATCATAACCTGACATCGTTGTTCGTTGCTCTTAACATCAGGTGTTGGTTTGTCTGGTCCAGATTCGATCACTTGCTGCGACCCAGCTGGAATTTCGCTCAGCATGGGAGTGTGGCGTTAAGCAACAGATATAAACACAAAACTATACCTAATATGTAAAGGGGAGGGATTAATGGTTGTCTAGTGCTGTAATGTGAAAAGCAAGACGATTCGAGGTATGTGCATAGAAGTTGACATTCAGAAAAATTCCCACCCATGTGTATCAATTCTAAATATAATTAATGGCATCTCTGTAGGCCTGGATGCTCTGACCAAGGTCAGGTGTTTGTCATGTGACCATATTTCCGACCGTGCGATGTGAAGTGAGAATATTGCACATAATGACTGACTGACTGAGTTTAGTTTTACGCCGCTTTTAGCAATATTCCAGCAATATCACGGCGGGGACACCAGAAATGGGCTTAACACATTGTGCCCATGTGGGGAATCGAACCCGGGTCTTCGGCGTGACGAGCCAACGCTTTAACCACTAGGCTACCCCACCGCCCCCTGCACATAATGAAAACCCAACTTCACACAACGGATAGGCCAATGGATAGCAATACGTCACATCGGTTTGAAACATGTTATCGGCAATATGATGTCTCTAAGTTATGTAAAGCATCTATCAAAGTTTTACGAGTTCTCTTTTTTCAATAGGGATCAAAGTTCGGCAAATCCCGATCATGGTGCGACTGGACGTTTCTGCAAAACATGTTGAGCACGTGCAGCACTTGGGATATATTGTGTCATGGACATGCGCATTGCTATTTTATAGCGGTACTGGTGTTCGGTGCCTTGTTTTACCATGACAGTCCAGTGACGTGGTGTGACGATTCTTGGATCGAGCCTTGTATATGAATGCACAATAAATAACTCTTAGACGTATCCTCATCGTTGTGTTTCCTCGAAGGAGTATGTTGTTGTAGAACCAAGGCGCATGTACGTGTTCTCCCTTAATGTAGCCACACAGTTTCACTTGTTATTACACTCACATGACCTGAGTGAGTGGGTGAGTGAGGTAGCAGGGTCTGTGACAAAGCCAGTACTAATGCCAGTACTAACTACATGCACAATTAGGAGTGATCAAAGTTTCAAAACCCACATTTTATAACCTTAACCTATGTCCTCTGTCAGGTTCCGATGTCCCCTGTTAGGTCCCGATGTCCCATCCTCTGTCCTCCCCTATGTCCACTGTCATGCCCCGATGTCCTGCCTTCTGTCCACCCCTATGTCCTCTGTCAGGTCCCGATGTCCTGCCTTCTGTCCTTCCCTATGTCCTCTGTCAGGTTCCGATGTCCTGCCTACTGTCCTTCCCTATGTCCTCTGTCAGGTCCCTATGTCCACTGTCATGCCCCCGATGTCCTGCCTACTGTCCTTCCCTATGTCCTCTGTCAGGTCCCGATCTCCTACCTTCTGTCCTCCCCTATGTCCTGCCTTTTGTCCTCCCCTATTTTCTGCCTTCTGTCCGCCCACATTTCCTTACTTCTGTCCTCCCCTATCTCCACTGTCACGTCCCGATGTCCTGCCTTTTCCCCTTCCCTATGTCCTCAGTCACGTCCTGATGTCATACCTTCTGTTCTCCCTGATGTCCCTCTGTCACGTCCCGATGTCCTCTGCTAGGTCCCGATGTCCCACTTTCTGTCCTCCCCTTCCTGCCTTTTGTCCTCCCCTATTTCCTGCCTTCTGTCCTCCCTCTATTTTCCGCCTCCTGTTCTCCCCTATGTCCACTGTCACGACCCAACGTCCTGCCTTCTGTCCCTCCCCTATGTCCCTCTGTCACGTCCCCGACGTCCTCTGTTAGGTCCCTGATGTCCCCTATGTCCTGCCTTTTGTCCCCCCTATTTCCTGCCTTGTGTCCTCCCCTATGTCCTCTGTCAGGGTCCCAATGTCCTGCCTTCTCTCCCTCCCCTATTTCCAATTTCCAATGTCATGTCGATGTCCCGCCTTCTCTCCTCCCCTATGTCCACTGTCCGTCGTGCCGATGTCCCTGCCTCCGTCCTCCCCTATGTCCACTGTCAGGTCCCGATGTCCTGCCTTCTCTCCTCCCCTATTTCCACTGTCACGTCGATGTCCTGCCTTCTGTCCTCCCCTATGTCCACTGTCACGTCGATGTCCTGCCTTCTGTCCTCCCCTATGTCCTCTGTCAGGTCCCGATGACCTGCCTTCTCTCCTCCCCTATGTCCTGTCTGTTGTTCTCCCTATTTCCTGCCTTCTGCTCCTCCATTATCTCCCACTGTCACGTCCCTGATGTCCTGCCTTCTGTCCTCCCTATGTCCTCTGTCAGGTCCTGATGACCTGCCTTCTCCCTCCCTCTATGTCCTTTCTGTTGTTCTCCGCTATTTCCTGCCTTCTGTCCTCCATTATCTCCACTGTCACGTCCCTGATGTCCTGCCTTTTGTCCTTCCCTATGCCCTCTGTCAGGTCCCGATGTCCTGCCTTCTCTCCTCCCCTATTTCCACTGTCACGTCGATGTCCTGCCTTCTGTCCTCCCCTATGTCCACTGTCACGTCGATGTCCTGCCTTCTGTCCTTCCCTATGTCCTCTGTCAGGTCCCGATGACCTGCCTTCTCTCCTCCCCTATGTCTTGTCTGTTGTTCTCCCCTATTTCCTGCCTTCTGTCCTCCATTATCTCCACTGTCACGTCCCGATGTCCTGCCTTCTGTCCTCCCCTATGTCCTCTGTCAGGTGCCGATGTCCTGCCTTCTGTCCTCCCCTATTTCCTGCCTTCTGTCCTCCATTATCTCCACTGTCACGTCCCGATGTCCTGCCTTTTGTCCTTCCCTATGCCCTCTGTCAGGTCCCGATGTCCTGCCTTCTCTCCTCCCCTATTTCCACTGTCACGTCGATGTCCTGCCTTCTGTCCTCCCCTATGTCCTCTGTCAGGTCCCGATGTCCTGCCTTCTCTCCTCCCCTATTTCCACTGTCACGTCGATGTCCTGCGTTCTGTACTTCCCTATGTCCACTGTCACATCCCGATGTTCTGCCTTCTGTCCTCCCTATGTCCTCTGTCAGGTCGCGATGTCTTGCCTTCTGTCCTCCCCTATCTCCACTCTCAGGTGCCGATGTCCTGCCTTCTGTCCTCCCCTATTTCCTGCCTTCTGTCCTCCATTATCTCCACTGTCACGACCCGATATCGATGTCCTGCCTTTTGTCCTTCCCTATGTCCTCTGTCAGGTCCCGATGTCCTGCCTTCTCTCCTTCCCTATTTCCACTGTCACGTCGATGTCCTGCCTTCTGTCCTCCCCTATGTCCACTGTCAGGTCCCGATGTCCTGCCTTCTGTCCCCCGTCACGTCCCGATGTCCTACCTTCTGTCCTCCCCTATGTTCTGCCTTCTCTCCTCTCCTATGTCCTGTCTTATGTCATCTGTCACGTCCCGATGTCCTACCTTCTGTCCTTCCCTATGTCCTGTCTTATGTCATCTGTCACGCCCTGGTGTCCTACCTTCTGTCCTCCCTTATGTCCTCTGTCACGTCCCGATTTCCTATCTTCTGTTCTCTACGTGCCTCTGTCATATTCTGCAGTCCCGTCTTCAGTGTCCCCAGCTATCTCCCCCTGTCTCCTGTGCCACTGCGCTATCTCTTATTGGAGTCTGTCCCTGTGCCTCTCTCTTGCATGCATCATGTCCCGTCGGTTAACAACGTGCTTGACTCTGAGTTCCGATTGCTGTTCTATCCAGCTGCCTGCCATCATGGTTCATGTACAAGGAGCCACGGTTGGCTCCAGCCGCCTGTGGCGCCGCACGTCGTTGTGCAGAGTACCATTCAGGGTTCGAATCCTGATAATGTTAATATGTTTGTAAGCGGGCGTGGGTTTCACCAGTGGTAAATCGTCATCACATCATCAACATCACATCACTTCCGGCATCTAGCATTGCTCCAGTACTGTTTCTGTTCCTAATGACAATGGAAAGCGTTTAATGCTTCTGTTTTTCATATTTGCACATGATGTAACAGCATGAAAGATATATGGTGTAGGTATGAAGCCTCTGATATCACAAGAACATTGCGATATGGTGTGCCGTTGAATTAGTTATAAAATCCTTGCATGATTTGGTTGTATTTGAATCATATCTGGAAAACATATGTTATGAATATTGGGGACCAAGTATATGTGTGTCAAATTACATGTACACACATTTGTATATACATGTATTATACTCAAGACGTTTGATCCCAAAGCCTGAAAGGAATACCTGCTTGACATCAGTACAAGAATCTGTATCGAAACGTCGCACTCACGTAATAAAACAAGATCCATAAAGGTTTTCAATAAGACTGAAATTCGCCCTTTGAGTACTACATTGTGTCAGCGATGATATCGCCCCTACATTGTGTGATGATATCGCCCTTGAGTACTACATTGTGTCAGCGATGATGATATCAGCGATGATATCGCCCTTGAGTACTACATTGTGTCAGCGATGATATCGCCCTTGAGTACTACATTGTGTCAGCGATGATATCGACAGGTAAAGGGATGGGGTGTCCCTGTGCTTTTCCGCGCACGTTGCATAACACGGGAGCAGACATTTATGGTCAAATGCACATAGCAGATAAGGGCCATGACACGTAGATTTCAGTCACTCGAAAGTGTTGAATTTAATTTGTACTGAGCTGTCGGGTTCTCCCCGTTGGTCGCTACATGCTCTAGTGACTAAACAGATTCAACAACGGAGTGGATTGCACTGGCAGTGAAGGTTTTATGTAATCACTTGAAAGTGTTAAATTTGGTTTGGCGAACTACACGTTCGTGTGGTAGATAAATGGTGCAATGTGACTTATTATTACGATACAGCAGTGAAAATGGATTATATTCCTGCAGTTTCGGCCACGTTTCGGTCACTACTGGTTAGCACAACTACTGAAGGGTTCCTTACACAAAGTACTTATTAAAAACACATCCAGAAAAAATAACGAAGACATTGTTTTTCGCAAATGTATGTATTGTTACAGTACCAAATGAGTCCGTCAAGACTGAGCCAGTCACTGAAGCCGATGGAAATGTACCCTGTGATATCACATTATAGCAAACTGCAGTCACGTCCAGTATTTCAGTAACGTCAGATTATTACACAAGGAACGTGTTCAGACTTGCGTTTAGAATCATACAATTTCAGTGCAGGGATGAAATCCAAAAACCTAACATGGATGCAGCATTCACTGACTATCCTTCCATAAAAAGCGGGAATCTTGCAACAACAGAGCCAATTCCTCATTATACGGCTCAAAGAACTTGTTCAGCATATCACGTGTTTTGTCCAACATTGCTCCTTTGTTTTTCTTTTTTATCGTCACGTGCTTCCTCTTTGAACTAGAAATGAAATCCATGTCTTCTTCCGGTAAACGACCTTGAAAAGACATCACAATATAACGTACGTACCTAGTAGGAGTAATTGTACACATCAAATTGGAAACAATATACAATGTGACACAGTGTTATTTAAACGTTACCAGGCCGGAAAAAGCTCCGACTCACTACTAACTTCGGGTCCCAAACCCAATTATGGTGGCCGCATCAAATACGCCAAGATCGAAAACATATTTGCATTTGCTTCATTCATAGTTGCTATCAAACATAAATACATACTTTTATTCTTGTGTATTTTATGTTATTATATGACATTAGAACGCGTAGAGTTCAACTTAATTTGTACCTTACTATTTTTGGATTAAGATAAAGTTCCAACCCTACAACATCAACGCCGGAATTAGCCATATCAGGGTTTTCTTTCCGTTACACCTGTGTTTTGGTCACTTTTGTCTTTTTGGGCCGAATGAAATCTGTTTTAGGGGCAAAATCGAGACTGGTTATTCTCTGGCGTTGATGTTTCGTGTTTAAACGTTCATCGACAACTGAGGTGGTGCGTTAGCCTAGTGGTTAAAGCGTTCGCTCATCAAGCTGAAGGCCCGGGTTCGATCCCCACATGGGTATATTGTGTGAAGTCCATTTCAGGTGTCCCCGCCATGATATTGCTGGAATATTGTTAAAGTCCAGCTCACTCACTCCTTATGGACAACTGTGGGCACAATCGCGCTGTCTGTGCATTAGACGTGATGTTGCTTGAAAAATACGCATAAAGCTACATAATCCCAAACTGATGATATTCGAACTGTTTCAAGGACATATATGTCGAGATTGTCGACTGCCCGGAATAACCTAGTCAGGTGCAGACAATCCCGTGACTGGCAGCAAAAGCATCAGTTCACGCAATTAGGATACCTTGACGTGCAGCAACCGGTTCGGTCCCGTTAAACGCCTCTTACCACAAGCATGGGTTGCTGAAGGCCAAGTGTACCCCGGATCTTCATCTAGGTGTACACAAGTAGATATATAGACATTTTCCGGTGTTCGATCACATCGGCTAAAGAGTCAGTCATCAGGATTCTGTTTTACTTAAAAGTAAAAATACGAAAAACAATGTGATACTTACTTATATTAAGAAAGTTAAAACCGTCTTTAAATGTTTTTTTTATGTCATGGCCGTAGTCTTCTCAAAACAAGAAAAGATTCTCTTGGGATCACTCTCAGCCATTCCTTTAGAAATATGGAATAGCAGCTGACTTGAATTCGCATCTGAAACATCAGTGGAAAGAACCATCAACGAGACAGTTCCTTTCTATTCATTACCAGTAGTGGGATTTTTAAAAAGAAATAATATAGAGTACAACCAGAAATTACTGAGAATTTAAAGATTGTATTTTATATATATTTTTCACTCATTACTCACGTATTAAATGTGAATATTAGCAGAACATAACTCCAGATTCAAAGACAGGTGACCAGTTAGTATTTTGTCAGGTCACCATGGGCAGCAATGCGGCGGGCATACTACTGATCAAAGAAGTTAGAAAGTCGTGGTCCATGCTGTCCCAATATCGGACCACCTCTTCTTTCATTTCAGCAATATTTGTCAGATTTTTCTTATTGACACTTTCCTTCATAAGTCCCCAAACATTTTCTATTGGATTTAGGTCAGGGCTATAGCTTGGCCAATCTAATAATGTCATATTTTGGGTCCGAAACCAGGCCTGTGAATGCTTTGAACGATGTTTTGGGTCGTTGTCCTGCTGGAAAATCCAAACATTTCTATAGAACACGTGAGCAGATGGAAGTAAATGTCCCTCGAGAATATCTGTGTACCGTTCACTGTTCATATTCCCTTCAAATACACAAAGGGGCGTTGCCCCCTAACACAGATATGCCACCCCACACGTTAAATTTCGGACTGTACTTTGGGCGCTGATACAAAGGTTTTTTAGTTTGTTTGGTCCAGAATTTCAGTGTGTTAGGAAACAGCCACACAGAACTTTCATCTGAGAAAATCACATTGTCCCAGTTAAAATTTCTATGCTGTAAGCACCAGTTCAACCTTCGTTCCTTTTGTTTAGGTTTCATGATCGGTGATGGAATTCCTCGACTTTTCTGCCAACCCATTGCATGCAGCTCAGTTCTAATTGTCTCCTTACAGACAGCCACAGTTCTTCTATCAATCATATCCAGCCTTAAGTTTTCTTAACTCCTTCGTTTGTTTTGGAAACAAGAATACCAAGCCTTCTCCTGTCACCGACAATCAATTTTCTGGGCCTACCTGCGCCTCCCTGGTGCTCAAAGCGTTATCCATTAGCAATATTTTTTTCAAAACACGATAAACAGTGGACAAAGGGATGCCTGTTCTACTTGAAATCACTTTAGCTGATCTGATGTCCTTGTTATAATATCTAAAATCAACTTTCTCTAAATCATCCATACTTGAGGATCACTGAAAAATGTCGTCTGCTAGCAGGTAAACAAAAATCATCCAAATAATGAAAAGGATTGAGTTGTCTGTCTTGAATCAGCTGGTCAAGGTTGTTTATATGAAACCAATTAAACATATTCCTGTCAATAATTGCTGTATGTAAAGTAAAATCTTTAGGTAATAGAAAATATGATACAAGGATTGCTCAACAACTCTTCACTCAAAAACTACAGTGATTGAAACAGGGGATACACTAATGATTATCAATTGTACAACGGAGTAAATTCGTTCACAGTGAATGAACAATATCATCGTATACCATATTCGCACACAGAGCAACTGGGAAGAAGCCGCCAGGGTCTTTGTGAAAATTTATACTGGGACAACTCCGCGGTAACTTTCAGTCATAATGACAAGTCGGCCACTTTAGACGTATCGAAGTTTGTATGTACGCTGCTACGCTGGTTTATATGTTCTGTAAATTAATTCCGTCTTAATTAAATCTTTGGCCACGTTCATGATGACTTAAAAATTCCGTTCTAAAATCTTTGGCCACCTCAGGACATTAACTTCTTGCAATCCCACAAGCAACGGTTGTAATAAGTTATAGTATCGTAGCAGACAGCAGATTCTCCCTGATTATTGTTCTCGGTTCGTCTGGTGACTACAGTTCGCCCAAACACAGGCAGTAACTGAATTATGAGAGTAGTACTCACTGGTAACATTCCGTACAGATCCGTGTCGTACACACATTGCGGAAGTGTCCTTCTTTTCTCACAACCTTTAAGCAAATCTATTGCCATTGCAGCGTGTTTGTGGAATGCCTCGGGGAACGTCCATACGAAAGGAAATAGTAGTAACCGAGTATAAACTGGAAGAATTGGAATCACGCATATATTGTAAGATCGGCAAGAAACGTACCTGTCTGCGGGGTTCCTGATATTAACTTGACACGTACCTGTCTGCGGGGTTCCTGATATCAACCTGACACACACCTGTCTGCGGGCTCTTGGATATTCCTGATATTAACCTGACACGCACCTGTCTGTGGGGTTCCTGATATTAACCTGACACGCACCTGTCTGTGGGGTTCCTGATATTAACCTGACACGCACCTGTCTGCGGGGTTCCTGATATTAACTTGACACGCACCTGTCTGCGGGTTCCTGATATTAACCTGACACGCACCTGTCTTGACACATACCTGTCTGCGGGTTTCCTGATATTAACTTGACACGCACCTGTCAGTGGGGTTCCTGATATTAACTTGACACGCACCTGCCTGTGGGGTTCCTGATATTAACTTGACATGCACCTGCCAGTGGGGTTCCTGATATTAACGTAACACGTACCTGTCTATGGGGTGCCTGATATTAACCTGACATGCACCTGCCAGTGGGGTTCCTGATATTAACTTGACACACACCTGTCTGTGGGGTTCCTGATATTAACTTGACACACAACTGTCTGTGGGGTTCCTGATATTAACCTGACACACACCTGTCTGTGGGGTTCCTGATATTAACCTGACACACACCTGTCTGTGGGGTTCCTGATATTAACCTGACACGCACCTGTCTGTGGGGTTCCTGATATTAACCTGACACGCACCTGTATGCGGGGTTCCTGATATTAACCTGACACGCACCTGTCTGTGGGGTTCCTGATATTAACCTGACACGCACCTGTCTGCGGGGTTCCTGATATTAACTTGACACGCACCTGTCTGTGGGGTTCCTGATATTAACTTGACACGCACCTGTCTGTGGGGTTCCTGATATTAACCTGACACACACCTGTCAGTGGGGTTCCTGATATTAACTTGACACGCACCTGCCAGTGGGGTTCCTGATATTAACTTGACACGCACCTGTCTGTGGGGTTCCTGATATTAACCTGACACGCACCTGCCTGTGGGGTTCCTGATATGACAACTTGACATGCACCTGACACGCACCTGTGGGGTTCCTGATATTAACCTGACACACACCTGTCTGTGGGGTTCCTGATATTAACTTGACACACACCTGTCTGTGGGGTTCCTGATATTAACCTGACACACACCTGTCAGTGGGGTTCCTGATATTAACCTTGACACACACCTGTCTGTGGGGTTCCTGATATTAATCTGACACACACCTGTCAGTGGGGTTCCTGATATTAACTTGACACACACCTGTCAGTGGGGTTCCTGATATTAACTTGACACGCACCTGTCTGTGGGGTTCCTGATATTAACCTGACACGCACCTGTCTGTGGGGTTCCTGATATTAATCTGACACACACCTGTCTGTGGGGTTCCTGATATTAACTTGACACGCACCTGTCTATGGGGTTCCTGATATTAACCTGACACGCACCTGTCTGTGGGGTTCCTGATATTAACCTGACACGCACCTGTCTATGGGGTTCCTGATATTAACCTGACACGCACCTGTCTGTGGGGTTCCTGATATTAACCTGACATGCACCTGTCTGTGGGGTTCCTGATATTAACTTGACACACACCTGTCTGTGGGGTTCCTGATATGAACTTTACACACACCTGTCTATGGGGTTCCTGATATCAATCTGACACGCACCTGTCCATGGGGTTCCTGATATTAACCTGATACACAACTGTCTGCGGGGTTCCTGATATTAACCTGATACACACCTGTCTGTGGGGTTCCTGATATTAACCTAACACGTACCTGCCTGTGGAGTTCCTGATATTAACTTGACACGCACCTGTCTGTGGGGTTCCTGATATTAACTTGACACGCACCTGTCTGTGGGGTTCCTGATATTAACTTGACACATACCTGTCCGTGGGGCTCCTGATATTAACCTGACACACACCTGTCTGTGGGGTTCCTGATATTAACCTGACACGCACCTGTCTATGTGGGGTTCCTGATATTAACCTGACACGCACCTGTCTGCGGGGTTCCTGATATTAACTTGACACACACCTGTCTGCGGGGCTCCTGATATTAACTTGACACGCACCTGCCAGTGGGGTTCCTGATATTAACGTGACACACACCTGTGAGTGGGGTTCCTGATATTAACTTGACATGCACCTGCCAGTGGGGTTCCTGATATTAACGTAACACGTACCTGTCTATGGGGTTCCTGATATTAACCTGACATGCACCTGCCTGTGGGGTTCCTGATATCAACTTGACATGCACCTGTCTGTGGGGTTCCTGATATTAACTTGACACACAACTGTCTGTTGGGTTCCTGATATTAACTTGACACACACCTGTCTGTGGGGTTCCTGATATTAACTTGACACACACCTGTCTGTGGGGTTCCTGATATTAACCTTGACACACACCTGTCTGTGGGGTTCCTGATATTAACCTGACACACACCTGTCTATGGGGTTCCTGATATTAACCTGACACACACCTGTCAGTGGGGTTCCTGATATTAACTTGACACGCACCTGCCAGTGGGGTTCCCTGATATTAACCTGACACGCACCTGTCTATGGGGTTCCTGATATTAACCTGACACACACCTGCCTGTGGGGTTCCTGATATCAACCTTGACATGCACCTGTCTGTGGGGTTCCTGATATTAACCTGACACGCACCTGTCTGTGGGGTTCCTGATATTAACCTTGACACACACCTGTCTGTGGGGTTCCTGATATTAACTTGACACACACCTGTCAGTGGGGTTCCTGATATTAACCTGACACACACCTGTCTGTGGGGTTCCTGATATTAACTTGACACACACCTGTCAGTGGGGTTCCTGATATTAACCTGACACGCACCTGTCTGTGGGGTTCCTGATATTAACCTGACACGCACCTGTCTATGGGGTTCCTGATATTAACCTGACACACACCTGCCTATGGGGTTCCTGATATTAACCTGACACGCACCTGTCTGTGGGGTTCCTGATATTAATCTGACACGCACCTGTCTAGTGGGGTTCCTGATATTAACTTGACACACACCTGTCTATGGGGTTTCTGATATTAACCTGACACGCACCTGTCCATGGGGTTCCTGATATTAACCTGACACACACCTGTCTGTGGGGTTCCTGATATTAATCTGACACACACCTGTCAGTGGGGTTCCTGATATTAACTTGACACGCACCTGTCTGTGGGGTTCCTGATATTAACCTGACACACACCTGTCTGTGGGGTTCCTGATATTAACCTGACACACACCTGTCAGTGGGGTTCCTGATATTAACTTGACACGCACCTGTCTGTGGGGTTCCTGATATTAACCTGACACACACCTGTCTGTGGGGTTCCTGATATTAACCTGACACACACCTGTCTGTGGGGTTCCTGATATTAACCTGACACGCACCTGTCTGTGGGGTTCCTGATATTAACCTGACACACACCTGTCTGTGGGGTTCCTGATATTAACCTGACACGCACCTGTCTATGGGGTTCCTGATATTAACCTGACACACACCTGTCTATGGGGTTCCTGATATTAACCTGACACGCACCTGTCTGTGGGGTTCCTGATATTAACCTGACACACACCTGTCTATGGGGTTCCTGATATTAACCTGACACACACCTGTCAGTGGGGTTCCTGATATTAACCTGACACACACCTGTCAGTGGGGTTCCTGATATTAACCTGACACACACCTGTCTGTGGGGTTCCTGATATTAACCTGACACACACCTGTCAGTGGGGTTCCTGATATTAACCTGACACACACCTGTCTGTGGGGTTCCTGATATTAACCTGACACACACCTGTCTGTGGGGTTCCTGATATTAACCTGACACACACCTGTCAGTGGGGTTCCTGATATTAACCTGACACACACCTGTCAGTGGGGTTCCTGATATTAACCTGACACACACCTGTCAGTGGGGTTCCTGATATTAACCTGACACACACCTGTCTGTGGGGTTCCTGATATTAACCTGACACACACCTGTCTAGTGGGGTTCCTGATATTAACCTGACACACACCTGTCTATGGGGTTCCTGAGTATGATAAGCAGCCGGGGATGAGGATACACGTGCTTCATCAGATGGGGAGTGATAATCAGAGGTTCTGCTCGATAGTTGTTCTGCGGTGTACGACTCCAACCTCGGAAGTCCCACAGATCCATAGGTGTTCCCTCACCTGGTGAGAATAGTTTTAAAATAATTGATCGCCAATAAACTCGTAATGTATGGATACGGATCAGCAAGATACGAGAGTGTGTCTGCATAATCTGCAGGTTCAAAAACATGAGCCGATTGAAAAAAACGTCAAAAGTTATGCATGACTGATCGGGATAGTCGCCAGTGTGTCGGGAGTTCATCGGGAATGCATCGGCAAGTATCATGAGCAATCGGCTTAACCGTAGGTGAAGCGTGAACGAGTCGTACCATTGCTGAGAGGCAGAAACGGCCACGTGTCATCACCGTAAAGCCACGCTTCACACCCGATCAACGACGATTAACTCCCGACACTTCCCCTACATGAAACCGACAATTGCCTAACAAAGCAGAGCTGCCAAAGCCACGCATCAGCACAATTCCTCCCAAAAAGACACGATGCATGTACGCGCAGTACTCGATTCACATTCACAGACTGACAGAAAAGGTATAAAAGCACTGGCGATCGAAGTCAACATCACTCCAATTTCAACTGCTGTAATGGAAACATGGCCAACAGCAAGAGGGTGAGATCACCCACCCCACCACCAGAAGACAGCCAGGACGCACACGGCAGCTTCAACCATAATCATAACCTCATCTAGACCCTAATGCGAAGTGTTGAGAAGAAACTGCCATCGGTTTGCAAGAGTACCAAAGGCATTCTCCACGGCTCTTGTTGCTTTGGAGATCCTGTAGTTGAAATCAGTTCAGCTCCTGGCAGACCTCTTCTTGAGTAGGGTTTCATTAGATATTGACGAAGTATGAAGTAACGCATATCCAGATCATCATTTGGTAATGGTTCAGGTTCGGGCAAGCATATGCTGCCATCTTCTATACACTCCTTCAACTCTGAGGCATTGAAGATTTGTGCATCTAACATATGACCCAGGCCTCCGACGTCCACCCCATAGAAATCTGTAATTAGTATCTACAAGGGCCAACAGGACAATGGAGAAGAAACCCTTGTAGTTCTGGTGGAGGCTTCCACAACCAGGTGGCTTACGATCGCAATGTGTTTTCCATCGAGGACACCAACAGTATGAGGGAGAATCCATCTCTGCTTCAATTCCAGACTGATGGTCTTCCAATCCCCTTGAGTGACAGGACATGCAATCACTGTATCCTTGTAGTGGTCTACGATGGCTTGGCTCACCTCTGGGAGAAAGATGGCTATGGTGTATCTTGACACTCTGAAGTTGTAGGAGAGGGAGGAGTACTTGTCTCCAGACGCTAGGGGCCTTATGGTAACTGCTAACTTCAGACCAGGCTACACGGCTTTCCTGAAGTTGGTGTCGCTTTTGGTAAGTCTGGGAGACAGGGAATTAAGCAGTTCATCAAACATATCAGGAGGCATTCGCAGATAGTTGAAGAACGAAGACTTGTCTTCGAATCTGAGTTCAGATAGGAGATAGTTTCCCAAAGTTCAATCTTCTTTCCAACCTCAACCACGGTACCCAAAACCGTTTCTGTTTTCTTCTTTGTTTTGGTGCCTGGTTCCTTCTGTATTGATAGATATCTATCTCCAATCCCATATGTTGTTGCAGCAGAAGAAGTAGTTGTGCAGCTGTGAGCATGTTGCCAGATAATGAGAATCGGCTGTCATCGTCAGCTTTTATAGCCCAGAATGAGGGCCATTTTGTGGTTTGGGGGTCGACTTTACGTGTCTTACTCGGCAATTATACGTACTTTACTCGGCGTCGATCGGTAATATTCGCGTGTAATCGGCAATTACGGCATTGAGAACGATAACATCGTAGGTGACGAATCGGCACTAGTCGGGGTAGTCTTGATTGGTCGTAGCCCAGTGAAATGGGGGCATTAGGCATTAGGGGGAAATGCTACTCAGGGAATTTTTTTGCGGGGAGGACGGGTGCGCACCTGAGCCTTAATAAACTCTGTCAAAAAAGAAACGCAACCCCTGTCCTCAGATATGAAAAATTCGTTTGAATGAAGTTATTGCTTCCAAACTAAATTTTATTCGAATGTATTGAAATGATACACGTAATTAATGAAGATTACCATCCAAACAACTGCATTTGTACGCATAAGTGTATTTTATTGCTTATTCCGTCACAACGCATGAAATGACCCTCATGGTGACTTCGCACAAAAAAAACACATGCAAATCATGAAAATGGCAGTTAATGTAGAGGTGTATAAAAGCCCATGTGCTTCCGTATTATATTCATTCATTTGTCGCCGAAAAGCTGTGTTAAAATGCCACGATTGAGTGCTGCCGACCGAAATATCGCCATTGGTCGTGTTCAGAAGCCGGAGAAAGTTTTGGAACTGTTGCACGGCACCTAAATGTTCACAAAACAACGATATCCCGACTTTGGAGCCGCTACAACAACTTCAATTTGACCAACGATCGCCCGAGAAGTGGAAGGCCAAGAATCACGACCCCTTCAAGATCGGTACATCGGGTCCATCACCTGCGTAATCGGCATGCCCTACCAACCGTGACTGCCACCACAAATACCAGGTTTGAGGAGAGTGTCAGCTCAAACGATTAGGAACCGTCTGAAAGAAGCGGGTTTACGTGCCTGTAGACCAGTTGTTGGACCTGTACTACGCCCCTACATCGACGCCGACGACTCAGGTGGTGCAACAACGTAAGGATACGGACTTGACAAAACTGGAGGCGAATCTGGTTTTCTGATGAATCACGTTTTCTTTTGCAACGTCACGACGGAAGACAGCGTCTGTATAGGAGACGTCATAAAGTTTTGCGCCCATCTGCGTCCGACAGGTGGACAGATTTGGCGGAGAAAGCGTCATGGTTTGGGGAACCATCTCATACAACCAGAAATCAGACTTGGTGATCGTTCCAGGGAACCTGACAGCCCAACGTTACATCAACCACGTGTTAGAGCTTCACCTTCTCCCGATTATTGACCAACAGACACAGATTTTTCAACGGGACAACGCCCGGCCTCATACTGCGTGCAACAATGAACTTTCTGCAGAATTCCAACGTCAATGTCTTGCCATGACCCTCTAAATCACCAGACCTCAACCCTATTGAACACCTGTGGATACTCTGGATCGACGCGTACGTCAACGTCAGCCGCCGCCACAGACGCTGCAACAGCTCGCCGTTGCACTGCAGGAGTGGAGAGCCATTACTCCCAGGAAAGAATCCGGCGTCTTATCCGTTCTTGTCCAAGGAGATGCCGTGCAGTGATTGCAGCGCGTGGTGCTCATACGAGATACTGAGAAAGACGCCCCCCTGGTGACAAACTGGTGTCTGTGAGATGACTTTTGAAATGACAATTTTAAACATGCCCATCTGGGTTATTATTCTGCCAAATTTCAGACTTCTGTCTTAAATAATAAAAATGCCGTGTCGTCCTAAAACTTCAGATCAAAATCTCTAAAATACAGGGGTTGCGTTTCTTTTTTGACAGAGTTTATTACGTTAATGAACTGATCAGCTTTCTGCTCATCAACAGTCGGAATGTCTTCTAACACAGAAATCATCCAACAAAACCAACTGCCCCAAACTATAAAAATCACCACCGTCCTCTTGAGAAGAATAATGTTTCTTTCTCCCCAGCAAATTCCACAAATGAGGTAGCATCCTTTTTCTTAGCAAACCTAAACCTTATGAGCCTTTTACAGTCTGATAATCAGAACACCTGTCAATAGGTAAGGCAGAATCCACTTCCTGAGCTGTTCCCCGAAACACACTTTGTAACAACGTGGTCCGCTCATTCTAAGGCCATGTCAAATTCGCGACTCAAGAAAACTCTCTAATTCCCTGGACTCAGAAAATAGCGGACTGGCCCATAGGGTTATAGTACCTTGTAGTACCTTCCAGAACTTTGTCTGAGTATAGCACAAGTCCAGACATAGCACATCACTGACATCTGATGTGTAATATACTGGAATGTATAGTTGCCCCCCCAATATTTTAAATTCTTTTTACCGTTTGAAATAAGTGGGTATCTATATGTTTTAAACACGCAACAACAGTTGGTGTGCAGAAAGGGTTTAGAATCTTAACATTTACACATCCTACCTGTAATATGAGAATGATACCCGTCAACTTCACGCAATTGAATACTTTTTGAGGCTTCTTTAAAATAGGTCAAATAGAACTGAATTGTTTTCCAGTCAGGCATGCTATTATTTCTCATGTAGATACCTGAAGAGGAATTACCAACAATGCGTTCAAATTTTAGAATACCACACATATTGACTCCCAAAAATACTGAGAAACACAGGGACCGATAAAACAATATTCTGTCACAAAATTACTTCAAGGCTAAATGTTTGTGGATTGCCCAAAAAGGAACCGTATTGAGACTATGAGATGAAGTTCTTTCATACATTATATTTTCCGGATTTGATGAAAGCATATTTCATCAGGGTGGCGAAGTATATACAGGTACAGAAGCACGTCAATATTGGACAAACCAAAGGACGTGATCAGGACTTATAACGGATTCGAACCGAGGTACATAGGATAACGGACTGTTCACTTCATATTATACCCCGGGATGACTTAGTAACCATGCCCCCTCAAGTTTATGTCTTGATATAGACTCACAACGTGATCATCCTGGACGTTTTCGTCATTATAACTTCGTTGTACAAATACATACATTCATACATACATACATACATACATACATACATTACATACATACATACATACATACATACATACACATACATACATACATACATACATACACATACATTACATACATCACATACATACATACTAGCGCCTGGGGAGCATACATCTTGCTGCCTACTAGGCGCACCGAGTTAATGTGGCTTTTCCATCCTTAAGAGGTACCCATTCACAGCTGGGTGGACTGGGATACATATTCACAGCACTTTGTCCAAGTTTTACTGCACCTTGCTGTACCCGCAACTAGGTGTTTGCACGTATTCATGTGGCCACCATCTGGTCATCTTCCAACGGATTCGTGGGTTCTTTTAAGTGCAAGGGGTTGTGTACTGTACACTAGGGGTTGTGACAACACTGAAAGAGTCTGCACACAAAGTTGACTCCAAGGTTTTTTACACCCGGTCACAGGTGGGCCTGATCCCGTCACCTCAAAGCTCGCTGGATTACTAGCCTGGTGGAGTGACTCGACTACACACGGCTAGTACGTGTCGGCGCCGACACCGAAGACCGGAAGTAGTCGCACGCCGGGACTCGGAATCGTCCCGGCAGTGAAAGAGAACGTGGCGCCGGCGCGAGCTTGATTCCGGGCAGCGAGCAGGGCAACCGCAAAACCCTGACTGGCCAGCGCTGGGCGCCGCGTCCCTTCCGACAGCGAAGGCGACGCTTATCTGGTTGATCCTGCCAGTAATCATATGCTTGTCTCAAAGCCCACCGCGCCCTTATGCACGCAATACTGTCTGTGCTCTACAACGGGTAATCTAGGACGACACTACTGTTACCTTACCTCTTCCATGCCCAATAGTAGCACTCCTTAGCCACGGAACAGAGAGGCGGTTCCATTTCTGGATGCTGCAGGATCCGCTGAAAGAGATCGGTTGAGCCACACTTATCAACTCCCAGAAGATGGAAGTAAGGCATACACTCGACAGTCGCCTCGCCTTGCCTCCGGGTTGTCGCTGTCTTCCAGCATGGGTTCTTGTAGTTGGACAGGAGCTCAGGTCGTTTCTGGGCGAGAAAGGAGAACTTTAAACGAGATTGGAACAAATTGTCAGTCCCAACAAGATTTGTAAGGCATTCAAACACTGCTGCAATTATATCCCATGACGATTGAAACGAGAGTCATAAGCAACCCAGACTTAGCGTAAGTGGCGACTAACGGGATCGGAGTGTCATTGTATCCTCGAGAGTTCAATACCTCAACTGCCTGGTCCAGACTAGATTATTTACAAATCGCGACTTTCAACAACAGCCAAGCAGTTAATGAGGGCATCAATTGCATAGAAACCAAACCACGAGTACCGGCGGTCGGTCAAAAAGGTACAACAAAATATGCATAAGTAGTAACACGTGACAAGATGACAGCATGTCGTACATGGATAGATAATTTCTTTTGTGTTTTTGTACTGCTTTGAAAATTTAACGATAATTCTCGATAGGTTCATAAAATCTCTGTACTTTTAACTCTCAAACGTACACAAATTAGACCACATAATATGGTAAGCATTACATCTTTACATTATTCACGTATATTGGTTTTCTTCACTGGTTTCAAATCAGACAGACAGACAGACAGACTGTCTGTCTGTCTGGTTTCAAATCGTAAATTATGGTTGCATGGTTTGCATATTATGATTGGGATATACATACTTATTGTCAATAAAATGTGGCTTTTCTATGGAATCCGAGAAGGGACATTGTCGCGTTGTCGCATTGTCGCCCTCTCAAAAACAAGTAAAATGAGGCAACATAAACCAAAACGCGACACCCGACACGCGACACGCGACAACGCGACATTTCGCCCATTTGTCGCACTGTCGCGATGTCACGTGTCGCGTTTTCAATAATATTTTTCTATTCCTCCAAAGGGCGACACGCGACATAGCGACAGTTTTCAAGGTCAAAATATGTCGCGTTCTCGCATTGTCGCCCTATCTAAGATGTGTAAAAAGAAGCCTAAAAACTGACTAAAACGCGACGCGCAACAATTCGACATATTCAATATTCGTCACTCCCGCAGCCCAGCAGGGTTGTTAGCTCACCTTAGACAGCAGATCCTCCGCCGTGGACGTGCTGTTATCACCCGTACATATAGACGACGTGTATTCATATGTCCATTTGTTCTCGAACACGTTAACGTCCGCTGAATCAAGCAGTGAAGAAGCTTCACTAAGAGATGGTGAGTTTGACAGTGATCCTCCTTTCTCCAATACCGGTCTCATCGTATACATGTGTACATACATTGTCACCGACAGCGTACAGAGAGTCGCTAGAAACACAGACTTCTTCTTCAACATCGTCCATGTCACCGGAAAGATATTTGGCTCTTTGGTCCTGGAAGACGGACCATGTGGTTAATGGATTGACCCTTGGTGCGTGAAACGGCTGAGTTAAACCGCTTTTATCAATAATCCTGTTACTTCAATCCTGTTTTCTCGACTGGGAATACTGGTGTTGGGCATCTTAGCTTCAAAGGGGCGGTGGGGTAGCCTAATGGTTAAAGCGTTGGCTCGTCACGCCGAAGACCCGGGTTCGAATCCCCACATGGGTACAATGTAATACAAACCATTTCTGGTGTCCCCGCCGTGATGTTGCTGGAGTATTGCTAAAAGCGGCGTAAAACCAAACTCAGTTAGTCAGTCAGTCTTAGCTTCAACCCCACACCGTAGGAGCGGTGAACGGCAGGAAATAGTTCATCGCAGGAAGTGAACGACTTATCACGCGAGAGGTGAGTACGTTTTATTTTTTAGGTGTAGAAAAATGGTCAATATCTGAATTTCTATAGGTCACATTGTCCCCAAAATTCATGCTGTAAAATAGAAGACACATGTGCGTAATTCTATCAAATATCTTTCCATTCCGTCATCACACAAGCCCATCAGCCTGTAAAACATTGCCTAGCCTCGGCTACGTTTCTGTAAAGATGCATAAATATATAAAAGTGTAAGGTATCATTGCTGTATAAACGAAAAACAAAATACACCAACATTTAGAGTAATTATCGAACTATCTTTATGCCAACATTGAATGCTTAGTATTGTGCCGATTTCGAGCTTCCATCCTTGAAAGAACAACACCATCAAACTGTTCGTGAACGATTTAAGAACATCATAGTGAACGATTTCATGTCGAACTCTAATTTACACAGTGAACGCTTTACCCTGGTTATTCAATAAAGTTTCTAGTGGCAAACCTGAGCTGTACTGCCCCAAAGTAGTTTATTCACAGAGAAACCATATCCGCATTTAGTCACGTAGAGCTAAATCTACTTGATAATTGTTTTTCTATATCTGTGTAAAAGTGGCAGTAGGTTGTTTCATGTGTACCCATGTTACAAAACAGAACCGAGGTCATTCGTGTGACTAACAATTTAACCAAGTTTACTATCCCCTTCTCACCTTACAGGAATAGACTGATTTCTCATAGCAGGGGATTAATTCTGAGATGGTGGATTTGAGTATACAGAGGAACGACACTAATCGTCCAACATCTCGCGGTCCTTCAATATCTTCGTGTCCTCTTTAATTGTTCAGTTTCAATCACAATAAATATTGAAAAATCTTAGTATCCGTTACCATCTTCGGGACGCAATATCCAAACCCTATTCTCAAAGAACCAGTTTCACAACGTGACTGCTGATAACTGGATTTACTGACATTATGAGCCAATAATAGATTAAAACGACAAAATCCTAACCCGCTCAGCCACCGCGACTTCCACATTTAATGGAAGTCGGTCGGACAACTGGTAGTCGCGGTGGCTGAGCGGGTTATGAGGCTGACTTTGTGTGCTGGCGATTAGGACTCTGAGGGTGCGGGTTCGAATCCCGGATAGGACTCAACCCAACGAAAGTACTAGATTTACTTGACTGAAAAAGTGTAATCCCAAATATAACATGTGTGACAAAAACACTGCCATAACATGCAGTGTGTTGTCCGATCCAGACTAAACCGTGAGCATGTGTTTATGAAACAGCGATGAGTGCAGGTGTACCCAGGGATGGGAACGCGTACCTCTGGCGCATCGACACTGACTGAAACTAGAGCCCCTTGTGCGTATATATAGAGCTTATGAGTTCCTTACACACAAAAAAGGCGAAATGTATATATTACCTTGACTTATGTGTAGGCCTAACGCACATCTAGCGTATAAATATCGAGTCCAGCGCATCCATTGCGCATGAGGTGCGTATGATTTGCGTAACACTATTTTTCTTGCTGCAAATAGCTGCATATGCAGTACGCATGCCGGGCGTATTCAGGACATCGACTTATGCCGACCACATTCCTGGTGGATACGGCTGGATATTGCCCTGATTCTCATATTGCGATATATTGCAATAATTTAAGAGATATTGCAATATATATAATGATATATTGAATGGAGGGTTTCTGCCCAAGTGCGTACATCATAAATTCATAAAAGCTCTCTGTGTGCGACATCATCTTCTAAGTTGCTGTTACACCATACTTTCAGGCTCCCAGTCCTCATTGTGTATGGCTGTATGCCAATGGTTTACAGATAAATAAAATGATATAGAACCTTAATGTGGAATGTTTAATTGAGGTATTTCAGCAAGTTTGAACATAACACTGATTAAAATTACGCTAAGAAATTATTGGAAGGGGAGGGGGATTGATTTTGTGTGTGTGTGGGGTGGTGAGGGAGGGTGTTCAATTATTGTGTACATAAATTTTAGGGGGGAGGGTCATTCACATTGTACATGCTTCTCCATAAAAATAATCATCACCGCCCAAGCCATAAATTATGAGCGGTCCCTTAACACAGTGGTGTCTCATACAGTGCAAACCGGATATAGTGTGCTGTACGTTCATGCTTTGATTGATAGAAACGTTGTCACGGGCTCATTTTATCTGTTTTTTTGGTTACTGTGAGTATAGTTCAAGTACTAAAATGAGCGAAACACTTCCTTTTTACTCTTATAAACTATAATTCACTGCTAATTTAAATAATGACCCGCTAAATTCTTTCAAATATCAAAAGCGCATCGCCGACTTTGCTCCTTCGCAGAAAACATCGGAAATAAAGCCACAATATGCCTTAATTTCGCAGTTTCTTGGTATAATTTGACAACATATGAAATATGTAATAAATAAACTTTCAAATGGTGTGAAATATTCCTAACATAGATTATTCATTTCTTTACACGAGAGTTAAACGTTACCCACCGTTAAACGTCATCACCGTACAAGTTGATAGCCGCTAATACATTTGGTTGATAACGCTTTCAAAACAAATCACTGCATGGCTTCTAGTTAGTTCATGTTATCATTTCTAAATAATTGAAGTTCCTAATTATATATTTTGCTTCATTTTCTTTTACATCTAAATTCAACACAGGTCAACTAAATGAACACTTCAGTTTGCTATTATTCTGATTTTCGGACAAATTCTTTAAACATTATCAGTGACCACTGTATTATCAATCACCCATCCAGTCAATTAAAATATAAATTCTAATATCTCATCTTAAATTATTTTTCTTCAAACCAAAATTTCAAACTGAAGTATTCAGTCCCCTTAAGAAAAAGCATAAATGTGATACGAAGGAGGGTGTGTTTGGCCAGATGAAAGCCTTGTCAATGAATGAATTAACAGAGGAACTAGATAGGAATACAAAAATATTTTCCTCACATGAAGCCAGCACTTGGACCTCGTCGACAATTGTTATATGTGGGAGTTTTGATGTAGGTTCTGTGAAAGAAATGATAGAATTGCTTCCACTAGTCTAAAATAACTTAAAGGCCTTCGACATGCTCATCTGTTTCTTAACTTCACACGATTGGTTGCTTCAAATTCATTTCCCTTGGACAATATTGCGTTCATGCTGTTTTCTGAAGTGGTATCGTGGTATTCACTCCACAACACGGTTCTGATGAGATACAGTGAGGTTACAAAGTGTTTTTGGAGAATTGGGCTGAAAAACACCGGCACAGTGACAGAGGGAAAAGTCCCTAGTGGTGTGTATGTTCCTAATGATTCCCAAATAAACTTCGCAGTTCCTGATAGGACTGTTCTGGACAGAATGAAAGGTCCTTTTGAAGACAACCAACTTGAACCTTCTTGCAAATGCAGGACAGGATTGCTAAAACTGACCCCAAACAGGTTAACACTTACAAAATGTGTGTTAATGGAAAGAAAACCAATGTCTGTACGGGTGGAAAGTTAGGGGACGTTGATTTATGTTGGGTTTAGGAGCATCTGACTCTCATCGGAAAATGTTAAGTATAATACGAAGCTCGTATTTTGGAAAGTTGTGAAGAACTTTTTAACAGTTTGGAATTTCGTGAATAAGAACAGGTTACCGAATGTTCAGACGAACAAAAAAGAGTAGTTCAAGTCGTTGGGTCAAGATTTGCAGTGGTCACGTTAGACAGTTGAGACAACTTAGAGTTGGAGAAACTCTTGCACATGACAAATTTCTGAAAGCTGTAACTTGTGAGTGGAGACATTCCAAATATGCTTTCGTAATAAGTTCTCTCAAAACAAGATATACCAGTACAATATATACATACGTTGAATGTGTCCAAATATATCAATAAAGCGCACCTTTGAATAAGCTCTCAGTCAGGACGTTATTCAGCTATGCGCTATATTCCATACAGAGAAACAAACAGTTTCGGCTATAATCCAGTACAGTGATGCTGCATTGTTGTCAGTGAATTCATAGATATCGTCATAACTAAACAACTTTGAAACATGAAAATTCACACATACATTGTAAAATATATTACGAATAGAATACTGGTAGGTCTTTAGGCTAACATGGTATATGTGAGTAGAAGCAAAAGCGCACAGGTTTGTCGAATTTGGCCCGAGGTGAAAAACATTGTGTTTTCATTAACATACAAATATCTCGCTAATAATTACTGTAAATGTTATATGGAAGTTATCTAATGTTGTAGCGCAGCCTATTTGCATGTAAAATTATACTGTGCTTTGTCTTTATATACACGTTTTTGATCGAGCATACCTGTTCAGACGACATATCTATGAACCATAGCACGAGCGTACAGCACACTATATCCGGTTTGCACTGTATGGGATCGTACACTGTGCTTAATTCTCCAAAATGTCACATATGAAACCTTTCAAACCCACAAAACGTAACGCATTTGGTAGAATATTTGGCACTATTGGAGCCACTTATAAAGACACTCCCACTTGTAAAATGTTACATGAAACCAACAGAAATAAACGTATATTTGGCACTTTTAGAGCACATGTTTTTGCTTGGAACTCAAGGGCAGATAATACAAAGGGAGCTAACTAATCGTATCCCCCACGAACACATAACGTACTCGTACCACGCCTGACCGATCCGGGACCGATGCACTGCGTATGTATAACTTACGGCCTGTGTAACAGCATACGGAGCGTAGTGTTGTGCATGTCCAAAACTATCAGGCGTACTTGGCCGTACTTTGTGCATGCCTGCGTGCATAAAACTTACTCTAAACGATTGAGATGCATATGAGGTGCGTATTGTGCGTACGACTGCGTAGTTGATACATGTCAATGCGTAACTCATAAGGAATTAGGATGCGTAGAAGTGTGACAGGGCCTTAACTGTTTCGCTGAACAAGGGAGACCACTCATCCAACTTTCGATCACACTACAGTAATGTGAATCTCCCATGGCGTTGGCAAAGCAAAACATATTTTCACTCTTGGACAGTCACAGATAATCACGTGGTTTTATATATCATAATTATTGATTTAAATCATATTGATTATTAACTTAGACAACGCTGAAAAATGCTGGTAAATAGACAAATGACAAGACACATAAGTATAAATCGTAAAACATAGAATTATCAGTGTTTAGTGGTTATTGCTGTTAAATTAGTATTTGAAATAGACTGTTACTTAATAAGAGTAAATAGAGTTCATTTTGAAGTATCATACTCTCAAGTGCTTTTTGTTTCATAGACCTCCTTTCGAGCTTTCTGTCAAATGTCCTCAGTCTTTGGAACGATTGTTGCGGTTAATGGTGCCACCCTTCATGTTACAAACGTTAATGATGAGGGAGTGAATAGTGTCAGCCGGGATTAATTTGACTAAAAATCTAATATACAAAACACTGGATGGAAAGTAATCCAATAACATCCCACCGCCCACATGAAGCACTCCCTGAGGTGGCATTATTCAGGAAGCAGCTACTCTTCCTTCAAGTTACGGGGAACGGTAACAATATACACACACTACACATATTGTGTACATGCATATGGGTACTAGAGGGACCCGACTTTCACACATTTGAATTATCTATTCTCATAAAATGGATGCTTTTAAAATCGATCCTCAATCATGATGTAGTTCTTGTAGTATAATCGATAGCCCCAATGGCAATGTTTAAGCGGTCACGGGCGATTTGAATATGCTTATCATCGATCCCAAACTGCAGCTGTTGACAAAAGCCCACTACAACATGAAGAATGTCCAGAGGGTTTCTTCCGTCGAAGCCAGGCAGGCAGACCGGATTATGTGAGTACTCGGAAACTTATTTCATTTTGCTGTTTGACTATTACATTTGTTTTCATTGTGAGAAGTATGACAGCCGCTTGTCAAACGTTTTAACGCTTTCTGCCCACTTTTACTCTTATAATGAAAATTAGTGAAAGTGAGTTTTAGGTGTTTCCATATCGGGATGCAGGGGTGTTCACACTTCTCGCGAACACCTGGTGTCATTACTTGTTTCCATTAAAATTATTATTATCAGTATTTTGCAATTTACACCTCATGAAATCTATTTCGGGAACTCTTTCTGATTGTGACGCTTAGAGAACCAATGCGCCGTCTCTGTAGTGGAATGTGTATATTCGTCACACGAACCTCTCTCCTTACATAAACTTGATTATTTAGGTTTACGTGTAAACATGTATAAATATAACCCAGCACAGATTCCAGGTTAGAATTTATAGAACGCCATATCGATGGAATGGAATGGACGGCTTAAACAAGAATCAAACTAATAAACCTAGGGACGGTACTAATTGTAGTAGTTAAGCCTGGGAGTGAATGAGTGCTGAGTGAGGAGTTTAGTTTTTACGCCGCTTTATCAATATTTCAGCAAAAGCACGGCGGAGGACACCAGAAATGAACTTCACACTGTGTAACTTGTGGGGAATCGAAATTAAGTATGGGATACGCTGACAGGGATTAGGTAAGGCAACAGAGCGGAGAAAACATCATGGATTGATCACTGTAAACATCCCGATAACACCAGGTGTTCATGTCCTAGCTTATATCGCATGTCATGCCGATAACACCAGGTGTTCATGTCCTAGCTTATATCACATGTCATGCCGATAACACCAGGTGTTCATGTCCTAGCTTATATCACATGTCATGCCGATAACACCAGGTGTTCATGTCCTAGCTTATATCATCCAAAACTGTGTTCCACAGGAGATATCGCTTGTGTGAGATCAAACGATATCTCCTAGGAGATATCGTTTTGACAGTAGATTTGTACAATGCCCTGACAATGCTATGACGTCATGTACTTGATGACGTCACAATGCTATGACATCGCTGCACTGCAAGTCTAATGGCAGTACCATGTTCAGAAATGTACATTTTTCATTGAAAATTAATGAAGAGTGAGTTTGGATGATAAATAGAATCTCACCCTCGTGTCTTCTGATATCAAATATATCAACACTCGTTGATAAAAGTAAAAATATCCTCGGCAAGCCATTGGATATTTGTAACTTTATCAACTCGTGTTGATATAATTGATATCAGAAGACACTTTGGTGAGATTCTCTATATATCACATGTCATGCCAGTCAATAAACATGCCCGCCAAAAGAAAGTATACATGAGAGAATTGGACTTGACCAAAACTTACAAATGTCAATCACTTCCAGGCTGAGCTATTGTGAGATACTCACTCATGTGAGTTAGGTGCATTGTCACCTATGAATACCCGTATAAAATACCACACCGTCGAATGTCTTGTATGTTACATCTCAGCAACCGTCTAATATTAGTGGATACTTTCTTGCCCCAATGTCCTGTGTAAAACAAGGAAACGACGATGTTGTTGAGAGACACAGAAAGATCAGTAGCCCCATCAACTGTTTATGATCCATCGGATCCCATTCACCCGCTGATTGTCTTCAGATCCACTCTTCCATCAAGGTCCACCCAAATAGTGGATGCTGATCGGAGGAGGAATGTGAACACGAAATGTACATTATTCATTATCTTGTTGACCAATGAATGTAATAAAAATATCATATTCTAATTACTTCACGAAAAATATGCAACATCCGCCCTTCTACGTCATATACGTGAATTACATATAGATATTCTTATATGAATATATACCGTTGTTTTTACAGTGTAATTACAATTTTAGCTGTGAGTAATAACTTCAGCCAGGTGGAAATTGTACATCATCTTCGACCGTGTTCACATTAGAAAGTTAACAGATTCTATGTTGGAGTTGAGTTTCAGTTTGTACGAGACTACTAAGTCTATGTTCTAACGTTTACCACCGTAATTGTTACCGACTGGCAATACAGCTGCTGATCGTTAAACAACAATATACACATGAGTGTATTCAAGCAAGGCAACAGATGTTCCTGAAAGCGCCCACTCCCACAATGAACAGCGTAGAACGTCTTATGGCTTACGGAACAAAAGGACACAGCTTCAGACATGCTGCCATTTCTGCACTAAGATCTAACCTATACGTGAAATGTTTCAGGCGATTCAACTCGCCGTGCGCAGTGTCGTCCCTTGGTCGTGATTCTAATACTTGGTCCTTCAAAACCTCATGCGTTCGGCATGGTTATAACTTTCTCCTCATATATGTTATAAATATATTAATAATCCTATCTGAAAGTCTATAAAAGTTGCATAGAACACATCTGCCTCAATCACGTAGTTCTCCTTAACGTGTCTTGGAGGCATTTGAAACATAGAAAGCCGTGGGTAGTTATTATTATGCATAATATGATATATGGATCGACAACACCTCAGTATACAGGAGCGACATTTTGGGGTAGGTTCTATCACCCGCAATCAAGCAAGCAATGACGCAATTTAAGTTTAGATAGTTTCAGGTAGCGAAACTTTAACCATTTGATTTGTTTCCCGACGTACAACGACGTACGGATGCAATATGTAAATTTCAGTCTTAAGCGGGATAGAAGTTGACATCAAAGAGTGAATTGATTTGAAAAAAACTGTTTCCGAAGTGTGTTGTTATATGGATATGAACACTGGTGTACATCGTCGTCCCCACAGACCTTCATGCTAGACACTCATATCAGGGGAAATAAGGTATGCTTTTGTCATTGCAGTTACCACTCCTTGTCAGGCGTCTACCTGGAGCGGCATGGCCACGCCACGTGTCTGACAGTGTGAGTACCTTCAACACAAACCCTGTCATACCACACTGACGATTCCTTTCACGTATGAATGATAAATTGTTAAAGAATTCAATGTTATACCACATGTGTACCAAATGTACCATCTGTGGACATTCCATGTTAGAACTGAAACCAATCACCTACGTTTGGTTGATTGAGTGTCATCGTCCCCGACGGGCAATATCTATCACTCTTGTTTGTCTGGTCCAGATCACACATTACACACACACACACACACACACACACACACACACACACACACACACACACACACACACAACAAAACACAACACAAACGCAAACAAACTCTCTCTTTTTCATGCACAAAATGCATAAAAGCCAAGTGGATGCATCATTGGCACGTCATGTGTAAAGCTCATCCGTGTTGATGTGGTATGGTATGTCTTAGAGCAAATTAGCCTTCAGTTTGATGTGTAGGTATGTCTAGAGTAAAATAGCCTCTCAGTTGATGTAGGCATGACACAGATACAGAGATAGACATATAGAGACAGACACAGACAGGTTGATTTTCAGCATGTTCCTGCGTGTGTTCACGAACGTCATAGAGTAAAATAGCCTTCAGTTGATGTAGGCGTGTCTAGAGTAAAATAGCCTTCAGTTGATGTAGGCGTGTCTAGAGTAAAGTAGCCTTCAGTTGATGGTAAGCGCGTGTTCTAGAGTAAAGTAGCCTTCAGCTGATGTAGGCGTGCTCCAGGAGAGTAAAAGCAGCCTTCAGTTTACGCAGGAATGTCTACAGTAAAGTAGCCTCAGTTGATGTAGGCATGTCTACACAGTAAAGTAGCCTTCAGTTGATGTAGGCATGTCTACGAGTAAAGTAGCCTTCAGTTGTTTACAGGCATGTCTAGAGTAAAATAGCCTTCAGTTCATGTAGGAATGTCTTCAGTTAAATAGCCTCTCAGTTGATGTAAAGGTGGCGAGATGTAGCTCAACCAAGCTCTCATAGATGTAGGGACTAGAGTAACCGTCTAAACAGGAAGAACCATTTCATACAGCATATAGCAGACACCGTCTAAACGGAAGATAACACACACAGCATATACATCAATATGACCTCGACTCAGTTCTGAAACATTGTCACTTACCTGCGAATTATGTGCATGCTCATCAAATCCTCCCTTGAGTAATATTGTCAGCACACTGATCATACGCAACTTCAGTTCATGTAACTACAACATATTTTATTGACAAGGAATTTATCATCCAACCAGGTAACACTAGTGTCTGGGATGGAGTGGAGGAAGGTTGTTCTCACAAGAGTCACTCTCGGGCTTCTCTGTCTGTGTCAGGGCTTGGTGATGTTGGGCATCCTGCTCAGCGTCCAAGGGTGGTCACCACAGACCAAGATTCAGGGACACCAGCACCAAGGCGTTCGTCATCCGCTGGTCTATGATTCCAAAAATTCCGGTTGGTCAAGTGATGGTCAAAAACAAGGGGCAGTTCAAGGTCGCACTGTGCTTGACTGTCGGGGAAGGACACGCTTGTGGCAAGCGGAAGATATCTTTTGTTTGGTAAATATTTACTCTGTAAAATAGTATGGGTAACATTTGGCGGATGATCCTTCATCAAAAACTGATGTAGAAAGCACACACTGAACGTAACATATAACACGGTACGTTTAATGCGCTTCACGCTAATATGTGTAACACACAGTTGAGAATGACATGCCACAGAACATAAAGAGAGGTGAGGTGAGGTGAAATTGGGTTTTACGTCGTGCTTGAGAATATTTCTCTCATATGACGACGTGCATGCGTGTGTATGTGTATGTGCGGCTGCTTGTACTAGCCCAGACTGAAGCTGGTTTTATAGTGCTAGCCCACCGAGATACCACTGAAGCATGAATACCCCACTCAGACACATTATACTGACTCCAAGCCGACGCGGTCGGGGATCGAACCCGCGACCCTTCCGCTCTCCGGGCGGACGCTCTAACCACTACACCACGGAGGCGGTCGAACATAAAGAGAACATACATAGAACATAAAGAGAACATACATCGAACATATAGAGAACATACATAGAACATAAGGAGAACATACATAGAACATAAAGAGAACATACATCGAACATATATAGAGAACATACATAGAACACAATAGAGAACATACATAGAACATAAGGAGAACATACATAGAACATAAAGAGAACATACAAGAGAACATACATACCGCATAGAGAACATACATAGAACATAAAGAGAACATACATATAGGAGAACATACATAGAACATAAAGAGAACATACATAGAACATAAAGAGAACATACATAGAACATATAGAGAACATACATAGAACATATAGAGAACATACATAGAACATATAGAGAACATACATAGAACATATAAGAGAACATACATAGAACATAAAGAGAACATACATAGAACATAAAGAGAACATACATAGAACATATAGAGAACATACATAGAACATATAGAGAACATACATAGAACATATAGAGAACATACATAGGAACATAAAGAGAACATACATAGAACATGAGGAGAAACATACATAGCACATAAAGAGAACATACAGAACATAAGGAGAACATACATAGAACATAAAGAGAACATACATAGAACATATAGAGAACATACATAGAACATATAGAGAACATACATAGAACATAAGGAGAACATACATAGAACATAAAGAGAACATACATAGAACATATAGAGAACATACATAGAACATAAAGAGAACATACATAGAACATAAAGAGAACATACATAGAACATAAAGAGAACATACATAGAACATATAAGAGAACATACATAGAACATAAAGAGAACATACATAGAACATATAGAGAACATACATAGAACATACAGAGAACATACATAGAACATATAGAGAACATACATAGAACATATAGAGAACATACATAGAACATAAAGAGAACATACATACCACATAAAGAGAACATACATAGAACATAAAGAGAACATACATAGAACATAAAGAGAACATACATAGAACATAAAGAGAACATACATAGAACATAAGGAGAACATACATAGAACATATAGAGAACATACATAGAACATAAAGAGAACATACATAGAACATAAAGAGAACATACATAGAACATAAAGAGAACATACATACCGCATGAGAACATACATAGAACACAAAGAGAACATACATAGAACATAAAGAGAACATACATACCGCATAAAGACAACATACATACGGCATGAGGAGAACATACATAGAACATAAAGAGAACATACATAGAACATAAAGAGAACATACATAGAACATAAAGACAACATACATACGGCATGAGGAGAACATACATAGTACATAAAGAGAACATACATAGAACATAAAGAGAACATACATAGAACATAAAGAGAACATCAGTACAGACAACGGTACGCTAAGGCCTAGCACACTACTTAAGGAACTCACAAACTAAGATGTAAGTCCTCGGCAAGGTAACCGTGTCTTATGTTCTGACAGTGTCTGCAAATATCCCTCTGCGCAGAAACCGCTTGATCGTTTTTCTCCACATGAACACAAGACAACAGAAGTATTGATTCAGTCTCCATGTCCATTTAAAGGACATTTTGACTTAAAATTTAACTTTGTATTTCGACCTTGCGTTCTCAAAGGTATTCAGGTTTTTGTAAACATTCTCAATTCTAACATCTTCACCAATAAAAAGTGTGTTCGAATTCATGCAACATACAAATTTGGCAACCAAAGCATATCGCGTTTTATAAACTGTTCAAAGTGCGCTTTAAAATGGTCTTGTAGACCGTAATATAGTTAAAGTTTGGAAAGGTTTTTACCATTAACTGAATGGTTCTTAAAATGTATTCACCAGGTATGCTTTATTTCAAGGCAGCAGTAGTGCTGAAATGTAGAAACATCACCAATACGTTTAATAATCCACTCACTCACTCAAGCATCTGTTTATGGTTTAATATCTACGTTGTGGTCTAATTCTGGCTCTGACAGTCACATAGGTACAATGGCGCAATTTCGGAAGAATGGATAATGTCGGGACAATGGGTAATTTTGGAACAATGGATAATGTTGGAAAAATGGGTAATGCGGGAACAATGAGTAATATCGGAAGAATGGGTAATGTCAAAATTATGGTCTGATATGGCACACAGATATAAAATTTGGTTTCATACAGACACAATGCTCTGATATCAGCGCTATATGTCATATGTTATATGTTTGATTGCACAAGTTAAGGAAAGTGGAAGTGGAGAAGATAGCTGACTTTATGTGCTGGCGATCGCCTCACTCTGAGAGTTTGTGTTCGAATCCCAAATGGTAGTAGCATCTGTACCTGACACAATGATCTGGTATCGACAAAATGATCTAATATCGACATAATGATCTAACATCGACACAATGATCTAACATCGACACAAGCATCTAGTATCGACTCAATGATCTTGTATCGACACAATCATCTAGTATTGACACAATGATCTAGTATCGACACAATGATCTAGTAGCGACACAATGATCTAGTATCGACACAATGATCTAGTATCGACACAATGATCTAGTATGGACTCAATGATCTAGTATCGACACAATGATCTTGTATCGACACGATCTTGTATCGACACAATCATCTAGTATCGACACAATGATCTTGTATCGACACAATCTAGTATCGACACAATGATCTTGTATCGACACAATGATCTTGTATCGACACAATGATCTAGTATCGACACAATGATCTAGTATCGACACAATGATCTTGTATCGACACAATGATCTTGTATCGACACAATGATCTAGTATCGACACAATGATCTAGTATCGACGCAATGATCTAGTATCGACACAATGATCTAGTATGGACTCAATGATCTAGTATCGACACAATGATCTTGTATCGACACGATCTTGTATCGACACAATCATCTAGTATCGACACAATGATCTTGTATCGACACAATCTAGTATCGACACAATGATCTTGTATCGACACAATGATCTTGTATCGACACAATGATCTAGTATCGACACAATTATCTAGTATCGACACAATGATCTTGTATCGACACAATGATCTAGTATCGACACAATGATCTTGTATCGACACAATGATCTAGTATCGACACAATGATCTAGTATCGACACAATCATCTTGTATCGACACAATCATCTTGTATCGACACAATGATCTAGTATCGACACAATGATCTTGTATCGACACAATCATCTTGTATCGACACAATCATCTAATGTCTGCAGGGCCTCATTAACAATATATCCGGAACTAACACTTTGAAGCAGTTGAGCTTCGTGTGTTTTGACTGCATGCTAAAGCCCCTCCTTCTCAGAATCCTAAACTGTTGCGTCATAATCCTAAACTGTTGCCTCATAATCCTAAACTGTTGCCTCAGAATCCTAAACTGTTGCCTAGGTGTTGTGTTACAGCTGGATGTTTACATGGTATCTGGTCTACTAGCCACTTGTATCGAGCGCCACTGAACTAAATATCTTTATGTGAAATCGCTAGCTTACGTCTGGGTAAGAGAGGCCGCAGTCGATGGAGTTTGTCTTTACAGTGCTGTCAGTTTGCTGACAGTAGCAACAGCTGACACATATAGGGAGGACTTTACCGTCGTGGTCGTCGTGTTTCAAGTTTTCAACATACATAATCATATTTGTCATCAACATACGTTTTCCCAAACTCAGTGTTAATTATTGTGACAGGTCAACCTTAGTCACAATGCGTATATCTATATATAAAATAAAGTTCCTGATGCCTGATGTAAGACATTTCCGGAGCTACTATAGACACTCTAGGTACAAATCAATCATTGTAATTCTACACAGTCCCCGGTAAAAACGAGGGTCAGAATTGCTCTTCAACAAACCAAACTGTTCACAAGATGCGTCCAGTGGGATCTGGTGGTCAAGATTGCTGGCCTTAGTTGATGCATGTCATCGTATCCCACCTTGTAAATAGATGTTCATGATGCCAGTCACTGGATAGTCTGGTCCAGACTTGATTATTACAGGCCATCCTCTTGCAACTGGAACAAAGGTCATGGAAACCACAAACAGCAATATTTTCAGTGATTGTCCAGAGCTGACTAAAGTGTTTCCTACCACGCGTAGTCCAATATGATTCATGCTCCATTTCTCTCTCGTGTCAACAGAAGAAGTTCGAGTTCTTACAAGACTACAAGAACCCTTGTTTTCACCAAAGAGTGAGGAATGGCTTCAACGACGTCCTCTGCTTGCCGTATTTCCACTTGCTTGGCGTCGACAAGTGTGGCACCACTGATCTCTTCGCCCGGATCTTAGCCCACCCGGAGATAGACGCCCATGATGGTCTTTCCGGGAAGGAGATGTTCTACTGGAGCACATTCCGATATGGTCAGTTGTTTGTGCCGTTTACTTGCTACTTATTGTGTATTCGGTTTTGGGTTTGTATCAATTTCACCATGTGCTTTATATGGTTGTACTGTCTGGAGCAGCTTAGCATCAAAAGAATTGGATATGTTGGAGTTAACGCAAAGGTATTTCTGTAGAAAGGTGCAAGGTTTGCCTAAACGCACTGCCTCTCCTGTGGTTCTAGATACCCTGGATCTACTGCCAATTCAAGGGTATGTAGAAATATCTTGTTTGCTTATGTTTGGTAGAATTTGCCGTCTAAATGATGCCTATGTTGTTAAGCAATTATTTCTTCGTCGTCTATTTGAATCCAGATGTATGATCATCATTGGTAAATCCCCGTCACCTATCCTGTACTCGGTTAAGCTCGTAAACAAGTATGGCTTGTTTGGCGCTGTTAATACATACATCACAACAGGTGTTATATGCTCTAAAGCAAAATGGTATGATGTTGTGAAATCCAGAATTTGTGATTCTTATGAGAGTTTGTTGTGTCACCAGATTGCAGCGAGAGAGGATCTCTCCATCCTCGATAATCTCCAAGGGGAAAAGGTTACGATCACTCTCCACTATAGTGGATAGTGATCGTAACGTATACCCTGGAGATTATCGAGGATGGGATATCTCTAGATATTGTCTTATCCGAGATAAGACAATATCTAGAGATAGATATTGTCTTATCAGTGCCCTCACTGTGGGAACTAGCTTTGATTAATAAGCATAAATTTTACAAAATCTCTTATATTATTCATGTTGGCTGTAAAAAGATTGAATCCAGAGAATGCATATGTTTAATAGTAGCTTTGATATTGTTAAACATGTTATTATTTCCTGTACAGATCTTAATGATTTGGGAAATGAAATGTTTGAAAGGATATGTGATATTATATCAATATCTGATTTTGTTGAATTTTGGAGAAATGACGATGATGAAATAATTGCATATTTGCTTGGTGGATCTTGTACAACACTTGGTAATTTAAATATGACAGAATGGGGGAAGGTTATGTTGTCAGTGTCTGCTTTTATGACAGTCTTGCACAAGTAAGTGTTTACTGATTCATTGCATATTCAACTAGACATATTGCTGTAACGTGCAACAGTCTTCATATGTTTGGACTGACTGACTGAGTTTGGTTTTACGCCGCTTTTAGCAATATTCCAGCAACATCACGGCGGGGGACACCAGAAATGGGCTTCACACATTGTACCCATGTGGGGATTCGAACCCGGGTCTTCGGCGTGACGAGCGAACGCTTTAACCACTAGGCTACCCCACCGCCCCTCATATGTTTGGAGGAAATAAAGATGATCTATCTTTTTTATGACAGGATGTATATATTGCAGGTTATGGGATTAGAGCCTGGAACATGAAGACGAAAGAAACAGTCGAACATTATATTTTCCGGATGAAGAAAGGCAAAGAACTTATAAGACAGGCATCTACAAATGGATTCCACGATCACATAATTGGTATACAGATCTCTATAACTGTATATATACATGCAAGTCATGAATATTCCATGACTGTTGGGTTAGTTACCGTTTGACGATAGTCATTACAATGGGCTGCGATTCTGTCACAAAATCAATAACAGTCAAATGGTACAAATTACGTATTAAATGCCTCAAATAAAAGGTCATTATCTGCCCATGGAGAATATATATCGCTGAACAGCTCTGATATACGATGTAAGTAACTGGGGAAAGAGACTATAGCTAATAGAGAACATCTGTGAACGCGAAAGGACGACAAATGCGTAACAGAACAAGCTACCACAGATGGTGTTCCAAGATCGCCTTTTCTTATGTGTGTATGAATCATGCATGCAATTTCTACACGATGCCTAAGTGCACAAAGTATATATTAGTACCCGTGAACGTATTCTCTTTTCGTCGATAGATATGCATGTAACGATAACATCACACCTTGACAGTGCGTTGCCACCAAAAGGAGATATCAGGGAGTGTAGGCTAGTTGTGCAGTACAGACAATCTGGGTATTGAACTTGCCAGTGTAATGGCGGCGTGGCACTAAGGTGATAGGAATCAACTGGCTGATCATATAAGGCGATCATAAAGATGTATCGTGTATGTTTGAATTCGAATATAAGTAAATCCATACACTGCGTGTCATTGTCTCTCAAGCTTCTGGTTGTTTGTTGTTTATTTCTCGACAATGTTTCATAGGAACAGTTGTTGCGACTTTCAGTGTAAGCTGACACCCTGACTGTAAGACTCCAGTGTTTAATTGATCAGAAACATGCTTGAATGTTTCCCGGGATTGTAGGAGTTGGCATAATTTCTGGAATTCAGTCTCCCCAAAGAACGCATGGGCATCAAAATATGTCTTAACAATCATGTGACCAGACTCTTGGATGGAAATGTCGTCACAAACCATCACATTCAAATTATCTTCTGATTAAAAATAATTGTAAACTATACACGTGAAGGAGCGATTATCGTTTTATCTCCATTCCATTTTCGTTTCGGCAAATAATTCCAACCCACTTCTACTTATACTGAAACACTTCTACTTATACTGAAACACTTCTACTTATACTGAAACACTACTGAAACACTTCTACTTATACTGAAACACTTCTACTTATACTGACTACTACTTATACTGACTTCTACTTCAGGGGACGGAACGCCTCTTGATTTCTGGGATTTTCGGGGCTGGCCAATTATTCCCCAGAATGAGGGTTTGGAGGAACCGGAAGTGCTAACCCCTCACTTGATGAGCCACCTCTACAGAGACCCAAAGTTTATTATTTTGTTGAGGAACCCAACAGAACGGTAGGCTATTGGTCTAGGTTGTTTCAAACGTTTTCCGTCTTTCTCACACGTACTACGACATGCATGTTAGAATATGTATTTCGAGGGATTACATACATCACTGTACATGATGTAATCCCTGCATATTTTGCCTTGAGCTATCACAGTTAAGGCACAGGGGCGATCGTGTCTTGGAGTGTCGGATAAATGGTAGGACAAAGTACCATGGACGCTTACAATCTCTTAGGAAACACCGTAGAATTGTCCAAGTTAATTTAGGGGTCATCATAAGTTTTATATATGTGTCACTCACTTACTGGCTTACGGGTGTCTAGTTGAGATCCGACCTTTGTCACATGCAATCAGTATTTCCTAATGTATTTCGACTTTGTGGTTCATTGAACTGATGCTATCTATGGTGATGTCTTTTTCAGGTTATATTCTGATTACATATTCATGGGAGACGGGTTGACTCCAGACACGTTCCACAAACACACTATTGAGGCGCTGGATCAGTTGGAGACGTGCTTCAGGAACAGAACAGTCCGATGGTGCCTGTTTGACCGTCGGATGAATCTGGCACTACCAGTAAGTCCATAAGTCTGGTACTACCACTAAGTCCGTAAGTCTGGCACTACAAGTGAGTCCATAAGTCTGGCACTACCACTAAGTCCATAAGCCTGACACTACCAGTAAGTCCATAAGCCTGACACTACCAGTGAGTCCATAAGTCTGGCACTACCACTAAGTCCATAAGTCTGGCACTACCAGTGAGTCCATAAGTCTGGCACTACCAGTGAGTCCATAAGTCTGGCACTACCAGTAAGTCCATAAGCCTGACACTACCAGTACGTTCATAAGTCTGGCACTACCAGTGAGTCCATAAGTCTGGCATTACCACTAAGTCCATAAGTCTAGCACTACCACTAAGTCCATAAGCCTGGCACTACCAGTAAGTCCATTAGTCTGGCACTACCAGTACGTCCATAAGTCTGGCACTACCAGTGAGTCCATAAGTCTAGCACTACCACTAAGTCCATAAGTCTGGCACTACCAGTGAGTCCATAAACCTGACACTACCAGTAAGTCCATAAGTCTGGCACTACCAGTGAGTCCATAAGTCTGGCACTACCAGTAAGTCCATAAGTCTGGCACTACCAGTGAGTCCATAAGTCTAGCACTACCAGTGAGTCCATAAGTCTAGCACTACCAGTAAGTCCATAAGCCTGACACTAAGTACGTTCATAAGTCTGGCACTACCAGTACGTTCATAAGTCTGGCACTACCAGTGAGTCCATAAGTCTGGCACTACCAGTGAGTCCATAAACCTGACACTACCAGTAAGTCCATAAGTCTGGCACTACCAGTGAGTCCATAAGTCTGGCACTACCACTAAGTCCATAAGTCTGGCACTACCAGTGAGTCCATAAACCTGACACTACCAGTAAGTCCATAAGTCTGGCACTACCACTAAGTCCATAAGTCTGGCACAACCAGTGAGTCCATAAGTCTAGCACTACCAGTGAGTCCATAAGTCTAGCACTACCAGTAAGTCCATAAGCCTGACACTACCAGTAAGTCCATAAGTCTGGCACTACCAATGAGTCCATAAGTCTGGCACTACCACTTAGTCCATAAGTCTGGCACTACTAGTAAGTCCGTAAGTCTGGCACTACCACCAAGTCCATAAGTCTGGCACTACCAGTAAGTCCATAAGTCTGGCACTACCAGTGAGTCCATAAGTCTGGCACTACCAGTGAGTCCATAAGTCTAGCACTACCAGTAAGTCCATAAGCCTGACACTACCAGTACGTTCATAAGTCTGGCACTACCAGTGAGTCCGTAAGTCTGGCACTACCAGTGAGTCCATAAGTCTAGCACTACCACTAAGTCCATAAGCCTGGCACTACCAGTAAATCCATTAGTCTAGCACTACCAGTACGTCCATAAGCCTGACACTACCAGTAAGTCCATAAGTCTGGCACTACCTATGAGTCCATAAGTCTGGCACTACCACTAAGTCCATAAGTCTGGCACTACTAGTAAGTCCGTAAGTCTGGCACTACCACCAAGTCCATAAGTCTGGCACTACCAGTAAGTCCACAAGTCTGGCACTACCAGTAAGTCCGTAAGTCTGGGACTACCAGTGAGTCCATAAGTCTGGCACTACCAGTAAGTCCATAAGTAAGTCGGGTGCTGATCCAGGGTATCATAGGTGATCCAGGGTACAATAAGTGATCCAGGGTACATAGATGATCAAGGGTATATAGATGATCCAGGGTACCATAGGTGATCCAGGGTACCATAGGTACCAATGAGTTTGTCACAATAGGACAGTCTAGAAACGTTAGTAACTGTGGTAACTTTTCGATCTTTCTTTGCCTGGCAATTTAATTACTCCTGGATATTTTGTATTTGTTTATATTACCATTCTATATCCTCTACCATATCTGTTACCTAGGGATAGGAGGAAGGAATTTACATGTATTCCATGTCTGTTCTAGACGCGGATTCACGTTGGGTGTTATGCAGTCTTCTTGAAGGAATGGTTGTCCGTTTTTCCCAGACAAAGTTTTCTCATCCTGCGGACTGAAGATTACAAAAGAAACATCAAAGATCACTTACACCAAGTGTTTCGCTTCCTCAACGTCAGTAAGTGTGTGTTCAGCTGAACGTTCTTTTGAATTAAGTCAGAAAAACGCTGTCACCTTCATCCAGGTGATTACCCCTAGTTGTCACTCTGTATGTACAGACCTAACATTCGTTCATCCTAATGGGGGCGGTGGGGTAGCCTAGTGGTCAAAACGTTCGCTCCTCACGCCGAAGACCCGGGTTCGATTCCCCACATGGGTACAATGTGTGAAGCCCATTTGTGGTCTCCCATGCCGTGATATTCCTGGAATATTGCTAAAAGCGGCGTAACACCCGACTCACTCACTCATCCCACACATGACATTAAGCCATTCAAGGGGAACAGTGTCGTCCGTATTAACGATGGGGCTTAACGCATTTGCTTGTTCTTTCGATTCCCCATATGCGTACCATGTGTGAAGCCAATTGTTTGTGTTCCGTTCTGGAATTTTGCTAAAAGCGGCGTAAAACCATGCTCACTCACTGTTACGGGTGACGGTACATCGAGTGAGACAGTGGTGACTACATGGTGCGGGTTACAAGCAGGAACATCCAATATCGATACTGTGTGTCTCACCGTCTGTGGTGTAGTGGGTAAGCAACATGTACGGAGAGCGGAGGTTCCGTGGTTTGGTCCGTTGGAAGACGGTACTTGGCTACTTGTTATTGCCCTGTCTTGCTCGACATTAAGGGAAAACAAAGAACTGGTGGGCTCTGGTGTTTAGTTTGAACGAGGTTTCCATGTTAAGCTGTGTCAATTTACGTGTTTCTCAGAGGTAGCACTATGACACCGGCAATAACCCGGCTGAGCAGACACACGTACGATTACGCACGTCATCATCTACGTGCAATAATCATGGCAACGACGTTGAAACTTAGATCACCTCCCCCAACCTCAACTTACTTCACCCCGCTTTACTTCAACTAACCTACCTCACCCCACCTCCCCTTTCTTCATCTCTCCTCAGCTCGATAGTAACCATGAAATCAAAGAACAGTTTTGATCAGTGACCTTTCCAGTAGTCTTTGTCCAATATAAACAGTGTTCGAACAGACATTTGTCTGATATTCTATATCAGTTCAACTTCGATCTCAACAAAACAATGCTGAGTTAAACAACATACAAACAAAGGTTGGAGATCAACAATATTCTCTGAACAATTAGCATATTCTTCCAAGTATTGAACAACTGTGTTTCACTGCATGCTATTCCTATTGCTGTGTTACAGCCAAACTGTCCGACGATGAAATTACGGAAATAGCCGGGCGTGAACGGAAACACGTGACTAAGCAGAAAAAGACTGCCGGGCCAATGAGAAAGGATACCCGCATTTTACTAGATCGGTTCTACTTAACGTTCAACAAACAGCTTGCCGAGATATTGCAGGAAGGGAAATATCTTTGGAAGGATGAAACATAAATTAAAACTGACTTTCGGAAGCTCAAGTCTCCAAGAAAGCATCATCACATACAAAACGTATAGGTCACAATGTTGTTAGTGTCGTGTGCTAGGGTATTGGCAGTTAAATAGTGTTGCCGTATTGCAATACACTGTATAGTACGATTCGTATGGACGCGTTGTTGAAACATTAAGACGGGTGTGAGGAAGAGACATTATTCGAATTTGGTAGATTCCAAATATTTCAGGAAGGACACTAGATACGGAACTGAAGCGGGTGTAGTACTGATGTTATTACCAGACAATCAACAGAGACAAACAGGTGCAATACTGTCTATGTAACAACATATAGAAAGGTCAAGGCTGGAACGTTTGAAGGCCAAACCAAACCGGAAGTATGTGGTGTCATGGTGCTGTAAAACTAACTTCCGGCTCAGTTTCTACCCATCTCGATAAGCGACAAGGAAGATGATGCTGTCAGATTGAAAGGCGTATTTGTGTTTTATCATAAAGTAATGCATTAATTGTTTGCAGATTCTGCCATTAGTCTTCAGAGGAAGATCAATGTATTACTACAGTTTTGCGAAAAATGGGGCTTGTCTGTAATTTTGAGAAAACAGAGGTGCTAGTGTTTAGAAATGGTGGTAAATTAAGGCGGTATGAATCATGGTACTTTGATGATCATAAGCTTAACGTTTCTACATATTATAATTATTTGGGTTTATTGTTTTCAAATAGA